>NC_079329.1:7556176-8201569 GCF_029931775.1 Euleptes europaea | reverse complement strand
TAACTGGGTTGGTTTCCCCACTCCTGCATATGAAGCCATCTGGGTGATCTTGGGCTAGTCACAGCTCTGTTAGTGCTCTCTCAGCCTCACCTACCTCCCAGGGTGTCTGTTGTAGGGAGGGGAAGGGAAGGTGATTGTCAGCCGATTTGATTCTGCCTTAAGTGGTAGAGAAAGTTGGCACATAAAAATTGATTCTTCTTCTTTTCTTCCTGTAAAAAAATTTCTCCTGCTCTCCTTCCCTCGGGCTGTCTCTTCGTCCCAGGTTGCTTTGTATGCTCGCCAGGAGCTGAACATCCGCAGCACAGCCAACTTTCTCCTGGTGTTGTCTTCCCGCCTCCTGGCCTGCCGCCCACATCTGCGCCGCTATTTCTGCCATGCAGTGCAGCTGCCGTCCGACTGGATGGAGGTGGCTCGGCTTCATCAGGTGAGGAACGCCCCTTCCTCTCCAACAGAGCTTTTATTTCCTGTATGTTGGCTCAGGATCTGACTTTGTCCAGAACCCTTGGCCAGGGAGCTGATCCAAGAATCTGAGCTCCCTCTTCCTGCCCCCCTTCTCTCATATGCAGAGTTTAGCTAAGACAGGAGAAGCTCTGGCACCTTTGCCTTCCTGCCTCCGCGCTGCAATGACCGACAAGTTCAGCAGTTTGATGCATACCAATTGGCCAAATACAACACTCGGAAGAGCCGTGGGAAAAAATCTCACCGGCCGAAGACCGAGAAGGTGAGGTTGGGGGCCCGTGAGCTTCTGTTAGAGACTTCCTTGCGCATCCTATGAGGAAAGGTTGAAGAAGCTGCGTATGTTTAGCCTGAAGAGAAGACTGAGAGGGGACATGATAACCATCTTCAAGTACTTGAAGGGCTGTCCTATAGAGGAGGGTGGCGAGTTGTTTTCTGTTGCCCCAGAAGGTCGGACCAGAACCAACGGGTTGAAATTGAATCAAAGAGTTTCCGTCTTGACATTAGGAAGAATTTTCTAACAGTTAGAGCATTTCCTCAGCGGAACAGGCTTCCCGGGAGGTTTTTAAGCAAAGGCTAGATGGTCATCTGTCAGCAATGCTGATTCTATGACCTCAGGCAGTTCATGAGAAGGAGGGTATCTTGGCCACCTTCTGGGCATGGAGTAGGGGTCACTGGGGGTGTATGGGCGAGGTAGTTGTGGGTTTTTTTGCATTGTGCAGGGGGTTGGACTAGATGACCCTGGTGTTCCCTTCCATCTCTGATTCTATGATCATTATCTAGAGGCCAAGTGATACAAAAGTTATAGAAAACATAAAACAACCTATGCTGATATAAGCAAGACCATGCAAGTAGTAAATAACCAGCACGATGGTATAAGTCTATTTAACGCTTTTCCTGCAAATCACTACGAAGAAAAATAAATCTCCCAGTGCCTCACATAAAACCACTACTGGTTCAACTATAACTTATTAATCAACAGGGTAAGTACTAATAAGCCATAAGATCATACACTGTTACTTTTTGCGGGTATACTGTAATAATGCAAAATTAAAGTAAAGGTAAAGGTCCCCTGTGCAAGCACCAGGTCATTCCTGACCCATGGGGTGATGTCACATCCTGACGTTTACTAGGCAGACTTTTGTTTATGGGGTGGCTTGCCAGTGCCTTCCCCAGTCGTCTTCCTTTTACCCCCAGCAAGCTGGGTCCTCATTTTACCAACCTCGGAAGGATGGAAGGCTGAGTCGACCCTGAGCCTGCTACCTGAAACCGACTTCCGTCGGGATCGTACTCAGGTCATGAGCAGAGCTTGGACTGCAGTACTGCAGCTGACCACTCTGCGCCACGGGGCTCCTAAGTACTAATAAGCCATAAGATCATATAGTGTTACTTTTTGCAGGTTTATTTTAATAATGCAAAATTATGAGTCCATTAATAGGAAGCAGTTAAGCTCAAAGGTGTCTCTAATGATATCGCTTCTCAATCTTCATAGCAGCCAAGTGACTGCAGCAAGATGACTCATCCGTTCCCAAGGTTGCAGAAGAATGCAGAAGAAATGGGATCTCCAGATATCTCCTTGTTTCGCTTCTCAGAAAAAGCTTCCTCAGCCTCACTAAATAATGGCTCGCAAGTCTTGTCTTTCAAAAATGTTTACAGAATTCAGCGTTATGCGTGTGTTGATAACCATACCTGCAAAAAGTAACATTGTACGATCTTATGGCTTATTAGTACTTGCCTTGTTGATTAATAACAAGTTATAGTTGAACCGCCCTGACCTGGATGGCCCAGGCTAGCCTAATCTCGTCAGATCTCAGAAGCTAAGCAGGGTCAGCCCTGGTTAGTATTTGGATGGGAGACCACCAAGGAATACCAGGGTTGCTGTGCAGAGGAAGGCACTGGCAAAACCACCTCTGTTAGTCTCTTGCCATGAAAACCCCATAAGTTGGCTGTGACTTGACAGTATTTACACACACACACACATCGTTGAACCAGTAGTGGTTTTGTGTGAGGCAGTGGGAGATTTATTTTTCTTCGTAGTGATTTGCAGGAAAAGTGTTGAGTGATGCAAATGTCATATTTTCTTCCCTCGCACGTGTTGGCTGAGCGGCTATGAAGTTATGGAATGTTCACAGATATTCTAACTACTCAGGGGAAAGTGGTGCACAGTGGAACGTCCCTTCAGTGTAGGTTGTAGGTTGTGGTGGGGGGGGAGCAGTACTTCCAAACTGGAGAAGAAGCCTTGCATTTTGACTGCAGACAGGAAGAAAGAGGGCAAGCAAAGGGGGTTGGGGGATTTTGAGCCATGGAGCCAAAGAGTCTATGGGGCTGGGCTCCATTTGAAATAATTTAGTTATACTTCGGAACAAGGAAGCCTGGTGAATGAAATTTATTCAGGAAATGAAGCTCCATCAGATGAGGGGGGGAAATCGTCTTAATAGTTTTTCCAGCCCTTAGTGGAACCAGTCTTAAAATATGGGGATTTAGGCAGTAATTGTTAAATAAATACTACTTCCCTTGGTTTCTACAAGTTATAATTTGGGGGAGGGGAGTGAAATCTGTTATTGGAAGGTTCAAGCCTTTCAACGTGGTGTTGGGCAGAAATGGGGAGACTTAAGAAAGGCGGGATACAAACGCATCAGGTAGGTAAAGAGAGACTGCCCATTAATGAAGATTATTTAGTTGCCGATGTTGCATTCTCAGAAGGACCGAAACGAGTGGAAAACGCACCCGTTGGGTCGTGACAGGAACCTCGTGCACCGGCTGGAAGCTCTACAAGAAATGGTGAGCACCACCTGAGAGGATGGGGGCAGGCGTAGTTTGGGAGCCAAATCCGTGGCCGCGGGTCGATTGTGGTCAGATTTGGGGCCCTGGAGCGATCCAGTGAGAGGCTAGCAGAGCGTAAACCTGAATTTATCCTCGAGGTCCAGAGGGGATGCTGGGAAGCTGGGTTGGCTCTTGACCCCCCAGCAGGAGAATGAGGTATTGTGGGTGATTTGGAGCGTGGACCACTGTAAACCACTGTAGAGGGATGGTGCCAAACTTACACATCCCCTCAGCACCTTGTAACTTGTATTGGGACCTGAGTCCATGAGTCTGTGAATACTTCGCTGTTGAAACTGGCGAGAAAAGATGCAATTGGGAGGAGGAAGTTCTCTATTCCTCCCTGAGTCTGTGAACACTTTCCATCTAGACATTAGGAAGAAATTTCTAACAGTTAGAGCGGTTCCTCAGTGGAACGGGCTTCCTCGGGAGGTGGTGAGCTCTCCTTCCCTGGAGGTTTTTAAGAAAAGGTTAGATGGCCATCTGTCAGCAATGCTGATTCTATGACCTTAAGCAGATGATGAGAGGGAGGGCACCTTGGCCATCTTCTGGGCATGGAGTAGGGGTCACTGGGGGTGTGTGTGGGAAGAGGTAGTTGTGAATTTCCTGCATTGTGGAGGGGGTTGGACTTGATGACCCTGGTGGTCCCTTCCACCTCTATGATTCTATGACCTTTCAAACATGACCATGGATACTCCTTAATCGTCTCTCTCTTTTATTTCCTGCAGTTTGACAAGCCCTTGAAATTGGCGACGGCAGGCCCCGGCCATCTTTTCTCTCTCAAGGCTTTGATACAGCGCCTTCATATTTCTGAGCCGGCCCAGCATGTCATGAGTCTCCTGGGGCGCAGGTGAGTGAAACCCCACCTTATGGCCAGTGGAACCCAAGACTTCAGTAGGTACAGGCCATGCATGCTTTTTTTTAAAAAAAAGGCCTTTTGCTCTAACCATGAGGACTAGTGACTGACAGTTTAATTCGAAATTAAAGCAGCCGCGTTTCCATGGCAGGTCCTTCACAGTTGCTGCAGTATATTCTGATTGCCGCCACTTCCTACACACACGTTCTGGCTGTACTCCTAAGAATAGTATTGTTCTGTTCCCATACATTGGTGGAGAGGGCTGATCTCATAAGAACATAAGAACGGCCATTCTGGACCAGACCAAGGCCCATCAAGTCCAGCAGTCTGTTCACACAGTGGGCCAACCAGGTGCCTCTAGGAAGCCCATCCTGCCTGAGTTCCACCGCACCCAAAATAATAGGCGTGCTTCTCTGATCCTGGAGAGAATAGGTATGCATCATGACTAGTATCCATTTTGACTAGTAGCCATGAGTATCTCAATCCTGTGGTGTCTACTTGGTCCACCAAAATGTTTCAGATTAACATAGCGTGGGTGCATATTGAGGTTTAGGACATAACTGGCATGTGCTGATTAGAAATGCTTTACTGCAGGGGTCCCCGACCTTTTTCAGGCACCTTTGGGTTTTATGATAGATGCAGCCGCAAAATGGCTGCCACAGGGGAGGGACTTCAGTGCCATAGAGTCCAATTGCCAAAGCGGCCATTTTCTCCAGGCGAACTGATCTCTACCGGCTGGAGATCAGTTGTGATAGCAGGAGATCTCTAGCTAGTTCCTGGAGGTTGGCAACCCTACCGGCAGCCCATCTGAAATTGGCTGGAGGTCCATCAAGTGGGGTCACAATTCACCTTTGGCGCTTTCCTGCTCCTTAAGCCCCCCCCTGTTGTGCCACCCTCTGCAGGTACCCCTCAGACCTGCACACCTTCTCCCGAAGTCGCCTTCCGGGGCCCTGGGACTCAACACTCGCTGGCACCCGCATGAGACTTCCGAAACCGCACACTTGGGACCGGGAGCTGAGCCAACGGGGGAACAATGCTAAAGCCTGGGAAGAATTGATTGGTACCCAAGAGTTAATTCTGGCAGTGTTTACTCCCCTGCAGAGAGCCAGTGTGGAGTAGGGGTTAAGAGTGGTGGTTTGGAGTGGTGGACTCTGATCTGGAGAACCGGGTTTGATTCCCCACTCCTCCACGTGAGCGGCAGAGGTTTATCTGGAGAACCAGGTTTGATTCCTCACTCCTCCAAGTGGTCATTGGACTCTACTCTGGAGAACCGGGTTTGATTCCTCACTCCACATGAGCATTGGACTCTAATCTGGAGAATCAGGTTTGATTCCACATTCCTCCACATGAGCAGCAGAGGTTAATCTGGAGAACCGGGTTTGATTCCCCACTCCTCCACGTGGTCATTGGACTCTAATCTGGAAAACCGGGTTTGATTCCCCACTCCTCTACATGAGTGGTGGACTCTGATCTGAAGAACTGTTTGATTCCCCACTCCTACACATGAAGCCACCTGGACTTTGGGCTAGTCACAACTCTCTTAGCACTCTCTCAGCCCCACCTACCTCACAGGGTGTCTGTTGTGGGGAGGGAAAGGGAAAGTGATTGTAAGCCAGTTTGATTCTTCCTAAAGTGGTAGAGAAAGTTGGCATATGAAAACCAACTCTTCTTCTTCACCTGAAATGTCACATCCCGCAATCCTGCGCTAATCCAGGTTGAATCTGGATGCCAATAAGATTTAACAACCTCCCATACAGATGCTGGGAATCTGCCTTTCATGGCCATGTTGCGTAACCTTCGCAACATCCTGCGGGCCGGGGTGAGCGAAAGGCACCACCGACGCCTGCTGAATCGTCTGGAGAACAAGGTACGATCCGTTCCCAGTTTTACGGGGCCCCTTTCGGCAGATGAGCAGGCCGGAATCGTAAATCATAGATACGTGGGTGCGCATTAAGTCTCCTTCCCAAGGCTCTGTTACATGCTCACATGGCCAAGGAGTGGCACCTAGGGTAAGGAATATGGAGATGAATGGGAGGAACTATGTCGATCCGGGTGGGCTCTGCTCTGAATGGCTCCGATCGAATTCTGCGGGAGAAAAGCTACAATCTGTGGCACAAGAAGGGAGCAAAACTGGCCGCTTGTTTGGGACGGGCGGGATCAGCAGTGGTAGAAAGTAAGCTGAGTCTCCAGCCCAGTGGATTCCATCGGTCATCCCATTCCTTCCTTCTGTAGAAATGCACGGCTCCAGCATGGTGTACTGGTTAAGAGCGGTGGTTTGGAGCGGTGGACTCTGATCTGGAAAACCGGGTTTGATTCCCCACTCCTCCATGTGAGCGGCGGAGGCTAATCTGATGAACCGGGTTGGTTTCCCCACCCCGACACATGAAGCCAGCTGGGTGACCTTGGGCTAGTCACACTCTCTCAGCCTCACCTACCTCACAGGGTGTCTGTTGTGCGGAGGGGAAGGAAGGTGATTGTAAGCTGGTTTGGTTCTTCCTTAAGTGGTGGAGAAAGTTGGCATATAAAAACCAACCCTCTTCCTCTTCTTCTTTTCTTCTTCTTCTTTTGCGGCCAGGAAGATCAGAGCTCTTGAAGCTATTAAGAAAAATTCTGTACAAGAAAACAAATGAATGCGATCTTTGTTTTAATAGAGATTTTGTATGAAGTAGTTTTTATCCAGGCAATGTATACTGATGCAATTTTATCCTTTTGTGGCTTTTTGTACATATGAAAAGATATTTTGTAATGGCCTATGGCTAAACAAATAAATGAATTCTTCTTTTTCTTCTTTTTTATTTATTTTATTTATTTATTCAATTTATAACCCGCCCTCCCCAGCCAAGACCAGGCTCAGGGCGGGGAACATCAAACATATCAATAATAACAATAAAAGTAATAATTCTAAAATTAAACAATAAAACCCAATTAAAAACCCTTAAAAACTCCAGATGGGGCTTAATTTGGCCCATAGTGCCTGCAAAAGCAGTAGGTTGCCTTTTTTTCCTTCTACTTTTTCTTCTTCTTCTTAGTGCTGTATTAGTAGCCATCATTGCAGATGCCACAAATTGTACCCCCTTGCGAAGAGCATCTTCTTTGCCCCCCTCCAACTCCGCCTGCATTTATTTGTCACTCTCAGGATGCCGTGATACGCAGCAGGCAGCTCCCGTTTCGATTCCTTGCTGCCTACAAGGCCATCGAGCAATTGGAAAAAGAGCTTAAGTACAAAGGTGAGGCCTGCATGATTTCGGCTATCCTGCATGCTCTGAATAGATCACTGGAAGTAAAGGCTCATGTGGCTTCTGGGCCCAGTTCAGAGTGCTGCCATTGTACTTTTTTGTATAGCCTTCAGTTCAGGGCCAGCATCAGCATACCCTGGTTCAAATCCTGGATGAGCCCTACTGAATGGAAAGGGACTGTGGCTCAGTGGTAGAGCCTCTGCTTGGCATGCAGAAGGTCCCAGGTGCAATCCCCAGCAGCTCCTGTTAAAGGGGCTAGGCGAGTAGGTGATGTGAAAGGCCTCTGCCTGAAACCCTGGAGAGAGCCGCTGCTGGTCTGAGTAGACAATACTGACTTTGATGGGCTGAGGGTCTGATTCAGTGTAAGGCAGCTTCATGTGTTCATGTGAAAGAACTGTCGGTTTATTTACATGGTGGCTGCGAGGGCTTTGGGGTAGGCAGCGGGTTTGCTAGTTGGCTTGAACATGGATCTTCCTCACCGAGCAGAGAGGCCCCGCTCCCTTCCAATGGAGACCTCTGTTGATGCACCCCAAGATCGCATTAGCTTTTTTTGTCGCTTCATCACACTGGCTGCTTATATTTAACTTACGGTCCACCCGTACCCCAAGATCTTGTTCACACACACTGCTGCTTCTCATCCAGTATGCATGTCCCTCATTTCTGTTACCCAGATGTCGAACTCGGCACTTATCCTTGTTGAATTGCATCCTGTTCACATCCGCCCACTTTTCCAGTGTGTTCAGATCTCGTTGAGTTCTATATCTTCTGATGTGTTCGCTGCTCCTCCCAGTTCAGTGTCATCTGCAGATTTAATGAGTAGTCCCTCCACACCCTCATCCAGATCATTTATGAAAAAAATATTGAAAAGTACCGGGCCCAGAACCTAACCCTGTGGCACCCCACTGGACACCTCTCTCCATTCAGATGAATGTAGGGTTACTTGCTGTGTTCTGTTCTCAGCTTCTTTCAGGAAGGGGTCAGGTATAAACACTTGTTGGGTGGCTTGGCTGCTCGCAGTATGATTAGCGTGTGAAAGAGCGGTCGGCTTATTTACATGGGGGCAGCAGTGGGCTTTGGGGTGGGTAGCAGGTTTGCTAGTCGGCTTGAAAGTGGATCTTTTTCGCCGAACAGAGGAGCCGTTCCCTTCCAACGGAGACTTCATCAAAAAGATCCTGAAGAAGTATAAGCTACAGCTCTCGGGATCGCTGAGGACTTCCTGGACCCGTCGGCAATTACGCCGCTGCATGGAAGTCCCGGTTATGTTCCAGTTGGTGAAGATTGAGAAGAAGAAACTTCTGAAGATCAGGTAGCTGATGGGAGGGAGGTTCCCCACATAGGGGATTAGTTGAAGGGTCAAGTCAAGTGAGTTTATTTGTGTAGCCATAGGCCGTTACAAAGTATTCTAAAATATTTACAAAATTCTAAGAAAACTGATTAAAAATTAGTTACAGGCTAAAAGTAAAACAGTAGTTATCACACAATCACAGATCTATAAACATACAATAAAGGGGGAAAACCCATTAAAACGAAAGCTAAAAGTGCTGTCACTTCCTATGCCTAAACAATTTCCTGCTTCGCAGCCTCGAGGACTCTTTTCTTCTTAGCAGCCAGGGCAAATTGAGACATTCTGTAAGCCACGTGAGCGTCGGAGTCTGATAGTAGAAAAAAATTTTTTTTCGGTTTCAGAACAGAAGTTTACGCCTTTCAAAACACCATTCCAGAAATTTAGCTCTGGGCTCCCTGTACAGCGGGCATATTAAGACATAATGAAGTATGTCCTCCAGAGACAGGATTCCACAGATGCATATAGAATCATAGAGTTGGAAGGGACCACCAGGGTAATCTAGTTCAACCCCCTGAACCATGCAGGAAATTCACAACTACCTCCCCCACCCACCCCCAGTGACCCCTACTCCATGCCCAGAGGATGCCCTCCCTCTCATGCCTAAGGTCATAGAATCAGCATTGCTGACAGATGGCCATCTAGCCTCTGCTTAAAAACCTCCAGGGAAGGAGCACTTACCACCTCCCGAGGAAGCCTGATCCACTGAGGAACCGCTCTGACTGTTAAAAAAATCTTCCTAATGTCTAGACAGAAACTCTTTTGATTTAATTTCAACCTGTTGGTTCTGGTCTGACGTTCTGGAGCAACAGAAAACAACTCGGCACCCTCCTCTATAGGACAGCCCTTCAAGTACTTGAAGATGGTTATCATATCCCCTCTCAGTCTTCTCCTCTTCAGGCTAAACATACCCACCTCCTTCAGCCTTTCCTCATAGGACGGTCTCCAGATTAGAGTCTGCATATACGTTGTTCCTTTGGCATTTGACTATACCGACCTAATGAAAGGGCCGAAGTTGAACGGTAGGTCATGTGCTTCACCTGTGGACAGTCCCATCTATGGGACTCCTTAAAGCAGTCAATTCTGTTTAGTTGATTATGCACTTGTTCAGAAGAGCCATGTGCATAATTGAAGCGTGGCTGCTGCTTAGCGGGAAATGAATCAAAGCAGTTTTATCTGTGGGTTTCTAAAAAGCCTTTCTTCTTTCACAGAGAAGTGAATTACAGCCATGCCATCCTGCAGCGGTACCGGCAGGCATTGGAAACTGCCATCAGCTTTGCTGTGCGGCACAACGTGCCCCCGATCCCTGGCCGCACCCTCATCCTGATCTCTTGCGACTCACAAATGGACGTTCCTTACATGCGGGCCCGGGATCTCTGCTGCCCCAGCGCTGAACGGAAAGGATACAGCAACCCCCTGACGGTTCGTAAGAAGCCATCAACCTTCTCTTGGGGAGGGGGCCGTGGCTCAGTGGTAGAGCATCTGCTTGGTATGCAGAAGGTCCCAAGTTCAATCCTTGACCTCTCCAGTTAAAGGGACTAGGCAAGTAGGTGATGTGAAAGACCTCTGCATGAGACCCTGGAGAGCCGCTGCTGGTCTGAGCAGACAATACTAACTTTGATGTACCAAGGGTCTGATTCAGTATAAGGCAGCTTCATGTGTTCATGGTCTCTCTCTTTCTTCCTATTTTTTTATAACTCTTTATTTTAAGTTTAGTTTCAGAACAACAACAACAAAAATAAAAATATATTACAGTAATGGGTTAAACATCCTTGTACAGTCGAGATATGTTCCAGTACTTGGTTCCAATATATATTCCAATATTATACAACGGTGCTTTTTACAGAAATCATACCATTAGTTGTATTCACTTGTGTGTGTGTTAAGTGCCGTCAAGTCGCTTCCGACTCATGGCAACCCTATGAATGAAAGTCCTCCAAATTCACTTAGCAGAACTTAATAAGCGAAAATCATACGATAGTTTTGTGGGCATCTTTTACTGTGGGCATCGTTTATTGCATGATGCCCCCCTTCTCCATAGATTCAAAAAAAGGCTGCCATCTATTTAGAAAGTTCATAGTGTAAGATAGGTTATTTGCTACTTTACCTTCTCATACTACTGTCCAGTAGAAGGCATCTTTGCTTACTGAGCTTTGATTAAAAAAAGAAAGAAAAGAATATTGAAATATGCCTCAGGGTTAGCAAGATCAGTAAAGTGTGATAATCTCTCCCTGCTTCCTTATTACCGAAACAAGCCCCCCAAAGCCGTTCTGTTTTTGTTCTAACTCAGATTGCAACCTCTCAATGCCTTTGGGCAAGCTGTTGCTATCCAACAATGTATAAAGGCTCTAGTTCAGTGATTCCCAAGCTTTTTTGCTCCATTCCCCCCTTTCACCATTGTTCAGACTATAATTCCCCCCTTCCCCAAATAGTCTATCTCAAAAGGTGCATTCCAAATGATATGCATATTTGCTGAATAGTGATCCCAGTTCCCCCCCTAGAACCCTAAAATTCCCCCCTTGTTGAGAACCCCTGCTCGAGTTTTTTTGGGGACATGGCAGGTGGGTGCGTAATGTAGCTTTGTAACTGGTAGGTGTAAGGATGTGTCACTGGCAACCGAGATCAAGTTAATTCATGCCATCGTATTCCCTATTACTATGTATGGGTGTGAAAGCTGGACATTGTGGAAAGCTGATAGGAAGAAAGAGATTCCTTTGAAATGTGGTTTTGGAGGAGAGTGTTACGGATACCGCGGACTGCCAAAGAAATCAGTGGGTTCCAGATCAAATCAAGCCTGAACTGACCCTAGAAACTAAAATGACTAAACTGAGGCTGTCGTACTTTGGCCACATTATGAGAAGCAAGAGTCGCTGGAAAAGATAGTCGTGCTAGAAACAGTTGAAAGCTGCAGGAAAAGAGGAAGACCCAGCAAGAGATGGATTGACCCTGTAAAGGAAGCCACTGCCCTCAGTTTGCATGACTTGAGTAAGGCCATTAAAGATAGGACGTTTTGGAGGACATTGAGTCATAGAGTCACCATTAGTCGGAAGCAACTTGATGGCACTTCACACACACACACACGCAACTAGCAGACAAAACTAAATCTCCCCCCCCCCCACACACACTAATTAAGCCTAGCAAATGCCAGGCAACTCTAGAGTTACTTCTTCCTCATGCCTCAAAGGGATTAGAGCAGGGGTGTCAAACTTATTTGTTACGAGGGCTGAATATGACATAAATGTCATTGGTCGGGCCGGACGATGCTTCGCCAGCCCAGATCGAGACTGGGGAGGGGGTTGGCTGTCTTGGTTGGCTCATGGGGCAGATAAGAGTTCTCAAGGGGGCAGATCTGGCCCGCAGGCCATATGCTTGATACCCCTGGACTAGAGCCTTGTCTTTTGAGCAAATGCTTCTGGAGAGCCAGCATGGTGTAGTGGTTAAGAGCGGTGGTTTGGAGCGATGGATCTAAAGAACCGGGGTTGATTCCCCACTACTCCACATGAGCGGTGGATGGTAATTTGGTGAACCGGGTTGGTTTCCCCACTCCTCCACATGAAGCCAGCTGGGTGACCATGGGATAATCACAGCTCTCTTAGAGCTCTCTCAGCCCCACCTACCTCACAGGGTGTCTGTTGTGGGGAGGGGACGGTTTGATTCTGCCTTAAGTGGCGGAGAAAGTCCGCATATAAAAAACAACTCTTCTTCCTCTTCTTCTCTAGAAACTGGACATGGCCTTTTTGCTGGGCTCCATGGTGTACTCCGCCTGTGAGCAGGCCCAGGTCATCCTCTGCGACCAGTCGTTTGTTAGGGGACCTGTCGCCATGACTGGGGCTGTGCTAAAGGATGTGCATCACCTGCAAACTCAGGTGAGACATTAGAAGGGCCTCCTTCTCCATGGGAGTTTTCCTTTTGGTGGCTGATCTGACCGCTGGGTTCTAGAATCATAGAGTTGGAAGGGACCACCGGGGCCATCTAATCCAACCCTTCACAATGCAGGAAATTCACAATTACCTCCCCCCCCACACCCCCAGTGACCCCTACTCCATGCCCAGAAGATGGCCAAGATGCCCTCCCTCTCATGAACTGCCTAAGGTCATAGAATCAGCATTGCTGACAGATGCCCATCTAGCCTCTTCTTAAAAACCTCCAGGGAAGGAGAGCTCATCACCTCCCGAGGAAGGCTGTTCCACTGAGGAACCGCTCTGTTACAAAATTCTTCCTAACGTCTAGACGGAAATTCTTTTGATTTAATTTCAACCTGTTGGTTCTGGTCCGACCTTCTGGGGCAACAGAAAACAACTCAGCACCCTCCTCTATATGACAGCCTTTCAAGTACTTGAAGATGGTTATCATATATTCAGGATGGCCAAGATGCCCTCCCTCTCATCATCTGCCTAAGGTAATAGAATCAGCATTGCTGACAGATGGCCATCTAGCATCTGCTTAAAAACCTCCAAGGAAGGAGAGCTCACCACCTCCCAATGAAGCCTGTTCCACTGAGGAACTGCTCTGTTATTAAGACCCTTTTAATGTAATGTGTATTGTTGTGAGAATAAAATGAAGGAGGCAGGAAATTATATATGGCATCCTTAGGTAATTGGAGGAATGGAGGGATAAAAAGATACTAAATACATTAGTCGGCCTAGGTTTAGCGGAGTTTTGGTTTTTGCCATCTTCTGGGCATGGAGTAGGGGTCGCTTGGGCTGTGTGTGTGTGTGGGGTGAGGTAGTTGTGAATTTCCTGCATTGTACAGGGGGTTGGATTAGATGACCCCAGAGGTACCTTGCAACTCTGTGATTCTAAATAAACATTAGTTAAGGCACTTCAAGGCAATTTCAAAGGGTAGCTGTGTTGGTCTGCAGTAGAACATCACAGACTCATAGAACTATAGAGTTGGAAGGGACCACCAGGGTCATCTAGTCCAACCCCCTGCACAATGCAGGAAATTCACAACTACCTCCCTCCCCCCCACACACACACAGCCCAAGTGACCCCTACACCATGCCCAGAAGATGGCAAAAAAAAAAAACTCCGCTAAACCTAGGCCGACTAATGTATTTAGTATCTTTTTATCCCTCCATTCCTCCAATTACCTAAGGGTGCCATATACAATTTCCTGCCTCCTTCATTTTATTCTCACAACCCTGGAGAGCCATGGAGAGGGGCCGTGGCTCAGTGGTAGAACATCTGCTTGGCATGCAGAAGGTCCCAGGTTCAGTCCCCTGCATCTCCCATTCAAGGGACCAGGCAAGTAGGGAACGACCTCTGCCTGAGACCCTGGCGAGCCGCTGCCAGTCTGAGTAGTCAATACCGACTTTGATGGTCCAAGGGTCTGATTCAGTAGAAGGCAGCTTCATGCGTTCAATAGCTTGTTTGCCCTCGCCCATGCATAAGGGTCTACCAGCCCCCTCTCATGACAACTCTGCACGCTTCCTGTCGCTGCGGGGGTTCCTTGGTTTGCTTCTCATTTACTGTCTTTACTTCTCTGGAAGAGGAAACAAGACGAGAGTGAACACATTCGTGCCAGTGACGTCATCATGGACCTCATTTCTCGACAACAGAAGGTGAGTCCTGGGGAGTCTGGGCCAGTCTCCGAAGGCCCTGCTGTTTATGCTATTGCACTCGTGCATTTGCAAGCCAGCATGGCGTAGCGGTTAAGGAGCGGTGGTTTGGAGCAGTGGAGTCTGATCTGGAGAACCGGGTTCGATTCCCCCACTCCACATGAGCGGCGGAGGCTAACCTGGTGAACTGGGTTTGTTTCCACACCCCTTCACACGAAGCCAGCTGGGTGGCCTTGGCCAGTCACAGCTCTCTCAGCCCCACCTACCTCTCATGGTGCCTGTTGTGGGGAAGGGAAGGTGATAATAAGCTGGTTTTTTTCTTCTTCTCCTCCTCCTCCTCCTCCTCCTCTAGTGAAAGCATGGAAGAAGAAGAGCTGTTTTTTATACCCCACTTTTAACTACCAAAAAGAGTCTCAAAGCGGTTGAAAGCCACCTTCCCTCTGCCCCCCTCCCCACAACAGGCACTTTGTGAGGTCGGTGAGGCTGAGAGAGCTGTGACTAGCTCACCCAGGTGGCTGCGTGTGGAGAAGTGGGGAATCTAATCGGATTCTTCAGATTAGAGTCTGCCACTGTTGGCCACTTCACCACGCTGGCTCTCTCATCCTGGCCAGTGGTATGTTTTTCTGAGAAGTCTAATCTACTTGAACGATTGCAAGTGTGGAACCAGAGCTGGGGTGGGGGGGGAAGAGGGTATAGTTGTTTTTCAAGGTCTGTGATCAGCTGTGGTCAGGGAGGGGCTGTGGCTCAACGGTAGAGCATCTGCGTGGCATGCAGAAGGTCCCAGGTTCAGTCCCCTGCATCTCCAGTTAAAAAGTAAGTCAATGGTAAGAAAGACCTTTGCCAGAGACCCTGGACAGCCGCTCCCAGTAGACAATACTGCCATTGGGGGACTAATGGTCTGGTTAAGTATAAGGCAGTGTCGTGTGCTTATGTTCAAGCAGTATATCTCTGATTAACCAAGAATGGGGACAGACAACAGGAGCAGAATATTTTGCCTTCAAACACCATTTGTGAACTTTCCAGAGATATCTATCTGGCCGGCCCACATTGACAACCGAATAATGGTTGGGGTGGGAATCCCATTAAGAAACCAAAAAGATTATAAAAGAACTGTGACATCATCACAGGTGGTCCCCCAGGTGGCTGCATGTGGAGAAGAAACCAAAAAGATTATAACAACGATTGTAACAATATAAATATATGGGCTATTGTCTTAACCTTTTTTGTTTTCTTAATTCGTTTTGCGTTATTTAGCTTTTCGTCTTCTTTTGGGGTGGGAGGCCCATCCAGCAAGGCATTTCT
Source organism: Euleptes europaea (assembly GCF_029931775.1). Lineage (NCBI taxonomy): Eukaryota > Metazoa > Chordata > Lepidosauria > Squamata > Sphaerodactylidae > Euleptes > Euleptes europaea. Next base: position 8,185,996 of record NC_079329.1, on the reverse strand, counting down.
TAGCTGGAATAGGATTGACGAGTGCAGAAGAGGCACGGGGCTGTGCTCTTGGGTGGGTGGTGCTACAGACAGATCATCATACCTGCATAGGACGGTAGCCTCAGAGAGCCTCCGGCTGGGCTTACCGCCGTGAACTTCCATTTCCCTTCGCAAATGCAATTGATGGGCGCTATAATTGCAGGTTACCAAGGCACACCTCATAGGATTAGACTCTCTCGAAGATTAGTCTCATTCTCCGAGAACATTAAAACTTATTTGAGCGATGGAGCGCTACCAACGGAGATTCGGGAGGCTCGTGACCCCTTGTATTTTCTTTCCGTCTACAGGTGGACACCATTCTGTTGCTGAGCGACACGCCCGAGGAGAGACCCCGTGGCTCGTGCCTCTGGCTGTATCGCCATCACGTGGCGCCCCGCTGCCTCTTCGTCAACGTCTGCAGCAGTGTCCCGTATGTAGGAAAAGCAGCCCCTTTTTCTAGCTTGGAAAATTAGCCCGGTGCCCCCTTACTCTTGGTGTTTGTGTGTGTGTGTGTGTGTGTGTGTGTAAAGTGCCCTCAAGTCGCAGCCGACTTATGGTGACCCCTTTTGGGGTTTTCATGGCAAGAGACTAACAGGTGGTTTGCCAGTGCCTTCCTCTGCACAGCAACCCTGGTATTCCTTGGTGGTCTCACATCCAAGCACTAACCAGGGCCGACCCTAAGCTTCTGAGATCTGACGAGATCAGGCTAGCCTGGGCCATCCAGGTCAGGACTCTTGGTGTTAGAGGTTATTATAATCCAAAAGCCCACCTGACATGATGAAAGCAGCAGCAGAGCTATGGAGGCTGTGGTGCAGAGTGGTAAGCTGCAGTACTGCAGTCAAAAACTCTGCTCACTGCCTGAGTTCGATCCTGACGGGAGTCGGTTTCAGGTAGCCGGCTCAAGGTTGACTCAGCCTTCCATCCTTCCGAGGTCGGTCAAATGAGTACCCAGCTTGCTGGGGGTAAAGGGAAGACGACTGGGGAAGGCAACAGCAAACCCCCCCATAAACAAAGTCTGCCCAGTAAACGTCGGGATGTGAAGTCACCCCATGGGTCAGGAATGACCCGGTGCTTGCACAGGGGACTACCTTTACCTTAAACTGGAGCAGAGGTCCCCAACCTTTCTGATGATGTTTTATTTTGATATTAGGATGTTTTACTATCTTGTATTTTTAAGATTTTGTATGGTTTACCATTGTTGAATGACTGTTTATTGAACCGTTGAGAAGAAGAATTGGTTTTTATATGCCGACTTTCTCTACCACTCACGGAAAAATCAAACAAGCTTACAGTCACCTTCCCTTCCCTTCCCCACAACAGACACCTGTGAGGTAGGTGGGGCTGAGAGAACTCTAAGAAAGCTGTGACTAACCCAAGGTCACCCAGTAAAGTAAAGTTTTTATGGAGGATAGAATGCCTGATGTCTCTACCGAGCTCCCGCCAGTGACCTCCTCTGCCCTTCCAATTTCAGATCGTCGAGGACTTTTGGTTCCACCACGGAAGTAGTGATGAGTGGATTCAATGAGCAGGTCCTCCGGTGAGTTCTGGGCTTGGAGCTACATAAAAGCCAGCAAACCTTCTCCATAATTTATCAAATATGAGGATGAATGATCAAAGAAGGCTTTCCTGAATGGCCACTGACGGCTTGGTTTCTTTTAATGCAGTTGCTGGTTTAAGAGCAGCAGTTCTCTTGCAAAGGGAGTTTAGAAAGAGAGACTGCTGAATTACAACTAATAATGAAGCTCAAGACTATGCATTCTCCAGGACTTCACAGAGATCTGGGATTCCTGTCTCATTACCAATGCTGATTTCTCCACGCCTGCTACCCCTCTCCATATCACACCTAATCCAGTCACGCCTGCTAATGTCATTTACTTGCTTTTGACATTTACATTGCCATTTTGTGTCTAATTCACTCGTCTCTACTTAAGGATAGATAAAATCACATTCTAGCTCTATCTGAAGAAGTGAGCTGTGGCTCACAAAAGCTCACACTCCCTGCCAGAAATTTTGTTAGTCTTTAAGGTGCTACTGGTCTCCTGCTCTTTTCTATTTCTTTTACTGAACGCTGATGGCCCGTGTGGTTGCTAGAATCAGGTTGGCAGCATTGCAAAGGGGACATCAGGAGAAGCAATAAAAACTGAGACTCTTTTCTCAGCTAGCGAGGAAGCCCCAGAGTATATGTTTCCATATTTGGCAGGTTCATGGCCGAATGTGGCGGCTCCCGGTTCCTGGAGCACGTTGGGAAGGTTGACAAGATCCACGGCCTCCCTGAGCCACGAGGGGCAGTGACGGCAAAACCAGAAGCAGGAGTCGAACCCTTGATATCGGCGCCCCGAAGCAGGTGACAACGAGGACAAGATGGTGGTGGGAGTGATTTGTGGGACGGTTGTTTGGGTTCTGAGCCCCTTTCCTCCTCCTGTTCCCCTCAGGTGGCGCTCCATCAAGGTCTTTGTCTCCTCCACCTTCCGGGACATGCACGGCGAACGCGACCTGCTCGTCCGCTCCGTCTTCCCTGAATTGCGAGCACGGGCGGCCCCATTCTGCCTGGCGATAGAGGACGTTGACCTGCGTTGGGGGATCACCGAACATGAGGTCCAGAGAAACAAGTATGGAGGTTGAGATTGGTGTATGAGTCTTGAGATTGGTGTATGAGTCTTGGGAAGAAGTTGGCTGTAGAAAATCACGGAACGTGCTTGTGTATTGGGGAGGTGCAGGTTGTTTATGTGTGGGTGCTTGGACTCACATTCGCCCCCTGGTCTGATTCAGTTGTTCCTTGTGTGAGTTCTCTGTCCGTTAGAAATGACCTCGCTGCCAGCCCTCGCAATATCCGGGTCTTCCCATTCCTCTGTTGCCCCGACTCTTCCCTCTCCCCTGAGCTCAGCCCAGAAGGCAAAGCACTCTCACAGCCAATCAAAAAGCAGCGTGTGAAGAGGGGGGGGGGTTCAAATATTTCCTGCTTCCTCGGAGTTCTCTCTGAGCCAAAGAAAGGCTTTTCAAAACTGAAGCTTGGATTTCTCCCCCCCCCCTTCTTTCAGATGGCTCCGTTTTTTGTTCTTAAAATGCTTTTTTATGCAGCAATTGGGTTTTGGGGAGGGATCTTCTCTCACAGTGAACACTGCAAAGGAAGCCAATTACAAAGCAGCATTTAAAGGGGCAGGGACTTGATTTGAGCTTGGAGACTGCTGGTGCAAAGATTCCCAACAGGAAAGTGTGGGTCCAGCCAGCAACGAACCTCAGGTCAAACCCCCATGCATAAATGACCATAGTGTGCATCACAAGGGTTCCAAGTAACAGTCTGTTTATCCACACTGATTCTTTAAATGGGTTTTAAAAACCACTGTTTAAGTGGGTTTTTTTTTTTTTTTTTTTTAATTAAGGACAGATGGGAGAGGTTCCTGTTCAGGGTGGGATCGGCAGAGATGATTCGGTTCATGTACGCAAGACAACTGTTTAGCGCCACGTAGAATATCCAGAACCGTTACCATCCAATTTTTTTTTACTAATTCCAATTGGAATATTTATTTCTCCTATTAAAAAGGGTAGCTAGGCTATTAAACATAACACTTACATACACATAACATGCAGTCTATTCATTCTTCCAGGGAAATCCGCAAACAAACACCTTTGCAAAAACACTCATTTATGCCTTACAATAGCTTTGGCTTATAGAAATGACTAAACTGAGGCTGTCGTATTTTGGTCACGTCATGAGACGACAAGAGTCACTGGAAAAGACAGTCATGCTAGGGAAAGTTGAGGGCAGCAGGAAAAGAGGAAGACCCAACAAGAGATGGATTGACTCAATAAAGGAAGCCACAGCCTTCAATTTGCAAGATCTGAGCAAGGCTGTCAAAGATAGGACATTTTGGAGGACTTTCATTCATAGGGTCGCCATGAGTCGGAAGCGACTTGACGGCACTTAACACACACATAGAAATGCTGTTCTATGCATGTAATATAAAAAACAAGTCCAGCTATTTAGCAATTCCATACTTTTAATTAACCAAATCTCTTAAGTTATACGATTATGGACATTAAAAAGGGTAACTAGGCTTAAAACAAAATGCTCCGAGGACTGCAAGAGGCCCTGTGTTTTCGGTAACGGTTCCTCCGCTTTCTAGGCAGCTGGAACTCTGCTTGTCCGAAGTCGCGCGAAGTCACCTGTTCATCGGGCTCCTCGGTGAGCGGTACGGCCACGTCCCTAGGGAGTATTCGTTACCGGATGAACCCCAGTACGAGTGGGTGAGTAAGAGGTGCTTTTTGACCCTACGAGGCAGCCAGGTCCAGGAGAACGCCATGAGAATTGTGGTCGGGAGTGCCAAGGGGAAGCTCAGAAAGGGGGAAATGTGGACCCCCCCCCCCACATTCGAAAGGTGCTTCCTGTTTTTAGGCACGAAGCAAGATGCGAGGTGCACACTGGGAGAAGTATGTGAGATGTGTTTTGTGTCAAAGGGAACATCTCTTGTGTGTTTTGCTCGATCTTCTGATAGCAAGCATTCTTACTTGATGGCTGCAGGTTATGGGATAGCCTGTTACGCGTGTAAAATGCATTTACTATCTGAGGAAACATTTTGTTAGAGAGACAGCGTGGTGTAATGGTTAAGAGCGATGCTTTGGAGCGGTGAAGTCTGATCTGGAGAACCTGGTTCGATTCCCCACTCCTTCACATGAGCAACGGAGGCTAATCTGGTGAACTGGATTTGTTTCCCCACTCCTAGACATGAAGCCAGCCGGGTGACCTTGGGCTAGTCACAGCTCTCTCAGGCCCACCTACCTCACAGGGTGTCTGTTGTAGGGAGGGGGAGGGAAGGTGATTGTAAGCAGGTTTGATTCTTCCTTAAGTGTCAGAGGAAGTCTGCATATAAAAACCAAGAGTAGTTTTCTGTTGCCCCAGAAGGTCGGACCAGAACCAATGGGTTGAAATTAAATCAAAAGAGTTTCCGTCTAGACATGAGGAAGAACTTTCTAACAGTTAGAGCAGTTCCTCAGTGGAACAGGCTTCCTCGGGAGGTGGTGAGCTCCCCTGGAGGTTTTTAAGCAGAGGCTAGATGGCCATCTGTCAGCAATGCTGATTCTATGACCTTAAGCAAATGATGGGAGGGAGGGCATCTGGGCTTGGAGTAGGGATCACAGTGTGTGTGTGTAGGGGAGGTAGTTGTGAATGTCCTGTATTGTGGGGGGTTGGACTAGATGACCCTGGTGGTCCCTTCCAGCTCTATGATTCTATGATTCTCCATCAATGGACATGGTGGTTTTTATAGAATTAAGATAAGAAAAAAAAAATCCCTCCCCCACAGAGCTTTCAGTTCAGATTCCAACAGTAAATGAAAAAAGGGACAGGCACGGGTAGAAGAAATAAACCCGGAACAGTTCACACAAAACCACTTCCTTGGGAGGCTGTCTAAATGAATGGATTTGGGTTGTCTCACAGGTCAAGTCATACCCGGCAGGACGCTCCATCACAGAGCTGGAGGCTGTTCAGTTCCTGAATGGTTGCAAAGACCCTTCAGTCAGGCCCAGGGCCTTCTTCTATCTCCGAGAACCAGACTTCCTTGGGTAACGTGTTTATCTTAAGATACTCTCCCTGCTCTACAGTATGGATCTTCTTTCATTTATTCACCTACCCTAATGCAAGGGTGCCTTGACCTGGGATGGTCCAGGCTAGCCTGACCTCGTCAGATCTCAGAAGCTAAGCAGGGTTGGCCCTGGTTAGTATTTGGATGGGAGACCACCAAGGACAGTCCAGGGTCACTACGTAGAGGCAGGTGATGGCAAACCACCTCTGAATGTCTCTTGCCTCATGAACTCGAACTCATGAAGCTGCCTTATACTGAATCAGACCGTCAAGGTCCATCAAAGTCAGTATTGTCTACTCAGACCAGCAGCGGCTCTCCAGGGTCTCAGGCAGAGGTCTTTCACATCACCTACTTGCCTAGTCCCTTTAACTGGAGATGTGGGGAATTGAACCTGGGACTTTCTGCATTTCAAGCAAATGCTCTACCACTGAGCCACAGCCCCTCCCCTCAAAAACCCTACCGTAGGGGATGTCAAACTTAGGGGATGTCAAACTTAGGGCTGGATATGACGTAAATGTCACTTGGTTGGGCTGGGCCATGCTTTCACAGCCCAGATTTAGAGTGTGGGGGTGTGTGTCTTGGCTTGGCTGGCTCACTGGCCAGATAGGAGCTCTCAATGGGCCGGACCCTGCCCTCCGGCCTTATATTCAATACTCCTGCCCTATAGGGTTCTTAATTTTTAATATACTACTGCCCATCAAACACACAGCAACATTAAATGTGCTGTCTAACCACAAATCAGGACATAAGAAACTAGAAGTCCAAACAAGGTAACTTCATCTAGGATGGTGGAGTATTGTTTTTGCCATGTTTTGCCCCCTTAGGAAGGGGACATTCCTGTTTGGTTCTTCATTGTTGTGAGCTTGGGGAGGGCTTAGGGAGAAATGGAGGATCTGGAATTCTATCCTTGGGGTGGAGTAAGCAGTATAAAACGACTTTCCCCCACCGGCTGTCAAAAGCCATTGCAAGTGGGGAGAAAGAACTATCTGAGAGCCAGCGTGGTGTGGTGGTTAAGAGCGGTGGTTTGGAGCGGTGGACTTTAATCTGGAGGACCGGGTTTGATTCCCCACTCCTCCACATGAGTGACGGATGCTAATCTGGTGAACCAGGTTGGTTTCCCCACTCCTGCACAGGAAGCCAGGTGGGTGACCTTGGACTAGTCACACTCTCTCAGACCCACCTACCTCACAGGGTGTCTGTTGTGGGGAGGGGAAGGGAAGGTGATTGTCAGCCGGTTTGATTCTCCCTTAAGTGGCAGAGAAAATCGGCACATAGAAACAACTCTTCTTCTTCTAAAATTCGACATGGCCCCCCTCATTTGCCCCCAAAAGTTCTGAATGATGCCCATAAAATAATTGTAGATCACCCCTACTAAGACTCACTAACGTAGACCCTCTTGCTCTCGTTTCTCTCTTGACAGTTCCGTACCTGAAGCGAGGAGGGCAGATTTCGCAGCTGAGTCAGAGGAGGCGAAGGACCGGATGGCGGATCTGAAGGAGCGTCTTGAAAATCACGAGGGGCTGGCTTCTCTTGGCAGGTAAAGAGGGAGAGAGGTCGGTGGCTTTAGTGGGATAGTTTGATTTCATCCCCCTGCCTAGCAATATCTGTGCTGTTCTTACCCCTCCTCCCAATAGGTATACATGCCAATGGGGCGGAGTAGCCCGAGGCCGGCCGTATGTCAAAGGTCTCGAGGAATTTGGAGCCAGAGTTTTGCGGGATATGTGGGAAAGTCTCTCTCACCACTTTATACAGGTAAGTGCTGGGTATCTTTGTTTTAAAACAGACTTCCAGTTAGTTTCTGGGCTGAATTCAGAGTGCTGTTTTTGACCTTAATGAGCAGGATAATTTGAGAACTGCTTTCTAACCCAAAACATGCTGACGTTGTCAACAAGGGCCCTGTTTTGCGTTCCCCTGATGTTGTGTAGCAGGCAGGGCTTTCTTGGTGGTGGCACCAGGGGTACAGATTTCTCTTCCTAGAGAGGCCCATTAACTAGCTAACGTTGAATTGACTGGGCAACCGCCCTGCCTTCCACCCCAGCCCCCCATTTTCTGCCACTTAAGAACCTGAATAACTTTTTGCAAAATTATTTTGCTTTAAATCTCTACAATTTGAAGCTACGTAGGTAACAATTCTGTCCTGTCCCCATCTCTGCTTGCCCAGGGAGACGGCTCCATGCCTGACGGTGAGTTGGAGGAGCCGGAAGAAAGCATCTTGCAGGAATCTTTCCAGGAGCTGCAGCAGAAGAGATTCTGTGCCCGGGCAAAGCTTCTCCATGCAACAGCTGCCCAGTTGCGCGGAGGCGGACTCTGCGTCGTGAGTGGAGAATGTGGTCAAGGGAAGACCGTCTTCTTGGTGAGCATGAGTGTCCTGGGGAGAGCTAAGCTGGGGACTATGAGAGAAATGACGCGGGGGCCATGCCGCAGGAGTGTGACTGTTTTATTAGCAACATATCATCCTTTCTGGCACATTAATTGCTGCCTTTCCTGAGAGCTGCTTTAGTGTAATGGCCAAGCGTGTGAGGTGGGAGGGTGCTAATTCCGATCTCGCCACTGCCAGCAATTCCCATGGTGGCCTTAGGAAAGCACTGTTCTGCCTTGGTGCCTGTCCCCCCTTCAGATACTTAACAATAACCCCCCTGTTTCCCTATGGACCCAGCATCATATAGTGGTTAAGAGTGGTGGACTCTGATCTGGAGAACTGGATTTGTTTCCCCACTCCTCCACATGAAGCCAGCTGGGTGACCTTGGGCTAGTCACAGCTCTCTCAGCCCCACCTACCTCACAGGGGAAGGGAAGGTGATTGTAAGCCGGTTTGATTCTTCCTTAAGTGGTAGAGAAAGTCGGCATATAAAAACCAACTCTTCTTCTTCTCCCCCTCCTTCTCCTCCTCCAGAAGCCATATCGGCTGGGGAAGAATTTGCCATGCTCCTTTTAATACATAATATGAATCAACAGGGAAGGGGTGGTATTCTTCTTTAAAGAAGAATCTGCATGCTTATCCTCTTTCTTCACTTCTTATGTCTTCTGAGGTAAAGGGGCATCTATCACAAATGGGGAGTTGCACCACAGTGGCCTGGTCGTGGCCCCCCAAGGAGTGCCCGTGTGGGGCTGAGGTTGGAGCCTGAGGGCAACAGCAACTCCAGGTGTCATGCGATTTAGCTGGCTTCGCCTGGCCCCCTAACCAACTCTTTCCTTCTCTTCGCTGCAGGCAGCCCTGGCCCAGGAGCTCAGAGCGAAGGCCCCACGCCACGGAGATCCCGCTCCCTCATACCACGTCGTGGCTCACTTCACGAGGGCCCGGCCCGATCAGGCCAATGCCCAGGTCGCGTTGAGGCAGCTTTGTGCCCTGTTGAGGAAGCTGGTGAAGGAGCCCCCCACCCCGCCCACAAGCTACAGGTTAGCACGGCCATCGATACAGAGAGTTGTGTGTGCTGGAGATAGAGGAGCTGGGGAAAAATACCTCCTGGCAGAGTCCGGGAGAGTGAGCAGATTCTTAGAGAGCCAGCGTGGCATAGTGGTTAAGAGCATTAGACTCTAATCTGGAGAACCGGGTTCGATTCCCCACTCCTCCACATGAGGCCTGCTGGGTGACCTTGGGCCAGTCACAGTCCAAGAACTCTCTCAGCCCCACCTACCTCACAAGGTGCCTGTTGTGAGGGAGGGGGAAGGGAAGGCGATTGTAAGCTGCTTTGAGACTCCTTAAAAGTAGAGAAAAGCAGGGCTTAAAAACCAATTCTTCTCCTTCTTTCTACTTTCTTCGTTCTTCCTTCCTTCCTTCTTCGTTGTTGTTCTTCTTCTTCTTACGGCAAAGAAAGGGGACAGTGGGAGATAGTTATTTTTTCACAGGGTGAAGGCAAGTGTCATGCTTTACAAAGCGACCACGGCTGTTAATTCATTGCATGCTTCATGCATGAGGTGAAGTTGATACTTTCTTAGAGGTGGGTGTTCCAACCAGTTAAATCCTGGTCAGCCGGCAGGATATTTAGGTGGGGCTCTCTAACTTTTCTTAAGCAGCATGTGTGTTCAGGTTGATTATACAGCCATCCTTAACTTTGTCCCTCCCACTCCCAGTTTAAAAACAGGTTCAAAACTTTTCCAGGTATTATATGTATGACATCATGGGGACTAGCCCTGTACCACTGGATTTTCTTTGGTTCAAACGGGGCATGCTGGAAATGTCAGGATTGGTTCTTGTTTTCTAGGGTTCACTCCTGGAGGGGAGGAAGTAACCTTTGCCTTCAGTGGGGCACGGGTCCTTTCACTGCAGTGAGAGAACGTCCGAAGCATCGCCACTAATCTAACAATATGAAAACCGGGGTCTTATTTCTTGGGGATCCCACTTAGCGGGTTCGCGGGTTGTGTCCATGACTGGGGAAGCGTCACGGTTACACGCACATTAGCCTCTTGCCCAAAGGCCGCTGGTGTTTCTTGCAGGGGGCTGGTGGGCCAGTTCAACTCCCTCCTCCATTCCGTGGCCCAGTCGCTGAAGCGTCGGCAGTCTCTGGTGGTGCTGGTTGACGGCGCTGACCTCATCCATGCGGCCGGTGGGCAGCTGGTCTCCGACTGGCTGCCTGAAAAGCTGCCCCAGGTGAGCCCTAAGCAGGCTTCTGAGGATTTGTTTATTTTATTTATTTATATTATTTGCGGTCTGCCTTTCTCACTGGGACTCAAGGCAGATTACACAGAATAAATCAATAAAATTAACAGGCAAAAAGGTCTAATAGACAGTGCAATAGGATTTGACGTGTGTGTGTGTTTTAAGTGCCGTCAAGTCGCTTCTGACTCCTGGTGTCCCTATGATTCAGTGTCCTCCTAAAAGTCCTACCCTTAACAGCCTTGCTCAGATCTTGCAAATTGAGGGCCATGGCTTCCTTTATAAAGCCAATCCATCTCTTATTGGGTCTTCCTCTTTTCCAGCTGCCTTCCACTTTTCCTAGCATGATAGTCTTTTCCAGTGACTTGTAGAAATCTGGAAACCAACCAGAGGGGAAGTACAGCATAAGTATTAAAGCATGACACATTAAAAAAAAAATTACATAGCAGGAACCTGTTTACAACAACAGTATGAACTATACACAGGGGTGTATAGTCTAAGGTCCCCAGCCATTTACCCCAAGCTTCTTTCTGAAACTTGGTTACAGTGCAGCCCTGTTTCCTGTGCAAAAAGCCCTCTTGAATAATTCAGTTTTGCATCGTTTGGGGCAAGCCAGAAGAGTGGGAGCTTTCCTGACCTCCTCAGCAGGCCATTCCATAAGGTGGGGCCATGACAGAGAAGGCCCTGTGTACAGGCAGCTGTTGGTTTTGCCCATTTGCAGGTTGGCACCTGCAGAAGATCGTGCTCGGATGATATACACTCCTGCTTGCTTTGTCTGGGTAATTCCTTTGCCTGAACCTCTCTCTCCCCCCTGCAGCGTGTCAGCCTCATCCTCAGCGTCTCTGAGGAATCGCCACTCCTCAGATCTCTCAAGCGACGGAAGGACATCACTGTCATCTCTCTGGGGCCTCTGGACCCCCCCGACAGGGTTGCCATGGTCCGCGAGGACCTGGCACTGTACGGCAAAAAGTTGGAAGAGTCCGCCTTCAACAACCAGGTAAGGAGAGGATTTTTTTTTGATGGAGACTTGTTTAAACACCATCCAGAAGATGACAGGCACCCAATGCGAGCATTTCATGTAGCCAGGATTTCGCTGCATGAACATGGAACTGGAAACCTCTGCAGGTTCTTAGCTTTTCCTTTGGACAAGTTTCTAGCCCTCATAGTTTGAACAGAGATGGGTGTGATATATGCACATGTGTACTTATAGGTCAAGATGGATCATTGCTGCTGGGATAAACTAAACAGTTTGGGACTTGTTCCGTCACTTATGTACTTATGTTGTTGAGGTTTTAGTACTTTGGTGGTGGTGGGAAGTGCCGTCAAGTCACAGCCGACCTACGGTCACCCCGTAGGGTTTTCAAGGCAAGAGACGTTCGGAGGTGGTTTGCCATGGCCTGCTTCCGCGTGGGCTGAAAGTGTTCTGAACGAACTGTGTTCGGCCCAAGGTCACCCAGCAGGGCTTCATGTGTAGGAGCGGGGAATCGAACCGAATTCTCCAGATTAGAGTCCGTCGCTCTTAACCACTGCACCAAGCTGTACTTTAAATATTATGTATTTACAAAATCGATATTCTGCTTTTCTGCTCAATCAGGGCCGCCAAGTTGGCGGCTTGACTCTTTCCCAGCAACTCTCCCCAAAGAGCATTATGCTCAACTAATAACAACTTGTTGGTGGTTCCCAAGCCAAGGAGTGTTAGGATGTCTCAACAAGGGCCAGGGCCTTTTTGGCCCTGGCCCCAGCGTGGTGGAACTCCTTTTCCAGTGAGATCAGGGCCCTGCCGGAATAGCAGAATAGTCAGAATAGCATAGAATCATAGAGCTGGAAGGCGCCATACAAGCCACCTAGTTCAACCCCTTGCTCGGTGCAGGATCAGCTTAGAGCATCCCTGACAGCGTGGTGTAGTGGTTAAGAGCGGTGGTTTGGAGCTGTGGACTCTGATCTGGAGAACCGGGTTTGATTCCCCTCTCCTCTCCACATGAGCGGAAGAGGCTAATCTGGTGAACTGGATTTGTTTCCCCACTCCTACACATGAAGCCAGCTGGGAGACCTTGGGCTAGTCACAGCGCTCTCAGCCCCACCTACTTCACAGGGAAGGGAAGGTGATTGTAAGCCTGTTTGAGTGTCCCTTAAGTGGTAGAGAAAGTCGGCATATAAAAACCAACTCCTCTTCTTCTTCTACAAGTGTTTGTCCAGCCTCTGCTTGAAGACTGCCAGTAAGAGGGAGCTCACCATCTCCCTAGGCAGCCGATTCCACAGTTGAACTACTCTCATTGTAAATTCCCCCGCCCCCTTAATATCCAAATATTTTCCTAATAGCAAGGGAGGGTACTTTAAGTCTCCTGATCCTTTTCGTCCTCGCAGATGCGCCTCGTGCTTCTCAAGCGTGGCTCCCGGCAACCTTTGTACCTGATGCTGCTGACCCAGGACCTGCGGCTCTTTGCCCTATATGAAAAGGTGAGAGTGTTGGGATAGGGGCGGAACAGTGCAGTCCCTGCATGGCGGCGTTTCTCAAGGTGCCAGGGGAGTGACATTTCAGTTTCGCTTCTTCTCCTCTCTCCCAGCTCTCGGAGAGGATCCAGAAACTGCCCGTCTCTCTTCCGTTGCTGCTGCAGCACCTACTGGGGTGCCTCGAGCAAGATCATGGGCTGGAGCTGGTCGCAGTAGCCCTTGTATCTCTCTGGGCCAGTAGAGGTGGTAAGTTGGACAAAAGGGGGTGCCGCAAGGGCACCCCTTGAAAGAGTTTCCGTCTAGACATTAGGAAGAATGTTCTAACAGAGCGGTTCCTCGGTGGAACTGGCTTCCTCGGGAGGTGGTGGGCTCTCCTTCCCTGGAGGTTTTTAAGCAGAGGCTAGATGGCCATCTGTCAGCAATGTGGATCGTGAGAGGGAGGGCACCTTGGCCATCTTCTGGGCATGGAGTAGGAGTCACTGGGGGTGCATGGGGGGAAGTAGTTTTGAATTTCCTGCATTGTGCAGGGGGTTGGACTAGATGATCCTGGTGATCCCTTCCAACTCTATGATTCTATGAAGGGGAACACTCGCTGCGCTGCAGTTTGGCTGGCTCCGCACCAGAGGTGGGTTGCGCACATGAACACATAAAGCTGCCTTGTACTGAATCAGACCCTGGGTCCATCAAAGTCAGTATTGTCTACTCAGCCCGGCAGCAGCTCTCCAGGGTCTTGGGCAAGGGTCTTTCACATCACCTGCCGCCTAGTCCTTTTAACTGGAGATGGTGGGGATTGAACCTGGGAGCCTTCTGCGTGCAAAGCAGAGCCTCTTCTTCTGAGCCACAGCCCCTCCCCATGGTTGCGTCGTAGCTTCTTGTGAACTGTAAGAACATAAGGAAAGCCCTGCTGGATCAGACCAAGGCTCATTAAGTCCTGCAGTCTGTTCACACAGTGGACAACCTGGTGCCTCTAGGAAGCCACAAACAAGACGACTGCAGCAGCATTGTCCTGCCTGTGTTCCACAGCACCTAATATAACAGGCATGCTTCTCTGACCCTGGAGAGAATAGGTATGCATCATGACTAGTATCCATTTTGACTAGTAGCCATGAATACCCCTCTCCTCCATGAACATGTCCACTCCCCTCTTAAAGCCTTCCAAGTTGGCAGCCATCACCTGGGGCAAGGAGTTCCACAACTTACCTATGTGTTGTGTGAATACTTCCTTTTATCAATTTTGAATCTCTCATCCTCCAGCATCAGCAGATGTCCCCATGATCTAGTATTATTAGAGAGGGAGAAAAGCTTCTCCCTGTCTACTCTCTCCAAACCATGTATAATTTTACAGACAATCCTTGGGGTAGTTAAAGTTTCCTTTAGAAGATTCTTGTTGCTGTGTCCTTTACAGGACTAACCGAGCGAGATCTTTATGGCATCCTGGCTACGTGGAAAGAACTGGACGGGACTGACATGGACCTGGAAGAAGCCATTCTAGCTGGGAGATGTGCCGGAGGCTACCCCATGGCTTCCTTCTTCGACTTCCTCCGGAGCCTGCGGGGGTGAGCAGTTCCCCTTTGGCTTCTCTGGCGGTACCTGCACATCACCTCGTTTGAATGAGCCCTCGATAGATTAAGGACTGGCTCACACGTTAATCACTCTGCTGTTTCTCCACAGCCTCCTGAGGGCATGTGGTTCTCCGGCAGAAACGCCGGGCTCCCGGCTCCACCTCTACGGCACCTCTTTGAAGGCGGCTGTGGAAAAGCGATACCTGAAAAAGCCGGGCTTGGACTGCACTGCTCACAAGCTTTTGGCAGGTAATCTCCAGGTCTTGCTTTGGGAATTGGGGTGTGTGTGGATACACATGATATGGTCATAATCAATCTTTATTGCAATCATTGACCAGCATTACAAACAATAACAATTCAGTCCACTTGCACAAAACTTAGTTTATGGAAATAATTTAGCAGTAAAAAAGAGTTGGAGTCCAGTAGAACCTTAAAGGTAAAGGTCCCCTATGCAAGCACCGGGTCATTCCTGACCCATGGGGTGACGTCACATCCCGATGTTTCCTAGGCAAACTTTTGTTTTACGGGGTGGTTTGCCAGTGCCTTCCCCAGTCGTCTTCCCTTTACCCCCAGCAAGCTGGGTCTTAATTTTACCAACCTCGAAAGGATGGAGGGCTGAGTCAACCTCGAGCCGGCTACCTGAAACTGACTTCCGTCGGGATCGAACTCAGGTCGTGAGCAGAGCTTTTGACTGCAGTACTGCAGCTTTACACTCTGCGCCATGGGGCTCTTCAAGTAGGACCTTAAAGACTAACAAAATTTCTGGCAGGGGTATGAGCTTTTGTGAGCCACAGCGCACTTAGAATCATAGGGCTAAAACGCATGGTCGCTTTAGCCTGCTTTATTCCCCTTTTCAGCCAGGATTCAGCCAGGATCGAACATATACGTTTTGCCGAACATGTGTTCGATCCTGGCTAAATCCTGGCTAAATCCTGGCTGAAACAGGGAATAAAGGAGGCTAAGCGACCGTGCGTTTTCGCCCATAGAGTTGGAAGGGGACCACCAGGGTCATCTAGTCCAACCCCCTGCACAACGTAACTTCAGATATAGCTAGAATGTGAGTCCGTCTATCCTTAAGCAGAGAAGAGTGAATCAGACACACAATGGCAGTGTAAATGTCAAAAGCAAGTAAATGACGTTAGCAGGCATGACTGGATAAGATGGGATATGCAGAGGGGTAGTAGGCGTGGAGAAATCAGCATTGGTAATGAAACAGGAATCCCAGATCTCTTTGAAGTCCTGGAGAACGCATAGTTGAGAAATAATTTAAAATGTGACCTTTCAGAAGCCATTTAAAACCATTTAAAATCTGCCGCGACTGTATTTTTTTGGATCCTACTTATCAAAACACAAAATCTAGCAACTTGGCGTATGTTCGTAGTCTGCACCGCCCCTGCGTTATCCTGTGGGAGTCTCCACCCTTCGTATCTTTGGCTGGGTAAATCGAATTTCAGCCGGCTGATGGTTCCCGCAAAGGATCTGTAGTTGACGCTAGTACAGTGGCTGTCTTGGTGTTTTCTCTCATGCAGCCCACTGGTGGAAACTCTCAGACCCAGATGGTTCCATGAACTTCCAGAACTGTGAGGCAGAATCCTTGACGTCACTTCCCTATCACCTGGTAAGCGAGAGGGAGCTCACAGATAACACCTGCATGGGTCGAGGCAGAACTCGCAAGGGGCTAGGGTTCTGCATGGCTTTGATGGTTGCGTCATTTTGGGGCACTAATGCGAAACCTGTTGCTTTGGGTGGTATGCTGAGCGGTTGAGTTCTTGCTTTTTTTGGAATGGGGAAGAGATGTCTTCACGTACTTGAAGGGCTGTCATATAGAGGAGGGTGCCGAGTTGTTTTCTGTTGCCCCAGAAGGTCGGACCAGAACCAGCGTGTTGAAATTAAATCAAAAGAGTTTCCATCTAGACATTAGGAAGAATTTTCTAACAGAGCGGTTCTTCAGTGGAACAGGCTACCTCGGGAGGTGGTGAGCTCTCCTTCCCTGGAGGTTTTTAAGTAGAAACTAGATGGCCATCTGTCAGCAATGCTGATTCTAGGACCTTAGGCAGATGAGAGGGAGGGCATCTTGGCCATCTTCTGGGCATGGAGTAGGAGGTCACTGGGTGTGTGTGTGGGAGGTAGTTGTGAAGTTCCTGCATTGTGCAGGGGGTTGGACTAGGTGACCCTTGTGAACCCTTCCAACTATGTTTCTATCCCTTATGGATACAGACAGAAAAATGGAAAGGGCCTTTGGGAGCAGAGAGATGTCTTGTGCAAATATGGATCTGGACTTGACTTGATAGGAGGAGCCATACGATACGGAAAAAGGTGGACAGGGAACTAATGGAGGCCCTGTAGGCACTTTCTCATAGTACAAGAGCCAGCATGGTGTAGTGGTTAAGAGCGGCGGACTCTAATCTGGAGAACCGGGTTGGTTTCCCCACTCCTCCTCGTGAAGCCAGCTGGGTGACCTTGGGCTAGTCACAGTTCTCGTCAAGCTCTCTCGGCCTCACCTACTTCACAAGGTGTCTATTGTGGGGAGAGGAAGGGCAGGAGGTTGTGTCTATTGTGGGGAGAAAGCCGGGTTGATTGTCCTTAAAAAAAAAAAAAAGGTAGAGAAAACCTGCATATAAAAACCAACTCTTGTTCTTCTACAACACTTTCCTCCCATCAGGTCCAAAGTGGCTCTCTCGATGCTTTGGCTTCTCTCCTGACTGACCTGAGAGTTGTGAGTGCTCATGTCCGGCTGCGTCTCCTCCCCTCCCTCTCAGAAGCCTATGCGCTCTATGGTAAGCCACGACTGCCTTTAGTGTCTGGAAGGGGGATAGCAACGCGTAAGGTTCGATTCCGTCTACTTAAAAGCAATAGTAAGCTTGAGCATTCTACCACTGTTTTCTGGCCCAGAGAGGAAATCCCAGGCTGGGATCTGGGAGCTGATGCTCTAATGAGTGGTCGGCAAACCGCGGCTCCCGAGCCGCATGCGGCTCTTTGGCCCCTTGAGTACGGCTCCCCGCCTCCCCCCACCGTCGGTCGGCTGAGCAGCTCATCCGCATCCCCGCGCCCAGCCAGGCAGAGGCGCTGTGCTCCTACCGTGCTCCAGCGCGCCCCAGGCGGGAGGAGCCAGCAGGCGAGCAGGAGGCGGTGCCCCCCTCCCCCGGCCTCCCCTCCTCTCTCTCTCTCTCTCTCCGGCGGGGAGGGATCAGAGGCAGCGAAGAGAGGCGGAGGCCGGCCGCCCAGGCTGCTGCTGCAAGGTGGGGGAAGAGGCAGGCTCCACCTCGCACTGGATAGGAGCAGGCTGCGCGCCCCGTGCGTTCCCGCCGCCGCCTTGCCCAGCCGGCCTGGGAAGGAGGGGAGGGTGGCGGCAGTGGGGCGCGGGGGGGGGGGGAATCCCTCGCGGAGTGCAGAGCATTGGGTGGGGTTGGGGGGAGATAGCGGCGGCAACGGGGCACGATTTGCACGAGATCACTCCGGAGGCATAGAGTCGGTGGCTGTTGTGTAGGGGCTGAATGGGAGATGCAGCATTTGTTGAGGGCAGGCAGACACTGGGGCTCCTTCCACCCCCCTCCCATTGCTAACCTAGTAGCACAATCTCAGTTGCAGGAGTTGGACGACCCTAATGGTGTTATTTATGTTGATGGGACTTAATAAAAGCGAGCTGAAGGCTCCATAAATAACTGCAGGGTGGGGGAAATGATGGGGAAAGCAAGCTGATTTCCTGCCCCCTCTTTCTTCTCCCTTTATTTGTTTAGGTGGCTCTCAAAAGAAATCTCAATCGTTGTACTGTTGATATTTGGCTCTGTTGACTAATGAGTTTGCCGACCACTGCTCTAGTGGGCTGGAATGTAGAGCAGTACAGCCAAAAGGAAAGGGTCATTTTGGCTTTTCATTGGACTTTGTGACAGTGGAATTGGTCCAAACAGCCTTGACGTCGTCAGGACTGAATTTTGACTGTGTAAATTGTAATCTGGTTTGGGGTGGGAGCAGATTTTGCTATCGAAGGCCCTTGTTGTCCGCCACCGCATGAAAATGGGCACAGTTAGATGTTAATCTTTTTATATTGTCGAAGGCTTTCACGGGCAGAGTTCATTGGTTCTCGTAGGTTATCCGGGCTGTGTAACCGTGGTCTTGGTATTTTCTTTCCTGACGTTTCGCCAAAGTTAATCTTTTTGCTGTCCATCTTATCTCTCCCGAGAACTGGTCATGTGGCCTGATAGGAATTTATGTATTTCCTGTTCATATAATTTCTTTCTATGTATTCCATGCTATTTTTATGTAACCATTTTAACATTTGAGCTCCCCCCCGCATTCTTTGTCCTCTTAGCATTTATTTGTTTTTAACGTACGAATTTTATTAAAATAAAAAAAAGAAAGAAAAGAAAAAGAAAATGCTCACAGCGTCACTTATGTAGATTTCGTTATAGGTTAGATAGTGCATATTAAAATGCCATGCTGCGTTACGGAAATTTGTTTTCAGCTCTGCTTTTAAAAGGCTGCAAGGTGACACTGCCCCCTCTGGAACGGAGGAGGAATTGCAATCGAGGACATCGCTGCCCCCCGTTGGTCCAGAAAGATAATCGTTGCAGGGATGGACGGGAACGGAAGAAGGGCTAGTGTTGGACATCGATGCAATATTTTCCTTCTTTCAAGCGAACAGCTTGTTAGACTTTACATTTAGCTAATCCAGGCAAACCGCTTAACAAATCCATCCTCCCATCTCCGCTGACCTCTAACCTTTACCCGGACAGAGGCTGCCGCTGGCCCGGATGAGACCGTGGACTCTTTCCGCGACTTCTTGCAACGGAATAGGGGCCTCCTTTCCCAGAACCCTTTGCTGCTCCTGCAACAGGCAGCCAACGAGCCAGACTCCTTGGCTCTCTGTTCCCAAGCCCAGGCTGAGCTCTGGGGGAACGGAAGACATTTCCTGAAATGGAGTAACAAACCCCAGGAGCCCCAAGAGAACAGGAGGTAATTTTGTTAGGGTAACAGTGTGGAGTCCGTTTTATTTCTTATAAATGTTTGTTTAAAAAAATAAAAGGATAAACGTAAAAAAGGATCGGGGGGTTGGGGGTTACAGCGATGCTTCACAAATCTTATCTACTGTTCAGTTATATATTTAAAAAAAAGTATGCATGTCTACCCTGGGTGTGGGTATCCCTTGTATCCCGATACATTCTAAAGTATACTACATTTGTAGTCTGTTTCTGTATTTCTATTAAACTTAAACAAAAATACATTTTTAATAACACCATTTTTATATCCTCTGTATCAAACTCCTCTCCTATCTTTGACAGCCTTGTTCAGATCTTGCAAATTGCAGGCTGTGGCTTCTTTTATTGAGTCAATCCATCTCTTGTTGGGTCTTCTTCTTTTCCTGCTTTCAAAGATAGGACATTTTTGGAGGACTTTCATTCATAGGGTCGCCGTGAGTCGGAAGCAACTTGACGGCACTTAACACACACACACATCAAACTCCTCCTCATGACTTAACATTGTTCTCGCATAAGCATGATTGGGCCTCCAGTGTGAGATAAATTCTTCTCTAGGTCTTTTATTTACTAGACTGGTTAGTTTCGCCATCCAGCATATTCTGCCAGTTTGCTCTTCCTTCCTTCTACATCGGGGCTTTCATCCAGTTTCCATTTCGCCGCTAGAACCACTCTGGCTGCTGTAGCGTGGAGTCAATTTTGTGCGCACGCCTCCTTCCTATGGGTTCTGATCTTGTGCTTTCCCCCCCTCCTCCTCCAATGTCCGACAGCCTGGTCCTGCCTCTGCCGACCACTCCGTCCAGCGTCTCTGTTTCCCCCTCTGGAAGGCTGGGTGCTGTGGGGACTGCTGAGGGAACCCTCCACCTCTTGGATATGGAGACCGGGCAGGTAAAAAACTGCCAGTTTTATTTGTGCCACTTGCCTATACCCCCTTACTGGAGTTGCTTAGGATCAGGGCCTCGTAATATCCCCCAGTGGCCACTGTTGGAGAAGGAGTGATGGATGTCTGGGCTGGTTTATAAAGGAAATTCTCATATCCATTCACACACACACACCAGCCTCTCCCCCGCCAATCTAGGAACTGAAGTCTTTGCTGAGTGCTTGTGATGGAATCTCGGCCTGCGTGTTCCTGTCAGAGACGTCCGTCTGTCTGGGATCCTTCAACGGACGCTTGGAGCTTTGGAGTGTCAGGGAAGGATGCAGGTCTGTCCTTTAAACGGTGCTCAAGATCGAGTTTATTAGTACGGTCGACTGACCAGTCACGTGCCAAACACATTTATTTATATGTTTATTTATATGTTTATTTATTTATATGTTTATTTATTTATATGTTTATTTATTTATATGTTTATTTATATGTTTATTTATATGTTTATTTATATTAATAAACATCGAGTTTATTAATACGGTCGACTGACCAATCACGTGCCAAACACATCCGAATTTTTGCAGAATCACAGACACCGCAGAATCACAGACTCCCCTTACATATAAAGTTTATTTATATGTTTATTTATAAAGTTTATTTATATGTTTATTTATATTAATAAACATCGAGTTTATTAATACGGTCGACTGACCAATCACGTGCCAAACACATCCGAATTTTTGCACCGCAGAATCAGACTCCCCTTACATATAAAGTTGTAAGGTCAATAAAAGCAACCCCTGGTTAAAATTATCACATTAAAATTGATAAAATTGTAAAATATTCTAGCAATCATTCACTAATAAAGCTCTGTGAATTTTAATAGCAACAGTGCAGAGCTGGGCAGTTTGGAGCGTAAGCTGAGGGTCTTCTCCTAATAGGAGCTTCTTTGCCAAAAGCTCAACTGGCTCATCAAGGAATTTACCAAGTAGGGGGGGACTTTAAATTGCGATCGAAATCCATTTTACAGAATGCAAGGTGGCAACGAAGCGATTTCCAGCTGAGACAAACTTAGGGTTGCCAGATACCAAGTAATGGCGGGCAATTCAGGAGGCTGATCGCCACCCCTCAGCTGGCCGGTGGGTGGAAGCAGGCCAGTTGAAAGGGGGCGATTAGCGTCAGTTCCGGGGTAAACCCGGAAATGACAGGGATGCTGTAGCACATTCCTCCCAAAAAACTCTATGGAAGCCATAGAGTTTTTGGAGGAATGTGCTAGAGCGTCGCCGTCACTGACGGGTTTACCCCAGAAGTGACATTATTGCGCCGATCACCCCCCCCCCTCCAGCCCTACCACATTGGAGCTTTCACCGGTGCGAGGGGGGACCTGGCAACCCTAGGCCAAACAGGAAGGTTGAGGGGCCAGACATGGGGTGGGTAGATGCAAAATGGCTGCCATCTTCCAAGGAATGATAGCGCCGGAAGGTTACCGAGCATCAAGATTTGGGCGTTCCCGATGCTGGTGACATGAAGACGCCAGCTATCCGTGTGCCAGTTGCCATTACTCCAAATGGCAGAGTGGGCTCAGGTGGCAGAATCCAGAACGTCCATGACAGCTCAAATCACCTTCTCTGGTTGTTAGTTCTTCTGATACTGTCTGTCCCACTTCCAGCTTAGTGCTACAAGGTTAAATTAGCTGGGTACAGCCTCAGATCATTTGGGGAAGGGGCTGTGGCTCAGTTTGTAGAGCTCCTGCTTGGCATGCAAAAGGCCCCAGGTTCAGTCCCCGGCATCTCCAGTTAAAGGGACCAGGCAAGTGGGTGATGTGAAAGACCCCTACCTGAGACCCTGGAGAGCCGCTGCCAGTCTGAGTAGACAATACTGACTTCGATGGACCAAGGGTCTGATTCATATAAGGCAGCTTCATGTGTTCATGTGTTCTCATTCCTTTTGCAGGCTCATGGGCACGGATGCTCACAAGGCCCAGATTACAGATTGCTGCGTCAATTCTGACCTCAGGCTTTTGGCTACCGTCTCATTGGATGGCTGCATCAAGGTACGAGCCTCCCTTTCCAACTCACTGGAGTTGCGTTGTCTTCCAGTTTTCTGGGAGTCGGCAGCCCCTCCTGACTTAAGAAGCTCCATCAGCTGTCGCTATCATGTACGTATGCATGCAAGAGAGATCAATAGTGTTTACCCAGGTATTACCAGACCAGTTAAGCCTGGTTGCCTGAATTTTGGCAAGCCGGTTTTTCTTTGAAACGCACGAGCTTCCCTCAGACCAGAAATGCAGAACAGGAACGCCCTCTTGATTTGGCCGTGTTGGTTAGTTGCTGCGTCCGCCACCCAGTCTGCTGCAAACAAGATTCTTGTTACTTCTCACAGAGCAGTGCAACACAGTGCTGTCTTCTTTTCCTGTCAGCAGCCTGCTTGGAAAAGTGTAAACCAGTGTGGTGTAGTGGTTAAGAGCGGTGGACTCTAATCTGGAGAACCGGGTTGGTTTCCCCACTCCTCACATGAAGCCAGCTGGGTGACCCTGGGCTAGTCACAGTTCTCTCAGAACTCTCTCAGCCCCACCTAGAAGAAGAAGAAAGTTGGTTTTAATATGCCGACTTTCTTTACCACTTAAGGGAGAATCAAACCAGCTTACAATCACCTTCCCTTCCCCTCCCCACAACAGACACCCTGTGAGGTAGGTGGGGCTGAGAGAGCTCTAAGACAGCTGTGACTAGCCCAAGGTCACCAACTGGCTTCATGTGGAGGAGTGGGGAATCAAACCCGGGTCTCCAGATCAGAGTCCACCGCTCCAAACCACTGCTCTTAACCACTACACCATGCTGGCTCCCTATCTACCTCACAGAGTGTCTGTTGTGGGGAGGGGAAGGGGGAGGTGATTGTAGGCCGGTTTGCTTCTTCCTTAAGAGGTAGAGATAGTCGGCATATAAAACCAACTCTTCTTCTTCTTCTAAAACAGGTAAGGAAACAGCGTGCGCATAAAGAAAGCACTGTTGTAAAATATTTGGTGATTGGCTAGATGGCAACTTGCAGATTGCCCATTTGAACACATTGGCCATTACTAGCAATGTTTTTGGGTGTGTGTTGGGGTGGGAACCTTAGTAGTAAGTAGAAGCAATAACGTAGGGCTCTGATTTCTTTTTCAGCTCTGGGAGTCTGCCCGTGGTCATTTGACCCGTGAACGAGACTGTTCACTTCCCTTGAACTGTGCGATCTTTCACCCCGTGGGTCAGCTGGTGGCCGCAGGCGGGTGGGACGGAACTGTCACCGTTCTGGACGTGAATGACATGAGCGTGGTGTCGGTGAGGAAGGGGAAGGTTCAAAAGGGCACGGGGTGGTGGTAGATGTGGAGCGTTGGGGTCTGGTGAGCAGGAGGCCAGCAGACATGGGGAACGTTCGGGTGATTTTCAAAGAAGCTTTATGGAGCTGTGTCGTTTTCTCGACTCAAATCTTCTTCTGCAGGAGATGAAAG
Organism: Euleptes europaea; assembly: GCF_029931775.1. NCBI lineage: Eukaryota > Metazoa > Chordata > Lepidosauria > Squamata > Sphaerodactylidae > Euleptes > Euleptes europaea. The sequence goes on along the minus strand of NC_079329.1, from coordinate 8,162,467 downwards.
GCCATGACGCCTCCATTTGTTGCATTTCCTTCTCTTCTGCTGGCAACGTTTTGGCAGCCGGGTCTCTGGCTGGAACTGTCCGTCTCTGGTCGTGGAGGGAGGCCGTGGCTTTGTGCGCCTTCCCGGCTCACTCTGGCCGTGTCGCCGCTGCTCAGTTACTCCCTGGGGGGAAGCTTATCACAGCTGGTGAAGACGCCAAGGTATGCCATGGTGAACAGGCCAGGTTCAGGGTTGATAGGACTTTTGAGAGAAGAATCAGGAGCCCTAGACAGAGGGAGGAGGAGCAAAAATCTTTCATTGCCTGGGTTTATTCTGGGCCAGTGTTTTGCCGTGCCTGTTTGGAAAACTCTTCATCCAGTGGGCCAGCCAGGATGCCCCGGTGAAGGTTGCCAGCTGGCCTGGAGAGAAATATTCTGTCCGTTTTAATAGAAGCTTAATGTATGGAAGGAAGGGTAGGTGATAGGGTATAACCCCACTGGGGCATAAAGCCATCGAGTCCACCTTCCAGAGCACCATTTTCTCCAGGTGAACTGATCTCTCTCACCTGGGGACGTTAGGAGCAGTGAACTCTAATCTGGAGAATTGGCCTTGATTCCCCGCTCCTCCACATGAGTGGTGGACTCTAATCTGGTGAACCGGGTTGGTTTCCCCACTCCTCCCCAAGAAGGCTGCCAGGTGACCTTGGGCTAGTCGCATTCTCTCAGTCCCACCTACCTCACAGGGTGTCCCTTGTGGGGAGGGGAAGGTGATTGTCAGCCGGTTTGATTCTTCCTTAAGTGGTAGAGAAAGTCAGCATAAAAAAACCCTACTCTTCTTCTTCATAGTGGGGAGTGGTGTTCCAGAGCTGTGGGCTGGGGTAGAAATCTGTCTGTGTGCAGGCCAGTGATGCTTGGGTCTGGTCTAACCAATGCCACCGGTCCTGCATTCTAGGTGCAGCTTTGGACAGGCCACCTGGGACAGTTCTGGAGCACCTTACAGTCCTCGGCCCTTTCCGCTGCTCTGTGCACGGCGCCTAGTCCTGACGGTAGCCGGCTTGCTGTCGGGCACCACTCCGACGACATCTGGGTCTACGAGCAACTGTGGCGTAAGCGATGGGCAAGAAGCCACGTTTTTGGGGAAAGACTGGGAATATGGAGCACTTGGGGGGTTGGAATTGTATGGCATAGCCCCACCTCATCGGATCTCGGAAGCTAAGCTGGGTCGGTACTTGGATGGGAGACCACCAAGGAAGGCAACGGCAAACCTCTTCTGCTTCTCCCTTGCATTGAAAGCCCCCTTGCTGGGGTCATCGTAAGTTAGAATCGTAGAATCTGTTGCCCCAGAAGGTCGGACCAGAACCAACGGGTTGAAATTAAATCAAAAGAGTTTCCTTCTAGACACGAGGAAGAACTTTCTAACAGTTAGAGTGGTTCCTTGGTGGAACAGGCTTCCTCAGTAGGTGGTAAGCTCTCCTTCCCTGGAGGTTTTTAAGCAGAGGCTAGATGGCCACCTGTCAGCAATGCTGATTCTATGACCTTAGGCAGATGACGAGAGGGAGGGCATCTTGGCCACCATCTGGGCATGGAGTAGGGGTCGCTGGGTGTGTGTGGGGGAGGTAATTGTGCATTTCCTGCCTTGTGCTGGGGGTTGGACTAGATGTCCCTGGCAGTCCCTTCCAACTCTATGATTCTATGAATTGTAGAATTGGAAAGGACCACCAGGGTCACACACATGAACAAATGAAGCTGCCTTCTACTGAATCAGACCCTCGGTCCGTCAAAGTCAGTATTGTCTACTCAGACCGGCAGCGGCTCTCCAGGGTCTCTGGCAGAGGTCTTTCACATCACCTACCTGCCTAGTCCCTTTAACCGAAGAAGCCAGGGATTGAACCTGGGACCTTCTGCACGCCAAGCAGATGCTCTACCACTGAGCCACAGCCCCTCCAACCCCCTGTACAAGAAAGGAAATTCACAACTCCCTTCCCCCCACCCCCCATATCCCCAGTTGGGACTTGAAGGCACTGACGTATGTATGGGGACTTCCCTGGAGGACTGGTGTTCAAAGCTGTGTGATTCCCTTCCATGTGGATTCTCTCTCTCTTGCAGGATCTAGTGTTGGCCCGACAAGGTGCAGAGTGGACGGGGTGGCCGTCTGCAGCCTTGCTTGGTTGGACAACTGCTTTCTGGTCGGGGGCCTCAACGACGGCTCCTTCTGTGTCTTGCACTCTTCGGGCCTTCCTCCCTTACTCCTTCGTAAGCTTCAGGGTCACGACGGAGCCGTGACGGGCCTGGCGGTCTCCAAGGACTTGATGGCGTCGACTTCAGGTGACAGACAAGCTCCAGCAGAGCCCTTGGGAAGTGTGGGGGGAGGGGTCCAGGTAGTGCCTGTCCTGGGGACCTTGGTCGGAAGCGGCAGGTAACAGAAGAAGAGCTGGTTTTGATATGCCGACTTGATCACTTAAGGAAGAATCAAAGCAGCTTACAATCGCCTTCCCTTCGCCTCCCCACAACAGACACCCTGGGAGGTAGGTGGGGCTGAGAGAGTTTGGAGAGAACTGCGACTGGCCCAAGGTCGAGGGTTTCCAGGTTGAACACTGTCTTCCAGCCTGATGTGGTCCCCAAATCTCTCTCTTTAGAAAGTATTTCCCAGTGTGGCCAGTGGTTGGTAAGGGAAACTCTAGGAATGCGGCCTCTGGCTATTGCAGACTGGGGTTCCTGTTGCCTCTGGCTCCTGCTCGTGAGTAGGGGAAGGTGGTCCTGTCAATCCTCCAGATGCCCCAGTCTTCTTAATCCTCATCTTTTCCCTCTTCTAGAGGATTTCACCGTCCGACTGTGGCGCACAGAGACCCTGAGACCCGGCCCCGCTGCGGACTCCAGCATTTCCCCACTCATTACTCTGCAGGGCCACACTGCTGGAGTTACCTGTTGTGCTTTCAGCCTTGATGGTGGCTACCTTGCCACCGGAGGCAAAGACCGGGTAAGGCTGTGATACTGGTGTGGGTTCAGAGCTCCCATGGATATTCCTAACACCTCGCTGGGGTGTGTGTGTGTGTGTGTCTCTTCCCTGAAAATCAGCTTAGCCTCTGCTGTTAATCATGCCCTGGATTGTGCAGCAGCGATAGCAAAATGTTAAACGTGAGGTCGAGGCATGTTTTTGGTTCAGACAGGGCAAGAGAGAGGCCAGCAGGGCTTACCAGGGTGTGAGGATATGCCCCAGAATCCTTTGTGGTGGGCAGGTGTCCCTCGGCAGACAGGTTGACATGGAAAATCTTCGAGTGTGAAAAAACGGCCACCCTCCGGAGGGGACAAAAAGATTGCTGCTTTGCCTAAGAAACAATGGGGCAGCTTTCAGATTCTCTGACGTCATAAGAGCCAGGAATGATGTGGTTAGCGTGCCAGACCGGGAGTGGAGCGGCACGGGTTGTAATCCCCATTCTTCCAGGGTGACCACTCTCACACTCCAAACAGTTGTGATGGAGAGTGGGAAACCAGTTGCTGCAATATTTATTTACTTCATTTATCATCTGCTTTTCTTTCTGGGATCCAAGGTGGTACATGTTAATAAGAACTAAAAAGGTAAAGGTCCCCTGTGCAAGCACCGGGTCATTCCTGACCCATCGGGTGACATCACATCCCGACGTTTCCTAGGCAGACTTTGTTTCTGGGGTGGTTTGCCAGTGCCTTCCCCAGTCATCTTCCCTTTACCCCCAGCAAGCTGGGTCCTCATTTTACCAACCTCAGAAGGATGGAAGGCTGAGTCAACCTTGAGCCGGCTACCTGAAACCAACTTCCGTCGGGATCGAACTCCGGTTGTGAGCAGAGCTTTTGGCTGCAGTACTGCCGCTTACCACTCTGCGCCACGGGGCTCTTCACAATAAAAACTATCAAGGCAATAATAATAAAAATGTTTCTGCTCTGTTCTCAGGCCTTGTTTCTCTGGGACGTAAGGGACCCCTCCCAGAAGACCCCCTCCCTCTGGCGCTCCCTGCCTTTCAGCCACCAAGACTGGATCTCCACCTGTGCTTGGGCAGGTCCCATGTTGGTGCGTTTGGGTGATCGTGCACTCCATGTTGGTGGGCCATTGTGTGGCGGGGGAGGGGGCGCTGGAATCGCAGAAGTGGGGGAGGGACCAAAAGACCTCACGGCTTTGCCCAGCAGGTGGAATCATTCTCTTCCTTGCCTACCTGTCCGTCGGTGCCCTGGCCTGAGTAACCGGCGTCTCAGCTGGGATAGCTCCCGGTGAATCGAGCGAGCCTAAACCCTTTCAAAACGGTGCCCGCAACTCTCCTGCTTTCCTGCCCTTTTTCGGCAACGCAGCAGCTGCAGTTTAGGGCCTGGAGCTTAGTGATAACTCAGGCTGCCAGGATGCTTAAAAATTCCAATCCCTCGAGGATTCCCAAGGAGGACCAAGCCCTACGAGGAAAGGCTGAGGGAGTTGGGAATGTCTAGTCTGGAGAAGAGGTGGTTGAGGGGGGACAGGATCGTTCTCTTTACATATTTGAAGGGCTGCCACTTAGAAGAGGGCAGGGAGCTGTTCCTGTCGGCAGCAGAGGAGAGGACTCGCAATAATGGGGTTTACATTGCGGGCTGAAAGGTACCGGCTGGATATTAGGAAAATGTTTTTTACAGGAAGAGTTGCTCAACAGCAGAATTGACTGTGAGCCCCCCCTCCATGGCAGTCTTTAAGCAGAGGCTGGACAAGCACTTGTCAGGGATGCTGTAGGCTGATCCTGCATTGAGCAGGGGGTTGGACTAGATGGCCTGTGTGGCCCCTCCAACTCTATGATTCTATGATTCTAGGACCTGAGGTGGGGGAGGGGGCACAGCTGTTTTCAGGGGCTCCTCCTCCCCCTTCCTGGCTTCATTAGAATCATAGAGTTGGAAGGGACCACCAGGGCCATCAAGTCCAACCCCCTGCACAATGCAGGAAATTCACAACTACCTCCCCCCCAAACCCCCAGTGACCCCCTACTCCATGCCCAGAAGATGGCCAAGGTGCCCTCCTTCTCATCATATAGATTTTAACTTCCTGTCGGGTTTTGCCATTCTCCAAACAGCTCTCCGGGTCCAATGACTGCACCGTTTGCCTCTGGGATCCCCAAACGGGCAAACGCCTCCGGGTGTTCCTGGGTCACCAAAGCCCCATCTGCGGGGTCACAAGTGAGGTGAGGTATCGCTTTGGGGGGCGGGCGTTGATGACAGAAGGGGCAGCTTTAATTCTTTCCTGACCTGCATTGGCCTTGGAACACTTTCCGCTTCCTCGGACAGCAGATCCGCTAATTGCTTGGGCTTTTGGGTGGATTCCGAATAGAAGGCTTGGGAGGGGGAGAAGGTGCGTTTACTTGGTATGGTTTACAGATGTTTGGAATTGCCTTATAGTTTATTGGCTCTGATGCACTCCATGGGGAGGGGCCGTGGCTCAGTGGCAGAGCATCTGCTTGGCATGCAGAAGTCCCAGGTTCAATCCCCGGCATCGCCAGTTAAAGGGACTAGGCAAGTAGGTGATGGGAAAGACCTCTGCGTGAGACCCTGGAAAGCCATGGAGAGGGGCCGTGGCTCAGCGGTAGAGCATCTACTTGGCATGCGGAAAGTCCCAGGTTCAATCCCCAGCATCTCCACCGTTCATGTGGAGGAGTGGGGAATCAAACCCGGTTCTCCAGATCAGACTCCACCGCTCCAAACCACTGCTCTTAACCACTACGCCAAGCTGGCTCTCTTTAAAAGATCTTTAATTGGCAACGGGTAATTTTCTTTGGTACCAAGGACGTTCAGGTCTTATATTCATCCTCATCGCATACATGCCTGCCTCTTGTCTCACTGTTATGGCAGAGTGACCACGTGATCTCCGTGGACAGGGAGGGGATGCTGGTGGCGTGGGACCTTCAGGGAGTGGAGAAAACTCGGTTTCTGGCTCATCTGGGTCGGGCGAACCACTGTGCTGGCTTCGAGGATCAAAGTAAGAAAACCTTTGGACAATTTACCTTAATTTGCAGTCTTTTTTAAATGTGAAACTGAAGGTCAGGTGTGATGTCGAGTTGCATGCTTACCGTCGCGCTGGTGACGTGGTTAGAACGTTGGGTTCGGATCTGAGAAGCCCAGGTTCGAATCCCCACTCTGCTTGTTGGGAGCTCGTTGCCGGGAGACCTTGGACCAGTCACATACACTCGGCCTAACCTACCTCACAGGGTTGTTGAGAGGATAACATGGAGGAGGACGAAAGTTATGTAAGCCACTTTGGGTTCCCAGTTGTGGGGGAGGGGAAAGGCAGGATATAAATGAATTAAAGAAAGAAAGAAAGAAAATAAATTAAAGCAAGGATGAGAAATCAGATTTTTTGTTTTAATCCTTCAGGGGTGGATTGGCCTTTTTTCATGTTTTTATTAAATCTATTGCTAACAAAATTACATCAAGATGATAAACAGGATAAAAAGGAAAAAGAAAGAAAGAAAAAAATATAAAAACACAAACGAACAAAAAGATACTTCCGTTTTCGTTTATATCTAATATAAATCTAATTAAGAAACTACTACCTGTTCTCTAGCTGCAAATACAAGATTGTTGTTTAAATTATTCTAACAACTAAAAATCAAACTTTTCTCTATCATGCCTGCATTCTTATTCTTCTAATCTTCATGAAATCAGATTTTTAAAGCGGGGAGGATTTGCCTTTAAAACGAGGCAGTCCGAGGGGATACTCTCCTCTGGATCCCCTCTCTTGCTTTCTACCAGCACAAAGTCTTCCTCGTTCTCATCTCAGCAGGGGGAAAAGCATTTATGTTGGCTGCAGCTGGTTCTGATGGGACGGTGAACCTTTGGAAGCCCCTGATGGTAAGAGATGGAGAAAGGGGGCTGGTGATGCACAGGAAGGGGACTCTTTGTTTGCTTGCTCATTATTGGGGACACCCCGAGTTAAACTTGGGGTATTTTGTTTCATTTCTTTTCTTTAAAGTTGCCATTACCATTGCTGATGACACAGTAAATAGAGTGGGAAAGGGAGAGTGGGGACAGAGCTTCAGTTGAATTTTAAAATATTTATTTATTTTAATGAAAATGGTGTCTTTTTCCTGGATATTGGACTTCCATCTGATCATCCATTTAAACCACCAAAGGTTACTTTCCGTACCAGGATCTATCACTGCAATAGTCCCTCACAAACGTCTTCAGAGGTCTCCCCATGAGGAAACAGACACTGATCAGGAGAACTGGGAATCGTATAAATGAGTTGCATTGGAATTAACTGTACATAAAAAGATGTAACTCAATTCAGGTAGTTCTTTTGCTTTTAAGTGAAAGTTTTTAAAATGGCTAATAACTCTTTCCCTGACATAATTATTGGATGAACGTAATCACGAGAAATAAAATGGCACTAAAGAAGCACACCAATAGGAGCACAGCCTAGTGAAACTTAAATTATTTCCCATCCCATTCATTTAAAATCTGGGAAGATGCTTCATTCTGCTACTGGACTCAACAGGACTGGAAAGTGCTTAGCTTTGGGCTGGACCCCTTGGAGGTGTCCCATTAGCAGAGATGCTTTACTCGGAGGGCAGCTGGGAGCAGAGAAAGGAAGGATGAGTGCTTGTTTCTCAGAGCAGTTGTACTTTTGTTCCATAGAATCATAGAAGCATAGAGTTGGAAGGGACCATCAGGGTCATCTAGTCCACCCCCCTGCACAATGCAGGAAACTCACAACTGCCCTCCCCCCTCCACACCCCTAGTGACCTCTAGAAGATGGCCAAGATGCCCTCCCTCCCATGAACTGCCCAAAGTCATAGAATCAGCTCCCATAAAGGAGCCTTGTTTTCAGCCACAGCATAATAAATATTATCTCTGTGGATATTACTTTTCCTCCTCGGTGGCTGTGTGGAACCGTTGAAGTGCAAGACAAGACAGAGTAGCAAAAGATGGTCTTTGCTCGGCTGTTTCCCCCACCCTCTCCCCAGAGAGGCAGACACATTACAGCATGACCCTTTTCTTCTGATTGACAGATGGAGCAACCCCACATCCTTTCTGGACACTCCGCTGCCGTTCGTGGTGCTGCGGTTTCTCCAGCATCTTCCTCTTTCCTGACAATAGCTGAAGACAAAACAGTCCGGCTGTGGGCCCTTCGCGGGAAGGACGGTTAGTCGCCTGGTCGCTTGCACAAGCCCTCTCCGCTTTCTTGCAGAAGGTCCTAGGTTCAATCCCTGGCATCTGCAGTTGTAAAGGATCTTGGGTAGAGGGGCTGGGGAAGGCACTGGCCAACCACCCTGCAAACAAAGTCTGCCTAGTAAACACTGGGATGTGACGTCACCCGATGGGTCAGGAATGACCCGGTGCTTGCACAGGGGACCTTTACATTTTTACCTGGAACACACACATACATAAAGTACCACTGATGCACTGAATATAATAGTTTATGTGGTTTCAAAAACGTGGTTTCCAACCAAAGATTCCAGTTATGGAACAAAACAATTTATACAAGTTGCACCGATCTATGCAAGTTTACAAGGTTTCACGAATCTTATCCTTGTTTGGCTAATTGCATTAGCTTCATCAGAAGTCAGTTGCTGCTGTACAGGAAAATCTTGACTTTCTGATTTTGCTCCTGTTGCCAAGGGGATTAGTTGTATTTATAAAGGCTGACCGTGCTGTTTTGTGCACAAGCCTCTTTTTCGCTGAAGCTAATGCAGTTAGCGAAACAAGGATAAGATTCGCGAAACCTTGTAAACTTGCATAGATCGGTGCAACTTGTATAAATTGTTTTGTTGCATAACTGGAATCTTTTGTTGGAAATCACGTTTTTGAAACCACATAAACCATTATATTCAGTTCATCAGTGGTACTTTATATATATGCAGGGTCGGCGCTACCATTAGGTGAACGAGGCGGTCGCCTAGGGAGCAGACCTCAGAGAAGCGCAGAACTGGCCTGAGGGGCACAGTTTTAAACCGATTAGTTTCTTGGGGGGAAAACGCAACTGACAATTTATATTTTTGATTTTAAGATTAAGTACCGCAACAGTGCTATAGAACATAATTAATTATAATGTCTTATAAAAAGTTTTGTGCTTTTATTTTTCTACAAGACATCTGTTTTTGAAAATTGGTTCGCAGTGGGGGGGCACAAGTAGTTAGCCTTGCCTAGGGCACAAAAATGACTGGCACCGGCCCTGTGTATATGTGGGTTAAATGAATAAAGCAGGCGTTTTTAGTTAGGGAATTTAGCACCCCCCTCCCCAGTTAGCCACAGACTGTAATCCATTAGATCCCCTCCCCATCATCTAAAGTTCACTAGACTCCACCCCTTGCCCTTCTTAGGCTCTGCCCACAGGTCATATGCTTTAAAAATTGCGAATTGCTAAACTGACAGACGGTGCCTTGTTCCCTGGCAGGTGGCATCCAAGGTCTCCCACAGCACTGTGGGGTCGTCACGTCTCTGGCCTGGTCCCCAGAGGGGGAGTTTGCCGTGTCCGGTGGGGAACGTGGAGATCTGACCCTGTGGCGGGAAGGGAAGGCCGTGGCGACCGTAAAGGTATTCGGTGCCCCAGGTGATGGTGGCATCTTGTGCTCCCTCTGGTATATTAATGGAAGAATAGCAGCTGGGACAACCCCTAGTCCGTGAGCAAAGTTTGAGGCACCTTAAATATCAGCAAGAGTTCCAGGTAGAAGCTTCCCTTCCCCTCCCCACAACAGACACCTTGTGAGGTAGGTGGGGCTGAGAGAGTTCGGAGAGAACTGTGACGAGTCCAAGGTTACCCAGCAGGCTGCATGTGGAGGAGTGGGGAATCGAACCCAGTTCTCCAGATTAGAGTCCACCGTTCCTAACTGCTACACCATGCTGGCTCTCAAAAACTTACCCCCTGGTGATCTCCTGGCCTTTTAAGGCACTGCTGACTCGAATCTTACTCTTCGACTGCAGACCAACATGGCTAATCACCTGAAACGAACTTTCAGTATCTGTGATGGTGTAAAACAAAAGCAGAAAAAGGAAATCCCTGGAAATACCACTTTTAGGATCTATCAGAATAGCAGAAGACAAATGTGCATGCTTTCAGTTTCTCCAGGACTGTTTTATCAGGCTGGATGTTAAACAAAAAAAAAATGTTTGGGAAAGGGGGGGGGAGAGGCCTACCCCACAGAATGCAGAGCAGATTTGCAAAGATAAAATGGTGGTAGGCGGAGCAGCTCTCAAGTTACACTTCTGGGAACAAGAAGCAAAAAATGGAAGCATCTGTAAAAAGCAGTCATAGAATAGAATCATAGAGTTGGAAGGGATAACAAGGGTCATCTAGTCCAACCCCCTGCACAATGCAGGAAATTCACAACTACCTCCCCCCCCCACACACACACCCATTGACCCCCTACTCCATGCCCAGAAGATGGCCAAGGTGCCCTCCCTCTCATGATCTGCCTAAGGTCATAGAATCAGCATTGCTGACGGATGGCCATCTAGCCTCTTCTTAAAAACCTCCAGGGAAGGAGAGCTCACCATCTCCTGAGGAAGCCTGCTCCACTGAGGAACCGCTCTAACAGTCGTTGGTGAGATGTCCCCAGTTGCAATCCCAGAATGCCCCTGGGATGAGTGATACCCTGAGGGATGCGATACTTGGTCCATGGTGCTATTTTTCTCTCTCTTTTCTCCCCGCCTTCCAGGTCGGCTCTCGCTGCATCAGCGCCTTGGCCTTTTCCTTCCCCCACACAGTCCTCGTAGCTTCTGAGGACATCAGCCTCTGGGACGTTGACACCAGTGGATGTCACGATGGGACAGGCAGGTAAGGCCCGGCATCCTGGTATTTGTCCTCTCTTGGACCAAGGGAAAGCAGGAGCCTGGAGGATCTAGTTGCCATCCCTGGGGGCTTAAATCCCCTCAGCCCTGGAAACTGCTTTGGCACGAAAGATCTGAGCCAGCGTGGTGTAGTGGTTAAGAGCGGTGGTTTGGAGCGGTGGACTCTGATCTAGAGAACCGGGTTCGATTCCCCACTCCTCCGCATGAGTGGCAGAGGCTAATCTGGTGAACCCGGTTGGTTTCCCCACTCCTCCACATGAGGCCAGCTGGGTGACCTTGGGCTAGTCACAGCTCTTCTAGAGCTCTCTCAGCCCCACCTACCTCACAGGGTGCCTGTTGTGGGGAGGGGAAGGGAAGGTGATTGTAAGCCGGTTTAAGTGGTAGAGAAAGTTGGCATATAAAAACCAACTCTTCTTCTTCCTCCTCCTCCGTGAGGGAGAAAACGTTGTTGGGCAGCAGGCTTGAGGATAGATAGAAGGAAGTTATTTTCTGCACAGTGTTTTCAGAGGGTAAGCCATGTTGGTCTGCTGTAGAAGAGCTAGAATTGGGTCCAGTAGCTCCTTAGAGACCAACAAGATATTTTGGGATATGATGAGCTTTTGAGAGGCAAAGCTCTCTTCATCAGATACGAGTTGGAAGGGCGATCTGTGAGTCCTTATATCCCAGTCTGAAGGTGGGAGGGGTGTTGCAGAGAAAGGAGTCGGGATGCAGAGGTACAATGCTGATTGCCATCCGCTCGACTAGAGCGGAGGCGAAGCCCGCTCGAGGGAGGTCGAAAGGCATGGCTTCCAGCACCCATCTTTGTGGCGCACTTCCATGCCTGCCTCCTAGCTCTAACCCTGGCAGCGTATCTTTGGCACCTGGTTTCTCTCACACATGCTTTTCCCCCCGCTCCTCAGTCTGAGACATAGGAAGGTTCTGAGGCCGGCAGCAAAAGCTTCGGTTCTCTGCGCACGGATGACCAAGCCTGGCGGATCTGTAGTTCTGGGTCTGACCGACGGAGACTTGTTGATGCTTGAGCCCAAGGCCGAGGATTTCTGGAGCACCAAGTAAGTGGGAGAGAAGCGGCTCCTGGGGGAAGGGAGGAGGGGCAGCTCGCCTCACTGTCCTGCCGGCGTGGTGTAGTGGTTTGGAGCAGCGGACTCTGATCTGGAGAACTGGGTTTGATTCCCCACTCCTCCACATGAAGCCTGCTGGGTGGCCTTGGGCTAGTCACAGTTCTCTCAGAACTCTCTCAATCCCACCTACCAGCATGGTGTAGTGGTTAAGAGCAGTGGACTCTGATCTGGAGAACCGGGTTCGATTCCCCACTCCTCCTTATGAGCGGCGGAGGCTAATCTGGCGAACTGGATTTGTTTCCCCACTCCTACACACAACGCCAGCTGGGTGACCTTGGGCTAGTCACAGCTCTCTCAGCCCCACCTACTTCACAGGGTGTTTGTTGAGGGGAAGGGAAAAGGTGATTGTAAGATGGTTGGATTCTTCCTTAAGTGGTAGAGAAAGTCGGCATATAAAAACCAACTCTTCTTCTTCTACCTCACAAGGTGTCTGTTGTGGGGAGGGGAAAGGAAGACGGTTGTAAGCCGGTTTGATTCTCCTTAAAAAGTAGAGAAAGTCGGCATATAAAAACCAACTCTTCTTCGTTTCCCCAGGAGTGAAGTGAAGTCGTGGAATGAGGGTGACCAAGTACCCTTTGACATCTCGGCATCCGAGGAGGGCATCCTTCACATCTGGGACTCTATGAATGCCCCTCGCTTGTTCAAGATGGTGAGCGGCGGCTGGAAGCCAGGGGTCCCACCAGACTCTTTGGCTCAATGGCTGCAGGCTCCTGCGCAAAACCGGACTTCTTCCTACGGAGCCTCTTCTTGCAACAACCAGCCAGTTTTAAAGCTCCCACACATGAAGCTGCCTAACACTGAATTAGGCCCTTGGTCCATTAAAGTCAGTATTGTCTAGTCAGACTGGCAGCTGCTCTCCCAGGTCTCAGAGGTCTTTCACGGCACTGCCTACCTGGTCCTTTTAACTGGAGATGCCGGGGAGTGAACCTGGGACCTTACGTATGCCAAGTTGATGCTCTTCCATTAAACTATGGCGCCTTCCCAAGAACAGGGATGGATCTAGCCAGCTTTTTTTTTGCTCAGTTTTGTCCAGTTCTTCTCTTTGCAGCCCATGCATGACCCATGTAGCATTTCCCCACACTGGCCCTAGCAAAGCCTTTTTGAGTGGTCAAAAGGGGACCCCTCCGCATTTCACCAGAAAAACTGGTTTGGGTCCCTTTTCTGGCCACTCCATGCATCTGGTTTCCAGGAATTCTGCTTATTTAGAAGAAGGAGAGTTGGTTTTTATATGCCGACTTTCTGTACCTTTGAAAGAGAATCAAGCCAGCTTACAATCTCCTTCCCTTCCCCTCCCCACACCTTGCGAGGTAGATGGGGCTGAGAGAGTTCAGAGAACTGTGACTGACCCAAGGTCACCCAGCTGGCTTCATGTGGAGGAGGGGGGGGGAATCAAACCCGGTTCTCCAGATTAGTCCGCCGCTCATGTGGAGGAGGGGGGAATCAAACCCGGTTCTCCAGATTAAAAGTTCACTGCTCTAAACCACTACACCACACAGATCCTAAAGTAACTTTGCTGTGGTGAAGCAGCTGCCCAAGGTGAATGTCTTCTGTCAGTCGATGCTCAGCTGAACAAGAGCTCCGTGGGGGAAAGTGGCAACCCCCTGCCATTGGGGGCCTGATCTCTCCTCACCAGACCTGCACCCTCCCCTTTTGTTTCTTAGAGGATGACCCAGTCGGGGAAGCTGGAGGATGAAAAGGAGCCGGACGTCATACCTTGGGAAACAAAAGGGCCATCGAGCTGGGTCACCGTGGCTCGGCTAGTCAAGGGTAAGGTCGGGGCAGGATCTTTTCTGTCTGGGGGCCCTGAATTGTTCTTATGGGAGAGAAGCTTCTGCTCAAGCAAGCTTTTGAGTTGGTTTTGAAAAGCAGGTTTCTAGTCCTTGTGGTGGAGACATGCAGATGGCTGTCTGTTTAAGCATCCCAGAGGAGCCTTTGGGAAGATCGTCTCTGAGAATAACAACATGCACATTTAAAATAAACACCTGGTAAAAAGGTCAAGGTAGCCCCCTGTGCAAGCACCGAGTCATTCCTGACCCATGGGGTGACATCACATCCTGATGTTTACTAGGCAGACTGTGTTCATGGGGTAGTTTGCCAGTGCCTTTCTCAGCTTTACCCCCAGAAAGCTGGGAACTCAATTTACTGAACTCAGAAGACTGGAAGGCTGAGTCAACCTTGAGCCGGCTACCTGAAACCAACTTCTGTCAGGATGAAACTCAGGTTGTGAGCAGAGCTTTTCGACTGCAGTACTGCAGTTTGCCACTCTGCGCCACGGGGCTCTACAGTTATTTATTATCTACCAGATAATAAAATATGTGCTGTCACATGGATGGCCCAGGCTAGCTTGATCTGGGAAGCTCAGCAGGGTTGGCCCTGGTCAATACTTTGATGGGTGGCCACCAAGGAAGTCCGGGGTTGCTATGCAGAGGCAAGCAATGGCAAACCTCTTGTGGTCATCCCTTGAGTTAAAAACCCTACAAGGTTGCCATAAGTGAGCTGCGACTTAACGGCACTTTTCACCCCCAGATAAATACGCAGTTGGGTTCTTCTTAAGCAACAGTGATTTCAGTCATTGGGGAAATTAGTGGGAGGCTGGCTGGCCCGATTTAAGACCATACCAAAAAGAAAGAACACCTCTTTGCTCAATGAATGCAATTTCCTTAAATCATCATAGGAAGCAAAAAAAATCCACAATGCGTACCATGCAATCATGCATCAAATAATTATTGCAGGCTGAAATTGACACATACAAATTTTCAACTGCATGCAATCTAAGATATACTATGCATTGAAATGCGAAGCTACGAATTTATTCAGGGACTTTGTTCATGTTAATTTCAATGCATAGTATATCATCTTAGATGGCATGCAATTGAGAATTTGTATGTGTCAATTTCAGCCTTCAATACAACGTAATTATTTGATGCATGATTGTATGGTACGCATTGTGTATTTTTTTTTTTTTTTGCTTCCTATGATGATTTAAGACCAGCCATGTGTAAGACTGCAACAGGTGCCTGGCGTGGCATGGGTCACTGGGCGAGAAGGGCACCTGGGCTGGGTAGGTGGCAGATTTAGATTAAGGGCACTGGCCAACTTAAAAGGGAAGGGGTGGGTAGGAGAGAAGTGGGCAGGGTTGTGGGTGACGCCCTTTAACTCTTGCCTCCTTTTCCGGCAGATCAGACCTTGTTCTACGCTGACTCCAAAGGAGCTCTGTGGACTCAGACCCGGCGGCAGCAGGAAGGGGTGGAGAATCCAGGCCAGCAGTGGGAGCTTGAGAGGTGGCAGAGGAGGAAGGTGAGGTGGAGAAGGGAGCAGGTCTAGTAGACTGAGCAAGAGGACCAAGATGGGGTTGACTTCCTGGCAGTTGGAGCTCATCGTTGAATCCTTGACAGCTCTGAGGCCTGAACCCACTACGGAAACCACGTCCAGACTTCCCTGACTCTGCTGACAGGCTGGGAATGGGAGTGGCACACACACCAGTCTGCATCTTTGGTTTTCATTGAAACTTTGCCCTTTTGCTGTCTAGAACCTGACATTTGCACCCCCCAATTTTTTTATTAAAGTAAAACATAAACAAACATACCCATAACATACAAAATATCATGTCTTTCAAAGGGAACATATGTTTAGAGCCATTCATAATGCTTCAAATATCAGATTAATGTTCTTCTGCTTTTTATCATTACTGCCTATGTACTGTTAGTTTTTATTTTACCAATGTTTTAACTCATTTTAAAATTAATCAAACTACTGCTTACAGACATCTGCTTTCTACTTCCCCTTCTCCTCTATATACTTCTAATATTGGTATTCTAATTATCTAACACACCTTATAACCTTAGTGCGATTATGCATAGTCAGTATATAGTTTCCATTTTCTCCGAAACTTCTCTTCAGGTCTTTCGTTCACAAGATGCGTCAACTTTGCCATTACAGCAAATTCTGCCATTTTCTTTCTCTACTTTTCAGTCTCTGGAATATCTTCACTTCACATGTTTTTAATGGGCTAAAATTGCCCCAGAGTCCTTTGACATTCACCCTACATACTTGAATGTTTCTGAACGTGCCTTTCCCTGCTTTAAAATCTGGGATTTCCTTCAGCAGAGACCCCGGAGTACTGCGAGTACCAAGCCGCCTTTTAATTCCCTCTGCTCACCTCCCAGTGTGTAACCTCCCCAGTTTCTAGCAATTTCGACCTTGTGTCTGTTGTTTTCTTAGATCCACAATGACAAAATCACAGCTCTCCACATTCTCGGAGACAAGATTGTAACGGCGTCCCACGACCAGGATGTGAAAATCTGGGACAGCAGCACAATGAAGCTGGTGAGTGACTCCAAGTCAGACTGAGGCCCTTGGGAACAGTCCCCCTTCCTCCAGCCCCTTTACATTTTCTCACTGCACAGGTTGCATTTTTAGGGTACCTCAACCAGTGTCAGGACCCCCTGATTAAAATTACTCCAGGTGGAGTAATGAGAAGGAGAGGGGAAAGGGAGGCTGGCTACGATGGAAACGGTTGCTGTCCTCAACCATAGGCCCTGCAGATCTGTCTTAGAGGCCCTGTGGAACCACATAATGGTTCTAGTTATAATACTGGCCTCCCTAGTCCTCCCCCCCGCCCCTTCCTGAGCACCACCCCTGCTATACCACCTTGGGGGGTGGTTAGATTCATCTGCTGCCTGAAGATTGCTATTTTGGGGGTTTTAGCGTCATTGAGGGGCATTATTGGGCTATTTTAAATTGTATTTTTAAATGTGTTATTGTTTTTATTACATTTTAGATTGTGTAAGCCGCTCTGAGCCCGACCTTCAGGTTGGGGAGAGTGGAGTAGAAATGCAATAAAATAAAATAAATAAGGTCCCGCAGGGCCCTGATCTCACTAGGTAGAGTTCCACCACCTGCAGCTAATGCTTAAGTCCTGTTCAGATCCAGGTTTTATTATTCATCCACATTCGACTCTCGCTTTGTCCTTATTGACAACAACTCAAATTTATTTTTCTGTCCGGGCTGCAGCTGGGTCAGTTCCGATGCCGCGCCCCCGTCTCCTGCCTCGAACCTGGCCCCCAGGCAGACCCTTTGCCTCTCCTCATGGCGGGCGACACCCTGGGCAACATCTACTTCCTGGAGTGGAGCAGCCTCGGTGCTTGAAAAGGGGCTCCAGCCACTTCTTCCTCACGCAAGCTGCAATCCTGGCTGACCCCCTGCTGCATCCCAGAGCCAGCCGATCAGTGCTTCCAAGTTTGGCGGGCCAGTGTAGAATACATGCGTGAATTGCATCTTGACTTGGGGTGTGTGTGTTTTGTGGCCTTACAACTCAAGAAAACTAAGATGACGATCAATGTTAACATATTGAACGGCAGCAGTGGTCTCTGAATGTTACGGGTTTTGATGTCAGATTTGTACCTCTGTTCTCTTGTGTAGTGCCTGCCCTGTTTTTAGATGTTGTGGGCAGTAGAAGGGCACTGTGGGCAGCCGATTTGATAGTGACTGACGATGCAAACAGTGTTATCTAGCAGTCTGTATTCAAAATGGAAATTAAACACAGCAATTGATGGGCACAAAATTCAAGACCAAGTGTCTGTCACTACTAACTAAACCTCACATTTTGCACACACACCCAATGGAATCAAGGTTTTTGGGCAGTGGCGTTCCCTAGTATTACCAGCACTTTTTTTGTGGGGGGGGGGGCTCTCCCAAGTCTGAAGAGGAGACTGAGAGGTGATATGATAACCATCTTCAAGTAGTTGAAGGGCTGTCATATAGAGGAGGGTGCCAAGTTGTTTTCTGTTGCTCCAGAAGGTCGGACCAGAACCAATGGGTTGAAATTAAATCAAAAGAGTTTCTGTCTAGACATGAGGAAGAACTTTCTAACAGTTAGAGCAGTTCCTCAGGAGGTGGTGGGCTCTCCTTCCCTGGAGATTTTTAAGCAGAGGCTAGATGGCCATCTGTCAGCAATGATGATTCTATGACCTTAGGCAGATTATGAGAGGGAGGGCATCTTGGCCATCTTCTGGGTGTGTGTGTGTGGGGGGGGGGGTAGTCTGGAATTTCCTGCATTGTGCAGGGGGTTGGACTAGATGACCCTGGTGGTACCTTCCAACTCTGTAATTCTAAGTCTTGAGTGGGGAATTGGTGGAAATCAGTGCAACCGTATCAGTACCAACACTTTTTATTTTAACGAAAAAGAGTAACATAACATTGCCCGACACAGGAACTATTCACAGTTTACTGATCAGCAAGAACTTCTTATTGTGTCTCCTCCCCACCCCCAAGAGGATGTTAGGTAGGCTCTTGGCATATGTCAATCAGCAGCAAGAGGGTGGGGTCCTTTGACAGCCTCCCTCCAGTCAAAAGCACACAAAAAGGTGTGTGTGTGTGTGGGGGGGAATCTGCCCTCCTCCTGGCAATCGCGTCAGCTCTCACCACAGCTGAGTGAAATTGAAGCGCACCTTGAGGAGATACCTCATCCGCACCTGCCGCGGGTCGTAGACGATGAATTCGTTGTAGTTCAGGGTGTAGCCGTGGGGGTTTACCACACCCGTTTCCCCGACTGGGCCCAGAGGGACGGCAGCCCCGTGCCTGCCCGTGAACAAAGGGGGGGGGGGGAAACACGCATCACACAATGCTCGATGCAGCTCCCAGAGTAAAAACCGTGTGTGTATGTGTAAAGTGCCGTCAAATCGCAGCCGAATTATGGCGACCCCTTTTTGGAGTTTTCATGGCCAGAGGCTAACAGAGGTAGTTTGCCAGTGCCTTCCTCTGTACAGCAGCCCTGGTATTCCTTGGTGGTCTCCCATCCAAATACTAACCAGGGCTGGCCCTGCTTAGCTTCTGAGATCTGATGAGATCAGGCTAACCTGGGCCATCCAGGTCAGGGCGGTAAAAACAATACAATGAAATAATTGAAGAGAACGGTGTAAGAATTACCTGCTGCAGGCATAAAAAACATTCAGTAGTCTAAAACGCTGCTCTTAACCACTACACTACGCTGGCATGGGTGTTCTTTTACAGAACTGTGTTCCTTTTCATGAGCAAATAAAACAAAAAAAACTCAAGGCAGTGACGTCACATTGGAAATCTTAATCCCTACTTCGGCCTCTGTGATCGAAGCGTTATTTATGTTGTCTCTGAATTCCTGAGGACTAGAAACCGATGCGTTTTAAAACTTTGAGAGTTCAGTCACGGGAGTTCCCTGTATGCCCCCCTGCAGCAAACTCACAGAGTGGTGCTGTTGGCGGGGGCCAGCTTGCCAAGCCCTTTGGTGCTGTGTTTGTGGGGCGGCAAGTTCATCGCTTCGGGGTCTGCCTCCAGCAGCTCGTTGCACTCGCCCAGAGCCACCTGCGAGGACACAAGGAAGGTGTCGGTTTCACAAACACAAGCATGTGGCGTTCGAAGCACTTTGGCTGAACGTGCAAAATGTGCACAAGCCGTTATTGTAATCCAGCTCACGAGGCAACAGGAAGAAGAGTTGGTTTTTATATGCCGACTTTCTCTACCACTTAAGGGAGACTCAAACCGGCTGACAATCGCCTTCCCTTCCCCTCCCCACAACACACACTGTGTGAGGTAGGTGGGTCTGAGAGAGCTCTAAGAGAGCTGTGACTAGCCCAAGGTCGCCCAGCCGGCTTCATGTGCAGGAGTGGGGGAAACCAATCCAGTTCACCAGATTAGCCTCCGCTGCTCATACGGAGGAGTGGGGAATCAAACCCGGTTCTCCAGATGAGAGTCCACCGCTCCGCACCACCGCTCTTAACCACCACACCCCGCCAGAGGGAGACGGACACTGGCAGATTGTGCAGGCAGGAAGACAACAGCTAGGTGGGTGTGTGCCTGTTCCCAAAAGAGCTCGCGAAGGGGTGGCAGGTCTCACCTCCGAAAGCAGGAGCAGGCCGACGTCCCTCTCGCGGGTGGCGAAGCAGTAGTTGGCACTCTTGGAGGACGTGTCAGCAAAATAGATCCCTTTCCCAAACTTGGAAAACAGAGAAGAACGGACATGTAGACCTAGACAGCCACGGCGTGAGCGGAGCTAAGGGGAGGGGGAAAGCAGAAGGCTCACCATGTAGCCCGTGACGGGAGCTTCCGGCGGCGCCACGCGTAACCCCTGGCTCAAAATCCCGGCCCAGTTCCCCAGGCGGGATCCGTGCCACAGCAACATCCTGAAGAAGGAAAGGAAGTACTGGAGGTGAAACGTATGAGGACAGGTCTGTTCATAGAATCATAGAGTTCGAAGGGGACATGAGGGCCACCTAGTCCAACCCCCTGCTCAATGCAGGATCGGCCTAGAGCATCCCTGACAAGTGCTTGTCCAGCCTCTGCTTATAGACTGCCAGTGAGGGGGAGCTCACTACCTCCCTAGGTAGCCCATTCCACTGTTGAACTACTCTTACTGGAAATTTTTTTTGCCTCATATCCAGCCAGTACCTTTCCGCTCTCAATTTAAACCCAATATTGCAAGTCCTGTCCTCTGCTATCCTCTGTTCCTCCCTCCCTCCTTCCCATTCACACATGAAGCTACCTTATACTGAATCAGACCCTTGGTCCATCAAGGTCAGTACTGGCAGCGGCTCTCCAGGGTTTCCGGTGGAGGTATCTTTTCAGGTCACCCATGACTTGATCCTTTTAACTAGAGATGCCGGGGATTGGACCTGGGACTTTCTGCCTGCCCGGCACATGCTCTACCACTGAGCCACAGCCCCGTCCCACTCACCTGTTGGGCAGGTCAGAGCGGAAGGCAAAACCTTCCTTGTTCAGCACGAAAGCCTCCAGGAGGGTCATTGTGTAATCCTTGTGGGTCGGGGCGTGGGTGGAAAGCAGGTAGCGCTCTAATACCTGGAGAAAGACAAAAAGCAGGGAAAATCGCAAGCATGAAGGGGGAACCCGCTCTCCAAAAGGTCTTTCCAAGCAAGGTGCCTTCCCACCCAACAACCCACCTGGAAGTCTGGGTTGTCCCGCTCTAAGGGCTGGAGTTGGCAGCTCAGACCGCGGTAGTTCCGGTCCAGGGGGTGTTCAAGATCCAGTTGCTCTGACCGCACCAGCTTGATGGCGATACGGATCTCGCCGAGGGCCTTGGGGGCAAAACCAAATGCATGACAAACCGGCATCTGCTGCCAGTAACCCCAAACGGATCATCCAGAGGGGCAGATTTCCCCCTCAGTCTGGGAAGACCCATTTGGTACAATGGAAATAATATTTTTAATAAGCTCTATAACCCCAACAAGGAGCCCCGTGGCACAGAACTTTAAGCTGCAGTACTGCAGCCAAAAGCTCTGCTCACGCCCTGAGTTCGATCCCGATGGAAGTTGGTTCCAGGTAGCCGGCTCAAGGTTGACTCAGCCTTCCATCCTTCCGAGGTCGGTAAAATGAGTACCCAGCTTGCTGGGGGTAAAGGGAAGATGATTGGGGAAGGCACTGGCAAATCATCCCGTAAAACAAAAGTCTGCCTAGTAAACGTCGGGATGTGACGTCATCCCATGGGTCAGGAATGACCCGGTGGTTTGCCAGTGCCTTCCCCAGCTATCTTCCCTTTACCCCTAGCAAGCTGGGTACCCATTTCACCGACCTCAGAAGGATGGAAGGCTGAATCAACCTTGAGCCGGCTACCTGAAACCGACTTCCGTTGGGATCGAACTCAGGTCGTGAGCAGAGCTTTGGACTGCAGTACTGCAGCTTACCATTCTGCGCCATGGGGCTCCTTCCTGTGTAGTTTTAAGTTCACAAAAATAGGCTCTGCCTGCCACTTCTATGAGTAGAGTGCCCCAAGAACAGCTCTAGGGGATGGAGGGGTCTGCCTGCAAGAGAGGATTTGTCGACCACCACCCCCAGGCAGAAAAGCTGTTTGCTAACCTGATCTTGGCCCTCCCTGGGTGGTGGTGAGTCCCCAAACACCACCCTGGACTAGCTTTCCATCCTTAGCCGCCCTGCCCCACGCAGGTGTTCTTACTTCCAATAGCTGCGCTTTCTCTTGTAACTCCTTTTCTGACTTGATCAATGGGGGAGTCTTCAGTCTGTGAAAGAACAGAAAAGGCAGACTCTTACGAGGAAAGACAGGACTGAGAACATGCATACCCCACTTCCCTTTCTCTTTCACTCATAGGTTTCGATGTAGTTTTGTGATTATTTTTAGGACTTAAGGGTTTTTTTTGGGGGGGGGGGTGAAGTGTGGCCACTGGGCCTGTGGTTTAAACAGAAAAGGCCAGCTTGGGAAGACATTGAAGAAGAGTTGGTTTTTATACCCTGTTTTTCTCTCCTGCAAGGAGTCTCAAAGTGGCTTACGATCACCTTCCCTTCCCACCCCCTCATAACCGGCACCCTGTGAGGTAGGTGAGGCTGAGAGAGCTCTAAGAGAGCTGCGACTAGCCCAGGGCCACCCAGCAGGCTTCATGTGGAAGAGTGGGGAATCCAACCCGGTTCACCAGATTAGAGTCCACTGCTCTGAACAACTACACCACGCTGCCATTCCTTGCCACTTGGAACATTTTCCCACTGGAGATCTCCATTCCAAAAATCTGGTTTCGGCTCCACTTGGGGGAGTGTGAAGCAAGGGTGGCAACTTTCAAGGAGGGAAATTGCAGGAGGGCAAAGGGTTAAAAAGCCACTCTTCAGCTTGTCTAGTGACTGCCTTTGATAAACAAACCACCTGGAAAGGACTCAAGGAATCACTCCATGTCTGGTTCCATCCTAAGTGACACCAATTTGAGATGAGCAGGGATGGGAACGATGCGCCTTGTTATTGCCCTCAAAGTGAATCGAAGTGTGGATGATATGGGGTGAGGAGTCTGCGAGGGGAGGCACAACAGATGCCGGAAGGATTATCCAGCCTCAGGTCAAGCGATTCAATCCCACCCCGAAGACAGCGGAGGGCCTCCACTGCCGACGGCGGAGGCACCGACCCAAAATCGTGTGGAATCCGAGTGTAGAATTCGTTGCAGGCCTCCACCAGGGCCCGGCCAGTCTGCTTCCGCTTCAGACACGCCTCCACCTTTTGCAACGACTGATAACCGGCCCGGATCTGTTCGGCCGTCAGTTTTCCTGTTGGGGGGGAGAAGCAATGGAAGGCAGGAAGGAGGTTGGAGATGGCACCAAGTTTTGGTCTCACACGAACCCATCAGCGAACTCTATTACTAACTGTGTGACATCAAGTTTTGACCGACTCATGACGACCCCAGGACCACGGGATTTTCCAGGCAAGAGATGAGCAGAGTTGGCTTGCCATTGCCTTCTTCTGCATGGCACCTCCCGTCTTCGTTGGTGGTCTCCCATCCAAGTAGAAACCATAACCAATCCTGCTTAGCTTCCAAGCTCTAGTAAGATCGAGCTAGGCAGGGCTATCAGTGAACATTATGTGTGTGGAATGTCTGGGATCTTCCTTTCACTAAAGTGAGCATGAAATGATGCTTTAAACATATACTCAGACCTACAGTCCTGTCCAGAGAGTCTGAAATGAGAAGCTATGATCAAACACATGAAGTTGCCTTCTACTGAATCAGACCCTCGGTCCATCAAAGTCAGTATTGCCTACTCAGGCCAGCAGCGGCTCTCCAGGGTCTCAGGCAGAGGTCTATTCACATCACCTACCTGCCTAGTCCCTTTAACTGGAGATGCCAGGGATTGAACCTGGGAACTTTTGCATGCCAAGCAGATGCTCTACCACTGTGCCACAGCACCTCCCCCAAATCCCAGAAGGCAACTTTAGCTAGTTATATCCCAGAATCCCAAGGCCTCCATCCAGTGTAGAGACAAAGACCCTTAACTTAATGAAGTTCTAGAACATAAGATGCTAACTTCCTTATTCTCCCACATACAGCCCATTCCAGCAAACACTGGAGTTGATGCTATGAGCACTTATTTTCTCTAAAGGTTTCCTAAAAAGGTGGAACACATTTCAAGATATTCAGCCACAAGTGAGGAATTAAAATCAATATTCACAAATCCATCTCCAAAACAGTCTTTAAAAGGTAATTCCCCACCATACCTCTTCAGAGTAACTGAAGAGTTGGCTTTTATATGCCGACTTTCTCTACTACTTAACACAGAATCAAACTGGCTTGCAATCACATTCCCTTCCCCTCCCCACAACAGATACCCTGTGAGGTAGGTGAGGCTGAGAGAGTGTGACTAGCCCAAAGTCACCCAGCCGGCTTCGTGTAGAGGAGTGGGGAAACCGACCCAGTCCACCAGATTAGCGTCCGCCGCTCATGTGGAGGGGTGGGGAATCGAACCCGGTTCTCCAGATCAGAGTCCACTGCTCCAAACCACTACACCACACTGGCTAGGGTCACTCACCTAGAGGGGCCTTCTTGGTGTCATACTTCATCTCCACAACCATCTCTTCCATGGTGCGGATGCTGCAGATCAGTTCAACCAAGGCCTGCACCCGCGGATCCAGTTGCGACACCGGCTTGGGGCATGAGATTGATTTCTGTGAAGACTCTTCCTCTTTATCCTGCAAGGAATGTAAAGCAAGAGATTATGAGCTGGTAGAGCAACCTCCCCCGTCGTTCCTTCTCCCCAACATTTTCTCAAATTCTCACTGCATCACTGGCTTTGTAGTCCATGTGGAGAAGGTCATATTTGCCTGGAACCTTCTGAAAGTTACCTCGCTTGGCCCACTCATTCTTGGTTTTATCTAAGAATCTAGAAAAAATAGAAGGAAAAGCCAAGATCACTTCAGAGATGGGGGACACTGGATTGAATGGGGACTTATTTGAGTTTCAACTCTACTTACTTCTTGGCGAAAATGGCTTTGGCTTTAGTCAAGTCTCCAGCGCAACTCACAAGGGAGTGCTGACCTTGTTTACCCACTGAAGAGGAAAAAGAAACAGAATGAGGGGAAGCTTTATTCAAAGAAACAGAATGAGGGGAAGTACACACCCACAGTAGGAGAGGATGGGAAGAAAAAAACCAGGAGTCCTGGCTCCTGGGAATACTGTTTACAGACCCCAAAGCCCCAACCTAGGGGGTTACTGCACTTGTATTTCCACCGATGTATTAAGAGTTTGAAAACGTTATAAAAAATACTGTTTGCACTTTGTTTGGCCCCTTTAGCTGTGAAGATGTCTTCCAACCATTTATAAGCCGTGGTATCCAAAAACCCTTTTAAAGCGATGTTTTTTACAACATTTTCAAACTCTTAATACATCGCTGGGAATACAAAGTGCAGTAACCCCCATAGTTTGAACCGGAAGAACCATCTAACACCACAAAAACTACTTTGCCTTAAAACTGACAAGCTATGCGAACAATTGAAATGTGAAATTACAGATATAGTCAAACTAGTTTATATATTGCATTTATCGCTTTATATTTGGCACACTTGACCATTAGTTAGGCTGTTTTTGAATTTTGTACTCTTTTGAAATATTGAGATTTTTAAAGTGATATAATCTCGATATTAAGCATGCTTATTTTATTCTCTTTAATCATGTCCTTGGTTTGATTTTGCCAGGTATCTTCATGCGTAGTAGTAATCTCAGTTTTATTTGTATTATTCGCTTTATCTATTCTATTTTATTACTTTTTCTATTTTTTATTATGTAAAATAAATCAATATAATTTAAAAAAAACCTACTTTGCCAGCCTAATAGTGATTAGCCAGATGTTCCCGTGAAACTCCTAAGTGGACTACAAAGCCATCGGCTGTCACTTGTTGCCTGTCTCAATCATTTGTTAACCCAAGGTGGATTACTCCTGAACTCAGGAGATCTCATCCTCGGCTATCATGCCTAATTGCCACCGACTGAATATCCTCCATGAACATCCCATTCCCGTCACAGCACTGTCCAGCGATGGAATCAGACATCATGACTAAACAGGGCCCCAGCTTGCCTTACATTCAGAGAAGTGAACTTGAACTCCCAAATCTCCCCCCACTCCCCTTAGAAGCTTATTCTTGTTATTCGGCAACCATCCCGGCCTGTTCCCTGGACTCACCACGCCCCCAGCGCGTCCAGACGCTGTAGCTTCGCGCCCCATCATCCTCCAGCAACTGGATGAGGTAGTACTTGTTGTTGTTAAACTGAAGATTTGTCTGGGAGGGCCCAAAAATAGATGGGAAGCAGGATTCAGTATGTGAACGAACAAACATCCTTTGGGGCTTCTTCCCAGATAGCCTTGAAGTCACCCCAGCGGGATTCCCAGTAGAGCCTCTGCTTTGCATGCAGAAGGTCCCAGGTTCAATCTCTGGCATCTCCAGTTAATGGGACTACACAGGTAGGGGATGTGAAAGACCCCTGACTGAGACCCTGGAGAGCTGCTGCCGGTCTGAGTAGGCAGTACTGACTTTGATGGACCAAGAGTCTAATTCAATATATAGCAGCTTCATGTGTTCATGTGTATTCCCTGTTCAAAAGTATTTGTCTCCTGGATGATTCCCCAACACCTAATCTGCATCTTGCTATACAAATGTCTCGCACATGAATGTCACACATGAAGCTGCCTTATACCGAATCACACCCTTGGTCCATCAAGGTCAGTATTGTCTATTCAGACCAGCAGCGGCTCTCCAGGGTTTAGCCAAAGGTCTTTCACATCACCTACTACCTGATCCTTTAACTGGAGATGTCAGGGAACAGACATCTTCTGGGCATGGAGTATGGGGGTCACTGGGTGTGTGTGTGGGGGAGGTAGTTGTGTGAGTGAGGAGGCCACCAAAGTCCCCTTTAGCAGGCTGTTCTCCCACACAGGCTGCCAAGATGTTTACTCTAATTTAACCCTCCAGGGCCCCCATCGGTTTAACTTTTTTAAACAGATAGGCATATTCTACTTACCTGATTCAACATCACATCGTAAATGTCATCTCCCTCACAATAAACATGAGCCTTTCGTAAGTAGGAAGTGGGAAAAGGAGACAAAAAGGAAAGAAAAACAGTGTAAGCGCATAGGTCTTTTGGTGACTATAAGCTAGGCGCCTCACTTAGGCAACTTGAAAATGTACACGAACTAACCAGTGGATGTTATGATGGTGTGGTCACGTAATCGCATGACACCAAGAATGAGTAGCAACTGCCACAGGGAAGAAGGTTCATATAACATTTATTGCTCATTGGCAAAGTTTTAAGCATTTACACAAGGAAGAAGAGGGGCTGGTTTTTATATGCCAACTTTCTCTGCCACTTAAGGGAGACTCAAACCGGCTGACAATCACCTTCCCTTCCCCTCCCCACAACAGACACCCTGTGAGGAAGGTGGGGCTGAGAGATCTGTGACTAGGCCAAGGTCACCCAGCTGGCTCCGTGTGCAGGAGAGGGGAAACAAACCCAGTTCACCAGATTAGCCTCAGCCGCTCATGTGGAGGAGTGGAGAATCAAACCCGGTTCTCCAGATTAGAGTCCACCGCTCCAAACCACCGCTCTTAACCACGACACCACGCTGGAAAACTCACAGGCATATCCCTAGTCAGCAACTGGCTTTCAAAAAGCTGGGCTGGATGGCAAACTAATGCTGTATTTGCCCTATAACGTCCCATTATGGTGACTGCTGCTCCTTCCTCCTAACCTCTTTGACTTCTGGGATGGCAACCGGCAAGCGAGGCTGCCCCTCACAAGGGGTCTGTTTGGGCTTTTGGGCCACTTCTTATCCTCAAGTAAAACGTCCCAAAGATGGGTTGTCTTGCCCCTGATCTGGCAATGTCCCTAGCTATCAGCTGCTAGTGGGCCATATGCGGAGTTAGACTGAATTATTGCTCTGCCCCCTTAGGTCCCAAAATGGCAGAGCGCTACTGTTCACGGTAGCCAGCGCCTTACTGTGCCAAGCTTTGCAGTGCATTCTGGGTCCACGGGCGCTTTCCCCTTCACGACGAGTGTCTTCACAGCCTCTCCTGGGGGAGAGGGAGACAGGTTCACCACAGGGTTGTGCAGACGACTTAAAAGAGCAGCTCACAAATATACGATTTTGCTCTGAGGGTCAGTAGTCAGAACTCTGGTTAGTGTTTTTTTTTAAAGCAAGTTTCTAATTTTTAAAGCTAAGAATACAATACAGTGGCCTAATGTGGCCTCGAAGATCTGCCTCAAGAGATGGCTGGTTTTGTGTTTCAGTTCTTCCTGTAGGTCATCATTCGGCACACCAGGGACTGGGCTGACAAAATCTTAGTGGTAGTAGTGGTAGTAGTGGAGGAGGAGTTGGTTTTTATATGCCGACTTTCTCTACCTTTTAAGGAGAATCAAACCGGTTTATAATCGCCTTCGCTTCCTCTGCCCACAACAGACACCTTGTTAGGTAGGTGGGGCTGAGAGAGCTCGAAAGAACCTTGGCCTTCTATGCAAGGATGTTTCCCCACGGTCACCCCAGCCGACTGCTTTAGGGCTTCCTTTTGATTACGCATGCCTTTTCCGACAGTCAGAGGTCATCTTGCTCTCCCTGTGCGTTTTTGCCCACATTTCCCACATGTTGTTTTACTCAGAATTTGGAAAATGCAGGTAAAACGCGTGGGGAGAGCGAGGCGACCTCTGATGGGCAGAAAAGGCATGCGTAATCAAAAGGAAGCCCCGAAGCAGTTGGCGGGAGTGACTGTGGGGAAGCGTCCCTGTATAAAAGGCCTGTGACTGGCCCAGGGTCACCCAGCAGGCTTCATGTGGAGGAGCGGGGAAACCAACCCGGTTCTCCAGATTAGAGTCCACCGCTCCTAACCACCACACCACACTGGGTGAGAAAGTCCGGTCACCACCTGACCCATCCAGGGCCATTTCTGTGGCCCTTACCCTTGGCATCCCCCTCTCCCTGAGAGGTCGCTGTATTCGCTCCGTTCCGGGCCTTCTTTGTTGCAGTGGGACCTCCGGTATCAGAGAAGCTGTTGCTGGCTTGAGCTCCTCCCTCCTTATGCTCTGCTGCGTCTGGATTGCCAAAAAAGAAAAGAAAAGCAGAATGGAATGGGGCTCTTGACTGGAGGAAAAGGGAAGGCAGCTACGCAGGCAACTACAGCACCCACTGTGTGTGCAAAGTGCCTTCAAGTCGCAGCCGACTTATGGCGACCCCTTTTTTGGGGTTTTCATGGCAAGAGACTAACAGAGGTGGTTTTGCCAGTGCCTTCCTCTGCACAGCGACCCTGATATTCCTTGGTGGTCCCCCATCCAAATACTAACCAGGGCTGACCCTGCTTAGCTGCTGAGATCTGACAAGATCAGGCTAGCCTGGGCTAGGACCCTTTTTAAAAGGGGAGCAATCTCAGGCTCTTGCAGGGACCCCATCCCGGCTTCTCACTGTGCCTCTTTCCCTCCCCAGGGCCTCCCCCTCCTCACGCTACTTCTCAGTCTACTGGCGTGCTGTGTTTTGTTTCTCTTCTGGTTGTTGGATTGGAGGCTGCTGGTTTCAGATTTCTCCAGTGAGTCATCCTAAGGCTCTCTGGGTGTGTCTGCCCACATCGTTGGACTCTTTGCTTGTTTATCTGCTTCGCATTGTCTCCCTCCTAGCCACCCGTCCGTCCAGACGTCCTCTCCCAAAACTGGGGAGGGAATTTATTGATTCAAGAATTAATTTATTTGTGGTCCAAATGCCCACAGTGGAAAGGGACAGCCATAAAATATATCATTTAAAAACACACACACAAGAAGAAGAAGAGTTGGTTTTTATATGCTGCTTTTCTCTACCACTTAAGGAAGAATCAAACCGGCTTACAATCACCTTCCCTTCGCCTAACCACAACCAATACCCTGTGAGGTAGGTGGCGCTGAGAGTGTGTGACTGGCCCAAAGTCACCCTGCTGGCTTCATGCGTAGGAGTGGAGAAACACATGAAGCGGCCTTATACTGAATCAGACCCTTGGTCCATCAAAGTCAGTATTGTCTATTCAGACCGGCAGCGGCTCTCCAGGGTTTCAGGCAGAGGTCTTTCCCATCACCTACTTGTATAGACCCTTTAACTGGAGAAGCCAGGGATTGAACCTGGGACCTTCTGCATGCCAAGCAGATGCTCTACCACTGAGCCACGGCCCCTCCAGTTCACTGAAACAAATCCAGTTCACCAGATTAGCCTCCGCTGCTCATGTGGAGGAGTGGGGAATCAAACGCGGTTCTCCAGATCAGAGCCCACCGCTCCAAACCACTGCTCTAAACCATTACACCATGCTGGCAAGAACCCAGCTGCCCCGACAAAGGGACAAAACCTAAGCTTTTGCACCACCCTGCCTTCCCTACCAGATCGACAGCATTCCATCTCGCGTTCAAATCCAGTACGGGTGTTGATCTGCACCATGCGGGCAGTGTCCAGCTTGTAGCAGGTCCGGCCAACCATCACTTCCACCGTGGGCTCTCCGTGGCCGTTCTTCGCGGCCTGCAAGGCCAGGCAGGTGTCGGCCGGGTACGGCAGCCAATCGCCTTCTTGGTCCCCTCGCCACCGCCATACAAAATCTGTCCCCGCAGAACAAGGGAGGAGAGTCAGCAACTGAAACACTGAATCGTCCCTTTAGAACAAACACATTTTGGACAGCAAAGGTAACGCTTGATGTCTGAATTCAGCACTGCTAGCCTCCCCCACCCTCCACAAAAAAAAAAAGATTATCTTGGGTCAGGCCCGCACATGCAGCAGAATGACGTGGTAGAGCCCAGAGGAGTGGTAAGCTGAGACTGTACCACTCTGGCCTGCGGGTGGTGGATGACAGTCCTGCCAGGTAGACATTAGGAGGAATTTTCTAACAGTCAGAGCGGTTCCTCAGTGGAACAGGCTTCCTCGGGAGGTGGTGAGCTCTCCTTCCCTGGGGGCTTTTAAGCAGAGGCTAGATGGCCATCTGTCAGCAATGCTGATTCTATGACCTTGGCAGTTCATGAGGGGGAGGGCATCTTAGCCATCTTCTGGGCATGGAGTAGGGGCCACTGGGTGTGTGTGGGGGGGAGGTAGTTGTGAATTTCCTGCATTGTGCAGGGGGTTGGACTAGATGACCCTGGTGGTCCCTCCCAACTCTATGATTCTATGACCCCCTAACCCCAGGAGAGGCTGACTGGAAGGAGATGGCCAGAGCAGATAATCATACAGAGATACACAGGGCAGGCTCCTCTACTGGTAGATACTTTGGCCAGCCGAGATTTAATCTGATTAATTCCTCAGAACACATGCTGTTTGGGAATGCTCGGAGCATGGGTGTTCATCACAGAGTCAGCGACTGAACACCAGAAACTGGGCAGTCCCAGGGGGCTCAGTACCCCCACCCAGCCCTTCACGAGTGCCCCACGAGTCACTCACAAGCGTCCCGCTCCCGAACCGCTGCTGCCACGCGCACTTCCTGCCCGGTCTGTTTATCCCACAGCACCATCCCACGCAGGTCGACGGAGGCCTCGCCGAGGTCCACGGAAAGCTTTCCCGCCCTGCAGGAGAAGCAGAGCTTGTACCCCGGAGCTCTGCCCGAGGTGCCCGGGCTTCATGCAGAGGGACAACAGGCACTCCGACTCACCTGGCTGCCTGGCTTAGGGCCTCACCCTGCTCCGCGAGGAACCGCTGCCACCCGCTGTCGGAGGTCTCCCGCTCCCAGCATAGCTCCAACTCAGCCCCTGCAGGGCTGGGTTCCTCGTCTTGGGCTTCGTAGGCCTTCCGTTTCCGTCCCATCTCTGAGGGGGCCGCACCGAGGGTCCAACTGTCCCTTCTCAATAGCCCGGTGGAGTTACTGGAGAGTCTAGTGGAGTGACTGGAGAGAGCAATGAATCAGTAAGTCCCTGGTTCGAATCTTGCGTCTGCCACAAGCAGACGTAGTTATTAATTAATATCGGCCTTAGTTATTAATTAAGACGTTTATATCCCACCTTTCCTCATCGTTCAAGGCCTGCCAGTGTCTGTCTCTGCCTCCACCTTGCAATAGAGGGATAATAACCCTGCTTTACCGTAAGGCGTTGTTGCAAGTATTCCAGATAATGTATGCAAAGACCACTGAATACCAAACAAGTATACTAAATTATCTGCTTTCGACCAGTCCAAGCATTTGTTTGCCTTAGTTAGGGTTGCTAGCCTGTAGGTGGGACCTGGGGATCTCCCGGAATTACAGCTCATCTCCAGACATCAGTTCCCCTGGAGAAAATGGATGTCTCGGGGGGGGGGGGGCTCTACGGCATTGTACCCCAGTGAGGTCTGTGTCCGCCCCAGGCTCCATCCCCAAATCTCCGAGTATTTCCCAAGCTGGATCAGGCAACCCTAACCCCCACCTCCACCCCATCCCTTGCCAGTGGATGCCCAGGGGAGAGCTGGCAACCCTAGCCTTAGTAGCTGCTAGCCACGGCGATCAAAGGGAACCTCCCCATCCAGAAGTAGAAAAGAGCAAGAGTCCAGTAGCACCTTCAAGACTAACACAAATATTTTCTGGCAGGGTAGGAGTTTTCGTGAGCCGCGGCTCACGAAAGCTCCTACCCTGCCAGAAAATATTTGTGTTAGTCTTGAAGGTGCTACTGGACTCTTGCCCTTTTCTACATTCAGATACCTGAAGAAGTGAGCTGTGGCTCACGAAAGCTCATCCCCTGCCAGAAAATATTTTTGTTAGTCTTTAAGGTGCTACTGGACTCTTGCCCTTTTCTACATTTAGATACATTCAGATACCTGAAGAAGTGATCTGTGGCTCACGAAAGCTCCTACCCTGCCAGAAAATATTTGTGTTAGTCTTTCGGGTGCTACTGGGCTCTTGCTCTTTTCTACTACTGCAGACAGGCTAACACGGCCACCCACTGGGAATTAGCTCCACATCCAGAGGCAGTGAACCCCTGAGAGCCAGTGCCAGGAGGCAACCTCAGGGGAAGGCCTGGACTTCCCCAGGCAAGGGACCAGAATACCAACCCAGACGGAACCCTGGTGCGATTCAGCGGGGCTCTCTGCTTATGCTCTTGCGCAAGGAACCAAACCGAACCTCCCCAGCTTGCAACGCGAATGAACGCTTTGCAGCCCCTTGCACGGTATGACCCCGCTTTAAAACAACGAACCCCTTTA
The DNA here is from genome assembly GCF_029931775.1 of Euleptes europaea. NCBI lineage: Eukaryota > Metazoa > Chordata > Lepidosauria > Squamata > Sphaerodactylidae > Euleptes > Euleptes europaea. Next base: position 8,129,715 of record NC_079329.1, on the reverse strand, counting down.
ATTCCCTTGGGCAACCCACCCCGATCTCCGGCTTCTTTCCGGGTCGGCGCTGCAAACGCCGCCTCTTTCCCCGCCGCCCTCCGCGCGCGCTCCCGGGAACGTTCCACAGGCCACGCCCCGTTTCCCGGGCTTCCCTCTCTCTTGGAACGTCGGCCGCTCCTTGAGCTGATTGGCTGAAGACGGCTGGCGGGGCGGGGAGAGGGAAATCTCGGCGGGATGCAAATCGCGCCCCGTTGCATTGTGGTCGCGGCTCGCTCGCTCCCGAGCGTCCCTCTCCGGTTTTTCCGACCGGGCGGGGGGTTTTGCAATGCCTAACTCGTTCGCACCCGGCGTTGCGATCCCAAACTAGCGAGCCGCCGGGCCTAGCCGAACCGATGACTCGCTCACCATCACCGAGAAGGCGCCAAGGAAACGAAGCTTATATATTGCACGTGTGAATGCTTTGCGGGTAGCTGGGAGGAAGCTCTCCGCAGAGGCTACACGCTGGGTGTTTCGTCACCCCCATTGCGCCTTTGGGAAGGTCTGAGAGAAGGGCCGAGCACCGCCCTAGCAGGGCGCCGCCTCCTGGAGGCGGGTGGAGTTCCCAGAGATGCGGGTCCCGGGCCGGCCCCAGATGTTGGGGGCAGGAGAAGCGGCCCTCGGGCTGCGGATGCCCCAGTGGCCGCCCTGGGATTTGGGAAGGACCCACGGCCAGCGCGTTGAGTGCAATGGGCAGAGGTGAGGCGAGCGGCAGCCGCTTCATAACCCAATTCAGACTAGTCTCCCCCCAGCTTTTGCAACCTGCAGCAGAAAACACATTTATTTATTTAAAGATCCAAAAGAGAAAAATGCCTCCGCAATGCAAGGGGGGGGGGAGGGGAAGCAGCTTGCATATGTTTTTTTTTTTTATGAATTTTTATTTTCTTATTAAGTCACATTCAATTTCAATATTCACAGTGGGTCGCCGTGTTCGTCTGTTCAGTAGTAGAAAAGGGCAAGAGTCCAGTAGCACCTGAAAGACTAACAAAAATATTTTCTGGCAGGGGATGAGCTTTCGTGAGCCACAGCTCACTTCTTCAGGTATCTGAATGTATCTAAATGTAGAAAAGGGCCAGAGTCCAGTAGCACCTGAAAGACTAACAAAAATATTTTCTGGTAGGGTGTGAGCTTTCGTGAGCCTTTATCTGAAGAAGTGAGCTGTGGCTCACAAAAGCTCCTACCCTACCAGAAAATTTTTTTGTTAGTCTTTAAGGTGCTACTGGACTCTGGCCCTTTTCTACTAGTTTCAATATTGTCATCTTCAGAGTTACATAAAATAAAACAATTTCAAACTGATCAGCCTAATCAGTAATAACTTTTCTGACTTCCCCTCTCCCCTCCTCTACCAAATTAATATCTATATAACCTCCTCTGTGTTTGTTTTCTAATTCATTATAATTCATTATATCATTTCTATAAACTACATATTATCATACTTCTATACTTTAATTATTGAATACTTCATCCTTTCAACATTGATCAATTGAATTAGATTAAATCATAGCCTTTAACATTTCCCATATTTAAAGGGTTTTCACAATATGTTATCCATGCCTCCCATTCTCTCGAAAGCAGCTTGCATCTGGATGGCCTTTTATTTTTCACCTCCATCATCAACCACAAGGGAAGAAGAAGAGTCTCTGTTTTTATATGTCCACCACTTAAGGGAGACTCAAACCGGCTGACAATCGCCTTCCCCTCCCCGCAACAGACACCCTGTGGGGCAGGTGGGGCTGAGAGAGCTGTGACTAGCCCAAGGTCACCCAGCTGCCTTCGTGTGCAGGAGTGGGGAAACAAATCCAGTTCTCCAGAGTGGCCTCAGCTGCTCATGTGAAGGAGTGGGGGCTCGAACCCGGTTCTCTAGATCAGACTCGGGGGGTTACCGCACTAGGTTGCTTTAAAAGAGTTTTTGGATGCCACGGGTAAAAAATGGTTGGAAGACGTCTTCACAGCTAAAGGGGCCAAACAAAGTGCGAACAGTGTTTTTTATAACAGTTTCAAACTCTTAATACATCGCTGGGAATACCTAATGCGGTATCAGCCTCTAACGCTCCAAACTACCGCTCTTAACCACTACACCACACTGGCTCCATTCCAGATGGCCTTTCTATTAGGGCTGTCAAAAAAAAAAAAATTCGGTACAGTTCGGATTCGGCCGAATTTGGCCCTTGTGGGTTCGGTACGTGCCGAAGTCCGAACTCCCCCACTTCGGATCCGTTCAATTCGGCGGGAATTCAAAGTTCGGGGAAAAAATTCGGCCGAATAAAGCCATTAAAAACACAACCGCGCCTTTCCGCGGCTCTGGGGGGGGCATTTTTGGGCTTAGAGGTCCCAAACTTTCAGCAGAGCTTCAAAGGACGTATATTGAAAGACTCCCCAAGTTTTGTAAAGATTGGGTCAGGGGGGGCTGAGATATGGGCCCTGAAAGGGGTCCCCCCCACCCTTAATGTGGATCTCTCCGCAGAGCTTGCCGCCCACGCACAAAGCTCCCGGCCCGACAAACAGCTGATGAGAGCAAGGGCGGGGCAGGTGCTAAGAACTTTGCAAAGCAACACAACTGCAGAGCAACCCCTTTGCAAATATGCAAAGGGCGGGGCAGGTGTGAAGAATTTTGCAAAACAATACAACTGCAAAGCAACACAAGCACGCAATGCAAAACCTTTGCAACAGTGCATAGCAACACCTGACACCTGGGAGTTTGCATACCATGGAAAGGGACAGAGGCAGCTAGCTATGCATAATAAGCAGGAGGGGGTGGAATGTCTCCTTTTGCATTGGACTTGGGACCAGGCAGATGCATTCTTTAAGTCACCATTTGAAAACCAGTTTTGAGCAAGCATCAATAACCTAACTGATCTTATGAATGAGGAAAAACCTGAAGAATAAAAATGAAGCCCCCCCTCAAACCAGGGAGAGAGAGACTGGAGGGGGAACACACACCCCAGGCAGAACCGGCAAAAGCCCCCTTTGGCTTCCCCCCCTCCCACCCACAGAAACTGCTCCCTCCCCACACACACACACAGACTCTGCTTTCCCCCCACACACACACACAGAAAAGAAAAAATATAGATTAAAGCCCCCAAAGGGGTCTTACTGTGGCTGTCTTCTGTTCCAGCAGGAGGGGCTGGGAGGCTGGGTAATCCAATATGATTCCATTTGTATCCAATATAAGATCCATATGTATGCATCTCTCGAGGGTGATCCATTCATCCCAATAGGGGAAAGGGGAAAGCCCATATCTCGGGGGGCCCTGACCCAATGTTTACAAAACTTGGGTGGTCTCTTAAAAAGCCTTGACTGAAGCTCCGCCGAAAGTCTGGGATCGGCACACCCAAAAATGCGCCCCCTGCAGCCATGGAAAGAGAAAAGGGGGGGAGCCCTTTCAGCCCCCACTGAACCCATCTTTACAAAACTTGGGTGGTCTCTTAAGAGGGATTCTCTGAAGCTATGACAAAAGTTTGGGGGCTGAACCCCCAAAAAAGCGCCCCCTGCAGCCACGAAAATGGAAAAGGGGGGAGAGGAAAAAGGGGTGGAGCCCATATCTCGGGGGCCCCTGACCCAATGTTTACAAAACTTGGGGGGTATCTTAAGAAGCCTAGTCTGATGCTCCGCTGAAAGTTTGGGGTCGGCACACCCAAAAATGCGCCCTCTGCAGCCATGGAAAGAAAAAAGGGGGGAGCCCATATCTCGGGACCCCCTGACCCAATGTTTACAAAACTTGGGTGGTCTCTTAAAAAAACCTGTCTGAATATCCCCTGAAAGTTTGGGGTCGGTACCCCAAAAAATGCGCCCCCTGCAGCCACGGAAAGGAGCGAATGTGCACAAGCACCCCCTCACACACACATGAGGATTTCCCTCTTTCTCTCTCTTTCCCCGGCCGGCCGCACATCAGCTGATTCCTCCAGCACTCAATCCTGACTGATTGGCCAGAAGAAGACCCAGCTTGGCCACCGATTGGCCGGGGGAGGAGAATGCTGCTTACTGACGGTTATGCTGCTTACTGACGGCCGAATTGGCCGAATTTATTCGCCGAACTCCCGAACTCGCTGAATTCGGCCCCCCCGGTTGCCCGCCAGTTTTGAGTTCGGATCCGTCCGAACTAAAAACCGCCGAATCAAGGGAAATTCGGCTGATTTTCAGTTCGGGCCGAACCGAATTGACAGCCCTACTTTCTATTTCTCAGCTCCATCACCAACCAAAAAGGGAGTCTGCAACCAAGGAATCAGGAGGAGACTTGCGATGAGAAGGGCAGCCGTGAAGGAGCTAGAAAAGATCCTTAGGGGAAGGATGTGTTGCTGGTGACCAAGGTCAAGTTAGTTCATGCTGTTGTTGTTGTTGTTTTATTGTTGTCATTTATTTATTATTATTATTATTATTATTATTATTATTGCATCCTGCCTAGATTAAGTCCTAGATTACAACAGTCCTAGATTAAAACAGTTTAAAACAAAGACAAACAGCAGCCTGACAATCAAGACAGCGGACAGGAAGACAGTAGATCCCTTTGAAATGTGGGGTTGGAGGAGAGTTTGACAGATACCCTGGACCGCCAGAAAGACAAATCCGTGGGCTCTAGATCAAATCGAGGCCAAACTGTCCCTAGAAGTGAAAAAGGCTAAACTGAGACTGTCGTACTTTGGTCACATGATGAGAAGACAAGAGGCACTGGAAAAGACAATAATGCTAGGAAAAGTTGAAGGAGAAGAGGAAGACCTCCAGGAACGCAGGGGCCAAGGGCTTGCAATACCTCATCTGGGGTTGCCAGCTCTGGGCTGGGAAATTCCTGGAGATGTTGGAGGTAGAGCCTGAGAAGGGCCGGGTTTGGGGAGCGGAGGGACCTCGGCGGGGTATGATGCCACAGAGTCCACCTTCCCAAGAGGCCTTAAACATGGTTATGTGCAAGCAAAATGGAGGAGGGGAAAGCCGAGTGGCATGCACCACCCCTAGCTCCTTGGTGGAGCGAGATAAACATACAATGCATTGACTAATCAGCTCCTCTTTCCTTTTAACTTCTGGTGTGATCTGAGGTCTGCAATTTAAACCAGACAAAGTCATTGCAAAGTAAGCTTTTTGAACCCATGGGAGGGGGGGGTTGTTTGTTGACATGTATCTCTGAGCTTATTATTATGTTCTGGCTCAGGGTGATAATAAAAATGCCTGACTCAGTATGATGATTCATCATCACTTACTACAGACTACACAGAAATGGAAATTTTAAAACGGCAATGTCAGTTTCGGATTCCTGGATGTGTTCTCGTTGCTGTGATTCCGTAGCTGAAACCACCAGACACCAGATTGCTGCCCCCAAGTTGGATTTGGCTAAAGATGCCCTTACAGTTTACAGGGAGCGAAAGGAAAAGGAGAAAAGCACGTGTTTTATTCTCTGGCTGTTCGCATGGAACTGGGCAGAATACTCACTTCAGGGAATCTATTAACGGGAGGCTTATTTCTCTGGGACTCAGTGGGTAGCTCTGCACTCTTCGGGCCATTGGAGGATCCAGGGTTTAATTTGGGTTTACCCAAAGAACCTAGTTATAAATATCATTGCCTAGGCCTAGAACAACAACAGAGTGCCCCTGAGCATGCACAGAGCATTTTCCCCCTCACCAGCTGTAATCAGCTATGAAACCGCGGAATAGGGCATGATACAGATCAAAGAAACAAATTTCCAGCTGTTAAAATAGCATCCACAAACCTACAATGACATCCATAAATGTGTCCAAAAATGGTATCTAGTCCTCAGTCTAGAAGCAGGCCGTAAAAATGGTCAAAAAGGATGGAACCCCGCAGTTAAAAGCCTAGATCCAAAGGGCCCAGGCAGGAGCTGATGTGAAAGGCTTCTGCCTGAGACCCACCACCTGGAGGTTGGTAACCCATGGGACTTGACGGTTGTGGGGAGGAGCAATCTCTTGCTTCAGGGTTGCCCTTTTCTCTTCTGGCAGAGTACAGAAAGCCACCGACGAAACTTTCCCTCCTACTGGAGATGCAAAAATGGTGACAGCCGTTCGGATTTCTGTCCCCTACACAGCTGTTAAAAGCGCAGGAGCCCTGCTGGAAGAAAAGGTGGCAACCGCCTCATACAGAGACATAGATTTGGAGAGCCTGACGTGGAAACGATTCCAGGGACTCCAGCTTTGCCTGAGGGGTAGATTCGATACAAACGGCGTACCCTTCACCCTGTTTTTATCCGGCAACAGAAATGGCAGGAGGATAAATGTCCGATTTCCTATGCTTTTTATGCCTGCGGTCGATGGTGACCCTACCAAAGTCCATTTAGCATCACACTGCAAACAGATTTCAACTCGACAATTTGGAGAGTTGTCCACTTTGGGATGAGACGTGCCTGGGCAGGGGAGGCGATGCTTCTCTTTTGTTTCCTGGGAGCCCTTCTCCCTTCCCGGACGTCTTCCTTTTGTCTGGGTTTTTGGCACAGTTTAGGGTCCCGCCTTTGCTTGGCCTCACCCTGCGGTGTGAATCAGACAAACCAGCCCTGAAGGAATGGAAAGTGAAACTCCTCGCGGTGGAGAAAAGGGTCTTGTCTCCTGGCCGAAACTGTGCAGTAAGGATTTGGTCTTCTCCGAGGATGCAAAATGAAAGGGCTGGAGGAGGGAGGAGCGCAAGGAGCAGGTGAGTTTAACGGCAGGTGATGCGGATGGGGGAAACCGCCGCAGCTTTAGAAATGGGGGGTATCTTTCTATATTTAACTGGCCAGCTACCTATCACTTCTTGAGAAATTAATCCTCCAGTTTTTACTCTAAGAAGAGTTGGTTTTGGGATGTACTAATCCCATTGGTTTTTATATGCTGACTTTCTCTTCCACTTACGGCAGAATCAAACCGGCTGGCAATCAATCGCCTTCCTTTCCCCTCCCCACAACAGACACCCTGGGAGGTAGGTGGGGCTGAGAGAGCTCTAAGAGAGCTGTGACTAGCCCAAGGTGGCCCAGCTGGCTTCATGTGGAGGAGTGGGGAATCAAACCTGGTTCCCCAGATCAGAGTCCACCACTCCAAACCACCGCTCTTAACCACTACTCCACGCTGGCTCTACCTCGCCCTGTGCCTTTAAAAATTGCCTGTTGCACTACCATGGGGAGAGGCCGTGGCTCAGGGGTAGAGCATCTGCTTTGCATGCAGAAGGTCCCCGGTTCAATCCCCAGCATCTTCAGTTAAAAAATGACCGGGGAATAGGTGATGCGAAAGACCTCCACCTGAGATCCTGGAGAGCCACTGCCAGTCTGAGTAGACAAGGCTCACCTTGATGGACCCATGGCAGCGCCACGTGTTCGTCTTCACTAGCCAAATGCATAAGTGCTGGGATACTGTTAAGGGCACAAGAGTTGTGCCAGGGCAAAAAAGTGGTAACCTTCCCATTTGTAGCCGCCTTCAAGTCCCAATGATACCTACAATAGGTAGGGTTGCCATCCTCCAGGTATAGCCAGAGATCTCCTACTGTTACAACTGATCTCCAGCTGACAGAGATCACTTCCCCTGGAGGAAAGGGCCCCTTTGGCATTTGGACTCTATGGCATTGAAAACCCTCCCCTCCCCAAACCCCACCCTCCTCAGGCTCCGCCCCCAAAATCTCCAGGTATTTCCCAACCCGGAGATGGCAACCCTAACAATGTAGGCACCCCACGAAAGGAAAAGGGGACCATCAGGGAAAAGGGAGACCAAGCAAATGGAGCCTCTTGCTCTTAGGTAGCGTCTATAACTGCTCTGTTGTGAGGGGAAGGGAGAAGAAAGATGGCGGTTGCTCTCAGGTAGGTAGGTGGATGGAGGCGGCCTTGCTGCCTCACTTCTCCCTCCGAGGAGGCTAAGGGACAACACTGTGGGGCGCGGAGAGGACTCAGTTTACCATAGAATCATAGAAATGGAAGGGACCACCAGGGTCATCTAGTCCAACCCCCTGCACAACGCAGGACATTCACAACTACCTCCCCCACCACACCCCTAGTGACCCCTACTCCGCGCCCTACTCCAAGCTTCTGGTGGGAGCTGCAACCATGAAGGGCCTAACCAAGTGAGGGCAGCTCTGCACAGCGTGCTGAATCCCTATAGGACAGGGATCTGCGCTAGGGTTGCCAACCTCCAGGTGGTGTCTGGAGAGCTCCCAAGATTGCAACCGGGTTGGTTTCCCCAGTCCTCCACGTGAAGACTGCTGGGTGACCTTGGGCCAGTCACAGTTGTCTCCGAACTCTCCCAGCCCCACCTACCTCACAGGGTGTCTGTTGTTGGGAGGGGAAGGGAAGGCGGTTGTCAGCCCCTTTGAGACTCCTTAAAAGTAGAGAAAGCAGGGTGTAAAAAACTGAAGCAGCAGGCTTTTAGAAAACCAACAGGCCTCTAACAATAAAAATAAATAAATAAGAAAGCATTACTAAACTCCAAAATCAGAGGGCCTCTGGAGAAATATGTGTAGAAGTTAAAGACAGACAAAAGAGAATTCAAGAAGAAGATAACTGTACAATACTACTTGTTCTTCCAAGGTTGACAAACAGAGTAAAGCAGACAAGATGTCTGGGAACTATTAGGGAGGAAAAGATTAATTGTTACCGGATAAAGTAACAGGTGCATTAACAATGGACTCTTTGCACAAGTTTGTTTGACCAATCAGGTAATTTCTGTCTTATAATTCACCAATAAGATGTCTGCATAATTAAAACCAATGCAAGTTATTCTAAATTGTATGGATCATCCCCTAAGCCTCTGAGCCCAATGAAAAGCTATGATGTAATATGTGTAGTTAAAACATTGTAATGAGCTAATTAAGAGGTTATATAAGTCTGAACACAGTTGTCTCTAGAGCTCCAGCTCCATCTTGGAAAGCCTCTGAAAGGCAGAGTCTGGAGACTCAAATAGCTATTTGAAATAATACATCTGATTTTTCCAAAGTTGGTTTTGAGTCTTTGTGTTTGAAAATCTAACGCCTAAAGTCTGCTATAACAAAACCAACTCTTCTTCTTCTAGCTACCCTACATCAGATTTCTGGAGAAAGAAATCCTGTACTTACTAAGGCTTCAGCCCATTAACACCCCGGGATGACTGCCTTCTTTCTCTGCCCCATGCACCTTACAATATATGTCAATTTCCTCCCAAATTTCCATTGTTCTATGGAAAATTGATCTCCCCATGAGTTAAAAATCCTGGTATTCTTAAATCATCAAATAGCTGCATTTCTACGGAGCCTTGACCTAGGCTTAGGGTTGCTAACTCCATGTTTGAAAAAAGCTGGAGATTTGGGGGTGGAGCCTGAAGAGGGCATGTTTTAGGGAGGGGAGGAGCCTCAGCAGGGACTAATGCCATCGAGACCACCCTCCAGAGCAGCCACTTGCTCCAGGGGAACTGATCTCTGTAGTCTGGAGATCCGTTGTAATTCCGGGAGATCGCCAGGCTCCACCTGGAGGTTGGAAACCCTATCTAACCTGATCTTGTCAGATGTAGGAAGCTAAGCAGGGTCAGCCCTGGTTAGTACTTGGATGGGAGACCACCAAGGAACACCAAGGTTGCTGTGCAGAGGCAGGAAATGGCAAATCACCTCTGAATGTCTCTTGCCTCCGAAACCCTACAGGGTCACTATGAGCAGGCTGTGACCTGAAGGCACTTTCCTCCTCCACCACCACCACCACCACAATGTCTACTGGGCCTTTTACCACCACGTTTTTAAAAGGCTAGCTCTAGTTGTTTTCTGGTGGCACTGTGATGCTTTTGTCTGGTCTGATTCTGATTTCAGTTTCCTTCCCTTACTTTGTTGTGGGCGGCCCAGGGATGGCGGTGTCAGGGATGAGGAAATGGGCAACATCTACTTATTTAGCATGTAGGGTTGCCATGTCCCTCTTCGCCACTGGCGGGAGGTTTTTGGGCGGAGCCTAGGGAGGGCGGGGTTTGGGGAGGGGCGTCAATGCCATAGAATCCAATTGCCAAAGCGGCTATTTTCTCCAGCTGAATGGATCTTTATCAGTGGGAGATCAGTTGTAATAGCAGGAGATCTCCATCTACTACCTATTAAAGGTAAAGGTCCCCTGTGCAAGCATCGGGTCATTCCTGACCCATGGGGTGACGTCACATCCTGACGTTTCCTAGGCAGACTTTGTTTACGGGGTGGTTGGCCAGTGCCTTCCCCAGTAGTCTTCCCTTTACCCCCAGCAAGCTGGGTACTCATTTTACCAACCTCAGAAGGGTGGAAGGCTGAGTCAACCTTGAGCCGGCTACCTGAAACCAACTTCCGTTGGGATCGAACTCAGGTTGTGAGCAGAGCTTGGACTGCAGTACTGCAGCTTACCACTACCTATTAGCATACCTTATAAGCCAAGCTGTGAAATGCTTATTGGCTTTTTGCACTCCACTGCTGACCGTTTTATCTCTTACAGGTCTTAAGGAAGTCCAAGGATACCCCTCTTCCACCCATGGGAGCCATGGCTAGATAGTGGCATCAGAGAAAAGGGTCCCAGAGGGTCCCCATCCCACTGGAGTGCAACAGAGAAGGAGGCAATATGGATGTTGCGGTGTCTGTTTCAGTACTGAGAAGCCCACCTCGGAGGCAACTGGAGATCCCCCATGAAGGCCAGCTAAGTGGACAGAGGCCTACGATGCCCGCCGAAGGATCCTGGGCCACCACTGATGCATTGTACATCACTTCTGCAGAGCAGAAGCTATGGGGTCAGCTCATGGGGGTCCTGTCTCCAACGCTTTGGGAAGTAAAGGTCTCTGGGAGGCTCCAAGGAGAGTCGGGGGTCATCTCTTTTTTGGGCTCCCCAGAGGGTATTTTGAGAGCCAAAGAGGCCATTAGCAAGCTGCTCATCATGGTGGGCTCCTTGGCCAAAGCCAACCGGATGGTCCTTCCACAAACTGAGCAGAGAGCAGTGGGTTCTTTCCACCTTGGCAAAGGCCTTGACCTTCTTCTCTGGGAGGGAGAAACTTCTAGATTCAGGGTGGACGCTGCAGTGATGATCAGCCCCAAGGAAGATGTGGGCTGTGGCAGTGCTGTGTTTGCTCAGAGGGTGTTGAGCCAGCGAGGTTCTCCCGGCATCAACTTCAGCGTTTTCCTTTCATGCCCGCAAACGGTGGAACTTGGGGCGGGTGCAGTGAAGATGCTGCTGGAGGCCGCGTCCCAGAAAGGTGTCCAGTCTTTGACAATGTCCTACACAGACCCCGTTGCCTCCACGTGTCCAGCCGAGGCCGTGGCTCTAGGAATCGAAGCCTTCAAAAAAGACCACCCTGCTTCCTCCTTGAAGACCATTCACTTTGTGTCCGGTGACAGAGAGGTGGTGGCGGCGTTCCACAAGGAGTGTGAGAGCCGCTGGCCGCTAGGAACCAGTCATCAGGATCAGCTGAGACATATGCTGTCGTCCTTGGAACATGTTAAGACGGAGGTCATTTCTGGATACAGCGCAAAGCGGAAAGTGAGTCTTTTAGGCCTTTAATGCAAAGCTGTTTCTCTTGCGGTCACCCCCCGATTGCTATGCATGCCTTTTCTGTCTGTCAGAGGTCGCCTTGCTCTCCCAGCGCATTTCTGCGCATTTTGCCCATGTTTTCTGGATGCTGTTCACATAGGATTCCCCAGACTGCTGGGCTATCACTGAGATGATCTGATTATTGGAGAGGTGTATTTCAAGTCAAGTCAAGTTTGTTATATAACGCCATAGTTAAAACTTACATCTATTGAGGGAGATTCAATACACATGCAGTCAAAACCAGATAGAAGCCTAATCTAAAGAATATTATTCCCTATCACAAGTGGCCAGCTCCGGCATCATGTGTGTGCAAGTAAGATGGCATGGCCTCTATGGGAGAGACCTGTAGAGACATCCTGCTGCTCGCTAGTCCAGGAGGAAACCAAGAGAACAAAGGGCACAGGAAGAGAAGGAGGAGTCACAAAGAAGCTCCCAGTTTAGACAGAGAGGCATCTCATTCATTAAGAAGATAACACACATCTAGAGCACTGTAGCGCCCCCCTAATGTCCAGGCATGTTGGGTCGCCTTACTCCAACATTAATAGTCCCCCACACTGAACCACTCCATCCTCCATGATGGCAGTGTAAGAACTGGTTCACATGTAGGGAGGGGCCAGTTGTAAAGCATCTGCTTAGCACGCGGAAAGTCCCAGGTTCAATCCACAGCATCTCCAGTTAAAGGGACTAGGCAGGTAGGTGATGTGAAAGACCTCAGCCTGAGACCCTGGAGAGCTGCTGCTGGTCTGAGTAGACAATATTGATTTTGATGGGCCACAGGTCTGATTCAGTATAAGGAAGCTTCATGTGTTCATGTATGTATGCATCACTTCTTTACCCAGTTTTGAGGCCTGGCAGCTGAATGTGTGAAATTCTCCCCGGCAAATTCACGTTTCTTCTGCCGCTGCCTGTCTGGCCGTGTGGCAGTTTGAATCTCCAAGCCTAGGCTGAATCAGCCCTATCTTGTCAATGCTTGTTTGTGTGTTTTCCTCTCTTCCAAGTGCGCCTAAACTGTATAGCTGCCTTCTCTTGTCTGTGCCAGACGGACGTGGCTGTCTTTCCATTGGTGCTGGAGTCCAGTGGGGTGAGATGGGGCCCGGACTCCCTTGCCATCACGCAGAAGGCTCTGAAGATCGTCCCCCAAGCTGCGAACCTGCAGCCGGAAGAGGTCCTTTCAATGACCGCCTCGGCCTTCCCCGAGTTTGATTGTGGAGAACTGTACTTGGTGCGGCTCGACGGGTCTCAGCTGAGACCTGAAGGTACTCTTGAGGTAAAAGAAAATAGCCCTGTGACTGCCCCTTAATTTAAACAGGGGTCCAGCAGGCTGTTTATTTTTGCTACAACTGACTAGCAGGGACTACCCTTCAACGCCCTTAACATGTTTTCCCTTTCTTCCCTAGACACTTCCTATGCTGAAGGTGTTGACTTGTTCTTGGCTGCATCTTCCCTATTGCTGAGCATCTTTGGCCTTCTCTGCTCCTCTCTTCCTCTGAAAACCTGTCCATTGCAAGCCCTTCTTTGAGATCTTTGGATTAGGAGAAGTTCTTGTGTGTTTCAGTGTTGGTTTGTTAGTAATGTCTTGGTTCTGTGTCTCAAGTCAACTTCATTTGAGTACTGGGTTTAGTGCCTCCGTTGAAGAGTAATTGCAGATCACCCAAGTGATGGGCCATCTAATGTAGTCATGGATTCCTAGTGTGAATTTTCATCATCAGCCTCATGGGGTTGAAGACCACTGGCGGGGTTGAAGACCACTGATCTAGAACAGAAGAAGAAGAGTTGGTTCTTTTATGCCAACTTTCTCTACCTTTTAAGGAGAATCAAACCGGTTTACAATTCCCTTCCCTTCCTCTCCCCACAACAGACACCTTGTGAGGTAGGTGAGGCTGAGAGAACTGTGACTGGCCCAAGGTTACCCAGCTAGTTTCATGTGTAAGAGTGGGGAAACCAACCTGGTTCCCCAGATTAATGTCCGCCGCTCATGTGGAGGAGTGGGGAATCGAACCAAGTTCTCCAGATTCGAGTCCACCGCTCTTAACCACTACACCATGCCGGCTCCCCAACAGAGCTATTCAGCTGTTGACCCAAGCCAAACATGGCCCCGCAACCATGCATAGAGGCTTACCAAACCTGTTTTCTTGTTCCTTGAGGTGGGGTGGAAGGTTATTAAACAGTGTATTATTGATAGTGTTTACATGGCTGGGAGGGGTCACATTTTTGCTGGTAGACCACAAGTTGAGCACGCCTAAGACTAACCACAGAGATTCCTCTTCTGGGCGCTTTGCCAACTGACTCCCCACTTCTGAAACCATTCTGCTTCCCCAGTTTCACTCTCGTTTCTCTAGACTGGTACGTGGTGAACCCCCCCCAGAGTGGATCTGCTTGCGAGGGCTGCCCTGACGCCACCTCCCTCGCAATAACGCCCTTGGTTTTGACTTCCCAGCAGGCGGTTCGCCAAATGGTGAGGAGCTGCCTCTCTGCCTTCTATGGCTCCTTCCTGGAGTCCATTTCGTTCCCTCTGGTGCAGCCAGCAGACTCAGGCCTGGCTGTGAAAGAGCAGTGGTTGCTCGTCGTGCTGGAGGAGATCGACCGCTTCCTGAAAGAGTTCCCCAACACCTGGATGAAGCTGGTGCAGGTTGTCTACCTGCCGGGGCGGAGCGCCCCTTGCCAGGTAGCCTGGGTTTTGGTTTTCTGGATTTAGTCTCTGGCTCAAATAGTGGTTTTCTAATCCAGTGCCTACCTGACCTGGATGGCCCAGGCTAGCCTGATCTCGTCAGATCTCAGAAGCTAAGCAGGGTCAGCCCTGGTTAGTATTTGGATGGGAGACCACCAAGGAAGTCCAGGGTTGCTGGGCAGAGGAAGGCACTGGCAAACCACCTCTGTTAGTCTCTTGCCATGAAAACCCCCAAAGGGGTTGCCATAAGTCGGCTGCGACTTGACAGCACTTTACACACACACACAATCCGGTGCCGCCGTTTGGTGGAAACACCTGCTCTCAGCTGGTGCGATCTGTAGTTAGGGTTGCCAGGTCCCTCTTCACCACCGGCGGGAGGTTTTGGGGGCAGAGCCTGAGGAGGGTGGGGTCTGGGGAGGGGAGGGACTTCATTGCCATGGAGTCCAATTGCCAAAGCAGCCGTTTTCTCCGGGGGAACCGATCTCTATCGGCTGGAGATCAGCTGTAATAGCAGGAGATCTCCAGCTAGTACCTGGAGGTTGGCAACCCTATCTGTAGTACAATCAGTAGTGCTTAGGGCTGCCAGCTCTGGGTTGGGAAATACCTGGTGATTTGGAGGGTGGAACCTGAGGAGGGCGGGATTTGGGGGAAGGAGGGATTTCAATGGGGCAAAATTTGAAAGTCCAGTTTGAAAGTCCACCTTCCAAAGCCCCAGACACAACCAATGTACACCATAATGTGTAAAGAGGTCATTTAAATTGTTTAGTTCTTCTCCTCTGCATCTAAACAGCAGTGCCATTATGATGCAGCCATTTTTAACACGGTACACTAATCTATCTTTTTTTTCCTAGGTGGGAGATTGTATTACTACTGCCGTAGGTACGTCGTCATCACTGCCTCAACAGTGTGGGATGGTTGCCAAGTGATTTTATCTGTTTATTTCAGATATGTTTTATTCCGCCTTTGGGCCAAGAAGGGTCCACCCGGTGGTTTAAAATGGAACGGAAATGCAATATTGTAGTTAAAATCCAGTCCCAGCAAAGAGTCAACAAATAAACCGCATAACCAGTTGGGGAAAAACAGCAGTTAACAGCCCACAGACTTAGGGATACTTAGAGCCAGTGTGGTGCAAGTGGTTAAGAGCGGTGGTTTGGAGCAGTGATCTGGAGAACCGGGCTTGATTCCCCACTCCTCCACATGAGCGGCAGAGGCTAATCTGATGAACTGGATTTGTTTCCCTACTCCTACACATGAAGCCAGCTGGGTGACCTTGGACTAGTCACAGCTCTCTAAGAGCTCTCTCAGCCCCACCTACCTCACAGAGTGTCTGTTGTGGGGAGGGTTAGTGGTGGACTCTACTCTGGAGAACCGTGTTTGATTCCCCTCCCCTCCATATGAATGGCGAACTCAAATCTGGTGAATCAGGTTGGTTTCCCCACCCCTCCACATGAAGCCTGCTGGGTGACATTGGGCTAGTCACAGCTCTCTCCAAACTCTCTCAGCCTCACCTACCTCACAAGGTGTCTGTTGTGATTGTAAGTTGCTTTGAGACTCCTTAAAGGTAGAGAAAAGCAGAGTATAAAAACCAACTTCTTCTATACGGGAGCTTTTTGGTCTATATCACACCCCTTTATCATGTTCCTGATGGTTATGATGTGTAGTGTTGCCAATTTCCAAGTGGAGATCTCCCAGAATTACCAGGAGAACTGAATTCCTTGTGCGTTTTCATGGTACAAATATGGTCTAACATTGTATACATTGACTTTCCTTTCAGAACTTGTGGGTGTCTGTCATCTGGAGGACCCTCTTTTCCTCCGGTACCTGAAGGAGAGCCCAGATGCCTTTCATCAGTTCGAAATGCAACTGAAAGAGGTTGGTTGTGGTATCCAGATGTTCTCGTCATGGGGAATGTTGACGTTCTGTGCCATGGGTCCGTCTGTGGAGCTCTATGACTTGGGAACGGCGTTCCAGTCCACGCGGGAAAAGTATGGGATGCATCGTGAGACCAGGACAGAGGTGATGGAAGCTCTCCTTGAGCAACTGACCCTTGTGAACGACTTCAAATCCATCAGGATCTTCTTCAACGATGGAATGCGGTTTGTGGGCCTGTGGGACGAAATGGCCTCTTTCTTGCACTGCCTCACCCGAGCGGCCTTCCAGAGGCAGTGGGTGAGCCAGGAATGCTCGGCCGAACCCCTGTGCAGGTGTACCATTGCAAAAGACATTTTGGTTCAGGAGATTCTCAGAGCCGACACTCTTGTAACTGTTGAAATGCTCACCGGAGCCTCACCGAGCATCAGATTTGGGGGCCGCCGTCACAGAGTGGAGGAAGCTGAGAGGCGCTATAAAGAGCTACTCAGCAGTTTCCAAGTCCTGCCGGTCCCTCTGTCTGACGTCCAGTCTCAATTTGTCAAGGCTCAATGGGGCAACCTCTTCCACAATCACTTTTTTTTAGAGCAGAGCATTCCTTCCGCATTGGAGATCTCTGAAGTTGTCCAAGTGTCTGGCCTAGACTTGGGTAAAATGAAGGAAGCAGAAGAGCTCTTCTTAAAGCATGTGTGCGAGAGGACAGTGGAGATATCTGAGGAGGTGAGGTGGGCCACCATGTGTGAGGACTGGAAGAAACTCCTGCACAGGTTGGGGTCCCACAAGGAAATAGCCCTTCATAAGACCACCTCTACCCAGGTGACAATAGTTGGCATCTGTCCTCGTGTCACTCAGGTGGAGCAATCCATCCGGGAGTATCTGTGGGACAATTCTCCAGTGGAAGAAAGAATAACATCTGACAGACCAGAG
Organism: Euleptes europaea; assembly: GCF_029931775.1. Taxonomy (NCBI): domain Eukaryota; kingdom Metazoa; phylum Chordata; class Lepidosauria; order Squamata; family Sphaerodactylidae; genus Euleptes; species Euleptes europaea. The sequence continues at coordinate 8,112,787 of NC_079329.1, read as the reverse complement.
CTGGTCGCAGCCCAGCAAAATCTCCTCCGTATAATGAGCTGGGAACATCTCAAAGTGAGCGTCCAGCTCTTACCCGACAGCCAGATTTTAATTTTGCAGGTGAGCGGCATCCGAAAATCTGTGCAGAAAGCCTTACCGGCCATCGGTAAATACTTGGATTCCCTAGTGCTGGGTAAAATGCCTCTGAGGAAGAAGTCTCTGAGAAAATACTTCCTTGGGACTGGGTCAGGTGTGCTTCAGGAAATGGCCCTTCGGCAGCGTTGTGTTGCTACAGTGCAGATACAAGAGATTGAGTGTTCTGGTAGAGCGGTCGATAGTAACAGCGATGGACAGCAGGTAAGTGTGGTGTTATCTGAGATAGTTGTTGCTTAACAGCTTCTGTTCTGCTTGCTGGCTTCATGCCGTTTTTAGAAGAGGTTTGCCCCAGGGGTAGTGTTCAACCCCGGGGAGTCAGACTTATGACTCCAGAAATGGGTCTACTATAACTGGTGTGACAGGCATTCTGCAGCTCGGACCCTTGAGGTTTGTCGTCTGTTTGAACAGGAGAGAAAACCCAATGGATTTGAACATGGGGAACAGTGAGAGAAGTGCATAGAAGTCAAGACTTTGTGGTTTTATTTCCTCGGGAGTAGTCCTGGGTATTTAGCTGCACACTGAAGGTGTCCTGAAGCTATCTCTTAGACATATCCTAGCAGTAGAAATGAGCAAGAGTCCAGTAGCACCTTAAAGACTAACAAACTTTCTGGTAGGGTATGAGAGCCAGCGTGGTGTAGTGGTTAAAAGTGGTGGTTTAGAGTGGTGGACTCTGATCTGGAGAATGGGGTTTGATTCCCCACTCCTCCACATGAGTGGCAGAGGCTAATCTGGTGAACTGGATTTGTTTCCCCACTCCTCCACATGAAGCCAGCTGGGTGACCTTGGGCTAGTCATAGTTCTATTAAGAGCTTTCTCAGCCCCACCTACCTCACAAAGTATCTGTTGTGGGGAGGGGAAGGGAAGGTGATTGTAGGCCAGTTTTATTCTTCCTTAAGTGGTAGAGAAAGTCGGCATATAAAAACCAACTCTTATTCTTCCTCCTCCTCCTCCTCCTCTTCTTCTTCCTCTTGTGAGTCATAGTTCACTTCTTCAGATACAGCTAGAATGTGAGTCCATCTATCTTTAAGTCGACAAGAGTGAATTCAGACACCCAATGGCAATAAGAAGTAAATGTTACCTGCTATTGACATTTCTGCATTTTATACATAGATTGTAAGGTGGAGTGGAATTATTGCTTATATCGCAAGACCCACATCAAGGCACACAATGGCGCTAATTTGAGATCTGGTATTTTACCCTCCAGGGTTTCGTTAAGAACCGCCTGTGGGTGATCGATGCACTGGGTAGAGAAAACCACGTGGCCTCATGGAAACAAGACGTGACTGGTTTTGCTGCCAAATTCCGTGAAAGAAACATCCGTAGTGAAGCAATAGCAACCTTCAGCGACCAGTTCCTCAAAGAACTCTGCAGTAGCACATCGTATAAGTTTCCCATTGACCTCCATCATCTGAAGGATGATGAGCTTCAGATCTGTGGCATCCAGGAAGATGTGGAGAACGTTCTGGAAGCTATTCAGGCCAAGATCAAGGAATACCAGGCTGAGCAGATAGAAATTACGGCTCAGTACAAGAAAGCGCCATGCATATTTGTTGAAGAGTTCTTGGTTCATGGGATGCTCCCATCCGATCCTTCTGTAAGCTGTGAAACCCTTGCTGGAAATCCAGCAACTGTCATTTTCAGGGGGTCTCGTCAAAATGTGGTAGAACTGGAGAGGTGTTTTAAGGAGCTGCTTAGCGGCTTCCAGGTTCTGCCTGTCTCTCTATCAGATCTCCAGGCAGAGTTTGTCAAGGCACGGTGGGGTAGCCTTTTCCACAAGAACTTCTTCTTGGAGCAGGGCATTGCTGCCATGTTGGAGATCTCTGGAGCTATCCAGGTTTCTGGCCTAGACTTGGGTACCATGAAGAAAGCAGAAGAGCTCATTGTGAAGCATGTGTGTGAGAAGACGATGGAGATACCTGAGGAGGTGAAATGGGCCACCGAGTGTGAGGACTGGCAGGAACTGCTGCAAAGGTTGGAGTCTGACCAGGAAGTAATTCTTCATAATACTTCATCCAGTCTGGTGTTTATGGTTGGCATCTGTCCCCATATCGCTCAAGTAGAGCGATCTATTAAGGAGTTCCTGGAAGACCACTCTGAAGTAGAGGAACGCTTGAATGTCACTAGGCCAGAACTAGCTTTAGCTGGGGAGAATCTCCTCCACATAGTGGACTGGGATCATCTCAAAGTGAACATCCGGGTCCAGCCAGACACCCAGATCTTGTCCCTGAAAGTGACCGGTATCCGGAAATTTGTGCGGGAAGCCATATCATTTGTCAAACTGGACTTGGATTCCCTGGTACTTGGTAAGCTGCCGCTGAATAAGGTGGTTCTTGGTGACTACTTCTCTGAGGTAGGAGCAGATATGCTGACTCAAACGGCCCAAAATCACTACTGCATTGCGAGGTTGGAAATTCAGAAGAGCCCTGGCCTTGGTGGTGAAGTTGCCAATAGCAACGGAGACGGGAAACAAGTAAGTGTGGTGGTGACCGAGAGAGTGACTGGGTAGGCTCCTTCGTTTCTACTCCTTGAGTGTACGTTTTTTATTAATACGGTCAATTGACCAATCACATGCCAACACATCAGAGTGTCCCGACTCAACAGCCTGGTATCATAGGATCACAGACCGCCTGTATAAATAAAAGTGTAAGATCAGCAAAAGCAACCCCTGGTTAAAATTATCACCTTAAAATTTATAAAATTGTAAAGTATTTTAACAATCATTCTTAAACCAAGTTGTGTGCATTTTTATAGCAACTGCGCAGAACTGGCAGAACTGGATTTTCTCCTAATAGGAGCTTCTTTACCAGATGCTCAACTGACTCATCAAGGAGTTTGCCAAGCAAGGGGGAAATAAGCTTTGTTCGGACTTCGCGGTAGAATGGGCTACATATCAGTGTGTGTTCGATGGTTTCAATGTCCCCTGTCCCACACGGACAAAACCTTTCTGATCTAGGGATCTTCTTATATTTCCCTTCTAAAACAGCCGATGGCAGAGCCTGGCATTTGGCAAGGGTAAAGGCCTTCCTATAATTGATAGACTCAAGATGAGAAAAATAAGCCACAGGTGAGACTAAGTATCTAGATTTATCAGGTACTAGGAAAAAAATTGATTTTCTGAGATCCGTCTGGCGTTCAATATCCTCCACCCTTTGCTTCAAGTAACTTGATGCTCGGTCTACGCCCGTAGCTAACAGGGTAGGTGGAGAAAGTGTATGTTTTATTCTGCTGGTCCATGACTGTAAGAAATTACTGACTGATTGGTTCATTTCTCCCTGTCCCCCTTTTCTAATACAAGCTTGGCCAATGACCAGTGCTAAAGCACGTAATGAATAGCCGTGACTTCCAGATGGGCTTACTTGGTTAAATATTGGTGGGGGGGGGCTCTTTCTGAGCTGGGACTCTATTGGCAGGGCCGAGGTCAGCATACCCTGAAGTGGGGAAGCTGCCCGGGCCCAGGGCTTCTGGCAGGGCCCACTGCCACTGACCACATGCCTCCCCTGCTGCCCACTCACCCTTCCCCAACCCTCTTGCTTGCAAACACTTTGCCCTCCCCCATGCTTCCAGCGGTATGCCATACCTGTAGGGTTGCCAACCTCCACGTACTAGCTGGAGGTTTCCTGCTATTACAACTGATCTCCGCCTGATAGAGATCAGTTCCCCTGGAGAAAGTGGCCGCTTTGGCAGTTGGACCCTATGGCATTGACATCCCTCCCCACCTGAAACCCCTCGCTCTTCAGAGAGCCACAAAATGACTGGAAAGACACCTGGAAGCAGCCAGGCATTCGTCCATCACGGCTTCCAGTTGGAGCTGGCATCTCTCCCCCCTCCGACACTTGTATTACATTTTTTAGAATCATAGAATCATGGAGTTGGAAGGGACCACCAGGGTCATCTAGTCCAACCCCCTGCACAAAACAGGAAATTCACAACCACCTTCCCCCACACCCCCAGTGACCCCTACTCCATGCCCAGAAGATGGCCAAGATGCCCTCCCTCTCATGAACTGCCTAAGGCCATAGAATCAGCATTGCTGACAGATGGCCATCTAGCCTCCTAAAAACCTCCAGGGAAGGAGAGCCCACCACCTCCCGAGGAAGCCTGTTCCACTGAGGAACTGCTCTGACGGTTAGAAAATTCTTCCTAATGTTTAGCTGAAAACTCTCTTGATTTCATTTCAACCCGTTGGTTCTGGTTCGACCTTCTGGGGCAACAGAAAACAACTCGGCACCCTCCTCTCTATGACAGCCCTTCAAGTACTTGAAGATGGTTATCATATCCCCTCTCAGTCGTCTCCTCCCCAGGCTAAACATGCCCACCTCCTTCAAACTTTGCTTTGGACGCCAGGTTTAACTAAAAAGTGTGTGTGTGTGTGTGTGTGGGGGGGGGAAATCTAAGGACGTGGTATCAAATGAATGTCCAGAGTCTTAGGTCAAGGCTTTTTGTGATTCTAGCCACAGTTTTTGGCGTGTTTCCTGCCCACCCCGCAGGGTTTGGCTGAGACCACCTGTGCTGTGATCCACGTGGTAGGCAAGCAGAGTGACGTGACCTTATTCAAGCAAGACGTGGCCGATTTCCTCGCCAAGTTCCACAAAGAAACCGTCTGCAGCGCAGAGATACCAGCCTTCGGCGCGGAGGTCCTCCGCGACCTCTCCAAGAACACACCGCACCGGTTTCCGGTCGCCCTCCGTCAACTGAGGGAGAAAGTACTCCGGGTTTGTGGTTCTCGAGAAGATGTGGAGAACGTCCTGGGAGCCGTTTACGCTAAGATAGAGGAAGCCACTCGTGCGAAAATCGAGAGGGACCACAGGGACTGGCTGGAGGCCAAGCTTCTGCACGAAACGGTCCAGTGGAACCACGAGACCGGCGCCGGCTGGTCTGCCTTTGACCCGGCGACTAACCTCCGCCTGGAGAAGGCCTATCGAAAGAATAAAACGAAGGCGCGGCTGCAGTGGGAGGGACGGGACGTCCGGATCAACTTTCTCAAGAGTGAAGCCTGCGTGCCAAGCCGTGGGCTCACACTCCAATTACGGAGGGACATTTGCTTATGGGGTAAGGAGAGGCGCTTGGAAGAAGCGCCTGGTTGTCAAAGTCGCTTTCGTTCTCCTTCTGTTGTCTATATGTTTGTGTGTGTGTAAAGTGCCCTCAAGTCGCAGCTGACTTATGGCGACCCCTTTTTGGGGGGTTTTCATGGCAAGAGACTAACAGAGGTGGTTTGCCAGTGCCTTCCTCTGCACAGCAACCCTGGTCTTCCTTGGTGGTCTCCCATCCAAATACTAACCAGGGCTGACCCTGCTTAGCTTCCGAGATCTGACGAGATCAGGCTAGCCTGGGCCATCCAGGTCAGGGCTATATGTTTAATCGTGTTTATTTCCAGCCTCCCTCCAAGGAGCCCAAGAAAGCGTATATGGGTAGGGTTGCCATCCTCCAGGTAGTATCAGAAAAAGAACGCTCTGTGCTGTACAGTATGAAGAAAACAAAAACAGCACAAATTTCCAATGCAATTAAATATATTAAGTGCAAAGAGGTGTACAGTGAAAACACATACAACAAACAATACACAAAACAAAAGGGATCAAAAAGATATGGTAAGTACTAAATGTTGTTGCTAAGTCATTGATAAGCAACAACATTTAGTACTTACCTTATCTTTTTGATCCCTTGTATTTTGTGTATTGTTTGTTGTATGTGTTTTCACTGTACACCTCTTTGCACTTAATATATTAATTGCATTGGAAATTTGTGCTGTTTTTGTTTTCTTCATCCTCCAGATAGTGGCTGGAGATCTCCCGCTATTACAACTGATCTCCAGCTGACAGAGATCAGTTCACCTGGAGCAAATGGCCACTTTGGCCATTGGACTCTATGGCCTTGAAGTCCCTCCCCTCCCCAAACCCCGCCCTCCTCAGGCTCTGCCCCCAAAACCTCCTGCTGATGGCAAAGAGGGACATGGCAGTGCCACGTTTTCTTTCCCAAATCTCATTCCCATTTTCTTTTTATTCAATGCGCATGTTTTCAGGGCAGCGGAGGTGCTTTCCAATTCCTTCCTGCAGCCGGCATACTCAATATCTTTGACTTAACGGGTGTAATATTAATGAAATGCAAGGTTTGTTGCTCCACCGTCAAGATGTTTATCTCGTTGCAGACAAGACTATTGCCCCACACTGGGAAGCGATGGATCAGTGTCTGGTAAAAAAAGTGAAACTCGAGAGGAGCGCAGAAGAATATCAGGACGTTGTAAAGCGTTTCAGTCGGTTGGGTGGTGGCTTCACAATCCTAAACGTGAGTCACGGTTGCTTCAGAAACTCTCATGTTAATGGGGGAGGCACCTATTTTGAAACCAGAAGAAAATCATGGGAAGGGGACTAATATCTCCACAGGTAGAGAGAATCCAGAATCGCTACCTGTGGGTATCCTACTGCTGGAAACGCAGCTGGATGGAGAAGAAGAACCCGGAAGGGGTACAGAATGAGCGCATCCTCTACCATGGGACGGGTCCGGAGAACTGCCGTTCCATCCAAGAGATCGGCTTCAAGAGTGCCTGCAGGAAGGGTAAGCTACCCTGGCGGGGGTCTTCCCAATCCCAAGGCTCCCCCAGGCCCAAGACTCTGGGATCCATCAAGACCAGAAATGGAAAGGATGCTGGGAAGGATCCAAGCAAGGCTTACAAATCATTATTTTTAGTTAGTAGGTAGGAGGTGGGGGGAATCAGCCAGGGTGGTGTAGTGGTTAAGAGCGGTGGTTTGGAGCGGTGGACTCTGATCAGGAGAACGGGGTTTGATTCCCCACTTCTCCACATGAGCGGCGGAGTATAATTTGGTGAAATGGATTAGTTTCCCCACTCCTAACCCTGAAGCCAGCTGGGTGACCTTGGGCTGGTCACAGCTCTCTCAGCCCCACCTACCTCACAGGGTGTCAGTTGTGGGGAGGGGAAGGGAAGGTGATTGTAAGCTGGTTTGATCCTTAAGTGGGAGAGAAAGTTGGCATATAAAAACCAACTCTTCTTCCTCTTCTTCTTCCTCTTCTTCATCATCAGCTTGTGTGTACTCTCTTCTCTGAAGGGCTGTTAGAAGGAGGATTGAGAGGAGGAGGGTAGAAGGGAGAAGGAGGAGAGCACCATGCAAGGGGCAAACATGGATGAGGAGGTGGTCTGGGAGGAGCTCTGTGAATGCTGGAGAGGAACAAGGGCCAATAAACATGGAGAGCTTGTGGCCAAACAGAAGACCTGCTGGGCAAATGCCCTACCTGGCCCTGCCCACGTTCGATAAATACTTGGTGGGCACCAGGAAAGGTGTTGGTAGGCACCACAGCACCCATGGGCATGAGGTCCCCTGTAATAAGGTGTATAGTAGGATTGCCAGGTCCCCCCCCCCTCCACTGGCAGGAGTTTTTGGGGCAGGGCTGGGGTGGCAATCCTACAAACTCACCTGTGCGCAACACAATCACGTTACTTCCGGGTTTACCGAAGAACCACCGCATCATGATGGGCCACTTTAGCACCCAATCCGCCCTAGCATTTTGAAAGCCATCATGGTGTAGTGGTTAAGAGCAGTGAACCGGGTCGATTTCCCCACTCCTACACACAAAGCCAGCTGGGTGACCTTGGGCTAGTCACGCTCTCTCAGCCTCACCTACCTCACAGGGTGTCTGTTGTGGGGAGGGGAAGGGAAGGAGATTTTAAATTGGTTGATTCTCCTTAAAAGGTAGAGTAAGTCGGCATATAAAAACCAACTACTACTCCTCTTCCTCTTCTTCCCCATCGCCAGGCGGCGCTTCCAGGAGTAAATCTGTTCAATCGCCATTCCGAGGAGCCTGGTGGATTGACAGGCATCAACCTGGCAACCCTATTGTAGAGACATGGCCTACACTTTGTCTTCTGAAACCTTCCTTAAACCTGTACCTTGCTCTGCTCACGTGCAAACACGCCCTCTGCAAAATAATTTGGGTTTTTAAGAAGAGGTTAGATGGCCATCTGTCAGCAATGCTGATTCTATGACCTTAAGCAGATGATGAGAGAGAGGGCCTCTTGGTCATCTTCTCGGCCTGGAGTAGGGGTCACTGGGGGTGAGGGGGGGGAGGTAGTTGTGAATCTCCTGCATTGTACAGGGGGTTGGACTAGATGACCCTGGTGGTCCCTTCCAACTCTATGATTCTACGAAATACTGTGTTACACATTACATGCTGGGTCATCTTTCTTGCTTCTGTTTCTTTGCAGTGGGCCTCTTCGGCCAGGGGATCTATTTTGCGGAGCAGGCTGTTCACTCTGCTTACTACGCCAAGCCCGATTCCTGTGGGCATCGGTTTATGTTCCAGGCTCGAGTCCTGATCGGGGAGTACACGCGCGGGGAAGAAAAGATGGTCTTACCGCCCATGAAGCCGGGGGGAACGGGCCCGTACGACAGTTTGGTGAACGTTCCCAGCAAGCCGACTCTCTTTGTGACTTTTTTTGACGACCACGCCTACCCCGAATACCTGATCACTTTCTCTGGGTTGCCAATCTGACAGCAGGCACCAGGCTGCAGAAGGGCTGGGACTGTTTGCAGACACTGCTTGATACTGGACTCGAGATTCAAAAAGGTGGAAATTCCAGGCTGGAAACCAGAAATGATTTTATTTTGTGTGTTGTGCTCCATCGCAGGGGGTGGGGAGACAACCATATAAATTAATAAATCTGTTTCCTAAATGCAAAGAGGAAATAGCGAGAAGATTCCAGGGGTTTTTTTTAAACCAAACTTCTTTTGCTTGTTTGTCACTAAATATGGAAGCAAACGTTGTATTACTTGCTGCCAAAGACCGAGATCTCTTACCTGCTGTCTGTGGATTAATATCTCCTTTTACTTTGAGGACTGAAATGCGAGACGCTGTCTCTGGGTTTTGAATGGATGTTTTCATAAGCACACTTTTCCATCAAGGCTTACAGGATACAAGCTCTCTGAGCCACCGGGCTGTGGCTCAGTGGTAGAGCATCTGCTTGGCATGCAGAAGTTCCCAGGTTCAGTCGCTGGCATCTCCAGTTAAAGGGACTAGGCAAGTAGGTGATATGAAAGACCTCTATTGGCTGAGACTCTGGAGAGCCCCTGCCAGTCTGAGTAGACAATACTGACTTTGATAGGCCAAGCGTCTGATTCAGTATAAGGCAGCTTCATGCGTTCATGTGTTCAACTATACACTTGGGCTCTGAAGGTTACCCATCTAGCCTCCTACCCGAAAGTCACCGTGGGATATCCTATAACCTTGCAGACACCTTCTGATAGGCGGGCTAAGTTACTAGATAGTATCCCTTCTGGGTTCCTGCTAACTTATATGGTTTCCACAAGCATTCACATACATTCTCGGAGTTCCATGCTTCCCAGGGGCTTGCAAGCCCGATCTGGACCACAATGCATGTTGTAGTGGTTAAGAGTGGTGGACTCTGATCTGGAGAACTGGGTTTGATTCCCCACTCCTTCACATGAGTGGCAGATGCTAATCTGATGAACTGGGTCGATTCCCCACTCCTCCACATGAGCGGCGGACTCTAATCTGGTGAACCAGGTTGGTTTCCCCACACCTTCACATGAAGCCAGCTGGGTGACCTTGGGCTAGTCACAGTTCTCTCTGAACTCTCTCAGCCCCACCACCCTCTCAAGGTGTCTGTTGTGGGGAGGGGAAGGGAAGGTGATTGTCAGCTGGTTTTGATTCTCCCTTAAGTGGTAGAGAAAGTCAGCATATAAAAACTGACTCTTCTTCTTATGCCTCCCCCTGCCCAAGCCATTTTTCTGACCTAAAAGGGCTCTGGGGAGCCACTATTTTGTTCCTAGCAGGAACTACCTACACTTAAATGTCTCCCTGATAACTGGGTTGTGGGGGGGCAGAAGGGATTCATAGTTTGAAAAGACATGCATAATGAATCTCTGTTTTGGCAGGGTTTCCCCAAAGAATAAGTATGAAATATAGACCACCACATTTTTCTTTTCCATGAATGCTTGATTTCATTTTATTTGCTGATAAACGCAGTAACAATCTGAAGATTATATAAGTAGGGTTGCCAGCTCCGGGTTGGAAAATACCTGAAGAGGTTGGGGGTGGAGCCTGAGGAGGGAGGGGTTTTGAGCGGGAGGGACTTCAGTGCCATAGAGTCCAATTGCCAAAGTGGCCATTTTCTCCAGAGGAACTGATCTCTGTTGTCTGGAGATCTGTTGAAATAGTTGGAGATCTCCAGCCACCACCTGGAGGTTGGCAACATAAGGTATAGAACAAAGCCAACAAAAGGTATAGAACAATGCTAAGGCAAAGGTTTGGCAAATGGGACATTCGTGGAGTGGGAAAAACATTTAATGGTCTATCTAGATCAGTGGTTCCCAAACTTTTCGGGCCACCGCTCCCTTGGTTCCACAAACTCAACCCCAGCACCCCCTACCCTATCCAGAAAAAGCATTATTCAAAATAGGGCTTTGCATGACTCACTAAAGAAGATAATAACAATAAAATGTCAAAACAGTAACAATTAATTGCACGTCTATTCAAAATCAAATTAAAACTTTTTAGTTGAAATTTATTCAACAAAACTGAAGAACTTGATCCAGTGGTACCAGCTCTTCAAAGTCTGATAGTTTGCACCAAATTTGCCAGCATGGTGCCGCAGGTTGATCTACTGTAAATTAGTGAACAACACAGTGGAAGGGGCCCACCTCTGGGGGCCCCCTGCTGCCCTCATGCATCTTAGTGCCCCCCTAGGTAATCCCACCGCCCCCCAGGGGGTGGTACTACCCACTTTGGGAACCAACGATCTAGATGATGTATAAGGACACTGGACAGACCACCTACATCACACACCACTGTCTTCTTGGCTATACAGGAAATATTATGAAGCAACAGTAAGCATTAATCTGAAGGGAACCAGAAGTGCTTAGTTATATACCTCTGGACCTTCATATTATTCAGGACAGTGAGAAGTACTCAAGAATTATACGATAGCTGAATGATTAGCTAAGGTCTGCCAAACCTATGAGCTTTCCCACTGATCCGGATTATCATCCTTGTGTTTCCGGACTTCAGATAACAGGGAACAAAGAAGTTGGACTGTCTGCTCTTCGTCCATTGAGCCAGAAGGTGGCAGAGGAATAGTTGTGGGTGGGGTGGAGTCATTCGTAAACTTCAAATCACGGCAGAACAAGACAGGCTCCTGGCCGAAGCCCAGCTGGTACTGCCACACGTACATCTGGCTTTTGGGCATCAAGGGCTCATTAATAACTTCGTATACCTCTGCGGTTTCGCTCCAGTCTTCCTCCTCGGTGTTGACAGAGATCCCACCATATTCGGCGGTGAGGGAAAACTGGTGTCTGGCAATGTCTTCGCCGAGGTCTCCTGACTTGTACGCGTCACCCATGCTAATGTTCCAGGCCTTCACCACAGTGTCCATCTTCATCTTGTTGTAGCCTACTTTCTTAGTGATCTTCTTCCGTACAACAGTGTCGGAGTCATTGGAGATGGTCTTGATCGCCACCCATCTCCGAAAAGCCGGACCTTCGTTAATAGCCAGCCCTCCGGGGATAAAAGGGACCACACTACCATGGAAGGAATATGTCACAGCGTCTAGGTTTTCGTGGAAGTTGGTGCACCTATAGTACTGGACACCCCCTTCACCATGCGGTTTTACAAAGTAGTAGTAATTCTTGGCGCCCCAGTAATAAAGGCCATTCTTGCACTCTGGGTGAAGGGTATAGTCAACTGCATCTTCATCTGTATTCATGTTGGTGACCTTACGGTAAACACCTGCCTCCTGGAAAACAATGTAGAAGTGTCCGAAAGCGGAGAGGTAATGATCCCCTCCCCGACAATTGGGATGGAGGCTGTGCGTGATAGCACCGTCATCCTTGTTCATGTTGGTGACACGGCGATAGTTGTCTCCTTTGATGATGTAGAAATGGTCGTCCTCATGGGCTAAGTAGTGATCTCCACCCCGACACGAATCGTGCAGCTTAAACACTTGCAGGTCTTCGCCCTCGTTGAAATTGCTTGACTTCATGTAGCAGCCCAGGTCGGAGCGGATGATGTAAGAATAATCATCCACCCCACAGAAATCGGCTCCTGGAGCTTTGCTCTTGGGGACTATTTGAGGCATCGTGCTTGTTTGATTCTAGGAAACAACAACAATATATCTAATTATATAAAAATGGTGTGCAAAAGGAATCGAGTGCATTTCCTGGTTTACTGGAAAACAGATGATTGCAGAAGAAGAAGAAGAGTTGGTTTTTATATGCGGACTTTCTCTACCGCTTAAGGGAGACTCAAACCGGCTTACAATCACCTTCCCCTCCCCACAACAGACACCCTGTGAGGTAGGTGAGGCTGAGAGAGAGTGACTTGCCTAAGGTCACCCAGCTGGCTTCATGTGTAGGAGTGGGGAAACCAATCCAGTTCACCAGAATAGCCTCCGCCACTCATATGGAGGAGTGGGGAATCAAACCTGGTTCTCCAGATCAGAGACCACCGCTCCAAACCACCTCTCTTAACCACTACATCACGCTGGCTCTACAGATTAAGAAAATAATCCAAATGGTGAATTGGTGCTTTGCCTATGAAATATGGCCACTCACTCTGGCCTTTTATGCAGGGACGTTTCCCCACGGTCACCCCCGCCGACTGCTTCGGGACTCCCTTTTGATTATGCATGCCTTTTCTGCCCGTCAGAGTTTGCCTCGCTCTCCCCATGAGTTTTGCCCGCATTTTCCAGATTCTGGCTGAAACAGCATGGGGGTGGGGTGACACTCAGCAAGATGGAAAACTCTTTTTTTTTTTCCTACAAAATTCCCGTTGAGATTTAGTAGTACTTACACGGGGAAATGGCAGGGATGAAGCTGCGTCTAAAAGAAGATTTAGGAGAGATGCTAGCAGGTTCTCAATGCAGAATTAGAAGCAGCAACTGCGAGATCAATTGCAGAAAACACAGTTTGCAACTAACACAAGACGGATTATCGTTCTGATGTCATGATTAACATTACTTTCTTGAGCCGTCAGGTATTTTTCTCTGGGACCTATAGGAAAACATATGTAAGTAGCTAAGAACGAGACTGGCCATTCTTGTCTAATGCAAAACCAAAAGAAAGGATAGATACGCTTCTTTATGCATTCTGCATCCAGCCTTTCCTTTGGGAGACCGCCCCAAACTAGAAGAGTGAGTAACATAATCTTCAAGTTTTGAATAGAAATAAAGGTGGATTTGTCTTATGATAGGTAGGTTGTCTCCCCCTTTGGGGATGGACATATTTTTTCATTGTAATTCATTACAGTGCACACTGCATTACTCACATTCCCCTGGGCAGGGACTTTAAAGTTAAAAGAACGCAGAGTTTGTGGATTACTACATCTGTGTTTTTAATGATCAATCACAAATCAATATATCTAATTCTCAGCATGGGCAAACCTATGGATACTTTAATCCAGAGACAGGAGCCATGAACAGATAAGACAGGTCTTTCTACAAACCTGGAAAAGGCCCAAGGTTTGCAGAAAAACCTGAAATCTAAAAAACATAAAAAGCCCTGGGGAGTCACTCCCCCAATATAATCGAGGGAGCACCTGTAGCTTTAAGAAACGAATGCCCTCTATGGCCATTTGCTAGGGAACCACAGCAGTATTGCCGCTCTTGAAGCCTTGGTTTCCGTTAGTACAAAGCAGGGGATGGGCCCTTTTTGGGGCTGCTTTGGCTGCTTTGGCCTTTCAGGCAGAACTCACAAGGGTCACCTGCAGTAAAAACCACCGGGCAACTTTCTACTGCATGACTCACCCAGGTCTAGCTCCTTGCTACTGTTCAACAGCAACCACCCCACAAAAGCCAGCATATTTTAGCGGTTAGTGTTTCAGAGACTAGGATGAGGGAGACCCAGGTTTGAATCCCTGTTCTGCCATGGAAGCTCACTGGGTGACCTTGGGCCAGTCACTCATTCTCAGGCTAACTTACCTCGCAGGGTTGTTTTGAGGATAAAATAGAGGCAAGAAGAAGCTCCTCTGAGTCACCGTTGTGGAGAAAAGTGAGGTCGAAATGATGTAAAACACACGCCTTTTGGAACAGCGGAGAATCTTGTAGTAGACTCAGGTCTTCCAGTATTGTTCTTCTCCAATCCTACTCATCTTTTTACCCTTCTTATATACTGTCCTGTGACTTGACGTCACACACATACACACACATCTACTGTCTCGCCTGTTTTACTGTTCTGTTGCCAAAATGCCTCTCTTGCAAAACTTAAGCTGCTTTTGCAAAAAGCAGAGGGCGTTCCACCTTGACCTTTCAGCCAGATTTTGATGGCTCTTCCTAAACTGCATACTAACTCCCCGAAGGACCATCATAATCTTGACCAAGCATTTCTCTCTTGCTCAGTCTCACTTCCTCAGCCAGCAAACCTGTCATGAGGCAAGCTTCGGACCCTTTGGCCGTTTATGCTTGGTAATTAGCAGCGCGTTCCAGGCTGAAGTGCCCTGCATATTTTTTTGAGCATTTCTTGAGCCCCTTTAACGCAACCTTTTTTATTTGCTCCATCCCTGCCTCAAAGCATCCACTCAAGGAAGCATGAAGAATCATAGCCCAAGGTTAGGTATGCAAACGACGATTGCTAATGGCTATGCAAATGAAGGAGGCGGCGAGTCGGGTGTGTGGAATTTGTTTGACTCTCCTCTTGCATCGGGACCATGACTAGGCATTTTAAAGGTCAGATTTTAAAAAGGAGCTTTGAGTGACCATCAAAATCCTGCATAAATGGCCTTTTGTGTTTTTTGCTTAGGCTCCTCTTGCAGATTTCTAATGCACACCAGTGTTAATGGCAATGAATCATATGGTTGTATGCAACGGGAAAGCAGCCCCAGGTGGCAGGTTGTATTAAGATTTCACGGAACGAGTACCATTTTCACATCACTCAAAAATTGCACCAAGGAGAACGTGATCATAGTCGGTGGTTCAGGGTTTTAAAGCGATACAGAATGTTTTTTCCAGGTTTCTTGATCAAAGGCCTACATATGTGTAGAGTTGTATGTAGGTGGGGATGCGTCAAAGCAATGAGCCTGCTCCTCGTGGTGGCTGGAGGTCTCCAGGCGACAGAGTCCACCCTTCAAAGCACCCATTTCCTCCGAGGAGACAAGAAGAAAAAGAAGAAGAGTTGGTTTTCTTCTCTACCACTTAAGGGCGACTCAAACCGGCTTACAATCACCTTCCCTTCCCCACAACAGACACCCTGTGAGGTAGGTGAGGCTGAGAGAGCTCTAACAGAGCTGTAACTTGCCCAAAGTCACCCAGCTGGCTTCATGTGTGTGTGTGTGTGTGTGTGTGTGTGTGTGTGCCATCAAGTCGCAGCCAACTTATGGCAACCCCTGCCTTCAAGACAAGAGACTAACAGAGGTGGTTTGCCAGTGCCTTCCTCTGCACAGCAACCCTGGTCTTCCTTGGTGGTCTCCCATCCAAATACTAACCAGGGCTGACCCTGCTTAGCTTCTGAGATCTGACCAGATCAGGCTAGCCTGGGCCATCCGGGTCATGTGTAGGAGTGGGGAAACCAACCTAGTTCACCAGGTTAGCCTCTGCCGCTCATGTGGAGGAGAGCGGAAATCGAACTCGGTTCTCCAGATCAGACCGCACTTGTGTTCCCAGTGATGTATTAAGAGTTTGAAAACGTTTTAAAAAATACTGTTTGCACTTTCTATGTATTCCCACCGATGTATTAAGAGTCTGAAAACATTATAAAAAAGACTGTTTGCACTTTGTTTGGCCCCTTTAGCTGTGAAGACGTTTTCCAACCATTTATAAGCTGTAGTATCCAAAAACCCTTTTAACATGATATGTTTTTATAACATTTTCAAACTCTTAATACATCGCTGGGAATCCAAAGTGCAGTAACCCCCAGACTCCACTGCTCCAAAGCACCGCTCTTAACCACTACACCACGCCGGCTCTCTGTAGTCTGGGGATCAGCAGTAATTGCAGGAGATCTCCAGGCCCCACCTGGGCACTGGCAACCCCCGTGAGTGGGCTTCACTTAAGGTCTCACAATCGGTTTGCCCAGGGCCGGATTTAGGTTTGATGAGGCCCTAAACTATTGAAGGTAATGGGGCCCTTTATATGTCCAGCTGTCCTTTGTCAACAACAAATTGTCGCTGTGTTTTTGTGTTGCATATATGCTATATGGTAATTTATGGACCTAATAGGTATCTAAAACCATTTGCCCATAACAAAATATGTATTTTATCAAAGTAATTGTTGAACTCAAATACAATTAAGATTGGCTAGCAGGCGGGGCCCATAACTTACATCATAGCAGCCTACACAACACAAAACACTATTGCTGTATGTAGGTTTTATTTTATTTATTTTTTATCTTATATTTTGGAAATGTACATCCAGGTTTTTTTTTCCTTTAAATTTGTTGGGGGGCCCCAAGAGAGTGGGGCCCTAAGCTATAGCTTGTTTAGCTTATACGTCAGTCCGGCACTGGGTTCGCCACGTGAACAACAAGGCGTTAATTCAGTGGGTCGCCGTGTTAGTCTGTCTGCAGTAGTAGAAAAGGGCAAGAGTCCAGTAGCACCTGAAAGACTAACAAAAATATTTTCTGGCAGGGGATGAGCTTTCGTGAGCCACAACTCACGTCTTCAGGTATCTGAATGTATCTAAATGTCGAAAAGGGCAAGAGTCCAGTAGCACCTTAAAGACTAACAAAAATATTTTCTGGCAGGGGATGAGCTTTTGTGAGCTACAGCTCACTTCTTCAGGTATCTGAATGTATCTAAATGTCAAAAAGGGCAAGAGTCCAGTAGCACCTTAAAGCCTAACACAAATATTTTCTGGCAGGGGATGAGCTTTCGTGAGCCACAGCTCGATTCTTCAGGTATCTGAACGTATCTAAATGTCGAAAAGGGCAAGAGTCCAGTAGCACCTTAAAGCCTAACACAAATATTTTCTGGCAGGGGATGAGCTTTTGTGAGCTACAGCTCACTTCTTCAGGTATCTGAATGTATCTGTCGAAAAGGGCAAGAGTCCAGTAGCACCTTAAAGCCTAACAAAAATATTTTCTGGCAGGGATACCCTACCAGAAAATATTTTTGTTAGTCTTTAAGGTGCTACTGGACTCTTGCCCTTTTCGACATGGAGTTGCTGAGATACGTGCGTCGTTTTGGCCTGGAAAGTGCAGCCCATTGAACAAACCGCGATGCCCTTTCAGCGCCTTGCCCACATTGGGAAGCATGCCATCCACGTGCTCCTCCTGCAAACTCACTTGAACAAGCCCCCAAAGGCGCGATTGGCTGGTCTTCTCGGCCAATAGCAAGACGGAGCGGCAGTATTTCCTGCTCCGCCCACCCTTTTCCGCCTTCTCTTGCACCGGCCATGGAAGCGGAGGTGGGTGTTGTGCGTCCTCGTCCCCCCCCCAAACTCAATCCACTTCTAATCTCAGGTTAGTCTTTGCCATCCGTCCTCGCCCTTTTGGGGGGATGCTTTGCAATCGGGGTAAGGGTCGTTTGGCGAGCACGCTGCCTTTGCCCGGTCGCTTTGCTCCACGCATGGCTTGATCGCACGTGTGTGGGGGGGGGTCCTCTTTTTAAGGGTCAGCTTGCGTATTTGGCCTGTGCTTTGCACCCGTGCTAATACTGAAGCCTAATATCTACACGTGTCCCCCCCTTTTTTTTTATTAAATATTTACTTATTTAAGATAGGGGATGCAGAAGGAAAAGAGAGGGATAGGGGATCCCTCCGCAAATAACAAAGAAATTACAACATAGTGACAGCATCTAGATTTCTAATTAGTCCAGCAGACTTTCTCTTGCCATTTTCTTTTTTGGCTTTTCTAACTTTTCCACCAAGAGTTAACTTCACTGTGACTACCCCTGTGTTTGTAGTAGAAAAGAGCAAGAGTCCAGTAGCACCTTAAAGACTAACAAAAATATTTTCTGGCAGGGTATGAAGAAGTGAGCTGTGGCTCATGAAAGCTCCTACCCTGCCAGAAAATATTTTTGTTAGTCTTTAAGGTGCTACTGGGCTCTTGCTCTTCTCTACTACTGCAGACAGACTAACACGACTACCCACTGTGAATTACCCCTATGTTTATAACTTTTAATCTGCTACTATCGATATAAAGTTTCAACCATCAATTTCTATGTATCTTTAGATGACTTTATGTGTAAACGGCAACTACGATATGACAAATATGTTTGAACAATGAATTTAGCCAATTGCATTTTTGCTGTTTGAAGAAGTTATATCTATATATATATATATACTCAGTGCTAGTTCTTAATATATTTACAATAGAAGATATCAGTATGGGTCTAAGATTAGTTTATTTTATATATATTGTATACTGTATTGATAAGAAATCAAGGGTGTATTCCAAATGAAGCTAACTTATGAAACTTGGATGCAACAGCTTGGAAAGGTTTGGATGCAGAAATTTAATGTTTTCCTCATTTCCCTCCCTACCCTTTTATTTTTTGTACCCTAAAAAACCTTAATTATATATATATATATATATATATTATATATATATATATATATATATATATATATATATATATATATATATATATATATATATATATACACACACACACACACATATATATACATATACACACACACACACACATATATATACACACATACATACACACACACATATATATATATAAATTTCTTTATATCTATAAAATAGTTTCCATTTTCTATTAAACTGGTTGGCTGTATTCATCATGTGAGTCATTTTGGCCGTTGTAAGGGGTCGCCATAAGTCCAACTTGACAGCACTTTACACACACACAGCACACTACATCGTTTTGTCTTCGTGTTTCCCCTTTTTGTACAACCCCATGTGTTGTGGTCTTAACGTGCTAGATTAGAGAGTAGCTCCCTCCCATTTCCTTTGGTGCTAGAAAACTGGGCATACCAGGATAAAGATTTTGTGGCCGTTTTTATTTCTAAGTAGTACCCTGGCCTGGGTGGCCCAGGCTAGCCTGATCTCGTCAGATCTGGGAAGCTAGGCAGGGTCGGCCCTGGTTAGTCCTTAGATGGGAGACTGCCAAGGAAGTCCAGGATTGTTTTGCAGAGGAAGGCAGTTGGCAAAACCACCTCTGTCTCTTGCCTTCAAAACCCTACCGGGTTTCCATAAAATTGGCTGCAACTTGATTGCCCTTTACACACACGGGAGGATGTGGGTGGGGGATTGGTGGGAGCCTTTACATACTGATGCTAGCGGGTAGCCTTCCTCTTGGGGAGGGAGATGGAAGAGGCAGAAAAGAGCAGCTCGCCAACAAAACTGGAGGAAAGTGATGTGTTGCTGCTTTGGTTGAGGCTATTTTCATCCATGAGATTTCAATAGGCCTATGGTTGGGGCAGCTTCCATACTAGCTGGCCTCTCGCCCTCCGCTTTCTTTTCTCATCTCTTCCCCGTTCCCTTTTTTGCCCACCCCCTTCCTTTCTGAACCTTCCTGTTATCTCCCCCCTGAACCAACCCTATCCAGCAATGTTTATGGGTTCCTCTTTCAACTACTGTACAACACCCAGACGTATAAGAGGAGACATTTTGGGGCGCCACTACACCACGCTCTTAACTACTAAACCATAAAGTTTCTCTTCAGTGTCTCTGCCTGCAACCCTAAGATACTCCCTTGTACGTCCATGGTCTAATAGCAGCGAGAAGAAAACAAATGAGAAACATTTTATTAAGATATTTATTTATTGGGTGGATGTGATGGTTTTAGCGTGTGTGTTTATTATGCTTGTTGATGGTTGCATTGTTTGCTGTAAGGCGCCCTGAGCCTGGCTTTGTCAGGAAAGTTGCTGGATACAAATCAAATACAATTTCTATGTATACACAACATCAGAAACAAGTGTACTTTTAAGTAAACGTCTGAGAATCTCATGAGCTGTTTAGGCATCATATGGGGAAAACCCCCTTAAACTATGGATGCTTTGCTGGGAAAGGTGCAGGGTAGAAATCAAATAAAAAATAAATGGGGTACCTTTCTTTGTACTGTTTCCCCTTACTTCAGGTCTTGATTCTGCTGAAGCAGGTGCATGAGGGTGGTTTGCGTATTCTGCTAACCTGTACCCTTTCTGTCTTTGATTCTCCAGGCTGGGAAAAAAATGCTGGGGTGCTATTTGAGGCCTCTGCCTCAAGGCTGTGCTGGAAAGCACTGGTCTGGTGTAAATATTGAAGGTTCCCCATGTATTTATGTAAGGCTTAACCTAGAGGAAGTTCTGCAGTCTCATTTCTACAGAGGTAATAGCAGTTGCAACTTCTGTGTACGGCATGCTGCAGAGAACCCTAATCTGGGGCGGGGAAGGTTTTCTGTGAATAAGAAGTCCCAACGTGTTAAAATGGTAGTAACGTAAGAAGCCCATCAAGGTGGTCCCATGAGTTGACTTCAAAATGCATCATGTTTTTAAACAGGAGAGCCAGCGTGGTGTAGTGGTTTGAAGCAGTGGACTCTGATCTGGGGAACCGGGTTTGATTCCCCACTCCACATGAGCGGCGGAGGCTAATCTGGTGAACTGGGTTTGTTTCCCTACTCCTAGAAATCCAGCTGGGTGACCTTGGGCAAGTTACAGCTCTGTTAGAACTCTCTCAGCCCCACCTACCTCACGGGGTGTCTGTTGTGGGGAGGGGAAGGGAAAGTGATTGTAAGCCGGTTTGAGTCTCCCTTAAGTGGTAGAGAAAGTTGGCATATAAAAACCAACTCTTCTGCTTGAATGAAACTAGAGATACTATCTGTGGTTAGAAAGTCCAGAATAATGCCCAGAATGGGGCTTAGCATATGGAAACTTTGCTTCTAGAATAAACACCCTTATTTGGGATGGAAGAAGCATAAGACATTGACCTGGTGGCTCAATCTGCCTGCCTTTAGAATAGAGAGACATGCAAAGGTCATAATAATGGATGCTTTTCGTTCACAGGTTGTGAGTTTGAAGGGAAATGAACAACTAGAGTTGGTTCCGCAGAATTCTGCAGTGTGACCAGCTGCCCATCACAAGATGGGCTGAGCAAATCCACAAAAGGCCCGGGATTTCAGAACTTGTAATGGGACTTTGGTGGTTAGTGGGAGAAAGGTATGATCTTGTCCACTCTTGAACAGATTCCTGCACCATGGTGGGCTTCGTTCCCCTCCCCCTTTTTGAGTGGGTTGGAAGAGTGTTTTGGGGAGTCTGCTGTGATGATTTGCATGTGAAGTCCGTGTTTCACCTGATGAACCATGATTATGCACATGCTCTGAGCAGATTTCTAGGCACAGTGGATACATCCACAAATTTTAACCGAGGGAGATGTCTGCATAAATACGTGAAGGATGTTCTTGCCCTTCCCTTGGGGCGGGGAGGGGGGGTTGCATAGTAAGCCCCTTTTCTCTCTTGGAGGATAAGCTATGACATGTTGTAGTGACCTGGATAATGCCTTGCCCCAAAGTGTTAACACAGGCCTTACTAAAAAAAGGCTGAAGAAATAAGAGCTTTGAAATAAAATCCCCCCCCCCCCCAGACTGTCAGGTATGTTGTTGGCAGCTAAAAATTGTTTGAAGCTCAATTGCTAACAGATGCTGTTCTTGGATTTCATAGGTGTCATTCTGGAAAAAAAAAACGGCTGGCTGGTTTTCTATCCTGATATAGAAAAGCATTGTAAACAAGCCTGAAGTTGATCTCCCGTAGTGACTCTTCAACTAGCACGGTCATTACTCTGGACAGGCGTAGGTAAGATTGAGGGGTTGTTCAGAGAAGAGGGTACACGTTTACCTTGCCTAGTGAACTCTGGCATTGAAGGGCAGCAGAAGATGGGTCAGGAACTGGAATCCTAGCCAAAGATTGGGCAGTTCTGACTATTGCTGTTTTATTGCCTGTAAACCAAGGGTCCCCAGTCTTGCTCAGGCTGAGCGCTCTTTGGACTTGAGAAAGAGTATTGTGCAGACACCCACCACAAAATGGATACCCTAGGGGGAAGGGCAAGTCACAGTGTCTGCCATTGGAGCAGAGCCATCACAAAACCTCTGTGCTTTGTTTTTTGTTTCCAAAAAGGGGAGGAATTGTTCCTGGACCAGCCACAGGGAGCAGGGCCCAACCCCAAAGTCACACAGTTCCTTTCAGTGGCTCAGTAGAGCCTGTGACATACTTGGCTGGGAAAAATGTTGGCACTCTGAAAGTAAGAAAGGCCCTGCTGGATCAGACCAAGGTCCAGCAGTCTGTTCACACAGTGGCCAACCAGGTGCCTCTAGAAAGCCCACAAACCAGACAACTGCAGCAGCATTATCCTGCCTGTGTTGCACAGCACCTACTAGAATAGGCATTGCTCCTCTGATCCTGGAGAGAATAGGTCTGCATTTTGAAATGCATTGTTAAAAGCTCTGCTTGCCAGCCAGCTGATAAAAGGCAGTCTGAAAGTCCCTGTTTTGTTTTTTAAACTACTGTTCCATTCAAGGCCCTTTGGATATTTTCCCTCCAAGGGGGAAGCGGGCACTGCATTGGGAACCCTGTTCTATGAACCAAGAAAACTATGGAAGTTTGAGGTCTGTGTGATAGTGGGGTGTGTGTGATGAGAATGTTGAATGCAAAAGTTCCCGATGACCGTTCCTCTCACTGTCACAAGATTTGGGCAGTGGGATTTTGTGTCATCGCATATTAAAGGTGGCCTTTCTTCACTCAGGGGTGCCTAGGGATGGGTTTGGCCGTCCCATGGTTCTTCACTGAATTTTGCGGGGTCTCACATTCTAAAACCAACGCAGCTGGGGCTTAAACACAGTCTGAAGCGTAGGAGGCTGTTCCCTTTGGCATGTTGTTATTCACATAGTGTCACAACCCCTGATGCACTCCTTTCCCTTGTTATTTTATTCCACTTGGCCAGTAAAGTGGAAAAACTGATATTTTATGTGTATTATAACGGTTGTTTTATTTATATTTATATTGAGTCCAGCAAGGTAGAAGTGTTCTTAATACATACACTTTAGCATGTGTCTTATTTGACACGGACGGTAGAAAAGAGCAAGAGTCCAGTGGCCCCTTAAAGACTAAAAAAAGCTCCTACCTTGTCAGAAATTTTGTTAGCCTTTAAGATCCCATTGGACGCTTGCTCTTTTCTACCACTTGACAGATATACACGGCTACCCATTGTGATCTCTACACACACACAGGATTTCTTAGTTCTGTACCAGTGAACACATCAGCTACAAATTAAGACCCCTTTCTTCTGTGTCCAGCAGAGTGTGTACTGGGTTATATAGATGAAAATAACATGGGAGGCACGTATATAACAAAACACACAAGTTTAGTTTGTAAGCATCACCTCTAATGCTTTCCCTCTCTAGCCTGATAGCTGACAGTTAACAGAGCTGAGAGGTGCATTGTACTGAATGGTTACAATATTGGTTCTTTCAGTGTGTTAGAGTTGAATAAAGACAATAACTAGACAGCTTTTTAAAAAATCAGTTTTTGTCAAGAAACAGCACCAAACCTTGCCTGCGTAAAATCATATACTACAGTCCTTTATGGACTGCCTGCGTAGTTCAGGACACCTTTCTCCCTCCAAATCCCAATTGTCCTTTTTGTCCATTGGCAGTTGATCATTAAATTTTCCTCAAACAAAAAACCCCTTTCTTTCGGTTTAGTGTTTCATGCAGCTTATTTGGATCTGATTGGGGATAGGGGGGGAAGGGTGGAATCTTTTCCTGTCCATCACACACAGTTTTTGGAATGCATGCGTTCTTTAATGGAAGAGTGCTGCCACACTCATCTCTAACTTTGCCAAATCGCTTTTCCCACAGGGCGTTCAAGTTGGACTTTTAAGATGCAGACGGCCAGCTCCTGTTACTGGTGGGAAAAGAGTTTGTTCAGAAGACAGAGGGGTTCTGCCATAACGTCCCAAAATGAAGACAGTGGATTTTGAGAAACTCCCTTGATTTTTTTGGAGTGGTTACTTCAATAAATTTATTACCTGAATTTCCTTTGTAGAGTCAATCCATCTCTTGTTGGGTCTTCCTCTTTTCCTGCTGCCTTCAACTTTTCCTATGGTTGCATTCTACTTGGGAATGGTCTATAACTTGTATGCTTTAGATCAGGGGTGTCAAACATCCGCCCCCTGAGGTAGCCACACACACACCCTACTCCTGATGTGGGCTGGTGAGCCCACTGTAGGCCTGCCAGCCGAGGTAGCCACCCTCCCAGTCCCAAGGTGTCAATGATCAAAGGCTAATGTTAAATATTAAATGTTAAAGAGTTCGCTTTTATATGCCGACTTTCTCTACCGCTTAAGGAAGAATCAAACCGGCTTACAATCACCTTCCCCTCCCCACAACAGACACCCTGTGAGGTAGGTGGGGCTGAGAGTGACTTGCCCAAGGTCACCCAGCTAGCTTCATGTGGAAGAGGGGAAACAAATCCAGTTCACCAGATTAGCCTCCGCTGCTCATGTGGAGGAGGGGGGATCCAACCCGGTGCTCCAGATCAGAGTCCAATGCTCCAAACCACTGCTCTCATCCTACACCACGCTGGTCAAGTCTTCCTCACAAGCCCATATATTGATATAAATATTTCCTTGGTGTTACGTGGCAGTGTAAATACACATTGCTACCGGGTGTAAAATCTGCAGGGTAAACAAGAGTAATTGTTTTTAACATACGCTAAGGTCACAACCAAGTTGACTTTAGCAGCATTTGTTAAACCCGAACCCAGGCTGAGTGAATTGGGGCAGTCATTTTAATGCTCCTTGTAGCCTGGCATTACCTTCTCCAGAGAGACATTTGCCTTCTGTCTCCCTCAGTTCGGAATCCTATCCCACAGCCTTATGCCATGCAACATCTCTTCAGCGATGGATACAGGTACACTAATGCTTTTGATGCCTACTACACGTACAAATAGGGGACCTGTGGCGCAGAGTGGTAAGCTGCAGTACTGCAGTCCAAGCTCTGCTCACAACCTGAGTTCGATCCCGACGGGAGTCAGTTTCAGGTTGCCAGCTCAAGGTTGACTCAGCCTTCCATCCTGAGGTCGGTAAAAGGAGTAAAGGGAAGATGACTGGAGAAGACATTGGCAAACCACCCCATAAACAAAGTCTTCCTAGTAAATGTCTGGATGTTACGTCACCCCATGGGTCAGGAATGACCCGGTGCTTGCACAGGGGACCTTTACGCATGCAAATTGGAGATGGGAGGCAAAAGGGGACATTAAAAACTCGACTACAGTTCACATTCAGCCCATAATTCACATTTTTTATTCCGAGGAATAGCCCATCTCTTCAAAACTACATGATTGTGTCCGCACAAAGGTGCCACGAGTGACACGCGGAAGTATGATTAATACAAATATTCAATGTGACATCACCAGGTCCTACCCAATGATAATATTATCCCACCTAATAAATGCGGGGATTTAGGATGAGGGGATCTGGCAATCCTAGTATTTGAACGATCTACTAATTCGGACTTGACGTTCTGGCAGCAGGCGTTTCAGAAGGTGGCAAAGGAACTTCTGTGGGTGGAGTGGGGTTGTTCGTAAGCTTCATATCGCGGCAGAACAAGACAGGCTCCTTTCCAAAGCCCAGCTGATACTGCCATATGAACATCCGGCTTTTGGGCTGCAGGGTCAGGTGAATGGATTCTTCCATCTCTGTGGCTTCGCTCCAGTCTTCCTGTTGGGTGCTGACAGAGCTTCCGCCATGTTCAACAGAGAGGGAGAACTGGTACTGGACGAGGGCTTCCATGAGGCCTCCGGACTGTGCGGTTACATTTGTGCTAACGTTCCAGGTTTTCTCCACAGAGTCCATCTTCATCTTGTTGTATCCCACCTTCTTAGTGATCTTCTTGTTCCAGTCGATGGGAGTGTCGGAGTCATTGGAGATGGTCTTGATCGCCTCCCATCTCCCAAAAGCCGGACCTTCAGTAATAGCCAGCCCTCCAGGGATAAAGGGGACCACGTTACCATGGAAGGAATATGTCACAGCGTCTAGGTTTTCGTGGAAGTTGGTGCACCTATAGTACTGTATACCCCATTCATCATGCGGTTTTACAAAGTAATTGTAATTCTTGGTGCCCCAGTAATAAAGGCCATTCTTGCACTCTGGGTGAAGAGTATATTCAACTGCATCTTCATCTGTATTCATATTATCGACCCTACGGTAAATGCCTTTGCCCTGGAAAATAATGTAGAAGTTTCCAAAGGCGGACAGGTAGTGATCTCCGCCTCGGCAGTTGGGATGGAGGCTGTACACGACAGCCTCGTCATCCTTGTTCATGTTATCGACGCGGCGATAGTTGTCTCCTTTGATGATGTAGAAAGAGCCATTAGTGTGGGCTAAGTAGTGATCTCCACCACGACAAGAATTGTGCAGCTTAAACACTTCCAGTTCTTTGCCCTTGCTGAAATCGGTTGACCTCATATAGCAGCCCAGGTCGGAGCGGACGATGTAATAATTGTCATCCACCCCACAGAAATCAGCTCCTGGAGCTTTGCTCTTGGGGACTATTTGAGGCATCGTGTTTGTTCCTAGAAAACAACAATATATCTAATTTTATCAAAATGATGTGCAAAAGGAATCAACTGCGTTTACTGGAAAACATGATTGCAGAAGAAGAGTTGGTTTTGGTATGCCGACTTTCTCTACCACTTAAGGGAGACTCAAACCGTCTTACAATCACCTTCCCCTCCCCACAACAGACACCCTGTGAGGTAGGTGGGGCTGAGAGAGAGTGACTTGCCCAAGGTCACCCAGCTGACTTCATGTGTAGGAGTGGGGAAACAAATCCAGTTCACCAAAATAGCCTCCGCAGCTCATGTGGAGGAGTGGGGAATCAAACCTGGTTCTCCTGATCAGAGACCACCGCTCCAAACCACCTCTCTTAACCACTACACCACACTGGCTCTACAGCAGGGGTGGGGAACCTTTTTCCTGCCAAGGGCCATTTGCACATTTATAACATCTTTTGGGGGCCATACCAGGTCTCCCAGTGGGGGGGAGAGACTAGGGTTGCCAGGTCTCCAGAGGGCTGCCCTGTGCCGCACCTCCGCGGCGGGGCCCCGGAGCTCCTGAGGGCCACAAAAAATGTCCTCGGGGACCACCGCTCCAAACCACCTCTCTTAACCACTACACCACGCTGGCTCTACAGATTAAGAAAAGATAGCTGTGGTAAATATAACACAAATGATCACCCCCTCCAAATGGTGAATTGGTGCTTTGCTTATGAAATACGGCCACTCACACTGGCCTTTTATGCAAAGACGTTTCCCCACGGTCACCCCCTCCGACTGCTTCGGGATTCCCTTTTGATTATGCATGCCTTTTCTGCCAGTCAGAGTTCACCTCGCTCTCCCCGCGGGTTTTGCCCGCATTTTCCAGATTCTGGCCGAAACAGCATGGGGCGGGGGGGGGGGGGACACTCAGCCAGATGGCAAACCCATCTGTTTTTTTCTGCAAAATTCCCACTGAGATTTAGTAGTACTTACACAGGAAAATGGCAGGGATGAAGCTGCGTCTAAAAGAAGATTTAGGAGAGATGCCAGCAGGTTCTCAATGCAGAATTAGGAGCAGCAACTGCGAGATCAATTGCAGAAAAGACAGTTTGCAACTAACACAAGACAGATTATCGTTCTGATGTTATGCTTAACATTACTTTCTTGTGCCGTCAGGTATTTTTCTCTGGGACCTACAGGAAAACATATGTAAGTAGCTAAGAACGAGACTGGCCATTCTTGTCTAATGCAAAACCAAAAGAAAGGATAGATACGCTTCTTTATACATTCTGCACCCAGCCTTTCCTTTGGGAGACCACCCCAAACTAAAAGAGTGAGTAACATAATCGTCAAGTTTTGAATAGAAATAAAGGTGGATTTGTTTTATGGTAGGTAGGTTATCTCCCCCTTTGGGGATGGACATAGTTTTTCATTGTAATTCATTACAGTGCGCCATGCATTACTCACATTCCCCTAGGCAGGGACTTTAAAGTTAAAAGAAAGCAGAGTTTGTGGATTACTACATCTGTGTTTTTAATGATCAGTCACAAATCAATATATCTAATTCTCAGCATGGGCAAACCTATGGATACTTAAATCCAGAGACAGGAGCCATGAACAGACAAGACATGTCTTTCTACAAACCTGGAAAAGGCCCAAGGTTTGCAGAAAAACCTGAAATCTAAAAAACATAAAAAGCCCTGGGGAGTTACTCCCCCAATATAATAGAGGCAGCACCTGTAGCTTTAAGAAACGAATGCCCTCTATGGCCATTTGCTAGGGAACCACAGCAGTATTGCCGCTCTTGAAGCCTTGGTTTCCGTCAGTACAAAGCAGGGGATGGGCCCTTTCCGGGGCTGCTTTGGCCTTTCAGGCAGAACTTACAAGGGTCACCTGCAGTACAAACCACCAGGCAACTTTCTACCGCATGACTCACCTAGGTCTAGCTCCTTGCTACTGTTCAACAGCAACCACCCCACAAAAGCCAGCATATTTTAGCGGTTAGTGTTTCAGAGACTAGGATAAGGGAGACCCAAGTTTGAATCCCTGTTCTGCCATGGAAGCTCACTGGGTGACCTTGGGCCAGTTACACATTCTCAGGCTAACTTACCTCACAGGGTTGTTTTGAGGATAAAATGGAGGCAAGAAGAATGATGTCAGCTCCTCTGAGTCACCGTTGTGGAGAAAAAGGAGGTAGAAATGATGTAAGTATATAATAAATATAGATGTAAGATGGGAGGCCAGATAAAAGTTAACTTTGTTGGTGGGTGGGAAGGAGAGAAGGACGAAGGGAAATGGTAGAGGCTATAGGGAAAGAGGAAATAATGAGAGAAGGGGAAATGAGATCCCCCCACTTGAACATATATATAGAGTCTTACCACTCCTTAAATCAGAGAGTTTCTTAGTCCAGCCTGAGATTTTCCTGCGACCACGCACGTCTTTTGGAACAGCGGAGAATCTTGTAGTAGACTCAGGTCTTCCAGTATTTTTCTTCTGCAATCCTACTCATCTTTTTACCCTTCTTATATACTTGACGGCACACACACATCTACTGTCTCGCCTGAGCAGCTTTAGAGGGTTGCTATCATCAAACACAGAGGGGAGGCTTGTGTCAGAAATTGCAGGCTTGTGTGTGTGGATTGTGTGACCGTGAGTGGGCAGGGCAAACCTCTCTGCCAGCTAATGCCTTATCAGCGGCTGGCAGGCAGGGGTGTGTGTGGGTGTGCCCCTAGCTCTGTGTACAGGGAGGGGGAAGAGGGCTGGGGGGTTTCCCCTCAGTCGGTGGGGCTGTAAAGCCCTTCTGAGTGGTTATTTCAACCCATACCACCTCCAGCCAGGAGATTCCCAAACAAGTGGTTTTTTTGACTATGAGGGGGCTGGAGGGACATTAGTAGCTTCCTCCCTTACAGAATGAGCAGGGCGTGGTGCTGTTCTGAAAAAAACCCACTGCTAAGGCAGAGAGCTGCTATCTCGTAGTGTGTTACAGCCAGAGCTGCTTATCTCTGGCAAGGCTAAACTTTTTCAGAGAACAGCCAGGACTGCGTAAAGCTTACAGAGAGGGGAGAGTGAGCCGGGAGGGGGGGGGGAGAAGGGGAGGAGGAGCCGATAGGAGCTAAAGAGGGGGGGGGCATGGAAAAAAAGCACAGGAGGGCTGTCCTCTGCTTCCCTTCATTCTAGCCCAACACATGGTTAAGACAGTCTGCAGCATGCTCACTATAAAAATCTTTACACTAGAAGGTTTGTAAATCCACCCCACGCCCGCCGCAGAAAGAAAGGTTCTGCGTCCCCCAGCCGAAAAAGAGCTGCTTATCTCTGGCCCCGGCTATTCCTGTTATGCACAGAGAGTGAGAGAGAAGGATCTCTTTTTTCTTTCCACTTTTTACAGTCAAGGCAGCAGGAGGCTGAAGTTGGTTCCTTATTCCCAGTTCGTTCCCTATTCCCAGTTCCTTATTCACATTTCCTAGTTCCTGAATCATTTTGAGGACATTTCAAAAGCTCTGCACCCCAAAACATGGATTGGACCACCACATATCATACACCCCCACAGTCAGGGGACTGTACCCTTTGAGGTGGCGCATGCTGGGTCCTGGTCCAAAGTCCTGTTTTGGCACCACTGCCTTCTTTTTGGTTCCCCCACCAAGAAACCTGTATTGCAAAGAGGTTTTGAATAAGGAACTGGTTCTCTGCACCCCAAAAACATGGATTGGACCACCACATATCATACACCCTCACATTCAGGGGACTGTGCCCTCCACAATGGCACATGCTGAGTTCTGGTCCAAAGTCCAGTTCGCTAGACATTTCCAGATGAGTGAAATGGTTTTGGGGAGAGTTTTCCCAGGAAGAAGGAATGATTCCAAGACCCCTGAATAGAACTGTAATTACTTAGGTAACTGCTGTCAGTTACTAAGTGACCTGCAAGTGGACCTTTAACACATATGCTAAGGGAGCTGATAACTTCTCATTTGTCCTGGAGCCACCACACTTAGGAGCAGCTGGCAGAAGAATTGGCCTTTGAACCAGGACCCAGCACATACCCCCTTGAAGTGCACAGTACCCTGAATGTATAATATGTGGTGTATGATATGTGGTGCTCAAAACTTAATTTTGGGGTGCAGAAGGCTCACAAATGTCCCAAACATTTCTTCACAATACAGGATTTTCAGGGGCCACCACAAATAGAAACAGGTGATACCAGAACCAGTGTGTGGACCGAGCACCACTGTATGTCCTCTTGCAGGGGACAGTAGTTCCCTATTCAAAACTTCTTTGCAACACAGGTTTCGAGGGGGGGGGGCAAAAAGAAGGCAGTGGTGCCAAAACCTGTGTTTGGACTGGGCACCGCTGTATGTCTTCTTGGAGGGGGCAGTGTCTGGAGTGTGGGGATGTGTCATTTGGGGTGGTCCAAAGATTATTTTGGGGCACAGTGTCTGTATGGGCATCTGTCCTGGGTCACCCCACTTGGGAGCCGCTGGCACAAGAACCGGACTTTGGACCAGGACCCAGCATGCGCCATCTCGAAGGGCACAGTCCCCTGAACGTGGGGGTGTATGATATGTGGTGGTCCAATCCATATTTTGGGGTGCAGAGCTCCAGTTCCTTATTCAAAACCTCTTTGCAATGCAGGTTTAGGGGGGGACCCAAAACGAAGGAAGTGGTGCCAGAACCGGACTTTGGACCATGACCCAGCATGCGCCATCTCAAAGGGCACAGTCCCCTGAATGTGGGAGGAAAGCCCCCCCTCTTATCTAGGTCCTGCAGCTGAACATGTGCTCTCCAAGCCACGCCATCAGAAACTTTCTTTCAAGCTATCAGTATCTGCCACATTCCTTCATTCTAACCGCGCAGAGTTTTAGGGAGACAGCCTCTGACGGGCAGATATGTTGATCTTATAGCAAGTCATTCCAGGAACACAGTGTTTAAAGCATGACATTTTAGGAGAGGAGGGGTTGGCTTCTCTCATCTTTAACCACACAGGTCTCTGCAAAAAATAAAAAGGTCTCATAGCAAGCGTGCACGGGGGGGGGGGGGCACAAGATGGTCGGAGGAGCCGTCTATTTTTTTCTAAGTGGTCGAACGAGAGCCTAGACTAGAGCATGGCAGCAGCAGGGTGGGGAGGGGGCTCAGACTCCTGCTTGCTTAGCCAGCCCCCGTGAAAATAAAACACAGAGGAAAGTTTTCCTTTCTTTTTTTTTTATAATTTTTTATTGAATTTTACAATACAAAAAAGAAAAGAAAAAAGAAACAAGAAAAAAAAAGAAAATATATATATAGATAGATATAAAAGGGTATTCACATAACATATTGAATACATTTCATTTTTTAATACATTCATCAAAAGAAAAATACCCTTTCCCCCCACCCACCAAAAGTGACCCATCACCATGACTTCCATAGAAGTGTCCAGTAGCTTTATTTATTAATTATCTAAATTCTAATATTGCTTAAAAAATAATTTTCTATAGCTCACTAAATAACAAAGTAAAATCCATTTTTGCCAACTTATCCCAATATGAGGTGGCCTTAAACCATGTTAACTTAAATTCTTCCAAATCATTTCCATGCAGAATTTCCGTTAATCTGGCCATCCTCATATATAACCACACTTTCTCTCTCCATTCTATAATTGAGGGTTTACTTGTTTGTTTCCATACTCTAGCTATCACAATCCTTGCAGCAGCAAAACTATATTGACAGATAATCCTATCCCGATCATGAATATCGTTTGTGGGTATTCCCAGTAAACAAAATAATGGTTTTCTTTTCACTTTACTATTAATCAAATTATTTGTTTCTTTTATTATTTTTTTCCAAATTTTTTTGATTTTTTTACAAGTCCACCAGACATGCATATAAGTTCCTCTTTCTGAAAGTTTTCCTTTCTTAAACTCTCCTGTGGAAAAGAGAGGTCAGATGGTTAATTCATGTGCACAAAACACTCACACGGCCATCCCTGCCCCCGAGCCCCTCCTGAGAGAGACCGTACAGAGCCTCCTGTTTTTGGCCCCCATGGGTGGGTTTTTTTTAAAAAAAACACCTAACGCCGACCCTGCCGGGGGGGATCTAGGCACTAACTCGCGGAGGGAGCCGGCCAGAGCGCCGAGCTTTGGCATGGAGGTCAGGGACAGCACACGATTTTCATGGCATTCGGAACTGGTTTTTTAAAAAACACCGCCGACCCCTGCCGAGTAGGCTGTTGTAACCTGTGCCATGCTTGTGTCAGCGGGAGGGGAGCAAGTGACCTATCACCGGATGCGGTTAGGGGAGGGGGTGCCGGATCTGTTACCCCCGAGGGTCTGCGGGGTTGCAGGGAAGAATTAGGGCGCAAAAAGCGCCCCCTGTCGACATACGAGGTTCTGAGCAGGGGCGGGAGGCACACCGCGGGGGGAGAGAGGGCCTCCGAAGCTCGATAGGGCAGAGTGGGGTGCGGCCCGAGCCGCGGAGGGGGGCCCCCAGGCGAAAAAAAGCCGGAGGCGGGGTGGGAGGCCTGGTGAGCGGGCTTAAAAAGGACGACCCTCTGGCGGCATGCACGAGTGGTTTTACAAACAGAAGGGTGCAGAATGGACACGCGCTGGAAGCATCCTTTCTCAGCCATCTTGGCGGGTCCTAGCAACTGCGGTTCAAAATTTTGAACTAACTTGCCTTTTTTTGGCCCCTGTTGTAACCTGAGATCTCTAGCATATGCAGAATCCAGATTCTTCCCTAAGAATGCTAGTGCAAGTAGATTTTCAATCAGTTGCGATCTCACAAAGTATAAAGTTTGTGTTTCAAGCCAAATTTATTCTTCTGCCTCTCAGTGTTTAAGTGAACAGGGGTTGTATTGAGATGTGATGGTAAATCAACTTAAAAATTAGCCGACCAAGCCCCAAGCAGGCAGCTGCTCCAGCTGCTGCTGACTTCCATAAATGAAGCCACTGTTAAAAGGGCAGAACATTTTCCTCCAGGCTGTCAGCAACCCTGTTTGTGAAGGATGTGGAAAAATGAAAACAACTTGTGACTTTTGTCTGCTTGCCTTAGGTTTTAAACATCCACCCATCAGTGTGCGTGTGTTATATGCCGTCAAGCCGCTTCCGACTCATGGCGTGGCGACCCTATGAATCAATTTCCTCCAAAGTACCCTACCCTTAACAGCCTTGCTCAGATCTTGCAAACTGAGGGCCGCGGCTTCCTTCATAGAGTCAATCCATCTCTTATTGGGTCTTCCTCTTTTCCTGCTGCCTGCAACTTTTCCTATGGTTGCATTCTACTTGGGAGTGGGCTATAACTTGCATGCTGTAGATCAGGGGTGTCAAACATCCGGCTCTTGAGGCAGCCACACACACACCCCACTCCTGATGTGGGCTGGCGAGCCCACTGTAGGCCTGCCAGCCGAGGTAGCCACCCTCCCAGTCCCAATGTGTCAATGATCAAAGGCTAATGTTAAATAAAGGAAAATACTATCAGAGTGTTATTGTGCTAAGAAGAAGAGTTGGTTTTTATATGCTGACTTTCTCTACCGTTTAAGGGAGACTCAAACCGGCTTACAATCACCTTCCCCTCCCCACAACAGACACCCTGTGAGGTAGGTGAGGCTGAGAGAGCTCTAAGAGCTGTAACTTGCCCAAGCTCTCCCAGCTAGCTTCATGTGGAAGAGAGGGGACACAAATCAAGTTCACGAGATTAGCCTCCGCTGCTCATGTGGAGGAGGGGGAATCAAACCCGGTGCTCCAGATCAGAGTCCAATGCTCCAAACCACTGCACTCATCCTACACCACGCTGGTCAAGTCTTCCTCACAAGCCCATATATTAATATCAATATTTCCTTGGTGTTACGTGGCAGTGTAAATTCACATTGCTACCACATGTAAAATCTGCAGGGTAAACAAGAGTAATTGTTTTTAACATACGTTAAGGTCACAGCCAAACTGACTTTAGCAGCATTTGTTAAACCCGAACCCAGGCTGAGTGAATCGCGGCAGTCATTTTAATGCTCCTTGTAGCCTGGCATTACCTTCTCCAGAGAGACATTTGCCTTCTGCTCCTTCCTCCCTCAGTTCGGAATCCTATCCCATAGCCTTATGCCATGCAACATCTCTTCAGCAATGGATATAGGTACACTAATGCTTTTGATGTCTACTACTCATACAAATAGGGGCCCTGTGCCACAGAGTGGTAAGCTGCAGTACTGAAGTCCAAGCTCTGCTCACGACCTGAGTTCGTTCCTGACGGGAGTCAGTTTCAGGTCGCCGGCTCAAGGTTGACTCAGCCTTCCATCCTTCTGAGGTCGGTAAAAGGAGTAAAGGGAAGATGGGGGTAAAGGAAAGATATCTGGAGAAGACACTGGCAAACCACCCCATGAACAAAGTCTGCCTAGTAAATGTCTGGATGTTACGTCACCCCATGGGTCAGGAATGACCCGGTGCTTGCACAGGGGACCTTTACGCATGCAAATTGGAGATGGGAGGCCAAAGGGGGCATTAAAAACTCGACTACAGTTCACATTCAGCCCATAATTCACATTTTATTTTTTATTCCGAGGAACAGCCCATCTCTTCAAAACCACATGATTGTGTCCGCACAAAGCAGCCACGAGTGGCACGCAGAAGTAGTATGATTAATGCAAATATTCATTGTGACATCACCAAGCCCTACCCAATGATAATATTACCCCACCTAATAAATGCAGGGATTTAGGATGAGGGGATCTGGCAATCCTAGTATTTGAACTATCTACTAATTCGGACTTGACATTTTGGCAGCAGGCATTTCAGAAAGTGGCAAAGGAACTTCTGTGGGTGGAGTGGGGTTCTCTGTAAACTTCGTATCACGGCAGAACAAGACAGGATCCTTTCCAAAGCCCAGCTGGTACTGCCATATGAACATCCGGCTTTTGGGCTGCAGGGTCACGTGAATGGATTCTTCCATCTCTGTGGCTTCGCTCCAGTCTTCCTGTTGGGTGCTGACAGAGCGTCCGCCATATTCAGCGGAGAGGGAGAACTGGCACTGGACGAGGATTTCCATGAGGCCTCCGGTCTGTGCGGTTACATCCATACTAACTTTCCAGGTATGCTCCACAGAGTTCATCTTCATCTTGTTGTATCCCACCTTCTTAGTGATCTTCTTGTTCCAGTCGATGGGAGCGTCGGAGTCATTGGAGATGGTCTTGATCGCCTCCCATCTCCCAAAAGCCGGACCTTCAGTAATACCCAGCCCTCCAGGGATAAAGGGGACCACATTACCATGGAAGGAATATGTCACAGCGTCTATGTTTGCATGGAAGTTGGTGCACCTATAGTACTGTATACCCCATTCATCATGCGGTTTTACAAAGTAGTAGTAATTCTTGATGCCCCAGTAATAAAGGCCATTCTTGCACTCTGGGTGAAGATTAAATTCAGCAGCATCTTCATCGGTATTCATATTAGCGACCCTACGGTAAATGCCTTTGCCCTGGAAAATAATGTAGAAGCTTCCAAAGGCGGACAGGTAGTGATCTCCGCCTCGGCAGTTGGGATGAAGGCTGTACACGACAGCCTCGTCATCCTTGTTCATGTTAGTGACGCGGCGATAGTTGTCTCCTTTGATGATGTAGAAATAGTCGTCCTCATGGGCTAAGTAGTGATCTCCACCACGACAAGAATTGTGCAGCTTAAACACTTCCAGGTCTTTACCCTCGTTGAAATTGGTTGACCTCATGTAGCAGCCCAGGTCGGAGCGGACGATGTAATAATAGTCATCCACCCCACAGAAATCAGCTCCTGGAGCTTTGCTCTTGGGGACTATTTGAGGCATCGTGTTTGTTCCTAGAAAACAACAATATATCTAATTTTATCAAAATGATGTGCAAAAAGAATCAACTGCGTTTCCTGGTTTCCTGGAAAACAGAAGAAGATGATTGCAGAAGAAGAGTTGGTTTTTGTATGCCGACTTTCTCTACCACTTAAGGGAGACTCAAACCGTCTTACAATCACCTTCCCCTCCCCACAACAGACACCCTGTGAGGTAGGTGAGGCTGAGAGAGAGTGACTTGCCCAAGGTCACCCAGCTGGCTTCATGTGTAGGAGTGGGAAAATGAATCCAGTTCACCAGATTAGCCTCCGCCGCTCATGTGGAGGAGTGGGGAATCAAACCTGGTTCTCCAGATCAGAGACCACCGCTCCAAACCACCTCTCTTAACCACTACACCACGCTGGCTCTACAGATTAAGAAAAGATAGCTGTGGTAAATATATCACAAACGATCACCCCCTCCAAATGGTGAACTGGTGCTTTGCGTATGAAATACGACCACTCACACTGGCCTTTTATGCAGGGATGTTTCCCCACGGTCACCCCTGCCGACTGCTTCGGGACTCCCTTTTCATTATGCATGCCTTTTCTGCCCATCAGAGTTTGCCTCGTTCTCCCCACGAGTTTTGCCTGCATTTTCCAGATTCTGGCCGAAACAGCATGGGGTGGGGGTGGGGCACACTCAGCAAGATGGAAAACCCATGTGGTTTTTTCTGCAAAATTCCCCCTGAGATTTAGTAGTACTTACACTGGGAAATGACAGGGATGAAGCTGCGTCTAAAAGAAGATTTTAGAGAGATGCCAGCAGGTTCTCAATGCAGAATTAGGAGCAGCAACTGCGAGATCAATTGCAGAAAAGACAGTTTGTAACTAACACAAGACAGATTATCGTTCTGATGTCATGATTAACATTACTTTCTTGTGCCATCAGGTATTTTTCTCTGGGACCTACAGGAAAACATGTAAGTAGCTAAGAACGAGACTGGCCATTCTTGTCTAATTCAAAACCAAAAGAAAGGATAGATACGCTTCTTTATACATTCTGCACCCAGCTTTTCCTTCGGGAGACCGCCCCAAACTAGAAGAGTGAGTAACATAATCTTCAAGTTTTGAATACAAATAAAGGTGGATTTGTCTTATGGTAGGTAGGTTGTCTCCCGCTTTGGGGATGGACATAGTTTTTCATTGTAATTCATTACAGTGCACCATGCATTACTCACATTCCCCTGGGCAGGGACTTTAAAGTTAAAAGAAAGCAGAGTTTGTGGATTACTACATCTGTGTTTTTAATGATCAGTCACAAATCAATATATCTAATTCTCAGCATGGGCAAACCTATGGATACTTAAATCCAGAGACTGGAGCCATGAACAGACAAGACAGGTCTTTCTACAAACCTGGAAAAGGCCCAAGGTTTGCAGAAAAACCTGAAATCTAAAAAACATAAAAAGCCCTGGGGAGTTACTCCCCCAATATAATCGAGGCAGCACCTGTAGCTTTAAGAAACGAATGCCCTCTATGGCCATTTGCTAGGGAACCACAGCAGTATTGCCGCTCTTGAAGCCTTGGTTTCCGTCAGTACAAAGCAGGGGATGGGCCGTTTTCGGGGCTGCTTTGGCCTTTCAGGAAGAACTTACAAGGGTCACCTGCAGTACAAACCACCGGGCAACTTTCTACCGCATGACTCACCCATGTATAGCTCCTTGCTGCTGTTCAACAGCAACCACCCCACAAAAGCCAGCATATTTTAGCGGTTAGTGTTTCAGAGACTAGGATGAGGGAGACCCAGGTCTGAATCCCTGTTCTGCCATGGAAGCTCACTGGGTGACCCTGGGCCAGTTACACATTCTCAGGCTAACTTACCTCGCAGGGTTGTTTTGAGGATAAAATGGAGGCAAGAAGAATGATGTCAGCTCCTCTGAGTCACCGTTGTGGAGAAAAAGGAGGTAGAAATGATGTAAATATATAATAAATATAGATGTAAGATGGGAGGCCAGATAAAAGTTAACTTTGTTGGTGGGTGGGAAGAAGGAAGAAGGGAAATGGTAGAG
Source organism: Euleptes europaea (assembly GCF_029931775.1). Lineage (NCBI taxonomy): Eukaryota > Metazoa > Chordata > Lepidosauria > Squamata > Sphaerodactylidae > Euleptes > Euleptes europaea. Next base: position 8,074,403 of record NC_079329.1, on the reverse strand, counting down.
GCTATAGGGAAAGAGGAAATAATGAGAGAAGGGGAAATGAGATCACCCCACTTGAACATATATATAGTCTTACCACTCCTTAAATCAGAGAGTTTCTTAGTCCAGCCTGAAATTTTCCTGCGACCACAAACGCCTTTTGGAACAGCGGAGAATCTTGTAGTAGACTCAGGTCTTCCTGTATTTTTCTTCTCCAATCCTACTCATCTTTTTACCCTTCTTATATACTGTCCTGTGACTTGATGGCACACACATACACACACATCTACTATCTCACCTGTTTTCCTGTTCTGTTGACAAAATGCCTCTCTTGCGAAACTTAAGCCTCTTTCGCAAAAAGCAGAGTTTGTTCAGAACACAGAGGGATTCTGCCATAAAGACAGTGGATTCTGAAAATCTCCCTTGATTTTTTTGGAGTGTTACCTACAATAAATAAAATTATTGCTTGAATAAAATTGCAGCTTAATACTTGTTTCATTTTGCAAAGTATCTGTTGGGATGGAGTTGAGCACTCCTTTGAAAACCGTTTCCTAGGCTGCATTTCCTGTGAATTTTTTTATTTAGGGGCAAATTCAGACTAGGCTGGTCTTGCAGAGATTGAAATGCAGTGTTGTTATGGGTTAGATGTACAGTGAGGGGAAAAAGTATTTGATCCCCTGCTAAATTTGCCTGTTTGCCCTCTGAAGAAGAAATGACCAGTCCTTAATTTTAATGGTAGGTTTGTTGTAGCTGTGAGAGAGAGAATAACAACAGGAAAAACCCCAGAAACCCAGAAGACAAAAGTCAGAGATTGGTGTGCATTATAATGAGGGAAATAAGTATTTGATCCCCTATCAACCAGCCAGATCCTAACCCTAACCCTAACCGTCAACCTCCTCGTAGCTGTGAGAGACAGAATAACCCCCATAAACCCAGAAGACAAAAGTCAGAGATTGATGTGCATTATAATGAGTGAAATAAGTATTTGATCCCCCATCAACCAGCCAGATCCTAACCCTAACCCTCAATCTCCCTCGGTCTGGGGCTCCATGCAAGAGCTCATCTCGTGGAGTTGCAATGATCATGAGAACGGTGATGAAGCAGCCCAGAACAATGATCTCCGGGCAGCTGGGACCATAGTCACCATGAAAACAGTTGGTAACACACTACGCCGTGAAGGACTGAGATGTTGCAGAGCCCGCAAGGTCCCCTTGCTCAAGACAGCACATGTACGGGCCCGTCTGCAGTTTGTCAATGCACATCTGAATGACCCAGAGGAGAACTGGGTGATTCAGATGCGCATTGGCAAACTGAAGACGGGCCTGTACATGTGCTGTGCTGTCAGCTGCCCTGAGATCTTCTGGGTTTCTGGGGGCAAACGGGCAAATTTAGCAGGGGATCAAATACTTTTTTCCCTCACTGTAGGTAACTAAAGACTGATTTAACTGGAATTGCAGTGTCCTTTTATGTCTGTCCTGTGATGACTTTACTTCCAAGATCATTTCCAACACTGAAACCAGTTTGTGTTTCAAGCCAAATTTATTCTTCTGCCTCTCATTGTTTAAGTCAGGGGTCAAAAGAGCCAAATATCAACAGTACACCGATTGAGATTTCTTTTGAGAGCCAAATTTCTTAAACTTAAACTAGGTAGGTAGGTACACTGTTTATTAACTCAATAAACTTTAATTAAAGTTTTAAGTCTTAATTAAACTATAGGTACACTGAATAAAACTTGATATCATACTTAATAGTGATCTTATTTATTGATAAAATTAAATTGAAAGTCCCTGCCATTTCCCCGTCCCCGTCTGGAGTCCTCGTCTGGAGGCCTGGTCTACCGCCATAAAAGCCTAGACCTGGCCTCCAGCTGAGTCCCATTGGGAGGCCAGGTCTACCCATTGGCTTTCTTGGCAGTAGACCTGGCTTCCGGAGGCCCATAGAAGCCATTGGTAGACCTGGCCTCTGAAGGAGGACTTTTTCCCCTCCTGGGAGTCCAGGTCTACCGCCAAGAAAGCCAGTGGGTAGACATGGCCTTCCAATGGGACTCAGCCGGAGGCCAGGTCTACCAAAGGAAGCCCGCCCAACAGCTGATAGGCGGGCGGGGGGGCAGGAACCGCCAAGCCGCCCGCCCAGCAATCGCACGGCTAGAGGGGAGGGGGGCTTTAGCCTCCCAACCATTGAGGGCAAGGGAAAGGGGGACCTGGCCATTCTCCACTGCGGGGGGGGGGGGGGGGAGAGACAGCGCGCCCGCTCGCCTGCTCTCTCACACTCGCTCTCTCTCTCTCTCGATCTCAGGCACGCCGGCTCCGCAGCCCGGCTGCTGGCGTGAGCGGGCACGAGAGCAGGGGCTCTGAACCAAGTTCGGAGAGCCACACTCAACGGGCCAAAGAGCCGCATGCGTCTCGGGAGCCGCAGTTGCAGACCCCTGGGTTTAAGTGAACAGTGGTTGTATTGAGATGTGATGGTAAATCTGATGTAACCGTAGGTGCTAGAAGAAGAAAATATACTTATTTATTTGAGGTATTTGCATGCTCGTTTCCTCCCCCGGCCCCCAACCTATGAAATCTTTAATATGACCACTTGGCCAAACTGGATCTGAAGAAGAGAGCTGTGGCTCACAAAAGCTCATACCCTACCAGAAAATATTTTTGTTAGTCTTTAAGGTGCTACTGGACTTCTGACCTTTTCTACTACTGCAGACAGACTAACACGGCTACCCACTGTGGTATTTTTGCTGAAAGTATGGTTGTGTACTGAGAGTACTTGAAACTGCTGTCTTCTGTTGTGCTTGAGTATTTTTCTTGTAGGAACAGTCTAGCATATTCCTAAATGACCGTGTTTAAAAGTCCAGCATGTAAAGCTGGAAAGGGCTCAATCCTTTTGACCGTCATGATCACTTAAGTTTTTGGTTGGCCTTGACTTGGAAGAATTCTTCAAATGTTTGATGTTGCAAAACATAGTTTTTCACCATTGCAGCGCACAGAGCCCCTAAAAGATCGTAAATATTTAACTCACAATTTTTATGAGACTGGGCCTCAGTAAGGCCATAAAAGTAAGGAGTTAAGCAACAATTGTTCAAACAAATGTTTGATGTTGCAAAACATAGATTTTCCAGATTCTGGCCGAAACAGCATGTGGGAGGGGGACCCTCAGCCAGATGGAAAATCCATCTGTTTTTTTCTGCAAAATTCCCACTGAGATTTAGTAGTACTTACACGGGGAAATGGAAAATAGGAGCCCCGTGGCGCAGAGTGTTAAGCTGCAGTACTGCGGTCAAAAGCTCTGCTCACGACCTGAGTTCAATCCCGACGGAAGTCGGTTTCAGGTAGCCGGCTCAAGGTCGACTCAGCCTTCCATCCTTCCGAGGTCGGTCAAATGAGTACCCAGCTTGCTGGGGGTAAAGGGAAGATGACTGGGGAAGGCACTGGCAAACCACCCCACGAACAAAGTCTGCCTAGAAAACGTCGGGATGTGACGTCTCCCCATGGGTCAGGAATGACCTGGTGCTTGCACAGGGGACCTTTACCTTTACCTTTACATGGGGAAATGGCAGGGATGAAGCTGCCTCTAAAAGAAGATTTAGGAGAGATGCCAGCAGGTTCTCAATGCAGAATTAGGAGCAGCAACTGCGAGATCAATTGCAGAAAAGACAGTTTGCAACTACACAAGACTGATTATCGTTCTGATGTTATGATTAACATTACTTTCTTGTGCCGTCAGGTATTTTTCTCTGGGACCTACAGGAAAACATATGTAAGTAGCTAAGAACGAGACTGGCCATTCTTGTCTAATGCAAAACCAAAAGAAAGGATAGATAAGCTTCTTTATACATTCTGCACCCAGCCTTTCCTTTGGGAGACCACCCCAAACTGAGTAACATAATTGTCAAGTTTTGAGTAGAAATAAAGGTGGATTTGTTTTATGGTAGGTTGGTTGTCTCCCCCTTTGGGAATGGACATAGTTTTTCATTGTAATTCATTACAGTGCGCCATGTATTACTCACATTCCCCTGGGCAGGGACTTTAAAGTTAGAAGGAAGCAGAGTTTGTGGATTACTACATCTGTGCTTTTAATGATCAGTCACAAATCAATATATCTAATTCTCAGCATGGGCAAACCTATGGATACTTAAATCCAGAGACTGGAGCCATGAACAGACAAGACAGGTCTTTCTACAAACCTGGAAAAGGCCCAAGGTTTGCAGAAAACCTGAAATCTAAAAAACATAAAAAGCCCTGGGGAATTACTCCCCCAATATAATAGAGGCAGCACCTGTAGCTTTAAGAAACGAATGCCCTCTATGGCCATTTGCTAGGGAACCACAGCAGTATTGCCGCTCTTGAAGCCTTGGTTTCCGTCAGTACAAAGCAGGGGATGGTCCGTTTCCGGGGCTGCTTTGGCCTTTCAGGAAGAACTTACAAGGGTCACCTGCAGTACAAACCACCGGGCAACTTTCTACCGCATGACTCACCCATGTATAGCTCCTTGCTGCTGTTCAACAGCAACCACCCCACAAAAGCCAGCATATTTTAGCGGTTAGTGTTTCAGAGACTAGGATGAGGGAGACCCAGGTTTGAATCCCTGTTCTGCCGTGGAAGCTCACTGGGTGACCCTGGGCCAGTTACACATTCTCAGGCTAACTTACCTCGCAGGGTTGTTTTGAGGATAAAATGGAGGCAAGAAGAAGCTCCTCTGAGTCAGGAGGTAGAAATGATGTAAGTCTATCTACATATAAATAAAAATGTAAATGTTTGTTTGTTTAAAATCTTAAATCTCCGAAAGTTCTTCACCGATTGGTTTGAAATTTTGACACAACGTTGCATTCGAATACGCGCGTTTTTTATATTCCTATATTATATAGATGCAACACCTGTGACAGGTAAAAACATGCTTTTTGAAAAACAGCGCCATCTGTTGGACGTAGAAAACCAGTAGCTGATCATTGGACCTCTGAACGCGGAGATTTCATTGTCAGCTCTCAGGAGATCCGCCTGACTTGAATTTCTCCAATCCCTGGCTAAGATAATGGCCTTCAGTTGGCTGTCGTTATTTATTGGTTTAAGTGAGAAACAGGTGTGCCGCCTCTCCAGAGAACTCCATGGGCTGGCACCAGGACAGTAAAATCATAAAAACAACAACCATAAATAACTAATTTAAAACAAGTCATAAAAACTGTTCAGCAGCCTAAAACATTGTCCCTACAACAACCCTCAAAGTAGAAGCGGATCCTACAACTGCTCAAAAAAGGTCAAACCCATAACTCAAAAGCTTACCTAAAGAGAAGTGTTTTGGCCGGTTGCCTGCAAGACTGGAAATGAGGGGCTGGGAGGGCATCTCAAAGTTGACCAGGTCACACCTGTGGTTGCCCCCACCTGACTTTGGGGGGAGGATCAAAGAGATCAGGGCGTAGGAAGAGGAAAGTGGTGGGCTAGACAACACGAGAGGATTTGGTCCTCCGAGTCTCCCATCTCCCAGGATTGTAGGGCCTTAAAGGGGCACTTTGAATCGTGCCTGGGAACAGACACACGGTGCAGATCTCGCAGCACAGGGCCGATATAATTCTTGCATCCAGACCTCAGCGATAACTTGGTCTGAGCCCCTTCACTGTAGGTCAGATCCAGCAGCATCCTGAACTACGAATCTGCTCCTTCAGGGTGACTCCAGCCGCCTTTGGGACAGCCTCGTTCCTAAATGCTTGAACGCTGAATGTTTTCACCTCAGTTCTGTCCTGGTATTCAGTGAAGAAGAAAAAGCACTCTGCATATGTTCGAGCGCCACACACTATTTCATGTGGATTATGGCTAGGTCTTGAATGGGGAAATGGATTCCAGAACTAAGGCTTGGTTTGGTTTGGTTTTTTAATAGCATTACATGCACTGAGTGTGGTGAAGTGGTTAGAATGTCAGCCTAGGGGATTTGAGAGACCCGGTTTCAAATCCCCACTCTGCTATGGAAGCTTGCTATGGGACCTTGGGCCCTGCCTGACCTTCCTCACAGGGTGGTGGTTGTGAGGATAAAAAGGAGGAGGGGAAACCTTTTTTAAAGCAGCTTCAGGTCCTCCCTGAAAATAAGGAATAACTATATAAATAATAGAAGTAAGAAATAGTAAAATGTTCAATACCATTTCATGTGCCAGCTGTTATTGCGTGTCAATGGTCCAATCCTGTTGTTACTATGTATTCAGTGTGGAGATGAATTGTCACTGAATATCAAGTAGCAACATAAAATATTCAGTTGTTTCAGAATATCTCCTGTGAGAATTTGCACAGGAGAGTTTGGCTACAACTGCATTTCACCGTTAGCAAAGAGTTTTGATGGGGGGAGTCATAGTCCTGTGCTGACCCCCCCCCCCCCCGCTGGCATTCTGCTGCCCTGGCAGCCCGGCTGTTTGCAGGACCTCTCGCCTTTGTGGTGCTGGGCGGAGAGGAGGCCCCTGCTCTCTGTGAGGGAGGCAACAGCCAGAAGTACCTTGACAGCTCCTCTCAGTTCAATCCCTTGTGATTAGGAAGAGTGCCCTGCTACGGCTGCATCGGAGCTCCCTGCCCTGCCAACGGCTGCCCGGCACTGGAGGGGGAAGCCGGACAGCCCCATGGCTCGCTCGTCACGTTTCTTTTCTTTCTTTTCCATTTAACCAGACTGAGCCACAGCAACGCGTGGCCGGGTACCGCTAGTAAATAATAAATATAGATGTAAGATGGGAGGCCAGATAAAAGTTAACTTTGTTGGTGGGTGGGAAGGAGAGAAGGAAGAAGGGAAATGGTAGAGGCTATAGGGAAAGAGGAAATAATGAGAGAAGGGGGAATGAGATTCCCTCACTTGAACATATGTATCCATGTTGGCGAACCTATGGCACGCGTGCCACTTCCGGCACGCGTAGCCCTCTCTGCCGGCACGCGCGGTTCCTCCAAGCCACTGGCCTTTCCGGCTCTGCCCCACCCCGGATGGGGGAGGCTGTAGCCCAGGGGTGGGGAACCTCCGACATCATTGGCGGTGGCCCCCAGACTCTCCCACAGAAGCTGCCGCCATTGCCGCCGCTGGAGCCTGAGCGGCCGGCCAGGCGGGTGGGAGAACGGGGAACAGAAGCCGAGCGCCCACACTCGGCATGGCCGCCGGCTTCTCCGGTGCCCTCTGGGCCTGTGCGGGCGGAGGGGCGTGGCTGGCCGGTGGGTGCGAAGGAGGCGCCCTCTGCCCCAAACCCCGCCCTCCTCAGGCGCCACCCCCAAAACCTCCCACTCATGGCGAAGAGGAACTTGGCAACCCTAGCCTCTCCCTCTAGGCCCCCTCTGGGGGTGGTATTCAGGTTAAATTGCCTCATTGGCACTCGGCGATAAATAAGTGGGTTTTTGGTTGCAGTTTGGGCACTCGGTCTCTAAAAGGTTCGCCATCACTGATATATATTGTCTTACCACTCCTTAAATCAGAGAGTTTCTTAGTCCAGCCTGAGATTTTCCTGCGTCCACACACGTCTTTTGGAACAGCGGAGAATCTTGTAGTAGACTCAGGTCTTCCTGTATTGTTCTTCTCCAATCCTACTCATCTTTTTACCCTTCTTATATACTGTCCTGTGACTTGACGGCACACACATACACACACATCTACTGTCTCGCCTGTTTTACTGTTCTGTTGCCAAAATGCCTCTCTTGCAAAACTTAAGCCTCTTTCGCAAAAAGTAGAGTTTGTTCAGAAGACAGAGGGATTCTGCCATATTGTCCCAAAATAAAGACAGTGGATTCTGAAAATCTCCCTTGATTTTTTTGGAGTAGTTACCTACAATAACTAAAATTAATGCTTGAATAAAATTGCAGCTTAATACTTGTTTCATTTTGCAAAGTATCTGTTGGGATGGAGTTGAGCACTCCTTTGAAAACCGTTTCCTAGGCTGCATTTCCTGTGAATTTTTTTTTTTACTTAGGGGCAAATTCAGACTAGGCTGGGCTTGCAGAGATTGAAATGCAGTGTTGTTATGGGTGAGATGTAGGTAACTAAACTGATTTAACTGGAATTGCAGTGTCCTTTTATGTCTGTCCTGTGATGATAGAAAAGGCTTTACTTCCAAGATCATTTTCAACACTGAAACCAGTTGGCATTTAGGTTGTGAACTAACTTGCCTTTTTTGTCCCCTGTTGTAACCTGAGATCTCTAGCATATGCAGAATCCAGATTCTTCCCTAAGAATGCTAGTGCAAGTAGATTTTCAATCAGTTTAGTATAAAGTTTGTGTTTCAAGCCAAATTTATTCTTCTGCCTCTCATTGTTTAAGTGAACAGTGGTTGTATTGAGATGTGATGGTAAATCTGATGTAACCGTAGGTGCTACAAGAAGAAAATATACTTATTTATTTGAGGTATTTGCATGCTCGTTTCCTTCCCCACGCCCCCACCCCCAACCTATGAAATCTTTAATATGACCACTTGGCCAAACTGGATCTGAAGAAGTGAGCTGTGGCTCACGAAAGCTCATACCCTACCAGAAAATATTTTTGTTAGTCTTTCAGGTGCTACTGGACTCTTGCCCTTTTCTACTACTGCAGACAGACTAACACGGCTACCCACTGTGAATTAAACTGGATTTCGTTTCCTTTTGACTTTCGTCCTTGCAGTAAGCAGGTTTCTAAAATGCAGTTTGATCCTGGTTTAGAATTTGCTTGTACAGTAAGTGCACACGCCAGTTTACCTGGGTAAGTACGGTGCCTACTTAAAGTCCTGGTATTTTTGCTGAAAGTATGGTTGTGTACCGAGAGTGTTTGAAATGGCTGTCTTCTGTTGTGCTTGAGTATTTTTCTTGTAGGAACAGTCTAGCATATTCCTGAATGACAGTGTTTAAAAGTCCAGCATGTAAAGCTGGAAAGGGCTCAATCCTTTTGACCGCCATGATCACTTAAGTGTTTGGTTGGCCTTGACTTGGAAGAATTCTTCAAATGTTTGATGTTGCAAAACATAGTTTTTCACCATTGCAGCACACAGAGCCCCTAAAAGATCGTAAATGTTTAACTCACCATTTTTATGAGACTGGGCCTCAGTAAGACAGTAAAAGTAAGGAGTTAAGCAACAGATGCTTGAGCCAAGAATCGGTATAGTTTACTTGGCCATGCCTACTCAAAATCTGCAAACCAGGGGAACCTCTAACTCGGGAGGGGAACTTTCCCCCCGCCAAGGGCCATTTGGATACTTATAACATCATTCGCGGGCCATACAAAGTTATCAACTTAAAAATTAGCCGACCAAACCCCAAGTAGGCAGCTGCTCCAGATGACCAAAGTGGCCAAGAATGGGTATAGTTTACTTGGCCATGCCTACTCAAAATCTGCAAACCAGGGGAACCTCTAACTCGGGCGGGGAACTTTCCCCCCGCCAAGGGCCATTTGGATATTTATAACATCATTCGCGGGCCATACAAAGTTATCAACTTAAAAATTAGCCGACCAAGCCCCAAGCAGGCAGCTGCTCCAGCTACTGGTGACTTCCATAAATTAAGCCACTGTTAAAAGGGCAGAACATTTTCCTCCAGGCAACCCTGTTTGTGAAGGATGTGAAAAAATGAAAACAACTTGTGACTTTTGTCTGCTTGCCTTAGGTTTTAAACATCCACCCATCAGTGTGTGTGTGTGTGTGCGTGTGTGCGCGCGAGTGTTAAGTGCTGTCAAGCTGCTTCCGACTCATGGCGACCCTATGAATCAATTTCCTCCAAAGTGTCCTACCCTTAACAGCCTTGCTCAGATCTTGCAAACTGAGGGCCGTGGCTTCCTTTATAGAGTCAATCCATCTCTTGTTGGGTCTTCCTCTTTTCCTGCTGCCTTCAACTTTTCCTATGGTTGCATTCTACTTGGGAGTGGGCTATAACTTGTATGCTGTAAATCAGGGGTGTCAAACATCCGGCCCTTGAGGCAGCCACACACACACCCCACTCCTGATGTGGGCTGGTGAGCCCACTGTAGGCCTGCCAGCCGAGGTAGCCACCCTCCCAGTCCCAAGGTGTCAATGATCAAAGGCTAATGTTAAATAAAGAAAAATACTGTCAGAGTGTTATTGTGCTAAGAAGAAGAGTTGTTTTTTATATGCCGACTTTCTCTACCACTTAAGGAAGAATCAAACCGGCTTACAATCACCTTCCCCTCCCCACAGCACCCTGTGAGGTAGGTGGGGCTGAGAGAGCTCTAAGAGCTGTAACTTGCCCAAGGTCACCCAGCTAGCTTCATGTGGAAGAGGGGAAACAAATCCAGTTCACCAGATTAGCCTCCGCTGCTCATGTGGAGGAGGGGGAATCCAACCCAGTGCTCCAGATCAGAGTCCAATGCTCCAAACCACTGCTCTCATCCTACACCATGCTGGTCAAGTCTTCCTCACAAACCCATATATTGATATAAATATTTCCTTGGTGTTACGTGGCAGTGTAAATACACATTGCTACCAGGTGTAAAATCTGCAGGGTAAACAAGAGTAATTGTTTTTAACATACGCTAAGGCAGTGGTTCTCAACCTTTTTCGAATCGCGACCCCCTTTTTCCAATTGCCAAGTAACCTGCAACCCTCGTCATATTTGCATAAATTTGCATAAATGACATTTTCAATAGGATAAAGAAAACACATTTGTTTTTTTGGCAGTCCAGGGTATTTATATATATAATTACTTTAAATTTTAAAGTTTAAAACAAACAAGCAAACGGTACTACCACCTGTTGCGCAACGGCTGTGACTGTGTGGTGCGGCAACCTTTCCTGGCACAGAGGAAAGAGTGCCTCTGAGCATGCACTGCATTCCTTGTCCTCCCCTCTCTCCCCAAAAACTCTTCCAAGCAGGCCGACTCTCGTGAGGAAACCCCCTCTCTTGTGACTGGGACATTGCCTGTGCACAGAACTGCAGTTATCCCTCAAAGCGGAGCTCCGTTTAATCACCTCACGAGAGCTAAGGGCCAGGAAAGAGCCGAGGGTCGCTTATCCCGCTTGGACTTTTCGTGCCTTTTTCTCCCCTCCGCCAGCCACCGCTCCTTCTGCACCTCATCAAACCTGCGTGCTCAAGGGGGAAATCCCGAACTGCGCATGCACCTCGACTCTCTCCCCCTTGGCCTTGCCAGAGCGGAACTGATGACTCAGGGCAGAAAAGCGAAGCCACACTACAGACATGCGTACTTGGATTCCAGGCTGAAGCTCCCGCCCCACCCGAGCGCGGCTAAAAGTAAAAACAACGTGGCTGTAGCGGTCTCAAGGGGGACTGCCCTCTTCTCCTCCGAGACCTGAACTGGCCGAGCCAGGGGAGCTTCCTCGGCCTCCCACACATCCTGCCGCATCATCCACCCGGTGCAGGTGTGACCGTGCCCAGGGCTGGCTCGCCCGCCTCTCAGCTGGGCAGCGGGGCTACAGCTGGTGTGTGGCGGCATGACGCTGCGTCTCTGCAGCCCGGCTCCTTCTGGCTGTATGTTGGCCAGTTCCTCACCTCTCTGCTTGGGGTCTTCCCTGCCCTCGCGGACGGATCAGGGTTACAGGGTATCTGGGTTAGTCCTGGACAGCCCGGGATGGGGGCTGTCCCAGGACAGTGGTGTTGACCCCCCAGAAAACACTTCGCGACCCCCTTGCGGGTCCCGACCCCCAGGTTGAGAACCACTGCGCTAAGGTCACAACCAAGTTGACTTATCACCATTTGTTAAACCCGAACCCAGGCTGAGTGAATCAGGGCAGTCATTTTAATGCTCCTTGTAGCCTGGCATTACCTTCTCCAGAGAGACGTTTTCCTTCTGCTCCTTTCTCCCTCAGTTCGGAATCCTATCCCATAGCCTTATGCCATGCAACATCTCTCAGCGATGGGTATAGGTACACTAATGCTTTTGATGTCTACTACACGTACAAATAGGGGCCCTGTGGCACAGAGTGCTCAGCTGTAGTACTGCAGTCCAAGCTCTGCTCACGACCTGAGTTCGTTCCCGACGGGAGTCGGTTTCAGGTCGCCGGCTCAGGGTTGACTCAGACTTCCATCCTTCTGAGGTCGGTAAAAGGAGTAAAGGGAAGATGACTGGAGAAGACATTGGCAAACCACCCCATAAACAAAGTCTGCCTAGTAAATATCTGGATGTGACGTCACCCCATGGGTCAGGAATGACCCGGTGCTTGCACAGGGGACCTTTACGCATGCAAATTGGAGATGGGAGGCCAAAGGGGACATTAAAAAAAGTTCACAATCAGCCCATAATTCACATTTTATTTTTTATTCCGAGGAACAGCCCATCTCTTCAAAACCACATGATTGTGTCCACACAAAGGTGCCACGAGTGACACATGGAAGTAGTATGATTAATGCAAATATTCAATGTGACATCACCAGGCCCTACCCAATGATAATATTACCCCACCTAATAAATGCAGGGATTTAGGATGAGGGGATCTGGTAATCCTAGTATTTGATTAATCTACTAATTCGGACTTGACTTTCTGGCAGCAGGCGTTTCAGAAGGGGGCAAAGGAACTTCTGTGGGTGGAGTGGGGTTCTTTGTAAGCTTCATATCGCGGCAGAACAAGACAGGCTCCTTTCCAAATCCCAGCTGGTACTGCCATATGAACATCCGGCTTTTGGGCTGCAGGGTCACGTGAATGGATTCTTCCATCTCTGTGGCTTCGTTCCAGTCTTCCTGTTGGGTGCTGACAGAGCTTCCGCCATGTTCAACAGAGAGGGAGAACTGGTACTGGACGAGGGCTTCCATGAGGCCTCCGGTCTGTGCGGTTACACTCGTGTTAACTTTCCAGTTCTTCTCCACAGAGTTCATCTTCATCTTGTTGTATCCCACCTTCTTAGTGATCTTCTTGTTCCAGTCGATGGGAGTGTCGGAGTCATTGGAGATGGTCTTGATCGCCTCCCATCTCCCAAAAGCCGGACCTTCAGTAATAGCCAGCCCTCCAGGGATAAAGGGGACCACGTTACCATGGAAGGAATATGTCACAGCGTCTAGGTTTTCGTGGAAGTTGGTGCACCTATAGTACTGCATACCCCATTCATCATGCGGTTTTACAAAGTAATTGTAATTCTTGGTGCCCCAGTAATAAAGGCCATTCTTGCACTCTGGGTGAAGAGTATATTCAACTGCATCTTCATCTGTATTCATATTATCGACCCTACGGTAAATGCCTTTGCCCTGGAAAATAATGTAGAAGTTTCCAAAGGCGGACAGGTAGTGATCTCCGCCTCGGCAGTTGGGATGGAGGCTGTACACGACAGCCTCGTCATCCTTGTTCATGTTATCGACGCGGCGATAGTTGTCTCCTTTGATGATGTAGAAAGAGCCATTAGTGTGGGCTAAGTAGTGATCTCCACCACGACAAGAATTGTGCAGCTTAAACACTTCCAGGTCTGTGCCCTCGTTGAAATTGGTTGACCTCATGTAGCAGCCCAGGTCGGAGCGGACGATGTAATAATTGTCATCCACCCCACAGAAATCAGCTCCTGGAGCTTTGCTCTTGGGGACTATTTGAGGCATCGTGTTTGTTCCTAGAAAACAATATATCTAATTTTATCAAAATGATGTGCAAAAGGAATCAACTGCGTTTACTGGAAAACATGATTGAAGAAGAGTTGGTTTTGGTATGCCGACTTTCTCTACCACTTAAGGGAGACTCAAACCGTCTTACAATCACCTTCCCCTCCCCACAACAGACACCCTGTGAGGTAGGTGGGGCTGAGAGAGAGTGACTTGCCCAAGGTCACCCAGCTGACTTCATGTGTAGGAGTGGGGAAACAAATCCAGTTCACCAAAATAGCCTCCGCAGCTCATGTGGAGGAGTGGGGAATCAAACCTGGTTCTCCAGATCAGAGACCACCGCTCCAAACCACCTCTCTTAACCACTACACCACACTGGCTCTACAGCAGGGGTGGGGAACCTTTTTCCTGCCAAGGGCCATTTGCACATTTATAACATCTTTTGGGGGCCATACCAGGTCTCCCAGTGGGGGGGAGAGACTAGGGTTGCCAGGTCTCCAGCCACCACTTGGAGGTTGGCAACCCCAGGGGAGACCACGCAGAGAAAGCTTGGAGGGCACCCCTGCTCCCCCGCTCCTCCCCCCTCCCAGGCGGGGGGGGGCAGCCAACGGTGGGCCCGAGCAAACGAGGCGCCAGGGGGGCACAGCCTGCAGTCAATCGGCAAGGGAGGAAGGAAGGAAAACAGAAAGAGGCAAAGGGAGCGAGGGAGAAAGAAATGGAAAGAGGGGGAGAAAGAAAAGGACAGAGGGAGACAGACAAAGACAGAAAAAGAGGAAGAGAGAAAAACCTTTCCCCCCCCACACACACACTCCTGCCCCATGTGACCTGGCTCCAGGCTCCATGCCCTCCCACCCCCAGAGTCGACAAAAGGCTCCCCGAAGCCCAATCGGCTCCTGCGCGCATGCTCTGCCGCCGGGATCTGCGGGCCTCTTTCCCCCCCTCCCTCTCGCTGCTCAACAGCCAACAGGGATCAAGAGGGGCTTACACTGTGCCCCGGCGTTCCTGCACACTGCGGCTATAGGGGGTAGCCTTGGGGGAAGCGTCCCTCCCCCTCCTCTTGCCTACCAACAGCCATCAGTTGGCAAGAGGAGGTCCACAGGGCGCCGCAGTGCCCCTGCAAGCCGTGGCCCCAGGAACACCCTCAGGGAGGGCTGCCCTGTGCCGCACCTCCGCGGCGGGGCCCCGGAGCTCCTGAGGGCCACAAAAAATGTCCTCGGGGACCACCGCTCCAAACCACCTCTCTTAACCACTACACCACACTGGCTCTACAGATTAAGAAAAGATAGCTGTGGTAAATATAACACAAATGATCACCCCCTCCAAATGGTGAATTGGTGCTTTGCTTATGAAATACGGCCACTCACACTGGCCTTTTATGCAAAGACGTTTCCCCACGGTCACCCCCTCCGACTGCTTCGGGATTCCCTTTTGATTATGCATGCCTTTTCTGCCAGTCAGAGTTCACCTCGCTCTCCCCGCGGGTTTCGCCCGCATTTTCCAGATTCTGGCCGAAACAGCATGGGGCGCGGGGGGGGGGGGACACTCAGCCAGATGGCAAACCCATCTGTTTTTTTCTGCAAAATTCCCACTGAGATTTAGTAGTACTTACACTGGGAAATGGCAGGGATGAAGCTGCGTCTAAAAGAAGATTAAGGAGACATGTCAGCAGGTTCTCAATGCAGAATTAGGAGCAGCAACTGCGAGATCAATTGCAGAAAAGACAGTTTGCAACTAACACAAGACAGATTATCGTTCTGATGTTATGCTTAACATTACTTTCTTGTGCCGTCAGGTATTTTTCTCTGGGACCTACAGGAAAACATATGTAAGTAGCTAAGAACGAGACTGGCCATTCTTGTCTAATGCAAAACCAAAAGAAAGGATAGATACGCTTCTTTATACATTCTGCACCCAGCCTTTCCTTTGGGAGACCCCCCCAAACTAAAATAGTGAGTAACATAATCGTCAAGTTTTGAATAGAAATAAAGGTGGATTTGTTTTATGGTAGGTAGGTTATCTCCCCCTTTGGGGATGGACATAGTTTTTCATTGTAATTCATTACAGTGCGCCATGCATTACTCACATTCCCCTAGGCAGGGACTTTAAAGTTAAAAGAAAGCAGAGTTTGTGGATTACTACATCTGTGTTTTTAATGATCAGTCACAAATCAATATATCTAATTCTCAGCATGGGCAAACCTATGGATACTTAAATCCAGAGACAGGAGCCATGAACAGACAAGACAGGTCTTTCTACAAACCTGGAAAAGGCCCAAGGTTTGCAGAAAAGCCTGAAATCTAAAAAACATAAAAAGCCCTGGGGAGTTACTCCCCCAATATAATAGAGGCAGCCCCTGTAGCTTTAAGAAACGAATGCCCTCTGTGGCCATTTGCTAGGGAACCACAGCAGTATTGCCGCTCTTGAAGCCTTGGTTTCCGTCAGTACAAAGCAGGGGATGGGCCCTTTCCGGGGCTGCTTTGGCCTTTCCGGCAGAACTTACAAGGGTCACCTGCAGTACAAACCACTGGGCAAGTTTCTACCGCATGACTCACCCAGGTCTAGCTCCTTGCAACTGTTCAACAGCAACCACCCCACAAAAGCCAGCATATTTTAGCGGTTAGTGTTTCAGAGACTAGGATGAGGGAGACCCAGGTTTGAATCCCTGTTCTGCCATGGAAGCTCACTGGGTGACCCTGGGCTAGTTACACATTCTCAGGCTAACTTACCTCGCAGGGTTGTTTTGAGGATAAAATGGAGGCAAGAAGAAGCTCCTCTGAATCACCGTTGTGGAGAAAAAGGAGGTAGAAATGATGTAAATATATAATAAATATAGATGTAAGATGGGAGGCCAGATAAAAGTTAACTTTGTTGGTGGGTGGGAAGGAGAGAAGGAAGAAGGGAAATGGTAGAGGCTATAGGGAAAGAGGAAATAATGAGAGAAGGGGAAATGTGATCCCCCCACTTGAACATATATATAGTCTTACCACTCCTTAAATCAGAGAGTTTCTTAGTCCAGCCTGAGATTTTCCTGCGACCACAAACGTCTTTTGGAACAGCGGAGAATCTTGTAGTAGACTCAGGTCTTCCTGTATTTTTCTTCTCCAATCCTACTCATCTTTTTACCATTCTTATATACTGTCCTGTGACTTGACGGCACACACATACACACACATCTACTGTCTCGCCTGTTTTGCTGTTCTGTTGCCAAAATGCCTCTCTTGCAAAACTTAAGCCTCTTTCGCAAAAAGCAGAGTTTGTTCAGAAGACGGAGGGATTGTGCCATATTGTCCCAAAATGAAGACAGTGGATTCTGAAAATCTCCCTTGATTTTTTGGGAGTGGTTACCTACAATAAATAAAAGTATTGCCTGAATAAAATTGCAGCTTAATACTTGTTTCATTTTGCAAAGTATCTGTTGGGATGGAGTTGAGCACTCTTTTGAAAACCGTTTCCTAGGCTGCATTTCCTGTGAATTTTTTTTACTTAGGGGCAAATTCAGACTAGGCTGGTCTTGCAGAGATTGAAATGCAGTGTTGTTATGGGTGAGATGCAGGTAACTAAACTGATTTAACTGGAATTGCAGTGTCCTTTTATGTCTGTCCTGTGATGTTAGAAAGGCTTTACTTCCAAGATCATTTTCAACACTGAAACCAGTTGGCATTTAGGTTTTAAACTAACTTGCCTTTTTTTGGCCCCTGTTGTAACCTGAGATCTCTAGCATATGCAGAATCCAGATTCTTCTCTAAGAATGCTAGTGTAAGTAGATTTTTAATCAGCTGTGATTTCAGAAAGTATAAAGTTTGTGTTTCAAGCCAAATTTATTCTTCTGCCTCTCATTGTTTAAGTGAACAGTGGTTGTATTGAGATGTGATGGTAAATCTGATGTAACCATAGGTGCTACAAGAAGAAAATATACTTATTTATTTGAGGTATTTGCATGCTCTTTTCCTCCCCCACCCCAACCTATGAAATATTTAATATGACCACTTGTCCAAACTGGATCTGAAGAAGTGAGCTGTGGCTCACGAAAGCTCATATCCTAATAGAAAATATTTTTGTTAGTGTTTCAGGTGCTACTGGACCTTTTCTACTACTGCAGACAGACTAACACGGCTACCCACTGTGAATTAAACTGGATTTCGTTTCCTTTTGACTTTCGTCCTTGCAGTAAGCAGGTTTCTAAAATGCAGTTTGATCCTGCTTTAGAATTTGCTTGTACAGTAAGTGCACACGCCAGTTTACCTGGGTAAGTACGGTGCCTACTTAAAGTCCTGGTATTTTTGCTGAAAGTATGGTTGTGTACCGAGAGTGTTTGAAACGGCTGTCTTCTGTTGTGCTTGAGTATTTTTCTTGCAGGAACAGTCTAGCATATTCCTAAATGACAGTGTTTAAAAGTCCAGCATGTAAAGCTGGAAAGGGCTCAATCCTTTTGACCGCCATGATTACTTAAGTGTTTGGTTGGCCTTGACTTGTAAGAATTCTTCAAATGTTTGATGTTGCAAAACATAGTTTTTCACCATTGCAGCGCTTATGAAATTGGGCCTCCGTAAGGCCGTAAAAGTAAAAAGTTAAGCAACAGATGCTTAAACCAAGAATGGGTATAGTTTACTCGGCCATGCCTACTCAGAATCTGCAAACCAGGGGAACCTCTAACTCGGGTGGGGAATTTTCCCCCCGCCACGGACCAGTTGGATATTTATAACATAATTCGCGGCCATACAAAGTTATCAACTTAAAAATTAGCCGACCAAACCCCAAGCCCAGGTTGGAGCAGATGATGTAATAACAGTCATCCATACCACAGAAATCAGATCCTGGAGCTTTGCTCTTGGGGACTATTTGAGGCATCGTGTTTGTTCCTAGAAAACAACAATATATCTAATTTTATCAAAATTCTTCCCTAAGAATGCTAGTGCAAATAAATTTTCAATCAGTTGTGATCTCACAAAGTATAAAGTATAAAGCCACATTTATTCTTCTACCTCTCATTGTTTAAGTGAACAGGGGTTGTATTGAGATGTGATGGTAAACAACTTAAAAATTAGCCGACCAAGCCCCAAGCAGGCAGCTGCTCCAACTTAAACATTAGCCGACCAAGCCCCAAGCAGGCAGCTGCTCCAGCTACTGCTGACTTCCATAAATGAAGCCACTGTTAAAAGGGCAGAACATTTTCCTCCAGGCTGTCGGCAACCCTGTTTGTGAAGGATGTGGAAAAATGAAAACAACTTGTGACTTTTGTCTGCTTGCCTTAGGTTTTAAACATCCACCCATCAGTGTGTGTGTGTGTGTGTGTGTGTGTGTGTGTGTTAAGTGCCGTCAAGCCGCTTCCAACTCATGGCGACCCTATGAATCAATTTCCTCCAGAGTGTCCTACCCTTAACAGCCTGGCTCAGATCTTGCAAACTGAGGGCCGATGCTTCCTTTATAGAGTCAATCCATCTCTTGTTGGGTCTTCCTCTTTTCCTGCTGCCTTCAACTTTTCCTATGGGAATGGTCTATAACTTGTATGCTTTAGATCAGGAGTGTCAAACATCTGGCCCTTGAGGCAGCCACACACACACCCTACTCCTGATGTGGGCTGGTGAACCCACTGTAGGCCTGCCAGCCGAGGTAGCCACCCTCCCAGTCCCAAGGTGTCAATGATCAAAGGCTAATGTTAAATAAAGAAAAATACTGTCAGAGTGTTATTGTGCTAAGAAGAAGAGTTGGTTTTTATATGCCGACTTTCTCTACCACTTAAGGAAGAATCGAACCGGCTTACAATCACCTTCCTCTCCCCACAGCAGACACCCTGTGAGGTAGGTGAGGCTGAGAGAGCTCTAAGAGCTGTAACTTGCCCAAGCTCACCCAGCTAGCTTCATGTGGAAGAGGGGGAATCCAACCCGGTGCTCCAGATCAGAGTCCAATGCTCCAAACCATTGCTCTATCCTACACCACGCTGGTCAAGTCTTCCTCACAAGCCCATATATTGATATAAATATTTCCTTGGTGTTACATGGCAGTGTAAATACACATTGCTACCAGGTTTAAAATCTGCAGGGTAAACAAGAGTAATTTTTTTTAACGTACGCTAAGGTCACAACCAAGTTGACTTTAGCAGCATTTGTTAAACCCAAACCTAGGCTGAGTGAATCGGGGCAGTCATTTTAATGCTCCTTGTAGCCTGGCATTACCTTCTCCAGAGAGATATTTGCCGTCTGCTCCTGTCTCCCTCAGTTCGGAATCCTATCCCATAGCCTTATGCCATGCAACATCTCTTCAGCGATGGGTATAGGTACACTAATGCTTTTGATGTCTACTACTCGTACAAATAGGGGCCCTGTGGCGCAGAGTGCTAAGCTGCAGTACTGCAGTCCAAGCTCTGCTCACGACCTGAGTTCGTTCTCGACGGGAGTCGGTTTCAGGTCGCCGGCTCAAGGTTGACTCAGCCTTCCATCCTTCTGAGGTTGGTAAAAGGAGTAAAGGGAAGATGGGGGTAAAGGGAAGATGACTGGAGAAGACACTGGCAAACCACCCCATGAACAAAGTCTGCCTAGTAAACGTCTGGATGTGACGTCACCCCATGGGTCAGGAATGACCCGGTACTTGCACAGGGGACCTTTACGCATGCAAATTGGAGATGGGAGGCAAAAGGGGATATTAAAAACTCGACTACAGTTCACATTCAGCCCATAATTCACATTTTATTTTTTATTCCGAGGAACAGCCCATCTCTTCAAAACCACATGATTGTGTCCGCACAAAGGTGCCACGAGTGGCACGCAGAAGTAGTATGATTAATGCAAATATTCATTGTGACATCACCAAGCCCTACCCAATGATAATATTACCCCACCTAATAAATGCAGGGATTTAGGATGAGGGGATCTGTCAATCCTAGTATTTGATCAATCTACTAATTTGGACTTGACGTTCTGGCAGCAGGCGTTTCAGAAGGTGGCAAAGGAACCTCTGTGGATGGAGTGGGGTTCTCTGTAAACTTCATATCACAGCAGAACAAGACAGGCTCCTTTCCAAAGCCCAGCTGGTACTGCCATATGAACATCTGGCTTTTGTGCTGCAGGGTCAGGTGAATGGATTCTTCCATCTCTGTGGCTTCGCTCCAGTCTTCCTGTTGGGTGCTGACAGAGCGTCCGCCATATTCAGCGGAGAGGGAGAACTGGTACTGGACGAGAGCTTCCAGGAGGCCTCCGGGCTGTGCGGTTACTGTACATCCACACTAACTTTACAGGTCTTCTCCACAGAGTTCATCTTCATCTTGTTGTATCCCACCTTCTTAGTGATCTTCTTGTTCCAGTCGACGGGAGCATTGGAGTCATTGGAGATGGTCTTGATCGCCTCCCATCTCCCAAAAGCCGGACCTTCACTAATAGCCAGCCCTCCAGGGATAAAGGGGACTACATTACCATGGAAGGAATATGTCACAGCGTCTAGGTTTTCGTGGAAGTTGGTGCACCTATAATACTGGATACCTCATTCATCATGCGGTTTTACAAAGTAGCTGTAATTCTTGGTGCCCAAGTAATAAAGGCCATTCTTGCATTCTGGGTGAAGAGTAAATTCAGCAGCATCTTCATCTTTATTCATATTAGCGACCCTACTGTAAATGCCTTTGCTCTGGAAAATAATGTAGACGTTTCCAAAGGCGGATAGGTAGTGATCTCCGCCTCGGCAGTTGGGATGAAGGCTGTACACGACAGCCTCGTCATCCTTGTTCATGTTAGTGACACAGCGATAGTTGTCTCCTTTGATGATGTAGAAATAGTCGTCCTCATGGGCTAAGTAGTGATCTCCACTACGACAAGAATTGTGCAGCTTAAACACTTCCAGGTCTTTGTCCTCGTTGAAATTGCTTGACCTCATATAGCAGCCCAGGTCGGGGCGGACGATGTAATAACAGTCATCCACCCCACAGAAATCAGCTCCTGGAGCTTTGCTCTTGGGGACTATTTGAGGCATCGTGTTTGTTCCTAGAAAACAACAATTTATCTAATTTTATCGAAATTCGTCCCTAAGAATGCTAGTGCAAATAAATTTTCAATCAGTTGTGATCTCACAAAGTATAAAATATCAAGCCACATTTATTCTTCTGCCTCTCATTGTTTAAGTGAACAGGGGTTGTGATTTGATTAAATGGATGGAAAACCTTAACGAGATCATAACAACGGACGAATGGGAACAACTATTTCGTGGAAATCTCAAATTTACGCTCTGTCAAGGGATTCAAGAAAACTGGTTGAAAATGTTGCACAGATGGTACATTACGCCGAGTGACATCCAGAACATGAACAGCTCGACATCTGGCTTGTGTTGGAAGTGCGGCAAAACCAGAGGTACTTTCTATCACTGTTGGTGGATGTGTACGTCAGTCCAAAAATTTTGGAAGAAAATTCATAAAAACATAGAAATTATAATTGGTCAACCTATCACATATGACCCTAAACTCTTCCTCTTGAGTAAAATACCAGATGAATGCAGTAAAGATCAACAAATCATCCTAAAATATCTGATAACAGCGGCAAGAATAGTCCTAGCCTCACTGTGGAAAACAGAAAAAATACCAAAAATTGAACTCTGGATTGATAAAGCATATGAATTTATAACAATGGCACACTTAACAGAACTATTACAAACAGACACTCTAAGATCAAATAAAGACAAATGGCACATCTTCTATGAATATATTAAAACCAAAAAACAATAATGAAATCTTACAAATGTTATAAAAGTGAAGTTGACGATTAAATATATTATGTTAATAATTGACGACAATTGGAACCTTGTTAAGGGGGTAAAAATATGTACTTTCTTGTGAATGTTTTCCCCTACCCTCTTTTCCTTTCCTGTATTTCTATTCAATACTAGAAACCAATAAAAATATTTTTTTTAAAAAATAAGTGAACAGGTGTGTTATTGAGATGTGATGGTAAACAACTTAAAAATTAGCCGACCAAGCCCCAAGCAGGCAGCTGCTCAGCTACTGCTGACTTCCATAAATGAAGCCACTGTTAAAAAGGCAGAACATTTTCCTCCAGGCTGTCGGCAACCCTGTTTGTGCAGGATGTGGAAAAATGACAACAACTTGTGACTTTTGTGTGCTTGCCTTAGGTTTTAAACATCCACCCATCAGTGTGTGTGTGTGTGTGTGTGTGTGTGTGTGTTAAGTGCCGTCAAGCCGCTTCCAACTCATGGCGACCCTATGAATCAATTTCCTCCAGAGTGTCCTACCCTTAACAGCCTGGCTCAGATCTTGCAAACTGAGGGCCGATGCTTCCTTTATAGAGTCAATCCATCTCTTGTTGGGTCTTCCTCTTTTCCTGCTGCCTTCAACTTTTCCTATGAGAATGGTCTATAACTTGTATGCTTTAGATCAGGGGTGTCAAACATCTGGCCCTTGAGGCAGCCACACACACACCCTACTCCTGATGTGGGCTGGTGAGCCCACTGTAGGCCTGCCAGCCGAGGTAGCCACCCTCCCAGTCCCAAGGTGTCAATGATCAAAGGCTTATGTTAAATAAAGAAAAATACTGTCAGAGTGTTATTGTGCTAAGAAGAAGAGTTGGTTTTTATATGCCGACTTTCTCTACCACTTAAGGAAGAATCGAACCGGCTTACAATCACCTTCCCCTCCCCACAGCAGACACCCTGTGAGGTAGGTGAGGCTGAGAGAGCTCTAAGAGCAGTAACTTGCCCAAGCTCACCCAGCTAGCTTCATGTGGAAGAGGGGGAATCCAACCCGGTGCTCCAGATCAGAGTCCAATGCTCCAAACCACTGCTCTATCCTACACCACGCTGGTCAAGTCTTCCTCACAAGCCCATATATTGATATAAATATTTCCTTGGTGTTACATGGCAGTGTAAATACACATTGCTACCAGGTGTAAAATCTGCAGGGTAAACAAGAGTAATTTTTTTTAACATACGCTAAGGTCACAACCAAGTTGACTTTAGCAGCATTTGTTAAACCCAAACCTAGGCTGAGTGAATCGGGGCAGTCATTTTAATGCTCCTTGTAGCCTGGCATTACCTTCTCCAGAGAGATATTTGCCGTCTGCTCCTGTCTCCCTCAGTTCGGAATCCTATCCCATAGCCTTATGCCATGCAACATCTCTTCAGCGATGGGTATAGGTACACTAA
This sequence comes from Euleptes europaea, assembly GCF_029931775.1. Lineage (NCBI taxonomy): Eukaryota > Metazoa > Chordata > Lepidosauria > Squamata > Sphaerodactylidae > Euleptes > Euleptes europaea. The sequence goes on along the minus strand of NC_079329.1, from coordinate 8,050,833 downwards.
TGCTTTTGATGTCTACTACTCGTACAAATAGGGGCCCTGTGGCGCAGAGTGCTAAGCTGCAGTACTGCAGTCCAAGCTCTGCTCACGACCTGAGTTCGTTCTCGACGGGAGTCGGTTTCAGGTCGCCGGCTCAAGGTTGACTCAGCCTTCCATCCTTCTGAGGTTGGTAAAAGGAGTAAAGGGAAGATGGGGGTAAAGGGAAGATGACTGGAGAAGACACTGGCAAACCACCCCATGAACAAAGTCTGCCTAGTAAACGTCTGGATGTTACGTCACCCCATGGGTCAGGAATGACCCGGTACTTGCACAGGGGACCTTTACGCATGCAAATTGGAGATGGGAGGCAAAAGGGGATATTAAAAACTCGACTACAGTTCACATTCAGCCCATAATTCACATTTTATTTTTTATTCTGAGGAACAGCCCATCTCTTCAAAACCACATGATTGTGTCCGCACAAAGGTGCCACGAGTGGCACGCAGAAGTAGTATGATTAATGCAAATATTCATTGTGACATCACCAAGCCCTACCCAATGATAATATTACCCCACCTAATAAATGCAGGGATTTAGGATGAGGGGATCTGTCAATCCTAGTATTTGATCAATCTACTAATTTGGACTTGACGTTCTGGCAGCAGGCGTTTCAGAAGGTGGCAAAGGAACCTCTGTGGATGGAGTGGGGTTCTCTGTAAACTTCATATCACAGCAGAACAAGACAGGTTCCTTTCCAAAGCCCAGCTGGTACTGCCATATGAACATCTGGCTTTTGTGCTGCAGGGTCAGGTGAATGGATTCTTCCATCTCTGTGGCTTCGCTCCAGTCTTCCTGTTGGGTGCTGACAGAGCGTCCGCCATATTCAGCGGAGAGGGAGAACTGGTACTGGACAAGAGCTTCCAGGAGGCCTCCGGACTGTGCGGTTACTGTACATCCACACTAACTTTACAGGTCTTCTCCACAGAGTTCATCTTCATCTTGTTGTATCCCACCTTCTTAGTGATCTTCTTGTTCCAGTCGACGGGAGCATTGGAGTCATTGGAGATGGTCTTGATCGCCTCCCATCTCCCAAAAGCCGGACCTTCACTAATAGCCAGCCCTCCAGGGATAAAGGGGACTACATTACCATGGAAGGAATATGTCACAGCGTCTAGGTTTTCGTGGAAGTTGGTGCACCTATAATACTGGATACCTCATTCATCATGCGGTTTTACAAAGTAGCTGTAATTCTTGGTGCCCAAGTAATAAAGGCCATTCTTGCACTCTGGGTGAAGAGTAAATTCAGCAGCATCTTCATCTTTATTCATATTAGCGACCCTACTGTAAATGCCTTTGCTCTGGAAAATAATGTAGACGTTTCCAAAGGCGGATAGGTAGTGATCTCCGCCTCGGCAGTTGGGATGAAGGCTGTACACGACAGCCTCGTCATCCTTGTTCATGTTAGCGACACAGCGATAGTTGTCTCCTTTGATGATGTAGAAATAGTCGTCCTCATGGGCTAAGTAGTGATCTCCACCACGACAAGAATTGTGCAGCTTAAACACTTCCAGGTCTTTGTCCTCGTTGAAATTGGTTGACCTCATATAGCAGCCCAGGTCGGGGCGGACGATGTAATAACAGTCATCCACCCCACAGAAATCAGCTCCTGGAGCTTTGCTCTTGGGGACTATTTGAGGCATCGTGTTTGTTCCTAGAAAACAACAATTTATCTAATTTTATCGAAATTCGTCCCTAAGAATGCTAGTGCAAATAAATTTTCAATCAGTTGTGATCTCACAAAGTATAAAGTATCAAGCCACATTTATTCTTCTGCCTCTCATTGTTTAAGTGAACAGGGGTTGTGATTTGATTAAATGGATGGAAAACCTTAACGAGATCATAACAACGGACGAATGGGAACAACTATTTCGTGGAAATCTCAAATTTACGCTCTGTCAAGGGATTCAAGAAAACTGGTTGAAAATGTTGCACAGATGGTACATTACGCCGAGTGACATCCAGAACATGAACAACTCGACATCTGGCTTGTGTTGGAAGTGCGGCAAAACCAGAGGTACTTTCTATCACTGTTGGTGGATGTGTACGTCAGTCCAAAAATTTTGGAATAAAATTCATAAAAACATAGAAATTATAATTGGTCAACCTATCACATATGACCCTAAACTCTTCCTCTTGAGTAAAATACCAGATGAATGCAGTAAAGATCAACAAATCATCCTAAAATATCTGATAACAGCGGCAAGAATAGTCCTAGCCTCACTGTGGAAAACAGAAAAAATACCAAAAATTGAACTCTGGATTGATAAAGCATATGAATTTATAACAATGGCACACTTAACAGAACTATTACAAACAGACACTCTAAGATCAAATAAAGACAAATGGCACATCTTCTATGAATATATTAAAACCAAAAAACAATAATGAAATCTTACAAATGTTATAAAAGTGAAGTTGACGATTAAATATATTATGTTAATAAATGACGACAATTGGAACCTTGTTAAGGGGGTAAAAATATGTACTTTCTTGTGAATGTTTTCCCCTACCCTCTTTTCCTTTCCTGTATTTCTATTCAATACTAGAAACCAATAAAAATATTTTTTTAAAAAAATAAGTGAACAGGGGTTGTATTGAGATGTGATGGTAAACAACTTAAAAATTAGCCGACCAAGCCCCAAGCAGGCAGCTGCTCCAGCTACTGCTGACTTCCATAAATGAAGCCACTGTTAAAAGGGCAGAACATTTTCCTCCACAACAACTTGTGACTTTTGTCTGCTTGCCTTAGGTTTTAAACATCCACCCATCAGTGTGTGTGTGTGTGTGTGCGTGTGTTAAGTGCTGTCAAGCTGCTTCCGACTCATGGCGACCCTATGAATCAATTTCCTCCAAAGCGTCCTACCCTTAACAGCCTGGCTCAAATCTTGCAAACTGAGGGCCGATGCTTCCTTTATAGAGTCAATCCATCTCTTGTTGGGTCTTCCTCTTTTTCTGCTGCCTTCAACTTTTCCTATGGGAATGGTCTATAACTTGTATGCTTTAGATCAGGGGTGTCAAACATCTGGCCCTTGAGGCAGCCACACACACACCCTACTCCTGATGTGGGCTGGTGAGCCCACTGTAGGCCTGCCAGCCGAGGTAGCCACCCTCCCAGTCCCAAGGTGTCAATGATCAAAGGCTAATGTTAAATAAAGAAAAATACTGTCAGAGTGTTATTGTGCTAAGAAGAAGAGTTGGTTTTTATATGCCGACTTTCTCTACCACTTAAGGAAGAATCGAACCGGCTTACAATCACCTTCCCCTCCCCACAGCAGACACCCTGTGAGGTAGGTGAGGCTGAGAGAGCTCTAAGAGCAGTAACTTGCCCAAGCTCACCCAGCTAGCTTCATGTGGAAGAGGGGGAATCCAACCCGGTGCTCCAGATCAGAGTCCAATGCTCCAAACCATTGCTCTATCCTACACCACGCTGGTCAAGTCTTCCTCACAAGCCCATATATTGATATAAATATTTCCTTGGTGTTACATGGCAGTGTAAATACACATTGCTACCAGGTGTAAAATCTGCAGGGTAAACAAGAGTAATTTTTTTTAACGTACGCTAAGGTCACAACCAAGTTGACTTTAGCAGCATTTGTTAAACCCAAACCTAGGCTGAGTGAATCGGGGCAGTCATTTTAATGCTCCTTGTAGCCTGGCATTACCTTCTCCAGAGAGATATTTGCCGTCTGCTCCTGTCTCCCTCAGTTCGGAATCCTATCCCATAGCCTTATGCCATGCAACATCTCTTCAGCGATGGGTATAGGTACACTAATGCTTTTGATGTCTACTACTCGTACAAATAGGGGCCCTGTGGCGCAGAGTGCTAAGCTGCAGTACTGCAGTCCAAGCTCTGCTCACGACCTGAGTTCGTTCTCGACGGGAGTCGGTTTCAGGTCGCCGGCTCAAGGTTGACTCAGCCTTCCATCCTTCTGAGGTTGGTAAAAGGAGTAAAGGGAAGATGGGGGTAAAGGGAAGATGACTGGAGAAGACACTGGCAAACCACCCCATGAACAAAGGCTGCCTAGTAAATGTCTGGATGTTACGTCACCCCATGGGTCAGGAATGACCCGGTGCTTGCCCAGAGGACCTTTACGCATGCAAATTGGAGATGGGAGGCAAAAGGGGACATTAAAACTCGACTACAGTTCACATTCAGCACATAATTCACATTTTATTTTTTATTCCGAGGAACAGCCCATCTCTTCAAAACCACATGAGGAATTCAGTTATACCGTATATAGGATTTCCAACCCCCAGTAGCTCAAGATCCCCCGCTATTACAACTGATCTCCAGCCGATAGAGATCATTTCCCCTGGAGAAAATGGCCACTTTGGCCATTGGACTCTATGGGATCGAAGTCCCTCCCCTAATGAAACCCCGCCCTTTTCAGGCTCCGCCCCAAAAACCTCCTGCCGGTGGCGAAGAGAGACCAGCCAGGTCCCTCTTTGCCACCGATGGGAGATTCGGAGGGGTGGAGCCTAAAGAGGGCGGGGTTCGGGGGAGGGACTTCAATGCCATGGAGTCCAATGGCGAAAGTGGCCGTTTCCTCCCGGTGGACTAATCTCTATTGGCTGGAGATCAGTTGTATTGGCAGGAGATCTCCAGGTAGTACCTGGAGGTTGGCAACCCTAGGTACTGCCCGGGGCATTTCCCGCCTTTTCTTAAGCGCCTCAGGCAAAGCCTGAGGAGAGAAAAGGGCGGGAAGTTTGGAAGAGGGTTGAAATTTGGCGGGAAGAGCTGGAGGGAAATTTGGCGGGAAGAGCTGTGTAAAGAACGAGCAATGGTTGTTACGCAGTGCCAGTATACCACAGCGGCCTCTCTCTTTCTGCTGTCGTGCCACTTTTCCAGTTCTCGCCTTTTCTTGACACATATTTGCCCTAGGTTTTTTTTTTTAAAGCATTATATGAGGGGGAGACATTTATGTCAACCTTCTCCATTTACACTCAAATCGTCCTTCCTCACCACCCCGCATCTTGACATAAAGTTTTCCTTAGTGTTCAACAGGGGTGTGAATTCACATTGCTACCAGCCATAAAAAAAACAAAAAACAAACCCTGAAGGGTAAAGAAGAACAATTGTTTAAAACTTGCACTAAAATCATATTTTGAGCATCTCCACCAGTATTTGCCATAGGTTTTTTTTTAAAGCATTATATGTGTCAATCTCTGTTTACACTCAGATCATCCTTCCTCACAAGCCCGCATATTGACAAAAAAGCTTTCCACCCCTGATCTACAGGGGTGTGAATACACATCACTACCAGGCATTTAAAAACTGAAGGGTTAAAGACGAATAATTGTTTTAAACATGCACCAAGGTCATATTTTGAGCATCTTCACACATATTTGCCCTAGGGTTTTTTTAAAGCAATATGTGAGTGGGGGACATATGTGTCAATCTCCTCTGTTTACCCTCAAATCGTCCTTCCTCACAAGCCCGCATCTTGACATAAGGCTTTCCTTAGTTTTCTACAGGGTTGTGAATTCACATTGCTACCAGGCATAAAAAACTGAAGGGTAAAAACAAATAATTGTTTTAAACATACACCAAGGTCACATTTTGAGGGTCCTGACACATATTTGCCTTAGGATTTTCTTTAAGCAACGTGTGAGGGGGAGGCATATGTGTTAATCTCTTTTTCAAATCGTCCTCCTCCTCACAAGGCCAGGTGTTAGTATCAGCCTTTCTTTAGTCTTCTACAAGGGTGTGAATACACATTGCTACCAGGCCTACAAAAACCGAAGGGTGAAGACGAATAATTGTTTTAAACATACGCTAAGGTCCCATTTTGAGGGTCCTGACGCGTATTTCCCCTAGGTTGTTTGTTTTTTTAAAGCAATATGTGAGGGGGAAGACCTTCACTTATGCTAACTTAAATTAACTCACAAAACATATATTTATTTTATTTTTCATTTTTCAAATTTATCGTCCGCCTCATCCCCAGCAAGCCAGGCTCAGGGTGGTCACATTTTGAGGGTCTTCTAACAGCGGGATGACAGGCTGAGGCAATCTCTCCATGCCCCCCCCCCCATCACTGACTTCTCTGTTTCTCAAAAAAACTCCACTAACAACATTTCTGCCTGTTATAAAGGGATTTAAGGTGCAAAATTGCTACCCAGGGTGGCAATATCACAGCACAGCTTCAGTCCTTAAATACAGAGATCACTATGGCTGTGCATTGAATGGTCGGAGTGGAAGATCTGCCCTTGAGAATCCCTCTGTTTTTGTACAAGTCGGAGGTTATATGATTGTGTTAATGTGCAAAAATACATTCCACGTGCCCCCGTTTACCAGAGAGAACCCCTGTTTTCTGCTGCTTGAGGTAAAATATTAATGGGCGAAAACGCATGGGAGGTTTTGCCTTGGATTTTCCGCTCTCTGGTTGCACATTTCCCCCATCTGAATTCTCAAAACTTTGCATGGGGGCTTGTTGTTTGAGTTTTGAGAATTTGGCTGGGGAAAATGTGCATTTAGAGAGCGGCAAATCCAAGGCAAAACATCCCATGCGTTTTTGCCCAATTGTCCCCCTTTTTGTTCCTGTTATATAGCCTTTTACACCTGTCTGCATGAAAAGGCTGAACTGCCCTTTCTTATGGTGGTCTATTTTTTCTCTCCTGTTTTATTCTCATAACAACTGTGAGGTAGTTTGGACCGAGGGTGTGACTAGCTCAATGTAATTTTTGTTATTGAGCTAGTTATATAAGTTATATGTTATTGAGCTAGTTATACAAGTTATATAATGAATTATATAATGAGTTATATAATGAGTGTTTTGGCAGAGTGGGCCTTCGACCCTGAATTTCACAGATCCTGATCTAACACTCTAACCACTACACTACATTTTGGCTTGCCCTTGGTATATGGAAAATGATAGTAAACTATTGGTTGCACAGATAATATTTTTAATGTGCCAAGCACTTAACAGCATTTATTACATTCACTTTCACGTTAATCTTGTCACAGCAAGGTAAATTGCAGTTTCCCCCCATTTGAGAGATTAGGCTATGATTGAATGCACAAACCAAGCTACAGCAGAAGTAGACTAGAACCCAGATCTCCTGGATTTGTGTGTGTGTGTGTGTATGTGTGTGTGTGTGTGTTTATCTCCCCCATGTGTCAAAATCCTAAAAACAAATTTGCAAATATTAATATTTTCTTCATTCCTTAGGCTGATGGTTAATCCTGGATTCCTGTCTCATATGAAGGATTTGTAAATCTTTTTCATTGGCCCGCCAGCATGTCTGTCTGTGAGGATATGCTTCTTTGCAACTACCGCAAATGCAGAGTCAAGCTTTCAGGCTATGGATGGGTCACGGCCTGCTCGCATATCTTCTGTGACCAACATGGCAGTGGAGAGTTCAGCCGTTCACCAGCCGTCTGCCCTGCTTGCAATAGCGCCCTGTCCGGCAAGTTAGATATTGTTCGGACTGAACTCAACCCTTCTGAAGAATATAAAGCAATGGTGCTTGCCGGACTGCGTCCAGAGATTATTCTGGACATCAGCTCCAGGGCCATGGCCTTCTGGACATACCAGGTAAAGTCACCTTGAATGAAGCTCCAAAACTGGTACTTCGATACAAAGAAAAGGATGTACTTTCAAAATAATTGGAGGATTAGTATATATTGAGTGTGCACATGTGCTACTGTCTAAAAAGCTGACGCAAAGACTTCAAGCTGAAGATCTGGCAAATGCTATTACTATTCTTAGAATTAACTGACTCGAGTTTCTCAGATAAAACTCTGGCATGGAGGAAACCAGTATCTTATTCACATCATCATCGTTTACTGACTGATTCTTTCTCTTCAAGCCTATGGGTTGGCTCCAAAGAACTGTTCTTGGAAGGAGAATAGCTGCTAGAGCTGTTTTGCAAATGTTTCCAGAAATATTTATGTGTGTATTTACATACTGCTAAGATGGGTAGGTCTGATAATTGTTTTCATGCTTCTGTTTGCACAGAAATTGTGCAAGTGATTGTGCAATCCGAAAAAACAGTTTGGGATTTAACTTCCAGAGGGGTAATTTTGTATGCTGAAGCCCAAACAAAAAGGAGTCTTGTGGTATTTTGAAACTTAACAAATTTCTTATATCAGCATTTATAGAATTTCCCAGAAGTTGCAGATTTAGGGTAAGTGGGCTGTGTTCTATAACTGCTGATATAATAAATCTGTACAAAATTCTACCTGCATACTATGAAGAAGCCGGTAAAAGATGGAAAGGTGGCATTAAATTGTGGAATTCACTGCCAGTACCAGCCACGATTAAAGGGAACCTTCTACATCCAGGGGTAGCAAACCTACCAGTGTGAGGAGGCAACATCAGAGGAAGGCCTCGGCATCCTGTTGTTGGAACTCCAGAGGAGCTGGTTGGCCACTGTGTGAAAGAGAAGGATGATGGACTGGCTTGGACCATTGGTCATATCCATCAGGGCGCTTCTTATGTTCTTAAGGTGAAAATAAGAATAGATGATAGTTGTGCAACTGTTCTTTCTCTACAACTATGACATTTAGAAACATGTTTTTTTAAAGAAATAAAGTAGAAATAATTGGTTTCTGCTTAATCTGATGGATTGATGTCACAGAGTAGACTGTGATGTGCTCCCAAATCATGTTGGTGGTAGGAAGATTCAGAACAGGCAAAACACAAGTTTTCACATCTTCCCCACCAACTGTTTCACTGTAGACCAACACCAAAAATTGAAGAACACCATTATGATTCCCGTTTTGATTTCTGTCTTTGCAGGTTCATCAAGAAAGGCTGTACCAAGAATACACCTACAGCAAGGCTGAGGGCCACCTGAAACAGATGGAAAAAGTTTACACCCAGCAACTCCAGAGTAAGGATGTGGAGCTGACATCCATGAAGAGTGAAGTTTCCTCCCTGAAGAAAGTACTGGAGGAATACAAAAAGAAATTCACTGAACTTTCAGAGAAACTCATGGAGCGCAACCGGCAATATCAGAAGCTGCAGGGCCTCTATGACAGTCTACGCTTACGTAACATTGCTGTAGCTAGTCAGGAGGCAGCTCATGAGCCCCCTATGATGCCACAGCCGGCTGTCTTTGGATTCCCTTTGGGTAAGGATGGTGATTTCTCAGCTTGGGAGCTGAACTGTTGTAGCATATTCCATTGCAAGTAGGGTTGCCCACTCTGGATTGGGAAATACCTGGAGATTTTGGGGGCAGAGCCTAAGGAAGGTGGGCTTTGGAGAGGGGAGGGACTTCAATGTCACAGAGTCCAGTTACCAAAGTGGCCATTTTATATAGATTGGAAATCAGTTGTAATAGCAGGAGATCTCCAGCCACTACCTGGAGGCTGGGAACCCTGGTTGCAAGGCATAACACTGAAATGCAATGAACTTTTTCCATATAAGGAAGTAGAAGTCCCTCCTTTTGGCTTATCTTGGATTCTTTCTCCCCATATTTCCATGCCTTCCCCCCACCTAACCTTTCTTGTCCCTGGTTCACCTATCTGCCCAGTCTTTCCTCTCTCCTGCCACTCTCACCTACCCCTTCATTGGTTTCCCCCCCCTGCAACATCTGTGGGTTATCCTTCCCATTCTCTTCCCTCTCCTTCTCCCCTTATTTGCTCCTTTTGCAATTGTTGGGCACCGCGTTGGATTGCCACACAATGTTCTCTTTTCCATGACCTTTCCACATCCACATATGGCACTGTTACTATTTTGGTGGCTTGTACTCCCTTCCAATGTTAAAAAGTCATACTTTTCCAGAATTTTTTTTTTTGGGGGGGGCTTTCTCAAGCTTGCAGTAGTGACTTTAGGCTAGTCACAATTCTCTTTGAGCTCTCTCAGCCCCACCTGCCTCACAATGTGTCTGTTGTGGGGAGAGGAAGGGAAGGAGATTGTAAGCCGGTTTGATTCTCCTTAAAAAAAAAGACAGAGAAATTCGGTATATAAAAAACCCAAATCTGCTTCTCTTTTTCTTCAGTAACCTCTGCCTTAGCCCTGGGTGACTCCCTCTTGCTGATTAAAAACAATAATTGCACAGGAGTGCATACTTGGCCTTTTAGATATATAATATTATGTGAGTTAACATACTAGTGTAGCTAATGATGCCTTCTTTATAGATCAAGGGAGCTGCCTTAAGCATATCTACTGAGAAGTAAGTCCCACGTTATTCAGCAGGGCTTACTCCTAGGAAACTTGTCTTTAGTATTGCAGCTTAATTTCCCCTGCTCCCACTAATTTCATGCCTCTTTCTTTAATGTCCTAGGAAATGCGGCCAGGTTCTCAGGGGATACCACACCTCACCAAAGCCAGCGTGGCGAGGGGGACTTCCATTTCAAACCCTTCTTTGCTTCCTCTCCGCCGATGGGCGAGTCTGCCAACAGCTTCTTTTCTTTCAACTCTCCTGGTAATGATCTGGAGCCGTGCCCGGGAGGCAACAGAGCCTATAAAATTAAGAGGATGTAGCACAAAATTTATATCGATGCTTTATTAGGCCTTTCTGAAGGATTTGAGGGAATGGGTAGAAGCTCTTTTCAGAGACGTGAGAGTCTCACGAGAATTCACAGACCAGACCAGAGAGAAATCCGGTGGGTGTCACTACCAAATTTCGCCACAGCAAACCTCAAAGCAAGCGGTCTACATGGAGGAGGACTGAAAGAATGAATATTTCAGCTGCAACCAAGTTAATTTCATGTCACCCCACCACCACCTCTGGCTATGATCTTAACCTCATACTTAAAAGTGAAATGTGTTAAGAATCAGGGTATCCAGTTGTTCCACCCTGACATTTCTCCAGTTGTTATACAGCACATTATTGTTGTATTGCTGTAACTGTAGTGCATTGTGATACTTCCTTTCCTTTTGATTGTTGCTTTGAATTCTATGTGTTGCATGTCATATTGATGTGTTTTCCTCTGATTATGTATATAAATATGTCTTCAAGATCACATTGTTTTGCTTATCACTTGTATGTTGCAGGTGTGTGGGTTAAACGTTTTTCTTGGTCCATATATTGACTCTGATTTTTGTGTTTACATTTCCTTGGGTATACACCCCTGCATTCTAGTTCTTGCTATGGGGTTATATTTTGTCAACTCTTTCAATTAAGTCATTTCCTACTTTATCTGTTATGTTTATACCCTGCTTTTCAGGTAGATTGGTTTGCAAAGTGGCTTATATTTAAAATCCACAGTGATATGCAATTGAAATAAGGGCAAGAACCCTTTGAGTACTTCATGAAGAACACAGTTAATAAATATTTCAAATAAATAAATGCTGCTGTTGAAGCAGTTTGTAAAACTCTTTCTGCCTATTGGTCTAGTGGGGGTTTGCCTCTGGAGAGAAGAGAACCCTTCCTTATTTGGGGAGATTAGATTCTTCCATAACTGAAGCCTTGAAAAATATGGAACGCACGGTTAAAGGATAGGACTTTTGTTCTGGTTGCCAGCTCCGGGTTGCTAACCTCCAGGTACAAGCTGGAGATCTCCTGCTGTCACAACTGATCTCCAGCTGCTAGAGATCAGTTCCCCTGGAGAAAATGGCTGCTTTGGCAATTGGACTCTATGACATTGAAGTCCCTCCCCTCCCCAAACCCCGTCCTCTTCAGGCTCCGCCCCAAAAACCTCCCGGCGGTGGCGAAGGGGACCTGGCGACCCTATTGCCAGCTCTGGGTTAGGAATTACCTGGAGATTTTGGGGGGTTGGGCCTGAGGAAGGTGGTTTGGTGAGGGGAGGAACTTCAATGCCATAGAGTCCAAATGGCAAAGCAGCCATTTTCTCCAGGGGAACTGATCTCTATCAGCTGGAAATCCCCAGCCACCACTTGGAGGCTGGCAACCCTATTTCAACTGCCAAATGCCTGGTTCTCTCCCTAAGCCGTCTGTTGCCTGATCAGGCTTTTAATCACCCCCCCCCCCCATGTTGGACAGTTCATTTAATTAATCTTTGAATCCGATTCACTTAGATCTGGATTTCGCAGTGAGCAAAATTTATCATTCCTGTCCTTTAATGTTGCATTATTTATTATTTATATATCGGCATATATAATTCTCAGCCTAGCCCCACTGCAGGGGGGGGGGGAAGCAATAAACTTGTTGGCTTTGTAACACACTTCAGTCACAGTTTTGTCTTAGGGTTGCCAGCTCCGGGTTGGAAAATACCAGGAGATTGGGGGGGGGGGGAGCCTGAAGAGGGCGGGGCTTGGACAGGGGAGGGACTTCAATGCCATAGAGTCCAATGGCCAAAGCAACCATTTTCTCCAGAGGAACGGATCTCGACCGGCTGGAGATCAGTCGTAATAGCAGGAGATCTCCAGCTAGTACCTGGAGGTTATAAAAATAGGCAGCACTTATGGCATACACTGACTCATAATCAATATTGCTTTAACATTTTATCAGATCATAACAGTTATGTAACATCTGAATAACATTCCTCCAATGCACTCGCTGAATATATTCATTCAATACAAGTCATGGCAAAAACAAGTTACACTTCAACTGTATAAATTGCCAGATAGGCTCGAGTTTCTCCTGTTTCAAAAGTTCTCCATGCGTATGAAGAATCTTCTGCGGATGCCAAAAAAATAGGACTACCTTTTGGAAACCTATTTTTTTGGCATCCGCAGAAGATTCTTCATACGCATGGAGAACTTTTGAAACAGGAGAAACTCGAGCCTATCTGGCAATTTATACAGTTGAAGTGTAACTTGTTTTTGCCATGACTTGTATTGAATGAATATATTCAGCGAGTGCATTGGAGGAATGTTATTCAGATGTTACATAACTGTTATGATCTGATAAAATGTTAAAGCAATATTGATTATGAGTCAGTGTATGCCATAAGTGCTGCCTATTTTTATAACCAGTTTCTATTTGGCACTATTTTGAGTACCTGGAGGATGGCAACCCTAGTCGTAATATTACTTTATAATAATAATAAAAAAAAACTAATAGAAAGTGGAGGAAATTACATAATTGGAAAGCTCAGCGCGCCTCTCCCTGTTGTGCCAAATTACCAATCCGTTGCAATTAACATCTCCTTTTGTAGTGTGTCCTCCAGACCTTTAGATGTCCTCCTAGGTGCTTCGGGTCTCTGTGGTTGCACGCGATGGAGTTGCAGGAAGAGGAGGAGGGTCGGAAAGAATCATGGCCGAGGAAGAAGAAGACAACCCGCAAGCTCGGCAAAACTTACAGGTAGGGCGAACCAAAGACCAGCTTGCATTTCTGGCCGTCCAGGGAGAAACTTCTGCAAGGCGGTGCTTGAAGCGAAGCAGTTCAGACTCGTTTACTCCTTGCTGGTCGTTTCAGGATTCGCACGTACAAACCCTAGAAAAGCTGAGACACTGGAGATGAGCGGGGTTGCAGGATGCAAACCGTTCCCTGGGTTCTCTTCGGCCACTTATGCACGGGAGGGTTTGCCTTGTTGCTGCTCTCCAGATGCACATTTTCTCCATCTGAATTCTCAAAACTCTGCTCCCCCCCCTTTTTTTGAGTCTGAGAACCCGGATGGGAAAAATGTGCATCTAGAGCAGTGGTTCCCAACCTTTTTTTGACCAGGGACCACTAGGACTTTTTTTGTTCGGTGCAGGGACCCCAAGGTTCAAAATAAAAATTCTGAGAATTTGAAAATAAACTTTAATCATAACTGTTAGTTAAACATTAAACTTAGAATAATATTTGAATATATATTTTTATAATAGAGAACTTTTAATTGAAAATATTAATTTATTATGGGTTTATAACTTTGTTTCACGGACCTTAATTTAGTTCTCGCAGACCCCTGGGGGTCCACTGACCCCCGGTTGGGAACCAGTGATCTAGAGAGTGGTAAATCCAAGGCAAAACCTGCTTTGCCCAATGCTTATCACTCTGTTGGATCACAGGGATCATCAGGGTCATCTAGTCCAACCCCTTGCACAAGTGTGCGGGGAAAAATATATCCCCTTGACTACCACTGTAAACGCTGCTCCTTGCTTTCCAGTTCACTGAGGACTAGGGGTAAAACTGGGTTGCAAGAGGATTGCTAGGGTAGCACCTGAGGATGTCGGTGCGCGCTGTGCGGTATGATCTAGACCTATGTGCAGGCTTCTGTGATTCAACCCAGCCTTCTGACCCATGAAGCCCTATGATTAGCTGAACCCAGGTGCATTGACCGAGGCTGTTGAACAGTGACCAGAAGGCATTCCATACATGCTCAGGTGCCCCCTTGTTACTTGGCACTGTACAGATAAAACTGGTGATCTGACCCTAGAGTTTATGCTCCCTGGCTACCATCCTTTTTCCGAAAGACTGGAACATGTAAACTTTCCATGCCTGTGAATTGTATATTGGCATGACATGGTTGACATTATCTTAGAAATAAAGCAGGAAGCCTGTGGCACTTTTGAGACTAACAAAATTTATTCCGGCATAACCTTTTTAGAGTTAGAGCTCACTTCATCAGCTATGTGAAGTGTATGTCCACCAGCCTCAATTATATACACAACAGAAAGGTGGGGGTGTTACAAAGAGAAAGATGTAAAGAGTAATCAGTTCATTCGGATTGGGCGTGAGACACTTCAACTGTTGTTAGATAGGCAAAACATAAAATCTAGTGGAAGATTAAATATGATAAGCAGATACAATCAGAAGTTACAGAGATATACTTGAAGTCATTAATCTAGTCATTAGTCTAGACAAGATGCAGATGGAAGAGCGTGCCGTCAAGTTTCTGCAACCCTATGGGGTTTTCAAGGCAAGAGCTGAACAGAGGTGGTTTGCCATTGCCTTCCCTCTGCAAAGCAGCCCTGGCCTTCCTTGGTGGTCTCCCATCAGTGTACTAACCAGGGCTGTATATGCTTAGCGTCTAAGATCTGATGAGATCGGGCTAGCGAGGTATCCAGGTCAGGGCTAGTCAAGATACTAGCATCTAAAATTGTCTAATGGTAACATGTCTTGTTCGGGCCACTGTCTGATAGGAGCTGGTTGACCAGCTGTACCATTTCCGAGACCATTACTTTGAGAGCCACAGTGTGGAGGATGCTGGGAAAAAGCAGCAGGATGTACGGGAAGAGATGGAGAAGACACTGCAGGCGATGGAAGCAATAGAAGGTAATTCCCATGAAAGCTTTAACTCTCTGGGAGCCAGCATGGTGTAGTAGTTAAGAGTGGTGGTTTGGAGCGGGGACCCAGTTCTGGAGAACTGGGTTTGATTCTCCACTCCTCCACATGAAGCTAGTTGGGTTACCTTGGGCTAGTCACACTCTCTCAGCCCCACCTACCTTACAGGGTGTCTGTTGGGGGGGGGAGGGAAGGTGATTGTCAGCCGGATTCTTCCTTCAGTGGTAGCCTGTGCACTAAGAAGGGCGTGAGCTGAGGCCTGCTTTACCACCTGTAAAGCACCTGTGTTTTAATCTCTTCCTCTTTTAAAAAATAGCCTTCGCTCCAGATAAAGTTTTGGAGTTCATAATGACTCTTGTCTGACCCTTTGGCATTCCTGTTTTCAAATTCCCAGTTCTGAGGATTTTGTGCTGCTTGGTGTAGGGTTTTAAGTACTATGGGAGTCTAAGCAATGTATTCACACACAAGGATAATGTCTGAATATGTTAATAGTGGCAGGCACTATGTGCATGAGTTACAACTGCATAACGCTGTGGAGATCCAAATTGTCATTAAAGAAAGCCCTGCTGTGCGCTGGTGGGTGGATTTCATTGCTCTGCAGGGCTATCCATGGCTAGTAGTCAAAATGAATACTACCTGTATACCTATTCTCTCCAGGATCAGAGGAGGATGCCTGTTATATGAGGTGCTGTAGAACACAGGCAGGATGGTGCTGCTGCAGTCGTCTTGTTTGTGGGCTTCCTAGAGGCACCTGGTTGGCCACTGTGTGAACAGTACTGCTGGACTTGATGGGCCTTGATCTGATCCAGCAGGGCTTTCCTTATGTTCTTATGAAAGACAGTTTCTTTTCCTCCCTTCCTCTGCCAGGCCTGCCCCAGGGACGAGCGCACACACTGATGTTAAAGGGGAAGGCTCTGAACGTGTCTCCAGATTATAGTGCCCAAGCCGAAGAGCTGCTCTCCAAAGCGGTCAAGTTGGACCCAGAACTCGTTGAGGCCTGGAATCAGTTAGGGGAAGTTTACTGGAAAAAGGGTGATGTTTCCGCTGCTCATACCTGCTTCTCTGGAGCCCTGAGCCATGTAAGTCTCCCACAGTTCCTCCCTGCAGGAAGAAGGGTGGTGGGTTTGAACGGTTGCCTGAATTTTTCTAAGGGTAATTTCAGTGTGTAGGAGATCAACCAGGTGCCCTCCCATTCGTAGGCAGGGGATATCCCCAAAAGTACTTTTGGGAAGCGAGCAGGGCCATGCTTGTAGTCTCGGCGAAAGCCTATCAGCTTTCTTATGCTTATGTCTTATGCTCAGATCCCCATCTTGGAGGGTCCCGAACGTCAGCCAAACCTTACTCTGTCTTCCCCTCCCACTCTTTTCTGCAGTGCAAAAACAAGGTGTCCCTGCAGAATCTCTCTATGGTGCTACGGCAGCTGCGCACGAGCTCCACCGACGAGCATGCCCGCAACGTCATGGACAGTGTGCGGCAGGCCAAGCTGGCCGTGCAGATGGACGTGCGTGATGGCCGTTCTTGGTGTGAGTCTGCCGTGCTCTTTTTAGCCACCCCCAAGGGGGAGAGAGTCTCTAGGAAGGAAGGGAATGGTGACATTTACATCAATTGTTTCCACAGATGTCCTGGGCAACGCCTACCTCTCCCTGTTCTTCAACTCAGGACAGAATCCCAAGATCTCCCAGCAGGCGCTGAGTGCCTATTCTCAAGCAGTAGGTGCTGGAATGGGCTCTAGAAGAGGCTGTGGTCTGGGGAGGAGGGGACGGTGGGCCCGATTGGGCCTCTGTCTGTGATGCCAGAAGCTGAGGTGAAGAGAGCCTTTCTTGCAGAGTAGATCAGGGTTTTCAGTTTGGATGGAAAAGCTGAGGGACTTGGGAATATTTAGTCTGAAGGAGAGGAGGTTGAGGGGGGACATGATAGCTCTCTTTAAGTATTTGAAGGGCTGTCACTTAGAGGAGGGCAGGGAGCTGTTCTTATTGGCAGCAGAGGATTGGACTCGCAATAATGGGTTTAAATTGCGGGAGGAAAGGTACCGGCTGGATATAAGGAAAAGTATTTTTTACAGTGAGAGTTGTTTGACAGTGGAATCAGCTACCCAGGGAGGTGGTGAGCTCCCCCTCACTGGCGGTCTTTAAGCAGAGGCTGGACAAGCACTTGTCAGGGATGCTGTAGGCTGATCCTGCATTAAGCAGAGGGTTGGACTAGATGGCCTTTATGGACCCTTCCAACTCTGTGATTCTATGAGGGCTGTTTTCTGCATAAGACCTGCTGTTGACCTGTCCATGTGCCTAAGATTGGACTTCATTTGTAATTTGTGTCTGGAGGAGGTGCTTGGAGTTGCCATGGGCAGAGGCAGCAATGTTCACGCCCTTCTCTCGGCCTTCGTTCCGTAGGAGAAGGTGGACCCTACTGCATCGTGTAATCCTGACCTGCATCTCAATCGAGCCACGGTGAGTTGATGGGAAAGGGGACATGGTGCCATGTAATATGTGGCTGATTTATGTATTTATTTGCTTCATTTATATCCTGCCTTTTTCCCCATTGGGGGACCCAAAGTGGCTCACATCGTTCTCCTCTCCTCCATTTTATCTCTACGACAACCCTGTGAGGTAGGTTAGGCTGAGTGACTGGCCCAAGTCACCCATCAAGCTTCCATGGGAGAGTGGGGATTCGAAACTGGGTTTCCCAGATCGTAGTCTGACACTTTAACCACTACACCGCACTGGTTTAACCTATCTGAAAGTACTCTGGAAAGTTCGTGGTAACCTTTTTAACGGGTTGATGGACAGAAGGTGATCCTCGAATGAAATGCGGCCAAGAAGAAGAGTTGGTTTTTATACCCTGATTTTCTCTACCTTTAAGGAATCTCAAAGCGGCTTACAATCACCTTCCCTTCCTCTCCCCACAGCAGACACCTTGTGAAGTAGGTGGGGCTGAGAGTATTCGGGGAGAACTCTGACTAGCCCAAGGTCACCCAGCTGGCTTCATGTGGAGGAGTGGGGAATCGAACCGTTTTCACCGGAGTAGAGTCCACCACTCAACCACTACATCACGCTGGCCTTCAAAAAGGCCTTCCCTCTTATCCCTTTTGCCCTCTGGTCTGATTACTCAGCATTTGGCTAGTGCAGCAGTCTCCTTTCCCTACAATAACATAAGGCCTGCTCAGGGAGAGAGAGAGGGGCCGGGAAAACCTTCCTCAAATTCTGCGCAGTTCCTGACATAAAGTACTCTGGTGGATGAGGAGGCTTGCAGTTTCTTTGGGACATAGTTGAGAATGTCAAACATAGTGAGAGCCAGCGTGGTGTAGTGGTTAAGAGTGGTGGTTTGGAGTGGTTGACTCTGAACTGGAGAACCAGGTTTGATTCCCCACTCCTCCACATGGGCGGTGGAGGCTAATCTGGTGAACTGGATCTGTTTCCCCGCTCCTGCACATGAAGCCAGCTGGGTGATCTAGGGCTAGTCACAGCTCTCTCTGCCCCACCTACCTCGCAGGGTGTCTGTTGTGGGGAGGGGAAGGGAAGGTGATTGTAAGCCGGTTTGATTCTTCCTTAAGTGGTAGAGAAAGTTGGCATATAAAAGCCAACTCTTCTTCAATATGATGTAGTCTCAGCGGGTCCATTATTGGAGCCTGGCCTTCTTCCCCTCAGAATATTAATGCATCGGACTTTGCATCCATCCCAGAATGATACACAGGTGTTTTGACTCCTAGACCTGTTTTTTTGTTCTTGCCTCATTTACAAGTACTGATTTCTTTGGGACTTCCCCTTCTCTTAATCTGTCACTCTGCGCTGTGTTCTTTTGGGGCAGCTCTATAAATACGAAGAAAACTACACGGCGGCTCTGGAGGGTTTTGCCCGGGCCGGAGCCCTCGACCCAGCTTGGCCAGAACCACGTCAACGGGAGCAGCAGCTGGTTGACTTCCTGGAGAGGCTCACTGGCCTCCTTGAAAACAAGGTATTGCAGCAACGAGACTGGACTCCTTGCTCTTCTGCAGCCTTGGTAAGGGTGTTGTCGAGTAACCCTGCTGCTCTCTCCCTTTCAGGGAAAGGTCAAAGGGAAGAAGCTGCAAAGCATGCTGAGAAGCCTGCGTCCCTCCCAGCTGGGTCCCTGTGGGGACGGCCGATACCAGGGCCCCTCGGGTCAGAAGTTGGAGCTGGAACAGCGACCCCTGAGTACCCTGAGGGTGGGGGTTAACACAGGCACTGTGGTCCTGGGGAAAGTTCTGTTCAGCCTGACCACAGAGGAGAAAGTGCCTTTGTGAGTATCCATCCCATAATTTCTCCGACTTCCCCTTCGTGCTAAGTTTTCGTCTTTGTCCCTTTCGTCCTCCTTATTAGGGCTTATCTCCCACTGTAACCTGAAGGCCCAGGGCACGTAGCAATATTTGTTTTAAAAGCCAGCGTGGTGTAGTGGTTATGCGCAGTGGTTTGGAGCGGTGGTCTCTGATCTGGAAAACCGGGTTTGATTCTCCACTCCTACACGGGAGCGGCGGAGGCTAATTTGGTGAACTGGATTTGTTTCCCCACTCATACACACGAAGCCAGCTGGGTGACCTTGGGCTAGTCACACTCTCTCAGCCTCACCTTCCTCACAGGGTGTCTGTTGTGGGAAGGGAAGGTGATTGTAAGCTGGTTTGATTCTCCCTTAAGTGGTAGAGTGGTAACTCTTCTTCTCTAAACAATAATAGCAATAATAACAAAAAGTCCTAACTTTAAATGACATCCTTCCCCATACCCATTCTTACCCACTGAATTATTGTTTAGGCTTTTCTACTCCACTTCCATTCCAAGGGACCCACACTGACTTACAGAAATTTCCACACCAAATTGCACAACTTAAATAATCATAGCAATCAAGCAAACAAAAACAGATGCCTTCTTAGTCGGTCTTTCTTCATTCAGCTAGCCATTGTAGCCCCCTACCCCAGGCTGCTAGCCACAGACGAAGAGCCAAGAGCCCTTTGGCTGTCCTCCAAGGTCTCATGCCTCTTGTAAGCCTTACTCAGTGTTTTTGTCTGCAGGCAAGAAGGAGACAAAAACACAGCTGAGATGTTGTGCAACTGGAAAGAAGCTCCCTCAACAATTCCCCTTTCTTACTCCTTGAACGTTTGCTTGAATTAAAAAAAAACACGTTCATTCTGAAACAGGTTTGGACTAGGATTTTGGCGAGCCTCCAGGAAAGGCAATTCCAACAAGGATGATCTGCCAAAAGGGCCCATCTAGGTACCCTTGACGTTTGAATTGGGTGGATGGATGCATTTTAGAGTAGGGAATTTTCAGCTGAGTTTAGGGGGCACAGTGCCTGTAAAAATGTCCAATGTCTAGTCTTAGAGCTTTATAGGACACAACCAGCTCCTTGAATCTTCATTCATTATTTATTTAAAGTATTTTTATCCTCCACTCAAATACGGGCTCAAAAGTTGATCCAATTAAAACAGGAAAAACAGTCTAAAAAAATCCAGTTTAAACAAAACAAAAACCCTCACCCAAGCGTCAGTGATTAATTAATCGTGTTCTGTGTGGAAGTGTCTGTCATTCTTTCTTCTTGCCTGCCTCTCTGTTAACCATCCCTGATGTATCTTGATGCTTGATGTCCTTTCTGTTTCTCGACAGCACTTTTGGCTTGACAGACTCTGCCGAGGGCTCCTGTTTTGCCATCACTGTTTACAACATGGCCCAGAGCTGGGGGGTTCTAATTGGGGACTCGGTGGCTATTCCCGAGCCTCACCTTCAGCACTATCACATCCAGCACCAAGGCAAGGTGAGCCTAGGGCACGCTCTTCTTCCGCCCTGCCTTCCCACGCTCCAATATGTACCCATTGAACAAGGGGCCTTGTTTAATAGCAAGCCCCAAAGCCTCATCATTGTGACAGGTTGAACTGAATTCCTTGAATATACAAGTACTGGAAACAAAGGACTCTTAAAGCAAAGGAGAAGCAATGCAAAACTTGCTGTTTTTCTCCCCCATGTTGCTGCTGTGACTCACCCACAGGTCAGTCATTCCGGGGCAAAGACTGTTTCCTGGGGAAAGACTTTGCGAGCCGGAATGGCTCAGTGAAAGAGCCTCTGCTGGGCATGCAGAAGGTCCCAGGTTCAATCCTCGTCATCTCCAGTTAAAAGGTTCAGGTAGTAGGTGATGTGAAAGACCTCAGCCTGAGACCCTGGAGAGCTGCTGCCAGCCAATTTGAAGCGGTGGACTCTGATCTGGAGGACCGTGTTTGATTCCCTGGTCCTCCACATGAGCGGTGGATGCTAATCTGGTGAACAGGGTTGGTTTCCCTACTCCTACACACGAAGCCAGCTGGGTGACCTTGGGCTAGTCACACTCTCTCAGCCCCACCAACTTCACAGGGTGTCTTTTGTGGGGAAGGGAAGGTGATTGTAAGCCAGTTTGATTCTGCCTTAATTGGTAGAGAAAGTCGGCATATAAAAACCATCTCCTCTTCTTCTCCTCCTCCTCCTTCTAATGATCTTGATTCAGTATGAGGCAGCTTCTTCTGTGTTCAAATAGCCTGCAGGCCTCTAGTCTTCCTTTTGGTTGTGATTTTACAGTTGTTAAAACATGCAGAAGTCTTATTCCTGTTTCATAGTACAGTTGTTAATAGGATTCAGAGGGGAGCAGGTCCTCATTGGATTAACTTTTCTACCCAATCTCCCCCCCCCTTTTGGTGCAGTGGTTAAGAATGGTGGTTTGGAGCGGTGGACTCTAATCTGGAGAACCAGGTTTGATTCCCCACTCCTCCACATGAGCGGCAGGTGCTGATCTGGTGAACTAGATTCGTTTCCCCACTCCTACACATGAAGCCAGCTGGGTGACCTCTCAGCCCCACCTACCTCACAGGGTGTCTGTTGTGGGGAGGGGAACGGAAGGCGATGGTCAGCCGGTTTGATTCTTCCTTAAGTGGTAGAGAAAGTCGGCATATAAAAAACAACTCTTCTTTTTCTTCTTCTTTCTCCTTTCCAGAGTTTCACTTTCTCGAGCATCCGCGTGGAGACCCCACTGCTGCTGGTGGTGAACGGCAAAGCGCAGGGATCCCAGAGCCAAGCTGCTGCTACTGTGGCTTACCAGGCACAGAGTGAATGACATGGGGGGTGAAGGTGGGCCTCTCCCCCACCCTGCACCCAGCAAAGCTTGGCCCTCTCGCCTGTATTGTGGGTGGCTCTCAGCAGATATGGAAGAACAGCGGCCTAGGAAGGTTGGGCTGGTTTTATCTCCTGTTTGGGCATTTTGGAGCTGAAGGGAAGGGGATAGTGGGAGTACAGTCTGAGTGTGTGCTCAAACTGGGGGTGAGCTTTGCTTGGCTCCTCTAAACAATTCCGTTTCTGCAAACACCAGCCTGTTCTTTGAGGCACTGTTTTCACAAAACTAGCCTTAATCAGGCAGAAAACGAGGGGGACCTCTAATTCCCCTCCCAGTCTGGTCTCCTTCCAAAGGGTTGACGTTGAGGATTTGCAATCAGATCCCCAGAAGTGTAGGGGAACTTTACAAATCAGCCACAGCAGGTCCTGAATGGAGTCATCCTTTGAAAAAAGCCCCCTGGTTGGGGGAAGGAGGGTGGTGGTGGTTTCGATTGGGGAAACAGCAGTAGCTTTTAAAGGGTAACCTACAGTTGAGGGGTCTGATTTCTGACCCCCATGGTCATGTTGGCCCTCAGAGTTCTCCCACTTTTCATGACACCGTTTTTGTCTTCATTTTCAGGGGCCAGTTCCTCATTCAGATTTCAGTTAGTTCGGGCACTTAAGTTCCTTGGGCGCGACATCTTTTATAAACCCCAAGTGCTCAAGTTCTATTATCTTTGTGTGTGTGTGTGTGAATGTGTGTATATATATGTATAGGAGATAACCTGTATTTATTTGGCAAAATTTGAATTTGTTTTTGTAAGTGTTTTTTTTAATACATTTTTTCAGACTGTTCTCCCTAGGCAATAAATATTTGTTCTTCGCCCTTTGTGCGGTGTCTTTCATCTGGATTCCAGAACCAAAGAAGAACCAAAGTTTGGCCAAAATCTGAGCATCTCTGTCACTGTTTATGTGAACGCTGATGTGGGATAGAAAGCGCAAGAGACCCCGGAAAGTTTTCAAGACAAGAGACGTTCAAAGATGGTTTGCCATTGCCTGCCTCCGCGTCATGCCCCTGGTACTCCTTGGAGGTGTCCCATTCAAATGCCAGGGCTGACAGTGTGTGACTGGCCCAAGGTCACACCGCAAGCTTCATTGGCAGAGTAGGGATTTGAACCTAGCTTTCCCAGATCATAGTCCAACACCTTAACCAATACACCACACTGGCTCCTAATGTTCCCTTTGGTTATTATTGGTTGTGGGCCACTTTTCGGATGGGCCTGGGTGAGAAATCTTCAGAGTGAGCTTAGCAGTATAAAACAGTTCTCCTCTAGCCTTCAGAAGCATAGAGAAAGAGCTGCCTAAAATACTGAATGTCCCCTCCCTTTTCTTTGCCACCATGTCACAGCTGACTTATGGCGACCCCGTAGGGTTTTCAAGGCAAGAGACATTGGGAGGTGGTTTGCCATTGCCTGTCTCCCTGTCATGCCCCTTGTATTCCTCGGAGGTCTCCCATCCAAATACTAGCCAGGGTCAGGGCTGAAAGTGTGTGACTGGCCCAAGGCCTGGCTTTGGCCGGGAAGAGCTGGGTAACAAATGGAAATAATAAATAAAATAAATAAAGGTCACCCTGCAAGCTTCCATGGCGCCAGTGGGATTTTGAACTTGGGTTTCTCAGGTCCCAGTCTGACACCTTAACCACCACACCATGCTGGCTCTTGAATGTCCTATATTCACCTCTAAAAGTTCTGAATGCCCCACTCCCCCTGATTTGTAGGTCATCCACTGGGGGCCCTGTGTGGCCCCTGTTAAGAATGAGTGGGCTAGCAGAGTGCATGAGAGATACTTGCTTCAAGGCCAGAGTTTTAGGGATGAATAGGGCTGGCCTGTCTTCTAGTATTTTTTTTGGAGTGGAGCAGGGAGCTCCTAGTTTGGGATGGGCAGTGGCCTGTGGATGTGATATGCCCCGCCCCTGCCCCCTTGGCAGGTTTATTTGGCCTCTGATGGCCCTACCAGTGTGATGTAGTGGTTAAAAGCGGTGGTTTGGAGTGGGGAACTAATCTGGAGAACTGGGTTTGATTTCCCACTCTTCCCCATGAGCGGCAGACACTAATCTGGTGAACTGGGTTGGTTTTCCCTCTCTTCCACATGAAGCCAGCTGGTTGTCCTTGGGCTAGTCACAGCTCTCTCAGCCCCACCTACCTCACCGGGTGTCTGTTGTGGGGAGGGGAAGGGAAGGTGATTGTCAGCCAGTTTGATTCTTCCTTAAGTGGTAGAGAAAGTCAGCATATAAAAACCAACTCTTCTTCTTTTCCTCCTCGAAATTTGCCCATAGTTTCAATCATAAGATGAAGAAAAAGGAAGAGGTTCCAGCTATAAGAAAGAGGGAGTTGTTCACTTGAATGTCTTGTTTTTGACTATGTAACATTTTGCACATCTTCTCATCTATAAAGCTGTGTGTGGAAAGCCTGTGCTACTTAATTAGGAAACCGTTCTGGACAGCTCTGGTTTTAATGTGGAGGCTGACAATTTGG
Organism: Euleptes europaea; assembly: GCF_029931775.1. Classification (NCBI taxonomy): domain Eukaryota; kingdom Metazoa; phylum Chordata; class Lepidosauria; order Squamata; family Sphaerodactylidae; genus Euleptes; species Euleptes europaea. Next base: position 8,026,148 of record NC_079329.1, on the reverse strand, counting down.
CAGGGGACCTCAAGTGTTTGAGACAAACCCTGTTTCTGGCCCTTGGAGGGTGGAGTGACCCCTAACAGTACAGAAGCTTGGCCATCCCTAACATAAATCTCAACGTAGAGGGTTTAGGAAGTCACCCTGCAAGGACAGAAAGAGGTTTTGCTGGAAAGGCTTTTTGTTTCATAGCCTATGCTCTGCACCAGCAACTTCCCCATCCTTTACACACTGCTGCCCCCTGCTGTACAATTTAATTTCTCTATTGCGATGTCCACCCCCCCCCCCCACCAGCCAGTTTTATGTTCAACATTTAAGTATGTTGGGGTATAGTTACACAACATTGCATATAAGGTGTAGTTTAGCCCAAATCTGAGTCTCTCTGTCACTGTTTATGTGAATGCTGATGCGGGATAGAAAGCACTAGAGACGCATTTTAAAATCCAGTGTCCGTTCCAGTCAAACTGATCTTTGCTTCTGTGTTAAATATACGGGAATGGAAGAAAGTGCTGTTAGCGTCCTGAGTGGAAATCCCTGGGAGAGTAGAACAGTCGTGCATTCCCAAGATTCTCAAAGTTTACAGGGGCCTTACCCTGGCAAGACCTGCCCCCCTTCCCTTCTTCCCCACTTATTAATTACACAAATAATTTGTAACCCCCCCACACCATACTAGCCTCCCTTCACCTTTTGCTAATGTCTAGGATTGCCAGTTTCTGTACAGAACATTTTATTAGCCGTACCCCAGGGGTGTCCAATCTTTTGGCTTCCCTGGGCCACATTGGAAAAAGAAGAATTGTCTTGGACCACACATAAAATACACTAACACTAACGATAGCTGATGCATAATGTTTTAAGTGAGTTTACGATTTTATGTTGGGCCGCATTCATAGCCGTCCTGGGCCGCAGTTTGGACAAGCCTGCTGTAAACAGAATAAAATCACAACAGGGTTAACTTCTTCCGCCACCACTCTTCCTGCTGGGGGAAACTGTTTCAGCAGACATTTCTCCCTTTCGAGCCATTTCAAGCTTCCCTCTAAGGCTTTAAGGATCCCATCGTTAAATCCATCTGAGCCAAGATTCAGCCCACTATCACCTCGCTAGAGGACAACTAAAGAGATACGGATTCTGCCCTCCTAAGGAACAACCAGGCTCACCTTCCTGTGACCTCTCTTAACTTAGCATGGCAAAGCTGCCTGACTGCCGCTTAATTGGCCGGGTTCAGCAGATGTTGCAGCCAGCCAACTTATCTTCTTAATTGGTTCCTGCGGGAGAGCCTAAGAAAGCGAGCCAGGAAAGTTCTAATACAAACAGTGGTTAATGATGCTGAGTTGGCTTTCTTCTCTTCCTGGTTTAAGTCTGGTGGAATTCCCTGGAAAGGTTTTTTCCTGAGGTGGCATGGTCTCTCCACATTTGGGATGTGAAGCAATGTAAGCCATAACTGCTTACAGCAACAGCACAGGGGTTGATTCAGAAAGCCAGGACCCTGGGTTCCTTTCCTTACTTCTGGCAAGGGGAGAGGAAGTAATTGTACAGTTGAAGCTAAGCAGGCCTGGGTTTGAGACTCAGCAGCTATATGTCTGATAGGCACACTATCCAGATAAAACATTCTCTGTTTGTTTTGCACTGTGTCAACTCTGATTACTGTTTCTGTGCAGTGGCCCGAGAGAGGCTTTCAGTCCAAAGAGGCAGAGGTGTTCCTTACCTGAGCTAGTCCACTATTCTGATGGCGAGGAGAAAGAAAATGTCAGTGTGGTGTGGGTAAGAGTGGTGGACTCCAATCTGGAGAACCGGGATTGATTCCCCACTCCACATGAGCGGCGGACGCTAATCTGGTGAAGCGGGTTGGTTTCCCCACTCAGCCACAAGAGGCCAGCTGGGTGACCTTGAGCTAGTCACAGCTCTCTTAGAGCTCTCTCAGCCCCACCTACCTCACAATTGCTTTGGCAATCGGACTCTATGGCATTGGTCCCTCCCCCTCCAAACCCTGCCCTCCTCAGACTCCACCTCCAAAATCTCCAGGTATTTCCCAACCTGGAGCTGGCAACCCTAGGGGAGGGGGATGCTCAGAGTGGCCCCCAGTAGCATTGCTCTCTCTACAGGGGAAAGGCCCTGATCTCTTTACCAAGGTCCAAACCAGCTATCCCGGGACCAGGGCCCCTATTTTCCCCCCAGAGTTCTTCTTAAGGCGGCTTTCATCTCCTTGTTCCTCAAGCTATAGATAAGCGGGTTGAGCAAAGGGGTCACCACGGCGTAGAAGAAGGTCACCACCTTGTTGCCACCTCCCGAAGCTTCAGGGACCACGTAGGTGACCATGATGGAGCCGTAGAAAAGGCTCACCACGGCCACGTGAGAGCTGCAAGTGGAGAAGGCCTTTCGCTTCCCTGCAGCGGAAGGCAGCTTAGTCACGGCCTGCACGACCGCAGCGTAGGAGCACACGATGAAGAGGAACGGCCCAAAAATGGCGATGGAGCTCAGGCTGTAGAAGGCCATCTCTGTGCCAGGTGCCGGCGTGCAGGACAAGGACAGTAGAGGGCCCGGGTCGCAGACGAAATGGTCGAGAACGTTGGGGCCACAGAAGTGGAGCTGGGAAATCAACGTGATGGGTGCCAGGAACCACACGAAGCCGGCAAGCCAACAAGAAGCAGCCAACGCACAACAAAACCTCTGGGACATGAGCATCGGGTAACGGAGTGGGTGGCAGATGGCCAAGTACCGGTCCAAGGCCATGGCGGCCAGGAAGAAGCTCTCGGTGGTTCCCATAGAAAAGAAGAAGTAGAACTGGAGGAAACAGCCATGGAAGGAGATGGTGCCCGGTGGTGGTGACGTCAAGTCCCATAGCATCCGTGGTGCTGTGGTTGTTACATAACACATCTCCAGCCCGGAGAAGTTCCCTAGGAGGATGTACATAGGCAGACGGCCAATGCAAGAGTCCCGGAGAACGGCCCACACGATGCAAAGGTTTCCCACTAGGGTGAAGGTGTAGCAAACGGACAGCAGACAGCCCAGGAGCAGGCGGAAGAGGGGCGGGAGGGATGGGAAGCCCAAGAGGACAAAATCCGTCACCCAGCTGGTAGTGTTGACTAGGTCCCATGGCTGGTGCCCTGTTGCTGTAGGGGGCACAGGGAGGGAAATGGTTAGCTTCTAGGAATGAAGAAGGAGAAGAAGAGGAGTAGTAGTTAGTTTTTATATGCTGACTTTCTCTACCACTTAATGGAGAACCAAACCGGTTTACAATCACTTTCTCTTCCCCTCCCCACAACAGACACCCTTGAGGTAGGTGGGGCTGAGAGAGCTCTAAGAGAGCCCAGCTGGCTTCATGTGTAGGAGTGGGGGAACCAACCCAGTTCACCAGATTAGCGTCCACCGCTCATGTGGAGGAGTGGGGAATCAAACCCGGTTCTCCTGATTAAAGTCCACTGCTCCACACCACTGCCTGGCTGGAAACCTTAAAGGTTTTTTCCATCCCTGTCATAGAATCATAGAGTTGGAAGGGACCACCAGGGTCATCTAGTCCAACCCCCTGCACAATGCAGAAAATTAACAACTACCCCCCCATATCCCCAGTGACCCCAACCCTCGCCCCGCAATGAAGGATCCCACAATCAAAGCACTCCCGACAGATGGCCATCCAGCCTCTGCTTAAAGACCTCCAAAGACGGGGACTCCACCACCCTCCGAGGCAGTGCATTCCACCATCGAACAGCCCTCACCGCCAGGAAGTTCTTCCTAATGTTTAGGTGGAAGCGCTTTTCTATTAATTGCTTTTCTATTTCTGTCCCCCAGTTATACATGTGTGCATGCGAGCTTTGTTGACTCAATGGTCACTAGGGAGAACAGAGTTCGAGGGTGGGGGAGGCATTATAATTATAATCCTTGATACAGCAATGGAACGTCCATGTACAGAGTAGGATTGCCAACCTCCAGGTATTAGCTGGAGATCTGCTATTACAACTGATCTCCAGCTGACAGAGATCAGTTCACCTGGAGAAAATGGCTGTTTTGGCAATTGGACTCTATGGCATTGAAGTCCCTCCCCTCCCCAAACCCTGCCCTCCTCAGGCTCCGCACCCCAAAACCTCCTGCCGGTGGCGAAGAGGACCTGGCAATCCTACTTACCACATGTTTGGACTGACTGAAGGACATCTGTCATGTTAATTCCTTAAGACTGGATCTACAACAAAAGGAGATTCGGGGTGGGGGGGAGAGATATCATCCCCAAAGTATCAGTCATGATTGCACTTGGTATACGTATTTCTGTATAATTTAATTTATAATTTAATTAAATGGGTGGTTTGCTCTTTGTGAGTTTTGTTAGGACAAAATTGCTTTCGATCAAAACCCACCGTTATTCCATTAACAAAGTCAGGGTCCTTTCTGTGGTGGCAATCAGACCTTGGAATATCCCTCCACAGTTACATTCCTCATCACATCATGAACTTTCATTTGCCAGATAAAGAGTCAAAGGACCCATAACATGGGGGATTTATGACTGGACCTGAGGACATTTTCTTTCACATTAAAGAGATGCCACGGGGAGTGGTGGGGGAGGGTTTTAATCCCTCCCCCCACATTATGCCAATTTGCTGATAGAACTCACCCCTTGGAACTACTGTTAGCTTTAGGATGGGAGAAATGTCTGACCATATACCTGCCCCCCCCCATTGCACCTAATAGTCAGTCTGGGCTGTGCGCATGTGTGATTTCTATCTGAAAGATGCCAAGGGAAGGAAGGGTTAACCCCTTCCCCACCAGGGCTACATTGCCACTACAAATCCCCCCTCCTCCCATGGTTGCTTTTCACGATAAAGTATCAGGATGTCTGATCTCCCACTTAACTATCTACGTAGCAGTTTTATCTCACCCTTCCTCCAATAGATCTCCCTTTTTTATCCACATAACATCCCTCTGAGGTAGACTAGGCTGAGACAACATGATGGTGCAATATGAACAGTGAGCTTCTAAGGTAGTGTGAGGATTTGAACCTGAGCCTACTCTGGCTGACCACTACACCACACTGGTCTCTCTCCTGTAACAAATAGTAAGCTCCCATACCGTTTTGTTTTGGCCATGCTTGCTTAATATTGTTTTTTATGCTTTTGCTGTCCTTGGCTATGGTCTCTTAAAAACTGCAAAATGCTGGGTTGGGCCACTATTGCTAGAAAGACAGGAGGGACACATTGCAAGTAAATGAATATTGAATGTTTATATAGAGGTGGAAATTATATAGATCATAAAGCTGTCTTATTTTGAACCCATGATCAGTATTCACAGCAGCAGATCTCTACGTGTTTAGAGGGGATCTTCCTGCGGTTATCAGTTTAGGATTGCCAACCTCCAGGTACTAGGTGGAGATCTCCCATGGATCCAGCTGTGCTGGATCAGACCAAGGTCCATCAAGTCCACCAGTCTATTCACACAGAGGCCAACCAGGTGCCTCTAGGAAGCCCACAAACAAGACAACAGCAGCAGCATTATCCTGCCTGGGTTCCACCGCACCCAAAATAATAGGCATGCTCCTCTGATCCTGGAGAGAATAGGTCTGCATCATGGCTAGTATCCATTTTGATTAGTAGCCATGGATAGCCCTCTCCTCCATGAACATGTCCACTCCCCTCTTAAAGCCTTCCAAGCTGGCAGCCATCACCACATCCTGGGGCAGGGAGTTCCACAGTTTGTGTGTTGAGTGAAGAAATACTTCATTTTATCTGTTTTGAATCTCTCACCCTCCAGCATCAGCAGATGACCTTGCGTTCATGAGAGAGGGAGAAAAGCTTCTCCCTGTCCACTCTCTACCAACATGCGTAATTTTATAGACCTCTATCACGTCTCCCCTTAACTGCCTTCTTTCCAAGCCAAACAGCCCTAAGTGCAAAAGAGGGAAGGAGGCAGAAGGGGACTGAAGTCACTTGGATATTAATTTTCTGGGAAAGAGGATAGAGGCCAAGTTCTAAGCACTTTACAGGAGAAGACAAATGCTTATACGCATACTGAGTTAAGTTAAATACGTAATTGCGGCCAAGGTACAGCTGACTTATGGTGACCCCCTGAAAGGGGTTTTCAAGGCAAGTGAGAAGCAGAGTTGGTTTGCCAATGCCTTCCTCTGCAGAGCCTTCCTTGGTGGTCTCCCATCCAAATACTGACCCTAGGGTTGCCAGGTTCTCCCTTGCCATCGGCAGGAGCTTCAGTGTGTGTGTGTGTGGAAGCAATTCTATGATTTCCATAGTTTTTTTTTGTTTTGAGGGGTGAGCTAGAGCGTCCCTGTTGCTTCCTGGTTTACCCCAGAAGGGACATTATTGCACCAATCCCCCCCCACACACTGCAACTGGCCGGCTTCTGCTGACCCAGCCAGCTAAAGGGCAGCCAGGCGGGCCTGTTAATTGACAGGCAATTGCCCACCATTAACAGGCACTTGGCAACCCTAACTGACCCTGCTTAGCTTCTGAGATCTGATGAGATCGGGCTATGCCATGTTGCCTTTCCTCCGACAATGGGATAAGTTAGCAGATGAAAAATAATCAGCCAATCTGACCTCCAGGCTTATGGGGATGAAGAAGTAAAATGTAAGATGGCAGAGGGGGACGATATTTCAGACTGTGTAGGGGGAGCTATTGTGACATGTTTAATGTTGCCTCTTGTAATAATAATAAAAAATCCCTGGAAGACAAATCTAATACATCACCTCAAAAAGGTGCAAACCCATCCCCCTCTATGTGCGCTCAGCTTGCTACCTGCAAGGAGTTCTTCTCTTACAAGAGCATTCCAAAATCTGCTGTACCACCTGAAGTCTGAAAACACATATTCCATTCTACCACACCAGAACGACACCGCCTCCTTCTTACCTTTGGCCGGGTTCACACCTGCAGGAGAATGAGGTAGTAATAAAGAGGCAAAACTCTAGGGTGTGGTAGAAATGACTACACTGTGTAAGATGGGGAGGGGGGTAATTCAGCCTTGAATATTGCAGGATACAAAGAATTCCAACACATAGAAGTCTAGCCACCTGATTCTACTAACTGTCACAAGAGGTGCTTTTACAGCAAGCCAACCTGATCCCTTTCAGTTGAGGGAATGTAGTTTCGAAGGGTACCCATTTTGGTCTGCAATAGAAGAGCAAGGTTCGAATCCAGTAGCACCCTAAAGACCAACAAGATTTCCAGAGTATAAGCTTTCAAGAGTCCAAGTTCCCTTTATCAATTGAGGGAATGATTATCCTTACTTTCATCTCCATACAGCCCTGATGTCTTCCTAAGGACTCACTAAAGCATAATTAAAATTGGGGAAAGGGGATGGAAAGTCCAACACCAAACAGTTTGCTTTTCAGATATGAAAGGATTCAAGCATTCTTTCTATTTGTTTGGAGGATTTTCATTAAAATAAGCCCACCCCCACTTGTTTACGCTGAAATATTACAATTTCAGCCAATCTACAGTCCGGTCATGAGCCTAGCTCTCACCAAAGTAGTAAAATTTTGCCTGGGTTGTACCACTTCAGACGGAGGTCATACAAATGCATCTCCTTTCTACAAACCTTGCTTCTAGCATTTCTAAATACAGAGAATTGTTTTAATTGGAGAAGCACTCAATCTGGTCGCAGGGTAAAATGGTGGTGCCCTGACAGGAATTTATGGCAAGAATTAGGCCTTTCATAGAATCATAGAGTTGGAAGGGACCACCAGGGTCATCTAGTCCAACCCCCTGCACAATGCAGGAATTTCACAACTATCTTTAAATGCATCTGTGGAGTTTCTTCTCCTCACCCTCCCAAGACTTCAAAACTTCAGGAAATGTTAAAACCTCCAGACCTAACCAAGATTCCTGCTTTCTGGCAGAAGGGTCAGTGTATGCTTGTGTTTGAGGGGAAGAAGGCCAATGAAGTGGGATTAAGAACATAAGAAAAGCCCTGCTAGATCAGACCAAGGCCCATCAAGTCCAGCAGTCTGTTCACACAGTGGCCAACCAGGTGCCTCTAGGAAGCCCCCAAACAAGACAATGGCAGCAGCACCATCCTGCCTGTGTTCCACAGCACCTAAGATAATAGGCATGCTCCTCTGATCCTGGAGAGATTACCCAGGAGTCCATTAGAGTCCTGAGTCTGACTCCTGAAAGTGCAGATGGACACAGTAGATCAGTGAGGATCGTAAGGGCTGGCTAGGATGAGGGATCTGGCCAGAAGGAGAATGGAAGGGGAAAAACTCACCTCCTTCAGAAGACTTGTTGGCAAGTCCTGAGTCACACGGAACTAGCTGGCAATAGGAGACAGATATCTCAGGTATGCAGGCCAGAGCCCCAGGGAATCCCTGTCTCCAGAGCAAGAGGGAATGGCCAAAATTGACATTTTGATCATCAGGTGAGCTGCACTGTGAGTAGATGTTTCTAGGAGAGTGGAGGCAGCTGACATGTTAGCTCGAAGTTACCTGGACAGGCTCCCAGAGGATTCCTCAGACCTGGAGTATTCACCGGCTGGTGGTTGTGGTTGCCACTGGAGTGTTTCATGCATGCAAAAACCAGTATAGGATCAACAACACTGTATCACACCTCAATGGAATAGCTCTTAGTTATTTATGTAGCCACGTATGCAATAAACTAATATCCAATCCACCACACAATATGTAAAACAAAAAGGATCCAATCCGATTACATACTATAAACAAAGCAAACCTATTTCCTAAAACGCTAACTAATTGAGTCCACTGAAAGTCTTCATCCTTGTATTGTAATTCATTTGTGAGTTATCAGCCAAGTTTCTTTCTTCCTCTTGATGTAAAGATCCTTGTAGATTTCACAACGGGTTCGGCATAAGAGTCCTTGTAGATCTTACAGCAGTAACCACAAGATAAGAAGGTCTGAATGTTATGCACAAACGGTCATCCCAGGTAGTATACCATTTCACCTTCGTTTAGGTTTGCTTTTTTTATTGTATGTAATCGGACTGGATCCTTTTTGTTTTACATATTGTATGGTGGATTGGATATTAGTTTATTGCATAAGTGAATATATAAATAACTGAGAAATATTCTATTGAAGTGTGATATAGTGTTGTTGATATCCTATACTGATTTTTGCATAACTGTTAAGTATAGAGGTATGTCTTTTTCCACTGGAGTGTTTCAGGCAGTTGATAGGATTTTTCTTTGTGATCCCATTTTTAACAAAAAATAAATAAATAAAAGAAGCTGAGCCATTTGGAATGTGCATAAACTTGAGTAAGGCTATATATGCCAAAGGGGGCAAATTCCTGCTACTGCAAAACGGGACGGACAATATCTGGATCGCACCTGTTTGGTGTTACAGCAGGGTGACATCAAGGCAGTGAACAATTGAACCCATTAAAACAAGCTTTTAAAAATACATACCCGTATATAAAACAATTCATCATTTGTGAAAGTGCTCATAAATACATTGTCGCTGCCAACCACAGAGCAAAATCAAACCACGTGTGCTATTTGCCTTTAATTATTGTTATTGGATTACACAGAACACACAAAAAACAGACACCCAGAAAAGAACTCAGCATCCATTCTATTTTATTGTGGCTTAATATAGGCTCCCAGGTTATTTGCCTGGCAAATATTTCACTTTATTTATATATATTGTCATGACTTGTATTCGGTTTGTCAACATAAGCCAAAAAACTTCCCTGCCCTGGTACGTTGTACCCAAGAAACTGACAAGGTCATGGAGGATAGGTGGCAGGGTATAGCTCAACCTCATTAAATCTTGGAAGCTAAGTAGGGTGGGCACTTAGATGGGAGACCGACTGCCACCTTGGGGTAGTGCCGATCGCCACTTTGGGGTCAGGAAGCAATTTCCCTCCAGGCCAGATTGGCCAGGGATCCTGGAGGTTGTTTTTTTTTTTTTTTTTTTTGCCATCTTCTGGGTGTGGAGTCGGGGTCACAGGGAGTGTGGAGGGGAGGTAGTTATGAATTCCCTACATTGTGCAGGGGGTTGGACTAGATTACCCTGGTGGTCCCTTCCAGCTCCGTGGTTCTATGAAGGCTCTGCAGGGGAAGGCAAGGGCAAACCACCTCTGCTTCTCACTTGCCTTGAAAGCCCTTTGCTGGGGTCCCTATAAGTGAGTTGCAACTGGACGGCGCTTATGTACTTAGTACAGGCCATAAAAACCCAGCAGAAAGATAGATATACCACGTCCTATTTTTCTCTCTACAGATGGTGGGATGTTTTGTTCATTTTTCTGCCCTTCCCCTTTGTTTACGCCATCACCTTCCCCTTCAGGAGCCTCACCAGTGCCTCTTTCACCTGATTGTTCCTCAGGCAATAAATCATGGGGTTAAGAAAGGGCGTCACAGCAGTGTAGAAGAGTGTTACCACCTTGGTTATCTCCGATTGGTTTTCTCCGCCGGGAATTAAGTACATCCCGGCCACCGAGCCGTAGAAAAGTATCACCACCAATAAGTGGAACGATATGGTGGAGAAGGCCTTCATCCGACTGCCTTGGCCAGAAGATTTCATTAGAGTGTTCACCACAATGCTGTAGGACAGCACGACAAAGAACATGTTGCCAATAATCAGAGCATTCAAGCAAAACTGGCTGATGATGGGCGCCACTCCTAGCGGAGGGCAGGCCAGAGACAGGATGGGTCCAGCGTCGCACAAGAAGTGGTCAATGATGTTGGAACGGCAGAAGGACAACCTGGAGATCAAAACAGCTGGGACAAGGTACCACAGGAAGCCAATGACCCAACAAGAACCCACCAGACCATAGCAGGAGTTCGGGGACATGATCTGTGGGTAGCGCAGCGGGTGGCAGATGGCCATGTACCGATCCAAGGCCATAGCCGAGAGGTAGAAGCATTCGGTGCTGCCGAGAGCAAAGAAGACGTAGAACTGGATGAAGCAGTTGTGGAAGGAGATGATTCCTCGAGGGGATGTCAGGTCAAAGAGCATGCGGGGCACCGTGGCGCTCACGTAGCACATCTCGATCCAGGAGAAGTTGCTCAGCAGGATGTACATGGGAAGCCGGGCCAGGTGGGTGTCGAGAATCACCAGCGTGATAATGGTGATGTTCTCGGCCAAAGTGAGCACATAGAGGATGGTGAAAAGGATGAGGAGTAGAAACCGCTTCTGCTGCCCAACCTCAAATCCCAGCAAAATGAATTCCTCCACTCCAGTTCCATTGGCTGGATCCATCTATAATCAGATAGCTGAATTCTTGTTAGATACCACAAGCAAGCAAAGACTTGAAACGACTACTGCTGAAAGTTAAAGGAGAAAGTGCCAAAGCAGAACTATAGCTGAACATCAAGAAGACAAAAGTAATGACTACAGGAGAATTATTTAACTTTAAGGTTGATAATGAGGAAATTGAAATTGTTCATTACTTTCTATTCTTTGGCTCTATCATCAACCAAAAAGGAGACTGCATCCAAGAAATCAGAAGGAGATTGAGAATGAGACTGGGAAGGAAAACCATGAAGGAGCTGGAAAAGATTCTTAAGTGTAAGGATGTGTCACTGGCAACCAAGATCAGGTTAATTCATGCCATCATATTCCCTATTACTATGTATGGGTGTGAAAGCTGGACATTAAAGAAAGCTGATAGGAAGAAAGTAGATTCCTTTGAAATGTGGTGTTGGAGGAGAGTGTTACGGATACCATGAACTGCCAAAAAACAAATCAGTGGCTTATAGATCAAATCAAGCCTGAACTTACCCTAGAAGCTAAAATGACTAAACTGAGGCTGTCGTACTTTGGTCACATTATGAGAAGACAAGAGACACTGGAAAACACAGTGGTGCTCAAGATGTGCTACTGACTTACTTGGAGGAAGCTGTATTATATCGGTTATTAGGACCAATTTAGAAATCACAAAATAGGGTCTGTTAGAAAGGGCTTCATTCCTATTCTCTAGACGAGGTCCTCTGATTAAAGCCAAGCTTTATTTATAACATCTGGAGTCTGTCTGTATTGTTTGGTCTTCTGTAAGGAAGGAGTCTAGTGCTGGTTCAGACGCTCACACACCCTAGATCATTACTAAATGGACCATTCCCAAAGCTGAGACACCGAGGAGGGGACAAAGAGACTACACCAACTTCATATAAACTGTATGCATCATGATTAGTTTTTTTCTATCTTTCCAACACAATCCTATAGTCAAGCCATTTAGGGAAGCTTGGGCTGATAGATAAGCCACAATGAATACAATATGACTGTTTCCAGAGTAAATATGCTGAGTGTCTCATGTATGCCCCTGTCCTGGAGGCTTGCTAGCAAAAAATCATGGAACCAGTATATTGTGGCAATGTTAGTGGGTTGCAACTTCTGGTTTCTTGTGCTTGTCTGATGGTCGCTATCAGTTTGCGCTCCGTTAAGGAGCTTTATTTACTTTTCTTTCTTTCTTTTTTAGCTTTTATCTCATTTTAATTTGTTTTGGTTAGTTCTGCCTGCTTGGCATAAAGCTGTCGGCTTGTTTTCTCTTCTGCTTGTGACTGCCTTTGGAGCCTGGTTGTTTAGTGTTCTTTTTTTCTTCTGTATTAATTGTGTTGGTGGGTTGCCAGCACAGCAGGCCTATTGGATTTATTTAATAAATATTCTGTTGTTTTTTTTGCCTCCACCTTGGACCCACCAAACGGCTCACAGCATTTATGCCAGCAAGGCAAATGAGAAGCAGAGGTGGTTTGCATTGCTTTCCTCTGCTGAGTCTTCCTTGGTGGTTACCCATCCAAGAACTAGCCCTGCTTAGCTTCCAAGATCTGATGAGATCAGGCCATGCCACCTTTTCTCCTGACTTTGTTATTAAGTAAGTTAAATCAAGGATGCCAATTAGAATCACAGACACATGCTACAAGCCCTCTCTTTTACCCTCTTCCTCAATGGCCATACGTCTATCATAATGATCTATCATAATTTCTTTGATGATGTTTGCATCTGTTCGTTGAAACTGACTCCCATTCCAATGAAAGTGACACCCACTCAAATTCATCCTTCCAGGGTTCCATCCCATTGTCTGCTACCTTCTTAAGGTTCCCATTTCTGTACCTCAGTAGTGTTTAAAATCTGCTCCGTCCAGCAAAAGTGTCATCATTTGTTTTGTGTCAGATCTTGTGAAGTCATATGTTGTTCCTTCCTGTGTTGGACGATGATGCTGAACTGTAGCATTGGTTGGTCATGTGGCCAGATGGTGGGAAGACAGAGAGGAATTCTACTGATAAATGTTTGGTTGCCCTTGGGAAAGGACCTCTTCAGAGCAGAATCTATAGAAGCAAGTGTATTACCTCTTTGGAGGCAGGTTAGCTCCTTCTGGTACAGTGAAACAGGCAATTTCCCCAAGTAATCCCCCCTTGGAATTCTGTGTTTGTTATAGACAATTATGAACAATTAAACATATTAATAGCCTTGGCTCATTATAGGAAAACGTCTACAGTTCATGGGAGACGTGAGAGAAAAAGGTTCCACCCAATAACTGATGTCACCACGTTGTCTTGATATATCTCCCAAGGGAAGACTTGCCACAAAAGATCAAAAAAAGACCCACCTTGCGCAGGAAAAAACTGATATGTCAGGCAGAAACCTTGGCTCGATATTGAGTGTGTGTGTGTTGCTGTCAAGTCACAGCTGATTTATGGCAACCCCATAGGGTTGTCAAGGCAAGAAACGTTTGGAGGTGGTTTGCCACTGCCTCTCTGTGTGTCATGCCCCCGTATTCCTTGGAGGTCAATCAATCAATCAATCAACCAACCAACCAACCAACCAATCAATCAATCAATCAATCAACCTTTATTGGCATATACTCAGAAACATGGTGTAAGCAGTACACAAAATTCACTGTCCATACATTTTTGATTGAAATATGCTTTAAACTTTAGTCCTTGTATTGACAACCTCCCTCAAAAATTCCACCACCTTTAAAGTGACTTCAGGAATAGTATCATTCAACAAAAACTGGCATACAGAGGATACTTGGCTAGATTTCATTTTATCAATCAAGGGTAGAATTGTGTTTTTTTTTACGAGGACCGTCGTGCAGGTGACAATTTATGATTATATGCTGTAGAGTACCGTGTTGACTCAAGCCACATACACATAATCTTTTCTCAAAAGGAACATTTTTAAACCTGCCATTTATTACTGCTGAAGGGAGGGCAATCAGCCTGGTGAGCAGAGGTCTTCCATCCAAATTCATGCCAGGGTCAAGGCTGGGACTGGCCCAAGGTCACCCAACAAGTTTCCATGGCAAAGCGGGGATTCAAACCTGGGTTTACCAGGTCTGGCACCTTAACCACTACACACGCTGGCTCTCTGGCTAGATACTATTCTCCCTGAAAAATTTTGGACCGACTGAGGCAATGAACCACGATTCTATACAGTGCTTGAGAAAGGCTCTCACTAACAGAGATACAGCCCAAGGCTTAAATGGTCTCTTGCATGGCCTCCTTTTCCTTCTCCCAGGAAGGGAGCAACTTGCCCCTCATTTGTATGGTTGTCTTGGCACCCACCTGGAAAAAAACAGCATGTCAGCAAATTCAGGGTGTGGATCTGGGGAGTGTGGGAGAGAAGAAGAAGAAAAAGGAGTAGTAGTAGTTGGTTTTTATATGCTGACTTTCTCTACCACTTAAGGAAGAATCAAACCGGCTGACAATCGCCTCCCCTCCCCCTCCCCTCCCCACAACAGACATCCTGTGAGGTAGGTGGGGCTGAGAGAGTGTGACTAGCCCAAGGTCACCCAGCTGGCTTCTTGTTTAGGAGTGGGGAAACAAATCCAGTTCACCAGATTAGCCTCTGCCGCTCATGTGGAGGAGAGGGGAATCAAACCCATTTCTCCAGATCAGACTCCACCGCTCCAAACCACCGCTCTTAACCACTACACCATGCAATCTTGAGTGGACAGCCTGACTGTGGTGGTGATAGGGACTTCAGTTCTTTAACAGTCAATGGGAAATGAGTGTTTCCCTCGTGGGAGTATGGAGTGCACATCTTTGACAGCAAAGCAAATAAAAAATAAGAAAGTCTTTGCATTGGAGATACAGGTAGCCTTGTGTTAAGTTAACCCGTTAAAGTATTTTATGTCTAATCATTTTCAAAGGAGACAAAAAAAGAGGTAACTAAGTACAGACGTAGAAGATACAAAGCTAGCGTCATAAGCAGCACGACCCCAAAGCAAGAATGGGGTGGAATACTTTCCTGCATGGGAAGGGTAAAGCACTTAGGGGAGCCACTATAGCTCCACTGTGAAACTTTTGTGTAGACATGTCAGTGATGTGATTTTTACAAAGGAGTCAGATAAGGCTCCCTAGGTGGCTTGCGGAGGCAAAAGCAGCATGGGATAGGGGAGGCTGCCGTCGCTTCTTCCTTCTTGTCCACTGGTGAATACATTAATGTTGCCGGGAGGTTGGGTGTCCCTCCCCTGTCTTCTTCTCTTTTTGAGCTGTCACGCTCCTCTTCAGAAATATTGTCCTTCTCCTCCACAACCTGCCCAGTGCCTCTTTCACCTGATCGTTTCTCAGGCAATATATCATGGGGTTGAGAAATGGTGTCACAGCTGTGTAGAAGAGTGTTATGACCTTAATGACCTTCATTTCACTTTCTCCAACTGGGACTACATAAGACCCCGCCACGGGGCCATAGAAAAGTGCCACCACCACTAAGTGGAAAGATATGGTGGAGAAGGACTTCATCCGATTGCCTTGGTCAGAGGTTTTCAACAGGGTGAGAATCACAGCCCCATAGGATAGCACGACGAAGAACATATTGCCGAGACAAACAACAACATTCATGATGGTCTGAATGACAGGAGCATTTTCTAGTGGAGGACAAGCCAAGGACAAAATTGGCCCGGGATCACACAGAAAATGGTCAATAATGTTGGGGCCACAGAAGGACATCTTGGAGATCAAAATCACTGGGATAACATATACCAGGAATCCAAGGACCCAACAACCAGTTACCAGGGCATAACAAGAATTTGGGGACATAATTTGTGGATAGCGCAGTGGGTGACAGATGGCCAAGTACCGGTCCAAGGCCATGGAAGAGAGGAAGAAACATTCTGTTGTGCCCAGAGAGAAGAAGATGTAGAACTGGAGGAAGCAGACATGGAAGGAGATGATTCCACGAAGGGAAGCTAGGTCAAAGAGCATGCGGGGCACCGTGGCGCTCACGTAACATGCCTCCAGCCAGGAGAAGTTGCCCAGCAGGATGTACATGGGAAGCCGGGCCAAGTGGGTGTCGAGGACCACCAGTATGATGATGGTGAGGTTCTCAGCCAATGTCAACACATAGAGAATGCCAAAAAAGATGAGGAGCAGCAACCGCTTCTGCTGCCCAAGCTCAAATCCCAGCAAAATGAACTCCTGAACTCTAGTCCCATTGACCAGCTCCATCTGGAAGTAGATAATATAATTACAAGTGATACACCTCTGCCTGGTTATTTGTATCCCTAGAAAGAGGAACACAGAAGAAGATTTTTATATGCCGACTTTCTCTCCCACTTAAGGAAGAATCAAACCGGCTGACAATCACCTTCCCTTCCCCTCCCCACAAGAGACACCCTGTGAGGTAGGTGGGGCTGAGAGAGTGTGACTGGATCAAGGTCACCCAGCTGGTTTATGTGTAGGAGTGGGGAAACCAACCTGGTTCACCAGATTAGCCTCCACCACTCATGGGGAAGAGTGGGGAATCAAACCTGGTTCTCCAGATTAGAGTCCACCGCTCCAATTAACTGCTCTTAACTACTGTACCACACTAAGAGAACTTAGAATGGTGTAAATCTGCTGAGGATGGCATTGGGAGCCTTTCCAACGTTTGGCCTTAGAATTGTGACAGAGATAATATTCAGTTCTTTTAGGTTATCTGGGCTTTGTGATTGTGGTGTTGGTATTTTTTTTCCACACAGCCCGGATAACCTACAAGAACTGATGAACTCTGACTGTGAAAGCCTTCGACAAAGATAATATTGCCTGCATATTGACCACGGCCAGTTTTTGTATCTTTGCAGCTCCGCTCTATAATCAATTTATGCTAGCTGGAGAAATTTACAATCCCGACCATAATTTTGTTTTAAAAGAAACCCACATCTATTGAATTAAGGTGAGGCTCACTCAAATTCATCCCTCCGTGGTTCCAGCCTGCTGGTTACTATCTCGTTAAGGTTCCCATTTATGTCCTTCTGCAGCATTCAGTAGGCTGAAGTGGTGGGCCAAATCTTGGGAAGATGTAGTTCTTTCCTGTGGTCCGATTGTGGTGTTCAGCTGTCACATTGGCTGGTCATGAGGCTGACTTGTTGGGAAGTGAGAGAACAATGTGAAATGCTACTGATAAATAACCAGCGACCCTAGAGGAAGGGTCCCTTAAGAGTAATATCATTAGAAGCCTATAGATTAAGTATCTGAAGTCAGCTCGGCATCTTCTATTATTATGATGTGCAGACAATTACCATGGGTAATCAGTTTCTCCTTCCAGGATTTTGCATTTGGTAAACATGAGCCCAGTGGCGCAGAGTGGGAAGTTGCAGTCCAAGCTCTGCTCATGACCTCTGATGGTTGGAAATGGTATGCATAATCCAAGCAAAGACCTGAAGTTGGAGGGGTGACTGCAAGTGAAACAGCCATGCATAAAAGACCTATCTCACCCAGTTCCCCTCCTTACTACAGCCCATGTGCCACAATGCTTAACTTCATATTAGTCCCATGATTCCCAGCATAGCCCTTTTGATGGGTAAAGGGCATCTCTCCTTCCTTTTTCACACACAAGAAAGCTTCTGGGTCTGTATCTGTTTGCAAACCTAGGTCTGTATCTATTTGCAACTGAGAGCCATCCCCAGAAATGGAATGTTAACAGTCCAATCTCATCCACAGTCCTTCGTAGACTAGCCAAGCATCTAGCCAAGGTTTGCTTCCTGATACCCCCGTTTTCTATGTGCAAGGAAATATTTTTGTTGCTGTTTTGATCCTGTGGTAGTAGGTCTTCCCTTGACAGATCTATTAACAGGAGATGGTTTATGTTTAAGGTAAAGGTAAAGGTCCCCTGTGCAACCACCGGTCATTCCTGACCCAAGGGGTGACGTCACATCCCAACATTTTCTAGGCAGACTTTGTTTATGGGGGTGGTTTGCCAGTGCCTTCCCCAGTCGTCTTCCCTTTACCCCCAGCAAGCTGGGTCCTCATTTTACCGACCTTGGAAGGATGGAAGGCTGAGTCAACCTTGAGGCGGCTACCTGAAACCAACTTCTAAAAATGTAAATTATCATTGCCTACAGCTAGATCATATACAGAAATAATAACACTTAATTTCCGCATGTAATTATTTTTATTGCTCTTGCTAGAACACACAAAAATTATATAGTTGAGAGTGCCTTATAAAATAATGGATAATTATTTTATTTGTATTTCAGAATATATACTTTAAAAGCATGCACATAATATCCCAGTGTAAATGTTTGCTGTAGTATTCCAGTGCATAAAGGAATGGGAAACACTGAACAAGGAAAGGTACTTTTCTTGTCCAACAATGAACGTCTCAAAAATGTTTCTACCATTAGTGCGGAAATCCCCTTTGTCTCTTTGCTAGGAGTATTGGGTGTTTTGTTTTATATTTCCTGTTTCTTTCCTCCCTTTTACACTGTTACTTTCCTCTTCAGAAATATTGCCTTCTTTCTCCATAACCTGCACAGTGCCTCCTTTACCTGATCATTCCTCAGACAGTAAATCATGGGGTTGAGAAAGGGTGTTACGGCGGTATAGAAGAGTGTTACTATCTTAGTGACGTTTGAATCAGTTTCTCCACTTGGCATCACGTACAACCCTGCTGACGGGCCATAGAAAAGTGTGACCACCAACAAGTGGAATGATATGGTGGAGAAGGACTTCAACCGATTGCCTTTGCTAGAGTTTTTCATCAGTGTGGCTATCACAGAACCGTAGGACAGCACGACGAACAAGATGTTGCCTAATATCACCACAACATCCATGAAAATCAGACTAATGAGGGGAGCATTTGGTAGCGGAGGGCAAGCCAAAGCCAGAATGGGCCCTGGATCACACAAGAAATGGTCAATGATGTTGGGGCCACAGAAAGACATCTTGGAGATCAAAACCACCGGGACAATGTATGCCAGGCAACCAAGGACCCAAGATGCAGTAACTAGGGCATAGCAAAAGTTTGGGGACATGATCTGTGGATAACGCAGAGGGTGGCAGATGGCCAAGTACCTATCCAAGGCCATGGAAGAGAGGAAGAAGCACTCAGTACTGCCGAGAGAAAAGAAGATGTAAAATTGGAGGAAACAGGAACTGAATGAAACAATCTTGTTGGACGATGCCAGGTCTAAGAGCATTCGGGGCACGGTGGTGCTCACGTAACAGATCTCCAACCAGGAGAAGTTGCTCAGCAGGATGTACATGGGATGCCGGGACAAGTGGGTGTCGAGATGTACCAGCGTGATGATGGTGATGTTCTCAGCCATGGCGAGCAAGTAGAGAAGAGTGAAAAACCCAAGGAGCAGGAGTCGTTGCAGCCGCCCGACTTCAAATCCCACCAAAATGAATTCCTGAACTGCGGTCCCATTGGCCAAGTCCATCTGGAATCAGAGAACAGAATTATCATTGCATGCAATATACTGTTGTTTTCTGGCTATCTAGAATCATAGAATAGAATCAGAGAATCATAGAGTTGGAAGGGGCCACCAGGGTCATCTAGTCCAACCCCCTGCACAATGCAGGAAATTCACAACTACCTCCCCCCCCCACACACCCAGTGATCCCTACTCCATGCCCAGAAGATGGCCAAGGTGCCCTCCCTCTCATGATCTGCCTATGGTCATAGAATCAGCATTGCTGGCAGATGGCCATCTAGCCTCTGTTTAAAAACCTCCAGGGAAGGAGCGCTTACCACCTCCCGAGGAAGCCTCTTCCACTGAGGAACTGCTCTAACTGTTAGAAAATTCCTCCTAACGTCTAGACAGAAACTCTTCTGATTTAATTTCAACCCACTGATTCTGGTCCGACCTTCTGGGGCAACAGAAAACAACTTGGCACCCTCCTCTCTATGACAGCCCTTCAAGTACTTGAAGATGGTTATCATATCCCCTCTCAGTCTTCTCCTTTTCTCTAGATTAGAGTCCATTGCTCTTAACCACTACACCACACTGGCTCAAGAAAAGATACATAATATGCGTATCCTATGTATTTCTTTGATTTTTCTACATATTTCTGAGTGAAGGGTTCTGCAAGGGGAATGTTTGGCTTTTCAGTTGTTCAGTGTACTGAACGAGACACCCTCCTCAGGGGCAGGCAGAGATCTCTGCACATTTTTTTTAAAGAGACTCCAATTTCCATACATCTTTGAATGAAACTGGAATTTTCAGAGTCTAATAGGAGGAAAGCACTTTGACTTACGATTAAGTAAAAATTATGGATGCATCTCTGAATCCTGGTGTATCTCACGATCCCTCAGTTTGACTAGTTGGAATCTCTTTTGCTAGCCACGACTTTATTACAAACCCTTGTAATTTCCTGTAAGAAGTCCAAATGCTTTTTCCAGACTCTGTCGTCCATTCAAGTTTCCACCTCAGTCTCCTTTGCCTTCTGGAATTATTCCCATTACTGTACCTCAATAGCTATGAAAGTTCTGCTCCATCCAGTAGAGAGGTTGTCAGAAATCTTCTGTCAGAACTGGGAGGGAGGATGTCTATCGTGTCTTCCCATAATCTTCCTAAGGAGCCTAGCGGTAGCATTGGTGCTCTTGTGTGATGGGCTAGCTATAAAGAGCAAGGGGTCATGAGTGAATATCAAAGTCTGAATGTCTCTGATAAACCTTTGGGGGCCCATGGGACCCCTCTCCCTCAAGAACATTATCATCCATCAGTAAGTCATCTCTTCGGAAACTAGCTTCCTCCCTCTGTTGAGGTTCTCAGCCAAAGTGAGGACGTAGAGAATGGTGAGAATGGTGAGGAGCAGAATCCGTTTCTGGTGTAGGGCTCCAAATCCTAGCAAAACGAATTCCTGCACCCCAGTCTTGTTGGCTAACTCCATCTGGAATCATAGAACAGAATCACCAGGATATGCCGTAAGCAAGATTTATCAACATCTGGTTTCACTGAAGGAGAAACAGGCAAAGACAAATCTTGCCTGGAGTACATAAGAACTTAAGAAAGACCCTGCTGGATCAGACCAAGGCCCATCAAGTCCAGCAGTCTGTTCACGCAGTGGCCAACCAGGGGCCTCTAGGAAGCACACAAATAAGACAACTGCAGCATTATCCTGCCTGTGTTCCACAGCACCTCATATAATAGGCCTGCTCCTCTGATCCTGGAGAGAATAGGTCTGCATCATGACTAGTATCCCTTTTTTACTAGTAGCCATGGATAGCCCTCTCCTCCATTAACATGTCCACTCCCCTCTTCAAGTCTCCAAGTTGGCAGCCATCAGCGCACCCTGGGGCAGGGAGTTCACCTAAACGCTGGTCAGAGTGAAGAGGCTTGAGTGAATTCAGCACCTGCTTTTGGGGAGTGAAATCTGAGTTTGTGGCAGCTTGCACGAACACCGTTTCCTTCCCAGGTACAGGGACCCCAGTACCCCCTTTCTCCATAAATACCTTGGATATGGTTCCATTGTCTGTACCTCAGCAGATTCAAAGTCCTGCTATTTCTTGTATCTCTTTAGGGTGTGCTGTTGTGAGAATGGTGGGCTTGATGGGAAGAAAGTGTATCTGTGTGTCAACCCAACCTGTAATGCCGGTGTTAGATATTTGGTGGCTCTGTCCCTCAAGGGCAATATCATTACTCACTGAAACTATCTCTCTTTGGAGACAGGCTGCTCCCTTCTGTCATAATGAAACACTGGCAATTTCCACAGGTAACTGTTGTTTTCCTGAACTGTGTATGGACCATTATTTGCAATCAAATGTATTATAGTGAAGAGCTGGGTTCTGAGTAGGGTTGCCAACCTCCAGGTACTTAGTTAGCGAAACTTGACACCTCTGTGGGCAAAGCAGGTTGCTCTAAAGCGAAGTAAACACAGAATGGGAAAAGTGTGTATGTTACTATATCTCTTTGACAGAAATCAACATGCTGCACTTAACAAACTACGTACATTATGCACTCAATGTAAAATCAGAGAGTCCACATAATGATCCAAAAATGGTATCATGTAAAAGTCATCAGAACATAAAAACATAAGAAAAGCCCTGCAGGATCAGACCCAGGCCCATCAAGTCCACCAGTCTGTTCACACAGTGGCCATCCGGGTGCCTCTAGGAAGCCCCCAAACAAGATGGCTGCAGCAGCACCATCCTGCCTGTGTTCCACAGCACCTAATATAATGGGCATGCTCCTCTGATCCTGAGAGAATAGGTATGCATCATCACCAGTATTTATTTTAACTAGTAGCCATGAATACCCCTTTCCTCCATGAACATGCCCACTCCCTTCTTAAAGCCTTTCAAGTCACAGGGAACAGTTATTTCCATTAATTCTGTGTATTGTTACACATTGGTCATTAAGAGCAATGAAATGTACTTTGTAGCATGGGTTGGTTATGGATGATATTATTCTGTGGATGGGAGACAGAACGAGATCCCATTCACAAAATGAGAATGGCCCTGTCCTTTATAGCTCCTCCCAAGGGAAGGAGCACTGTCACAGTATCATAGCAAGAATCCCTCCCTGCATATGGTAGGGTGGAACATACCCTCATCCTACCACTTCACCGAGCAAATTTATTTATTTATTTATAATAATAATGAGAACCCAGCTCACTGGGGGTAAAGTGTAGACAACTGGGGAAGGCAACAGCAAACCACCCCGTAACCATAGTAAACCTAGTAAACATCGTGATGTGATGTCACCCCATGAGTTAGTAATGACCCGGTGCTTGACTAGAAAAATGCTGTGAGCATTCACTCTGCTCAGTGAAGTTTGAAGCCTTTGTCCAGCCTAATAATTTTAGTTTAAGGGTTAGGTGAGTACTCATGTGGTCAGTGAATAATGACTTATTCTTCAAGAAACTCTCTCACACGCATGCACAGAGCTAGGGCTGTTGATTCGGTTCAGGCCGAACCAAAAAACAGCCGAATTTCCTCTGATTCGGCTGTTTTTCGGTTCAGACGAACCAAACTCAAAAAAGGCGGAAACGGGGGAGCCGAATTTGCTGAATTTGGGGGTTCGGTGAATAAATTCGGCAGATTCGCCAGCCCGCGCCTTCACGGGGCTTCCATGAAGGTGCGGGGAGGGGGCCTTTTAAACAGGTCTGCGCCTCCCAGCTGGGAGGCGCAGATCTGTTTAAAGGGCCCCCTGCCAGCCCTGCCGGGAGTCCTGGCACGGCTGGGTGGGGGGTCTGGAAACCCTCTGCGCTGCCTGCGCAGACAGCGCAGATCTGTTTGAAGACCCGGCCAGGAGGCGCAGATCTGTTTGAAGACCCCCCCCCCCCGCGTGCCTCCAGGGAGCTTCCCTGGAGGCGCGCAGCGGGCCCTTTAAATAGATCTGTGCCTCCCAGCTGGGAGGCGCAGATCTGTTTGAAGACCCCCTCGCGCTCCTCCAGGGAAGCTCCCTGGAGGCGCGCGGGGGGTCTTCAAACCCCTCTGCACTCTCTGTGCAGAGAGCGCAGAGGAGCTTGACAGCCCCCCGCCTGCCTTCCCGGGAGTCCCGGGAGGGGGGGCAGGGGTCTTTAAACCCCTCTGCGCTGCCTGCGCAGACAGCGCAGAGGGGATTGTTTAAAGGCCCCCCCGCGCTCCTTCAGGGAATCCCCCTGAAGGCACGCGGGGTGCCGAATTTTCCCCGAACTCCGGATCCCCCCGAATTTCCGGGGATCCGAAGCAGGAGAGTTCGGACTTCGGCACGGCCCGAATAAAAACAGGCCGAATTTTGCCGAAGCCGAACTATACCAATTTTTTTTTAAACAGCCCTACACAGAGCCTTTCTCTGACAAAAGTAGCCCTTCTTCTGGCAAAGAGTTATTTCTATTGAAGGAAGTCTGCTTAAGCTGAAGGAAGAACGTCTGCAGCCTTAATTGAATAGGGAGGTAGGATACAAGCCAAAGCCTTTCAGAACTCACCAGTGGCCTCTCTACCTTGTCAAAGGCTTTCTCAAGATCATTGAAGTACAAACCAATGTTACACTAATCTTTTAGTTCAAGGGATAGGTGAGCACTCAGGTGGTCAGTGAATAGTCACATTCTTCATGAAGAGCTCTCTCTCTCACACACACACTCACACACACACAATAAATTAACAATGGTCCCAATGCTAATAATAATACTGTCATCAATTCAAATATGTCTTGTCATATTGCTCAGTGGCTTTATGAAAACAGCACAATTTCTCTTAAAAAAATGCTTCACAAAATTGGGTCACTCTTCCACCTAGTCCACCTTCATCCTATCACCACCCCCAGAGCCTTGAAGACTGCAATGACTAGACACAAAGGAGCTTGGGAAATGTAGTTGGAGGGAATTCCTGTTCAGAGATCCCTTGAGATTTCTCCATTGCTCTCTTCAGGTATGTGTAAAGGAAAGGATGTATCATGGGACATTCAGGGCACCAGGGTGGCAATTAGACTTAGAGACTAACTTAGATACCACCGTGTTATCAACAATGTTGTTGGAAGCATGATGGCATAGTATTTTGGACTCAGAAAATGATGCTTTCCTCCCTAATTTGTGGACAATTGGTTGGTTTGCAAAGCCAGGTCCCAGCGGGAGTTTGGACATCACTGTAACTCTATTGCCTTTGTGTATAACTAGACTGTATAGTTATAGATAGGGTTGCCAACCTCTAGAAATTAACTGGAGATCTCCTGCTGTTACAACTGATCTCCAGCCAATAGAGATCACTTCCCCTGGAGAAAATGGCCGCTTTGGCCATTGGACTCTATGGCATTAAAGTCCCTCCCCTCCCTAAACCCTGCCCTCCTCAGATTCTGCCCCCAAAATCTCCTACTGTTGGCAAAGAGGGACCTGGCAAGCCTAATAGTAGAAAAAAATTAACACTCGACTGTTGCATGGCATTATTTTGATTGCATTATATGGAGCACATGAAAATCATACCATTGTGATGGTCATAAAAAAGAACAGATAATTAATTTCATTTTATGTATTACAGTATGTATACTTCAAAGTGATCTGCTTAACATAGATTTAAAATGTTGTGTCCTTGTATTTCATTTCACAAAGAGAACATCCTTGACTTGGTCTCTAGCTTGCCAGGAAAATGACATGTTCTTCCATGACCCTCCATAACCAGACTGATTTTGGGGTGTCTGCTTGAACAATCCAAGAAACACTGATCAGGGAAAGGTATCCTGTTTGTCCAATGGCGAATACTTTAGTTACATCTCTGACAGGAACCTCAGGGATTTTTTTTAAAAAATCTTCTCTTCCTTTCCTTCTTTTTACATTTGAGTCCAGAAGCACCTTAAAAACCAACAATATTTCCAGGCTATGAGATTTTGAGAATCAAATGTGTGTTGTTAGATGAAGAGTTGGTTTTTATATGCCGACTTTCTCTACCACTTAAGGGAAAATCAAGCTGGTTTACAATTAGCTTCCCTTCCCCTTCTGCTTGCCACAACAGACACCCTGTGAGGTAGGTGGGGCTGAGAGGGTGTGACTGGCCCAAGGTCACCCAGCTGGCCTTATAGGTAGGAGTGGGTTGTGGGGAAATCTACCCGGTTCACCAGATTAGTGTCCGCCATTCGTGTGGAGGAGTGGGGAATCGAACCTGGTTCTCCAGATCAGAGTCCACCTGTCCTAATCACCGCTGTTAAACACTACACCACACTGGCTCTCAGAAGGGAACTTTGACTCTGGAAAGTTTATACCCTGGAAATATTGTTGGTCTTTAAGGTGCTATTGGTCTCAAATGTTGTTTTTCTATGTCAGACCAACATGGCTACCCACCTGAAACCATCCCTTTTACACCGTCACCTTTCTCTTCAAAAATATTGTCTTTCTTCTCCACAACCTAACTAGTGCATTCTTCACCTGATCATTCCTCAGGCAGTAAATCATGGGGTTAAGGAAGGGTGTTCCCGAAGTGTAGAAGACTGTTACCACCTTAATGACATTTGAATCAATTTTTCCATTTGGCATTACATATAACCCTGCTGCAGGGCCATAGAAAAGGGTCACCACCATTAGGTGAAATGATATGGTGGAGAAGGACTTCAACCGACTGCCTTGGTGAGAGTTTTTCATCAGTGTGACGATCACAGCACCGTAGGACAGAATAACAAACAACATATTGCCGACGATCACCACAACATCCATGAAAATCAGACTAATGAGGGGAGCATTTGGTAGTGGAGGGCAAGCCAAAGCCAGAATTGGCCCAGGATCGCACAAGAAATGGTCAATGATGTTGGGGCCACAGAACGACAACTTGGAGATCAATGTCACTGGGACAATGTATGTCACGAAGCCAAGGACCCAACAACCAGTTACCAGGGCAAAGCAGAAATTTGGGGACATTACTTGTGGATAGCGCAGTGAGTGGCAGATGGCCAAGTACCTATCCAAGGCCATGGAAGAGAGGAAGAAGCACTCAGTACTGCCGAGAGAAAAGAAGATGTAAAACTGGAGGAAACAGGAACTGAAGGAGATGATCTTGTGGGATGATGCCAGGTCAAAGAGCAACCGGGGCACAGTGGTGCTCACGTAACAGATCTCCAACCAGGAGAAGTTTCTCAGCAGGATGTACATGGGATGCCGGTACAAGTGGGTGTCGAGATGTACCAGCGCGATGATGGTTATGTTCTCAGCCATGGCGAGCAAGTAGAGAAGAGTGAAAAAGCCAAGGAGCAGGAGTCGTTGCTGCCGCCCGACGTCAAATCCCACCAAAATGAATTCCTGAACTGCGGTCCCATTGGCCAACTCCATCTGGAATTAGAGACAGAATTATCATTGCATACAATATATTGTTGTTTCTGGCTATCTGCATCCATAGAAAGACGAATGCTAAAGAGATATGCCATTTAGTTAGGGAGGGCCCAGTCCATGTTTCAGATCACGTTCAATTATTCATCAGAAGGTACTGTTCCTCTGAGTTCAGAAAGAGACCCAGCATGGTTTAGTGGTTAGGAGCGGTGGTTTGGAGGGGTGGACTCTGATCAGGAGAACCGGGTTTGATTCCCCACTCCTCCACATGAGCGGCAGAGACTAATTTGGTGAACTGGATTTATTTCCCCACTCCTACACATGAAGCCAGCTGGGTGACCTTGGCTAGTCACAGCTCTCTCAGCTCTCTCACCCACCTCACAGGGTGTCTGCTGTGGGGAGGGGAAGGGAAGGTGATAGTCAGCCAGTTTGATTCTTCCTTAAGTGGTAGAGAAAGTTGGCACATAAAAACCAACTCTTCTTCTTCTACTTATAAATTATGAAATGTAAACCTAATTGCAAAACATGCACTTTGAGTAACACCATCTTCTGTATAGGGTAGGAGTGGCATTACTGCTAGGAGATGGCCGCCAAAGATTTATGCTCCAAACCTCACTGGTAAAAAAAGTCAATGGTTATTTATTTTTATTATTATCTGCCAAATAATTGTCAAAGGCAATTCTGGTGAGCCTGCAGATGCTGCAGATTTTAGAAAGCATTTAATGACCGCCACAGTAACTGTGGTAGAGGAAAAGCAGGCTGAAGTGGTGCAGCGGGAGAAATGACCTCACACGTAAAGACACAGACATGAAGCTGCCTTATACCGATTCAGAACATTAGGTCCCTAAAGACCAGTATTGTCTACTCAAGAGTGGCAGTGGCTGTCAAGGGTCTCAAGTGGAGGTCTTTCGTATCATCTACCACCTGCTCCTATCAACTGGAGGTGCCGGGGATTGAACCTGGGACCTTCTGCATGCCAAGCAGATGCTCTACCGCTGAGCCTCGGCCCCACCCCAAAATCCATTAGAATGACAAGATGACCAGATCCCTTGTACTGAAATGCAGTCACTCAAGAGAGAGATTTAAAATGTGAAAACCCAGCCAACCACTACATTTCAGGAAACAATTCTCTCCTATGTAGTACCAGCAGTCTCGAATCAACTGATTTCTCAAAGAGGCATTTAGCTAGTAGCATTGCTAGTACTGCTATATATCTTGCACTTGCCAGTTAGAATGAAGCGAGGGGCTTAAACAGTACATACAGTAAACACTTATGTGGTCAAAACTGGAGGATCTGAAAAGCAGATCACGTCTGTATCATTTATATTTTCATAAATATCCATAACTTGTTGGAAGAAACTAATTGTGTGGAAGTCAGCATGAAATGGCTGGGGTGTTTAATGTAACTTGTGGCTGGATTAACACTAGGTGTAAAATGAGCACAGCATCTGAGTCCCCAACCTCAATAGCTCTGTGCAGCTTCTGAGTGAGGGGCAATTATTAAAGGGGGCTGGGTAGATGTGTGACTACCTGACCTACCTGTAACCCTGAACCTGTGGGAAAGAGGTTGTGGAGGGTGGCAGGAATGAACCGCATGAGTAAGAAAGAAGGAGAAGGAGGAGGAGAAGAAGAAGAAGAGTTGGTTTTTCTTTACCACTTAAGGAAGAATCAAACTACTTACAATTACCTTCCCTTCCCCTCCCCACAACAGGCACCCTGTGAGGTAGGTGGGGCTGAGAGAGCTCTAAGAGAACTGTGACTAGCCCAAGGTCACCCAGATGGCTTCCTGTGTAGGAGTGGGGAAACCAACCCAGTTCACCAGATTAGAGTCCACCGCTCATGTGGAGGAGTGGGGAATCAAACCCAGTTCGCCGGATCAGAGTCCACTGCTCCAAACCACCCCTCTAAACCACTACACCACGCTGGCATCACATGGCCAAAATACATGCACTGAAACCCAGGCACAAACAGAGAAGCAGAAATAAGGGTCACCATGGTGGTTTAATGAAAAACATGAACTCCTCATAGCACATGGGACCACTCCAGTGAATAAAGTTATGCAAGAAGGGATCAGACCCAATACTGCAAGACAGCAATGTGCGTAAGCAAGTGCCTCTAAGTTGCAACCGATTTATGGTGACCCCGGCAAGGGGCTTTCAAGACAACTGAGAAGCAGAGGTGGTTTGCCGTTGTCCTCCTCTGCAGAGCCTTCCCTGGTGGTCTCCCATCCAAGTACCGACCCAGCTTAACTTCCAAGAGCCAACAAGACTGGGCTATGCCACGTTGCAATCTCTCCAAAGATAGCAACAGTCATTCCTAAATCTAGTAAAGATTACTCTCCTACATGCTGTAATAAACCATTCTCACATGTTGGAGGTTTGTGGCCTCTTTTGGTCCATCAGAAGATGCACAAAATCAATAATTCTTTTTTTAAAAGATACATTATATACGTATCCTTTGCATTTCTGAGAGTGAAGGGTTCTGCAAGGGGAATGTTCAGTGTACTGAATGAGAGAGCCTCCTCAGGGGCAGGCACAGACCTCCGCACATATTTTTTAGAGACTCCAACTTCCAGTAACATAGACAATGATACAACAGTGTCCATACATCTTTGAATGAAACTGGAATTTTCAAAGTCTAGTCAGAGGAAAGCACTTTGACTTACGATTAAGTAAAAATTATGGATGCATCTGAGAATCCTGGAATATCTCACGATCCCTCCGTTTTACTAGCTGGAATCTCTCTTTCTAGCCACGGTTTTATTATAAACCCTTGTAATTTCCTTCAAGAAGCCCAAATGCTTTTTCCAGACTCTGTTGTCCATTCAAGTTCCTCCCTCAGCCTCCTTTGCCTTCTGTAATTGTTCCCATTACTGTACCTCAATGGCTATGAAAGTGCTGCTCCATCCAGTGGAAAGGTTGCCAGAAATCTTCTGTCCGAACTCTATCGTGTCTTCCCCGTAACCTTACTAAGGAGGCTAGCGGTAGCATTGGTGCTCCGTGTGATGGGCTAGCTATAAAGAACAAGGGATCATGAGTGGATATCAAAGTCTGAATGTTTCTGATAAACCTTTGGGTGCCCATGGGACCCTCTCCCTCAAGAACAGCATCACCCATCAGTAAGGAGTTCTCTACCAAAACTAGCTGCCTCCCTCTGCTGCGAGGAAACAAACACAACTTCCTCACACAATCATTTTCCTGAGTTTTCTCTCTGGATTATTTTGAGCAATCAGATATACTAATACAGTTGATTTGGTTTGTTGAAGAAGGGCTGAAGCATTTGGCACTTTTTGGTCTAGAAAAAATACATGTGTGTGGGAGGACATGATATATAGTTATGCACAGTGTGGGCATCTTCCCCCCCCTTTCCTGCTATACTAGGCTTAGGGTTGCCAGGTCCCTCTTTGCCACCGGTGGGAAATTTTGGGGGCAGAACCTGAGGAGGGCGGGGTTTGGAGAGGGGAGGGACTTCAATGCCATAGAGTCCAATTGCCAAAGTGGCCATTTTCTCCAGGGGAACTGATCTCTATTGGCTGGAGATCAGTTGTAATAGCAAGAGATCTCCAGCCATCACCTGGAGGTTGGCAACCCTAACTCGACTTGGGAATCATCCAGCCAAAGTGATGGGCAATTGGTGGAGGCTGGTCCAATCGGGCAAATGGGGCAGTGCCTTACCAACTCAGGCTGCCCCCACCCCCTCCCACCTGCTTCCTTATTGTCCTTAAAATTAGGGCTGGCAACCTCCAGGTACTAGTTGGAGATCCCTACGGTCTCTTTTCCCCAGGCACCCCCCCCACAAATCTCTAGGAATTTTCCAAGACAGGGTTGACAACCCTAGCTGAAGACGCTGGGGACTGAACCTGTAATACTTTGCATTCAAGGCAGATTCCAAACTGTGGTCCTCTCCCCATCACTTATATACTCCCTCCCCCAACAATCCTTTCCCAAAATCAGAAGACATATACAATCAGGACAAATAATATTTGGAGTTTACATTGCTTTATTTATTTTTATTTTATGTTATTTACAGTCCACCTTTCTCTCTGAGACTGAAGGTGGTTTACATCAGGTAAATCAGTACAATCGATGGCACGATCGATGTAATAAACAATGGCATAGGACTAGGCTTGCAGAAATCTGAAACAAGGCATAAGTATTCTACATGACATGTTAAACAATGCAAGAAATGGTAGAAATGGTACTGCACATGCAGAAATATAATTGTCAGAGTAAGATAATAACATAGCAGCAGATCATAAATATTAGCAGTATAGCCCACAGTCCTGTCCTCTCTATTGAAATGTCGCCCTGATGTCCCTATGGTTATTAAAGTGAGAAAAAAACAGTTCTGGGAGGATGCAAAGCAACTGTTAAGGTCCTTCCTGAGTGTATAGTTTTACCGTAGAGTTTCCAGCAATTCCTAGAAAGGCATGATGTCACTTCCAGTTCCCCCCCAGAAGTGAAGTCATGCTATTGCTCCTGGCTCTCCCCATGTCCCTGACCTTATCCTTTCTGTCTTTTTTTGTTTGCTGTTTTGCTTTTATTTCCTTCCATGTGTGTGTAAGTGCAGTCAAGTCGTTTCCGACTCATGGCGACCCTATGAATGAAAGTCCTCCAAAGTGTCCTATCCTTAACAGCCTTGCTCAGAATATTGTCGAAGGCTTTCACGGTCAGAGTTCATTGGTTCTTGTAGGTTATCCGGGCTGTGTAACCGTGGTCTTGGAATTTTCTTTCCTGACGTTTCGCCAGCAGCTGTGGCAGGCATCTTCAGAGTAGTAACACTGAAGGACAGTGTCTCTCAGTGTCAAGGGTGTAGGAAGAGTAATATATAGTCAGAAAGGGGTTGGGTTTGAGCTGAGTATTGTCCTGCAAAAGTAATGTGCTAATCATTGTCCTGTAAGTATCAAGATAATGTGCTAATGAGGATATGGTATGTTAATATGGAACCATTGTATCCTGAAGTGATCTGTTAATGTGTGTAATCCAAAGCTAATCTGCATGGCTATTGTTGAATGTTGTCTTTGTTAGTCTGGAGGTTTTCAGAACAGGAAGCCAAGCCTTATCCTCATTAGCACATTATCTTGATACTTACAGGACAATGATTAGCACATTACTTTTGCAGGACAATACTCAGCTCAAACCCAACCCCTTTCTGACTATATATTACTCTTCCTACATCCTTGACACTGAGAGACACTGTCCTTCAGTGTTACTACTCTGAAGATGCCTGCCACAGTTGCTGGCGAAACGTCAGGAAAGAAAATTCCAAGACCACGGTTACACAGCCCGGATAACCTACAAGAGCCTTGCTCAGATCTTGCAAATTGAGGGCTGTGGCTTCCTTTCTAGAGTCAATCCATCTCTTGTTGGGTCTTCCTCTTTTCCTGCTGCCTTCAATTTTTCCTAGCATGATTGTCTTTTCCAGTGACTCTTGTCTTCTCATAATATGTCCAAAGTACGACAGCCTCAGTTTAGTCATTTTAGCTTCTAGGGTTAGTTCAGGCTTGATTTGATCTAAAACCCACTGATTTGTTTTTTTGGCGGTCCAGGGTATCCATAACACTCTCCTCCAACACCACATTTCAAAGGAATTCCTTCTATACCCTCCCCCTATTATTCTGTTTCCTTTCTCCTCAACCAACTCACCTTTCTCCTCTGCAGCCTTCTCAGGGCCTCCTTCACCTGATCGTTCCTCAGGCAGTAGATCAAGGGGTTGAGAAAGGGTGTGATGGCAGAGTAGAAAAGGGTTACGGCCTTAGTGACCTCTGAATGTCTTTCCCCACCTGGAATTACATACATTGCTGCGACAGGGCCATAGAAAAGGGTCACCACCACTAAGTGAAAAAATATGGTAGAAAATGCCTTCATCCGGCTGCCTTGGCTAGAGGTTTTCAACAGGGTAAGGATCACAGCACTGTAGGACAGGACCACAAAGAAGAAATTGCCTAGAATGACCACTGTATCTGCAACAATTTGACAAATGAGGGGAATCTTTCCTACTGGAGGGCAGGCCAAGGACAAAATTGGCCCAGGATCACACAAAAAATGGTCAATGACGTTGGGGCCACAGAAAGATAACTTGGAGATCAAAACCACTGGCAAAATCTGCCACAGGAAACCAAGCACCCAGCAACTAGCCACCAGGGCATAGCAGAAATTTGGGGACATAATCTGTGGGTAGCGTAGTGGGTAGCAGATGGCCAAATACCTGTCCAAGGCCATGGCTGAAAGGTAAAAGTCTTCAGTGGAGCCCAAGGAGAACAAAAGATAGTACTGGAGGAAACAGTCTCCGAAGGAGATGATCCCCTGAGGGGACGCCAAGTCAAAGAGCATGCGGGGCACTGTGGTTGTCACGTAACACATCTCTAGCCAGGAGAAGTTGCCCAGCAGGATGTACATGGGAAGCTGGGACAAGTGGGGGTCCAGCAGTACCACCGTGATGATGGTGATGTTCTCAGCCAAAGTGAGGACGTAGAGGACGATGAAAAAGATGAGGAGCAGAATCCGCTTCTGCTGTAGGGCTTCAAATCCTAGCAAAACGAACTCCTGTACCCCAGTCTTGTTGGCTAACTCCATCTGGAATCTCCAGGATATGCCGTAAGCAAGATTCATCAACATCTGGTTTCACTGAAGGAGAAAAAGGCACAGACAAATCTTGCCTGGAGTACATAAGAACTTAAGAAAGACCCTGCTGGATCAGACCAAGGCCCATCAAGTCCAGCAGTCTGTTCACACAGTGGCCAACCAGGGGGCTCTAGGAAGCCCCACAAACAAGACGACTGCAGCAGCAGCATTATCCTGCCTGTGTTCCACAGCACCTCATATAATAGGCCTGCTCCTCTGATCCTGGAGATAATAGGTCTGCATCATGACTAGTATCCCTTTTTTACTAGTAGCCATGACTAGCCCTCTCCTCCGCGAACAAGTCCACTCCCCTCTTCAAGCCTTCCAAGTTGGCTGCCATCACCACACCCTGGGGCAGGGAGTTCATTTAAATGCTGGTCAGAGTGAATTCAGTACCTGCTTTTGGGGAGTGAAATCTGAGTTTGTGGCAGCTTGCACGAACACCGTTTCCTTCCCAGGTATAGGGACCCCAGTACCCCCTTTCCCCATAAATACCTTGGATATGGTTCCTTTGTCTGTACCTCACCAGATTCAAAGTCCTGCTCCATTCATAGGATGGCATACCACAAGCTATTTCTTGTATCTCTTTAGGGTGCGCTGTTGTGAGAATGGTGGGCTTGATGGGAAGAAAGCGCGTGTCTCTGTGTCAACCCAACCTGTAGTGCATGTGTTAGATATTTGGTGGCTCTGTCCCTCAAGGGCAATATCATTACTCACTGAAACAAGCTGTCACTGGAGAATAGCTGCTCCCTTCTGTCAAAATGAAACACAGGCAATTCCCACAGGTAATTGTTGTTTTCCTGAGCTGTGTATGGACCATTATCTTCAATCAAATGGATTATAGTACCGGTGTGGAGCTGGGTTCTGAGTAGCGTTGCCAACCTCCAGGTACTGTAACAACTCCAATGGTTATAAAAATGTGAGCTAAACATATATTGTGTGAGAAGTCTTGTATAAAACACAATGTGCCACAAAAAATACAACTACAAAAATATATACACACACAAAGTTAGTCACTCTCTAGGAGTATCAAGTATATGGAAAGTCTCTAGGCTATACAATTTTCCAAGGCATACAACTTGTTTTCTTTTCCAGATCTGGATCATAGCATATTTTTTAATCAGCTGAAGCTTTTCCAAAGAGAAGAAGGATGACCTCCAAAATGTCTTATCGTTGACAGCCTGGCTCGGCTCTTGCAAACTGAGGGCCGGGGCTTCCTTGATTGAGTCAACCCAGCTCATGTTTTTTGGCTTTGGTTTCTTCATTCTTTCCCCCTTTTTTACACTGTCACCATTCTCCTCAGCAATCTCTCCTTTTTCTTTAGCAGTCTGCCCAGTGCCTCTTTCACCTGATCATTCCTCAGACAGTAAATCATGGGGTTGAGAAAAGGCGTAACAGCAGTGTAGAAAAGTGTTACTGCCTTTTTGACCTCTGCCTGACTTTCTCCACCTGGAGTTAAGTACATCTCTGCCACAGACCCGTAGAAAAGTGTCACCACCACTAAGTGTAAAGATATGGTGGAGAAGGCCTTCCTACGATTGCCTTGGTTCGAGGCTTTCAGCAGGGTGGAAGTCACAACACTGTAGGACAGCACAACAAAGGAGACGTTTCCAATAACAACAGCATTCATAAAAATCTTGTACACATTGGGGGCAATTCCTAGTGGAGGGCAGGCCTGAGATAGAATCGGCACAGGATCACATAAAAAGTGGTCAATGATGTTGGGGCCGCAGAAGGACAACTTGGAGATCAAAACCACTGGGAGAAGGTGCCACAGGAAACCAATGGCCCAACAAGTGGCCACCAGGACATAGCAGAAGTCCTGGGACATGATTTTTGGGTATCTCAGAGGGTGGCAGATGGCCAAGTACCGATCCAAGGCCATGGCGGAGAGGAATAAGCATTCGGTGTTGCCGAGAGAAAAGAAGACATAGAACTGAAGGAAGCAGGAATGGAAGGAGATGGTCCCATGAGGGGACGCCAGGTCGAAGAGCATGCGGGGCACCGTGGCGCTCACGTAACACATCTCCAGCCAGGAGAAGTTGCTCAGCAGGATGTACATGGGGAGCCGGGCCAGGTGGGTGTCAACCACCACCAGGATGATGATGGTGAGGTTCTCAGCCATCGTCAACACGTAAAGAATGGTGAAGAAGACGAGGAGCAGGAATCGTTCCTTTCTCCCAACACCAAATCCCATCAAAATAAATTCCTCTACTCCGGTCCTGTTGGCCAACTCCATCTGAAATCAGAAACACCATCATTGACACCATAAGTATCATTTGTATGTCTCAGTATTTCTTTCCATTTATATATATATATATATATATATATATATATATATATATATATATATATATATATATATATATATATATATATATATTCCTCTTTTTGATTGTAAAGTACAATATGTGTGTGTGTTAAGTGCCGTCAAGTCACTTCCGACTCATGGCGACCCTATGAATCAATGTCTTCCAAAATGTCCTATCTTTGACAGCCTTGCTCAGAACTTGGAAATTGTTCCTAGCTTCTCTGAAGCAAGACCCTTTTAAATCCTCATGGCAAAAAATCTTAGATGAGAAACTGTCATTGTTGGGCTTCTTGCAGGATATGTTATTAGATCTTGGGAAAACTGAAGCTTTCACCAAAATTAAAAAGCGCATTAAAGTGCTTGATTATAACAGCATTACTTTCCGTGCTTGCCACGTTTGTCCATCCCAGTTCTTCAGAATACCACCACCATGTGGTTTGCCTGCTTATACATATTATTTGACAACTCCTCGTCTTTCTAGAGCCTTCTGTTTAGCTAGATTGAATGCTCACCCCTCTATGGTTATGCAGGGCAGAATTTTGAATATACCATATTCAGACCGGACCTGTCCTTGCTCTTCTGGCTCTATCAATTCACTAGCTCATGCCCGTTTGGAATGCCGCTTTTACGAGGAACTTCGATCACATTATATTTCCCCTCTTTTAACATACAAATCTAATGCCTCTGTGTCTGACATAATGCCTTTTCTACTAAGCGATAGGGATCCCAAGGCTACATTGTCAGTGTCAAGATTTGTTTCAGTCCTTATATCCCTCAAACACTAGATATATGCTGCTCAAGATCAATGGATCAAGGAGCTTCTAAGGGATAAAAGGAAAGGAAAGATCTTGCAAATTGAGGGCTGTGGCTTCCTTTATTGAGTCAATCCATCTCTTGTTGGGTCTTCCTCTTCTCCTGCTGCCTTCCACTTTTCCTAGCATGACTGTCTTTTCCAGTGACTCTTGTCTTCTCATGACGTGACCAAAATACGACAGCCTCAGTTTAGTCCTTTTAGCTTCTAGGGTCAGTTCAGGCTTGATTTGATCTACAACTCACTGATTTGTTTTTTTGCCAGTCCACAGTACAATATGCATCTGAGAAAATCCAGCCATATGCAGCTGGTACTTTCTAGCTCAAGTAGCGCTATCCCGTGACAGAGGCCAAGGAATCCAGGGTTCTGAGAGCCAGCATGGTGTAGTGGTTAAGGTGTCGGACTAGGATCTTGGAAACCCAGGTTTGAATCCCCACTCTGCCTTGGAAACTTGCTGGGTGACCTTGGGCCAGTCGCACACTCTCAGCCTCAACCCTGGCAAGTGTTTGGATGGGAGACCTCCAAGGGGGCAAACAATGGCAAACCACCTCTGAATGTCTCTTGCCTTGAAAACCCTACAGGATCACCATAAGTGTGAGATTAATTCATACCAAGAATGCAGCTGAGAATCACATACTCTTCTCATGATGCTATCTGTTGTGGTTTTAGAAGAAGACAAGTTGGTTTTTGTATGCCGATTTTCTCTACCTTTTAAAGAGAATCAAACCAGCTTACAATCTCCTTGCCTTCCCCTCTTGTCAACAGACACCACGTGAGGTAGGTGGGGCTGAGAGAGTTCGGAGAGAACTGTGACTAGCCAGGGTCACCCAACTGGCTTCATGTGTTGGAGCAGAGAAACAAACCCAGTTCATCAGATTAGAGTCCACTGCTCGTTTGTAGGAGTGGAGAAACAAACCCGGTTCATCAGATTAGAGCCCATCGCTCCTAGCCTCTGCCCCAAGTTGGCTCTCGATGTCTCTGGCCATGTTTTGCTAATGATCTATCCAATGTTAATGATCTATCCACATTGTCCGGAAGTAGCCTGTATGTTTTCTTTGAATCTGCCTGCCACTCAACTTCCCACCCCACTCGGCTTTGATTTCATAGTAATTCTTGTTTCAGTACCTCAGAAGCGTTCAGAGCACTGCTCCATCCATCCAGAAGTGCTGCGTCAAGAGGTGACAGACGCCTGAAATTGTTTTGTGGGTCTCCGAGCAGTGCGTGGCTGCGGCATTTGTGGTCTGTGTGTTGGGCTCGATGGGCAAGTGTGTCAACCGAAGCTTGGGCATGAGTGTCAAGTATTTGGTGTCTCTTCCCAGTGGGTCTCTCAAGAACGATATAATTACCGATCAAAGCAGCATTTCTCTGGAGACCAGTTGACTCCCTCTGCAATTACACAGGTAATGGCTGTTTTCCTGAGTTGTGTGTTGCTGCACAGGAACCCCATTATGAGAAATCAAATGGACTTCTTACAATGATTAGTTATAGGTGTGGATGGCTTATTGGATCGAAGAGGATTCCTCTCACGAAACATGGCCACCTTACCATGCAGATGTTCCGCTCAAGGAATTGACTCAGGATGACAAGAGCCATAACACCTGTGTTAGCCAAATTGCTCTTTAACTTGGGGAATTAGCAAGCAAGATGGCAAATTACAATATTTATTTTTATAACGGTATCGCAACCTTTGTCTACCAGAGCCCGTAACTGTGACCTTTAAATAAAGACAGAAGCAATAGATTTCCAATTAAAAGTGTTTATGTCTTGTTCATTCAATTCAGTGTTGAATACACACATACACATAGATCTAAGAAATAAGAGAGAGGAGTACAGAGACATTTGCCGTTAGGCAGGTGGGAAAATATTTATGGAGATAAACGATACCTTCCTGTAGTCCAGAGTTCCATAGGATCAAGATGAATAAATAGGGGGGGCATGGGGAATAAATAGGGGGCAGGGGTAGCCCCTGCATACTCTAGCATGGCTGCTCACTCCGGCAGAGTGGCAGGCTGTATGAAATGGGAAGCCCTAAGGTTAAAGTTATGGGTGTGGGCTACCCCAGTTATACTGTTTCTCTGGGGGCAGGATGATTGGATTAACCCTGCTAGGTTCCCGGGTGACAAAAGGATGACAAAAGACCTTAATGGTCTGCTACCTGGGTGGGGTGAGGAGAATTTGGAAATCTATTCTGATTCCAATGGCTTGTGCAACCCCAGGAGAAGTCAGGAGTCTCACTGATTGGCTTAATGGCTTGAAAGAAAAGGTGCGATCGCTGCTAATGTCTGGAGATGGTTGCTGAAGAGCGAGTCATTGTTATCTCAATGTCTGCTGAATGGCTTTGCTGAACTAGTCCGATGTTGCAAGGGTGTGTGTGTTGGTGCAGGCTACATGCCTGGACGTATTCCCTGCAATATGGCTTTCACTGGAGCAGGATACACAGGAACATGGGTGCCCTCTGGTTCGCTGGAGGGACTACTTTGGCTGCTGCTCTTTGACTGCCGGTTTCGCGGGATGAAGAGGAGTCCTTTCCGTGGCAGCACAGGCTTGCCGCTTGGTCTGCAGAGGCTGCTGCACACATCTGCTGGGGTTGCCATGACCAGTCCAGGAGATTGGCAACCCGTATGCTTAAACCTGCAGACAGAAAACGAGTATGTTAGGTAGAAAGCTTGGCTACACAGGCCTTTTATGCATGGGTGTTTCCCTCGCCGTCACCCCTCCAGCGACTTCGGGTCTTTATGTTGATTATGCATGCTGTTTCCGACCGCCAGAGATCGCCTCGCTCTCCCCCTGTGTTTCCCCGTGTATCCCCTGCACTTTCAGAGGCCACTTTTATCTCGAATTTGAAGAGGTGGGGAAACGCAGGGGGAGAGCGAGGTGACCTCTGATGGTCAGAAGCGGCATGCATAATCCAAGCAAAGACCTGGCGCCATCGGAGGGGTGAAGGCGAGGGAAACAGCCATGTATAAAAGGCCAAACTTGTTTTTATCATGACCTGCTTTGTGGTGGAGGGAATCAATTTAACTGAAGAAAACTCATGAGCCCCGAGAAGAGCGATAATTCCTGAGGGGCTGCTGCGTTAGTCTAATGTGGACTTCCAAGTATAGAGAATTACTTTAGCACCACGAAGGACACATTGCAAGAATCTAACCTGGAGATGCTTGTGTCTGCATCAGGAAGTGTAGCACTATCCAGAGTTTGCTGATGGTGGTACATGGTGGTACATGCCAATCTGGAACTGGCTACCGTACTCCTATATTTGTAATGTGTGTGCATGCTTTATATATGATTTAAATAGACCACTGAGGAAGGCCATATATGCCGAAACACGTTGGGCTTGTGGTGACAGACATCAACCTTAAGAAATGCCATTGTGGTGTTTTAATGGTTTTGAAATCATTTTAATTCTTATATAGCGCTTCTAATAAATTATATATTTTCATTATTTACCCCCCCATCTCTAGGGTTGCCAGGTCCCTCTTTTCCACCAGCAGGAGGTTTTGGGGGGTGGAGATTGAAGAGGGTGGGGTTGGGAAGGGGAGGGACTTCAATGCCATAGAGTCCAATTGCCAAAGTGGCCATTTTCTCCTGGTGAACAGATCTCTATTGGATGGAGAACAGTTGTAATACCAGGAGATCGCCAGCTAGTACCTGGAGGTTGGCAACCCTACCCATCTCCCCTGGCGACCCTACCCTCACGAGACTATGCTGCTTTCATACATCACTGGATGTTCTCTCCTGTGTGGCTCTTTCTGTGTGAAACAGAAACTCCAGTTGCAAACGGTTGCTAGAGTGCATTGA
The DNA here is from genome assembly GCF_029931775.1 of Euleptes europaea. Lineage (NCBI taxonomy): Eukaryota > Metazoa > Chordata > Lepidosauria > Squamata > Sphaerodactylidae > Euleptes > Euleptes europaea. The sequence continues at coordinate 7,985,805 of NC_079329.1, read as the reverse complement.
GAATGCGTCTTCCAACATGTGGGAAAGCAGCTTTAATTCTTCTGTCATGCAGCGGTGTATTCCGATGTTACCTTTTTTTTCTTTCCTCTGCTCTTCTTTTTACTTCGCCGCCTTTCTCCTGAGTAATCCCTTCCCCCCTCCCTCAAGAAACTTGCCCTGTCCCTCTTTCACCAGATCCTGCCGAGTCAGATAGTAAGTCGGGAAGGCAGGAAAAAAGCATGGCAAAAGTTTAAAGCAATGTTACATTCTTTGTGGTCTAAGATTGGACAGTGTGGATTTATTTCTTTTACTCTACTTGAAATATTTTAAAATCAAATTGCTCAAGGAGGTTAACAACAGTACAAGTCAGTCAAAATGAAATGCATTATAACCATTCATTAAAAAAAAAAATCTCTGAAGAACTATCCAAATGACTGAAAAAGCACAGCAAATTCTCAGGCAGCTGAAACACAGAAGAGCAATAAAAGCAAGTTGGTGGAGAAAGGGTTTTCCCCCTCATCTACTGTGAATATTGGTTTCATTTTTTCTAAATGATATTTTCATGTTCTCATTTGGTTCAGTTTTGTTTTCTCCTTTCCTATTTTTATTCGGCCCCTTTTCTCGTCTGAAGTCTCTTCCACAACCGGCTTGCTGCCTCCTTCACCTGATCGTTCCTCAGAGTGTAGATCAGAGGGTTGAGAAAGGGTGTCACGGCAGTGTAGAAAAGTGTTACTGCCTTCGTGACCTCCGATTGATTTTCTCCGCTTGGAACTAAGTATATGGCCGCAATAGACCCATAATAAAGTGTTACGACCACCAGGTGAAAAGATATGGTGGAGAATGCCTTCCTACGTCCACCTCGATAAGAGCTTTTCGTCAGGGTGAGAACCACAATGCTATAGGATAGCACCGCAAATGTGACGTTGACTAAACCGGAAGCATTCATAAAAAACTGGCAGACACTAGGGGCAATTCCAAGTGGCGGGCAGGCCAAGGAAAAAATTGGCCCAGGATCACACAGAAAGTGGTCAATGATGTTGGGGCCGCAGAAGGACAACTTGGAGATCAAGATCATTGGGAAAATGTACCACAGGAAACCAAGGAGCCAACAAACGGCTACCAGAGCATAGCAGAAATCTTTGGACATAATCTGTGGATATCGTAGAGGGTGGCAGATGGCCAAGTACCGATCCAAGGCCATGGCAGAGAGGAAGAAGCTTTCAGTAGTGCCCAGTGAGAAGAAGACATAGAACTGAAGGAAGCAGGAATGGAAGGAGATGATCCCATGATGGGACGGCAGGTCAAACAACATACGGGGCACAGTGGCCGTCACGTAACACATCTCTAGCCAGGAGAAGTTGCTCAGCAGGATGTACATGGGAAGCTGGGACAAGTGGGCATCTAGAACCACCAGTATGATGATGGCGAGGTTCTCAGCCATACTGAGGATGTACAGAATAATGAAAAATATGAGAAGCAGAAACCGTTCGTGTTGCCCGACTCCAAATCCCAGCAAAATGAATTCCTGCACTCCGGTCCCATTGGCCAACACCATCTGGAATCAGGTGACAGAAAATGGAATGACTGTACTTAATGTTACATGTAATTTGCTGTAACGTAATTACTGTAAAATGTAAAATCAAGTATCATCTGTTTCCAGTTAGAATCATAGAATCATAGAGTTGGAAGGGACCACCAGGGTCATCCAGTCCAACCCCCTGCATAATGCAGGAAATTCACAACTACCTCCCCCCCACCCCCAGTGACCCCGTACTCCATGTCCAGAAGATGGCCAAGATGCCCTTCCTCTCATCATCTGCCTAAGGTCATAGAATCAGCATTGCTGACAGGTGGCCATCTAACCTCTTCTTTAAAACCTCCAGGGAAGGAGAGCTCACCATCTCCTGAGAAAGCCTGTTCCAATGAGGAACCGCTCTAACTAATAAGAAACTTGAGCATGCATGTTAAATAGGCCTTTCTGTGTTTTTTTCAGATTACTTGAGATTATTCCTCAGAAGCAGAAGCAATTACAAAACTACGAGAAACATGCTTGGAGCAATCCAATCTTTAACATATACAGGAGCAGGCCCCTGAAATGTGCTGTGAAGGTTGTTCCCTGACTCATGCAGATTCCATCCTTCTTCCCAATTTAACTATGAAAGTTTGGTTTGTTGTTAAAAAATAGAATTGAATAAAACAAACATTTTAAAAGCACCTCCTCTGAAGCCATGCACATATGCTTGAAAACCAATGAAGGGCTTATTTTCTTTCATCTGAGTTACAATAATTTTCCCTGCAATACTTTCCATGTGAGACTTAAGGATATTGTTCTGTGCTCGGAACAGGAGTCTTCAGTACATGAAAGATTGCACAAAAAGGCTAACAGAAGAGTACCTGGGGCCATTTCAGGTCAGAGAAATGGCATGGTAGAGAGGGCTTAAGTCCTCTCTCTCTCTCCATGTAACTTAAGAATCTAAGAAAGGCCATGCTGGATCAGACCAAGGTCCATCAAGTCCAGCAGTCCATTCACACATGGGCCAACCAGGTGCCTCTAGGTAGGAAGCCCACAAATTATTTGAATATCTTTTCATTAATAGATTTGAATAACTCTTATTTGAATATCTTTTCATTAATAGATGAATATGCTTTTCGATGACGCTGTTAAAGTTTTTATTGTATGATTTATGAAATGAATGTGTTGTTGAAAAGTACCAGACAGTAAAATATTTTAAAAATAATAAAAATTTTATGGAAAAAAAAAAAGGTAGGAAGCCCACAAACAAGACAATTGCAGCAGCATTATCCTGCCTGTGTTCCACAGCACCTGATATAATAGGCATGCTCCTCTGATCCTGGAGAGAATAGGTCTGCATCATGACTACTATTCTGTTTTAGTAGTAGCCATGGATAGCCCCATCCTCCATAAGAACATAAGGAAAGCCTGCTGGGTCACACCAAGGGCCATCAAGTCCAGCAGTCTGCTCACACAGTGGCCAGCCAGGTGCCTCTAGGAAGCCCACAAACAAGACAACTGCAGCAGCATTACCCTGCCTGTGTTCCACAGCACCTAACGTGCTCTGGTTCCTATTAGAATTGGGACCCCACAGGCCTTGGAAGTAAGCACTGAGCACAGAACTCCAGAGCATGTCTGATTGTCATGACCTATGGTGGTCACATGGGGTGTGTAACTTGGCCTTGAGACTCGCTTAGTTCTCAGAATGCCACAATGCTGTGTCCTTGCCAGATGATTATTTGTGCCCATTGGCAATCTGCTCTGTACTTTTCAGTAGGGTGGGTAGGGTTTTGTTGGGGTGAGGGAGGTTGTAACTCTTCCAAATTTTTCCCATTGCCAAATTACACCCTTCTAGCCAACTTTGGGGGTTCCCCCCCTTCCAGACACATACATAATATCAAGATTGTTGGGAAATGGTAGCTTCTAGTTTTCTGTTACCAGACATGTTCAAAGAAAAACAGAAAGGCATAGATTCCTCTGTGTTGAGTGATCAGAGGTAACAGTTGCTAGGATACTATTTTGTGTCTGAGACTCTTAGGGAAACCCTGCTGTTCTCCCCAAAGGGGCTTACACCATTCTTCTCTCCTCCATTTTATCCTCACAACAAGCCTATGACTGGTCGAAGGTCACCTAGCAAGCCTTCATGGTATGAATGGGGATTTGAACCCCGGTCTCCCAGATACTAGTCCAACACTCTTAACCACTACACCACACTGGCTCTCCAGAGTAGATAATACTGGTCTAGCGAGACCAGTGATTTGATAGACAGGTTCATTGAGGCACAGAATATGCTCACCAAACTCCTAGGAATGAGAAGTATTTCAATTTTCTGTTCATAAAGAACTTAGGGAGAATTTGTGGGGTTTTAGGCAAGATTTGGGGCCAATGAAAAGGTGAGGAAGGGTCTCTTGACCATCAATAAAAGCTATGCTGGGGATAATTGGAGAATTGGCTGAGATTGTGCTAAAAAATAGTCTGGTTCCAACGCATGGGGGTCTTTGAAAGAATGTAGTTTCTAGGGCCTGAGTGGAGGGACATATTTAAAGTCTTTTGCTTAAGTGTGAGAATAATTCATACCAAGAATGCAGCTGAGAATCACATACTCTTCCCATGATGCCACCCGTTGTTTTTTTAATGCCTCTGGCTAATGATCTATCCACATTGTCCAGAAGTAGCCTGTTATGTTTTCCATGAAACTGCCAGTCACTCCATTTCCCACCCCATTCTGCTTTGGTTCCATAGTAGTTCTTGTTTCGGTACCTCAGAAGCGTTCAAAGTGCTGCTCCACCCATCCAGAAGTGCAGTATCCAGATCTGACAGACATCTGAAGTTGTTTCCTGGGTGTCTGAGCAGTGCGCGGCTGTGGCATTTGTGGACCGTGTGCTGGGCTCGATGGGCAAGTGTGTCAACCAACGCTTGAACATAAGTGTCAAGTATTTGGTGGCTCTTTCCAGTGGGTCCCTCAAGAACGATATAATTACCGATCAAAGCAGCATCTCTCTGGAGACCAGTTGACTCCCTCTACAATTACACATGTAATGGCTGTTTTCCTGAGTTGTGTGTTGCTACACAGGAACCCCATTATGAGAACTCAAATGGACTTCTTACAATGATTAGTTATAGGTGTGGATGGCTTATTGGATTGAAGAGGATTCCACTCACGAAACATGGCCACCTTACCATGCAGATGTTCCTCTCAAGGAATTGACTCAGGATGACAAGAGCCATAACACCCACAGACAGAAAATGAATATGTTAGGTAGAAAGCTTGGCTACACGGGCCTTTTATGCATGGCTGTTTCCCTCGCCGTTACCCCTCCAATGACTTCGGGTCTTTGTGTTGATTATGCATGCCGTTTCCGACCCCCAGAGGTCCCCTCGCTCTCCCCCTGTGTTTCCCCGCGTTTCCCCCGCATTTTCAGAGGCCCCTTTTATCTCGAATTTGAAGAGGCGGGGAAACGAAGGGAGAGCGAGGTGACCTCTGATGGCCGGAAGCGGCCTGCATAATCCAAGCAAAGACCTGACGCCATCGGAGGGGTGAAGGCGAGGGAAACAGCCATGCATAAAAGGCCAAACTTGTGTTTATCATGACCTGCTTTGTGGTGGAGGGAATCAATTTAACTGAAGAAAACTCATGAGTCCCGAGAAGAGCGATAATTCCTGAGGGGCAGCTGCGTTAGTCTAATGTGGACTTCCAAGTATAGAGAATTACTTTAGCACCACGAAGGGCTCATTGCAAGAATGTAATCTGGAGATGCTTGTGTCTGCATCAGGAAGTGTAGCACTATCCAGAGTTTGCTGATGGTGGTACATGCCAACCTGGAACTGGCGACCGTACTCCTATATTTGTAATGTGTGTGCATGCTCTATATATGATTTAAATAGACCACTGAGGAAGGCCATATATGCCGAAACACGTTGGGCTTGTGGTGACAGACATCAACCTTAAGAAATGCCATTGTGCTGTTTTAATGGTTTTGAAATCATTTTAATTCTTATATAGCGCCTCTATATAATTCATTTTGCTGGAATTTGTTGCTACACGGGAACCCCATTATGAGAAATCAAGTGGACTTCTTACAATAATTAGTTATGGGTGTGGATGGCATATTTGATAGAAGAGGATTCCACTCACGAAACTTGGTCACCTGATCCTGCAGATGTTCCTTTCAAGGGGAGAGGAATTGCCTCAGGATCACAAGAGCCATAATGCCCGCAGATAGAAAACGAGTATGTTGGGTAGAAAGCTTGGCTACATAGGCTGTTTCCCTCGCCTTTACCCCTTCAACAACTAAAAGGCTTTGTTTTGATTATGCATACTGTTTCGAACTAGGGTTGCCAACCTCCAGCTACTGGCTGGAGATCTCCTGCTCTTACAACTGATCTCCAGCCGATAGAGATCAGTTCCCCTGGAGAAAGTGGCTGCTTTGGCAATTGGACTCTATGGAATTAAAGTCCCTGCCCTCCCCAAACCCCGCCCTCCTCAGGCTCCTCCCCCAAAACCTCCCACCGGTGGCAAAGAGGGACCTGGCAACCCTATTTCTGACCCTCAGAGGTCACCTCCCTCTCCCCCTGCATTTTCCCACATTTTGTCTGCGTTTTCAGAGACCTGTTTTATCTCGAATTTGAAAACGCGGCTAAGTTCAGCCTTGTTCTGAAGTTAGCCAAGGGGAATTCATGTGTCACCAACATGCACATATTAGGAGATCATGTATAAAAAACAAACAATGTTTGGGGTTTGCCCGATTTTGTTTTTTCTTGACTTCCATGGAACATGCATGCTAAAAAATCCCACAACTGAAGTTGGCATATACAGGAATAGACAATCAACATTATTTTATTTATTTATTATTTATTATATAAGACAAAGCGGGAGACCACAAAGAATAGCAGTGGGGGAACAATTTGGAAATCCCACCCCATCACAAAGCATCCCCTCTCCAAGAATCTCCGGCCCTCTATGAGCTTTCCAGAGGGGGGGGGCACTGACTGATCCTCCCCCCTTCTCCACTTTAACTGACTCTCTGCTGCTCTCAGTATACTGTGTCTCCTAGAGCATGTTCAGCCCACATCAGGCCATGGGGGAAATAATTATTTTTTCTTTATCGTCTGTTTCCTTTACAAAGTTACCTTTTTTTGCACGCCCGGGGAGTCCTCAAAGCAGGCAGGCACCTTTATTTGTGGATTGCCTGGCCTGCCTTCATTTGTGATGATCAGTGTTCAACACCCACCTTACTATGCAATAGAGCGATATTGTACTTTGACCACATTATGAGCAGACAAGAGTCACTGGAAAAGACAATAATGCTCCTAAGTGGAAGGCAGCAGGAAAAGCATATTCGAAAGGGTCAAAAAGAGGAGCAAAAACCCCAATGAAAGCCTTTTATTAGGCTGCAGAAAGAAAATCACAGTGTAAGGATGTGTCACTGGCAACCCAGATCAAGTTAGTTCATGCTATAGTATTTCCTAATACTATGTATGGGTGTGAAAGTTGGACAGTGAAGAAAGCTGACAGGAAGAAAGTAGATTCCTTTGAAATGTGGTGTTGAAGAAGAACTTTAGGGATCCCATAGACCACCCAAAAACACACACACAAATCAGTGGGTTCTAGATCATATCAAGCCTGAACTGTCCCTAGAAGCTAAAATGACTAAACTGAAGCTATCGTGCTTTGATCACAGTACGAGAAGACAGGGGTCACTGGAAAAGACAATCATGCTAGGAAGAGTGGAAGGCAGCAGGAAAAGAGGAAGACCCAACAGGAGATGGATTGACTCTATAAAGGAAGCCACGGCCCTCAGTTTGCAAGACCTGAGCAAGGCTGTTGACGATAGGACTTTTGGAGGACATTGATTCATAGGGGCGCCAGGAGTCAGAAGCAATTGGATGGCACTTAACATACACACACAGTGAACAATCTATTTACATTATATCACAAGCATAAACGGTCTATTTCAAATGGAACGGGCAACTCTCCAGGTAGAGCAGATGGTCAAATTAGCATGCACAGCTGCTCTTTACCAGTAAAGTCAGTACAAAAGGGAATCTGCCTGGACAGCTTTCACCTTAAGTGGTTTGTGTCTTATTTTCTGGTTTTCAAAGTATGATGAACATTTCCTCCCAGGCTCATTTCTCAGCTTCATATTTGAACATCCTGACTGGAAGGAGGGAAAACCCTACTTTATCAGCATTGAATACATTAATATTCTCTCTTCTACTGTAAAGTTGTTTTCCCTTTGCTTTAGAATAGAATCATAGAGTTGGAAGGGGCCACCATGGCCATCTAGTCCAACCCCCTGCACAATGCAGGAAATCCACAACTACCCCCCCACACTCCCAGTGACCCCTACGCCATGCCCAGACAATGGCAAAAAAACCCAAAACAAAACAAAAATCCCAAAACTCTCCAAGATCCCTGGCCAATCTGGCCTGGAGGAAAATTGCTTCCTGACCCCAATGTGGTGATCAGCACTACACTGGACGAAGAAGAGTCGGTTTTTGTATGCTGACTTTCTCTACCACTTAAGGAAGAACCAAACCAAACCAGCTTACAATCACCTTCCCTGCCCCTCTCTTTAACTGACACCCTGTGAGGTAGGTGGGGCTGAGAGAGCTGTGACTAGCCCAAGGTTACCTAGCTGGCTTCATGTGTAGGAGTGGGGAAACCAATCCAGTTCACCTGATTAGCTTCCACCGCTAGGGTTGCCAACCTCCAGGTAGTAGCAGGAGATCTCCTGCTATTACAACTGATCTCCAGTCGATAGAGATCAGTACACCTGGAGAAAATGGCCGCTTTGGCCATTGGACTCTATGGCATTGAAGTCCCTCCCCTCCCCAAACCTCATCCTCCTCAGGCTCCGCCTCCAAAACCTCCCCCAATGGCGAAGAGGGACCTGGCAACCCTATCCACCGCTCATGTGGAGGAGCAGGGAACGGCTTGGGGGTTTAACTAGTGCTTTAACTGGAGATGCCAGGGATTGGACCTGGGACCTTCTGCATGCCAAACAGATGCTCTACAAACTGAGCCACAGCCACTCTGACTCTCTAGTCCCCCTCTGAGGCTTAGAGACAGCGTAAAGTTCTTCCCTTCCAGCATTTACACTGTCACCTCCTGCGTCCAAATGTCAGGTTTCTTTTGGACAACCTTCGCAAGGCCTCCTTCACCTGATCATTCCTCAGACAATAAATCATGGGGTTCAGAAAGGGCGTAGCGGAAGTGTAGAAAAGTGTTATGGCCTTAGCAATCTCTCTCTGGTTTTCTCCGTCGGGAGCCAAGTACATTCCTGCAACAGAGCCATAGAAAAGCGTGACTACCACTATGTGGAATGAAATGGTGGAAAAGGCCTTCCTGCGGCTGCCTTCGAAAGAGGGTTTCATCAGGGTGAGGATGATCACTGCGTAGGACAAGACGGCAAACAGCACGTTGCCTAAAATCAGAACGTTGGCACAAATCTGGAAAACAATGGGGGCGACTCCGAAGGGTGGGCAGGCCAAGGCCAGAATAGGCCCCGGATCACACAAAAAGTGATCAATGACATTGGGGCCACAGAAGGACATATTGGACATCATAATCACCGGGATGACATATCCCATGAAACCGCAGATCCAACAAGCAACCACCAGGTTGTAGCAGGACTCTTGCGTCATGAGTTGTGGGTAGTGGAGGGGATGGCAGATGGCCACATGCCGATCTAAGGCCATGGCTGAGAGGAAGAAATTTTCAGTGGCACCAAAAGAGAATAACATGTAGAACTGAAGGAAGCAGTCACTGAAGGAAATGACCCCATAAGGGGACGCCAAGTCAACGAGCATGCGAGGCGCCGTGGTGCTCACGTAGCAGATCTCCAGCCAGGAGAAGTTGCCCAGCAGGATGTACATGGGAAGCCGGGACAGGTGGGTGTCTAGGACCACCAGGGTGATGATGGTGATGTTCTCTGCCAACGTGATGACATAGAGGATGCCAAAAAAGATGAGGAGCAGGAAACGTTCTTGTCGGCCGACTCCAAATCCCAGCAAAATGAATTCCTGTACTCTGGTCCTATTGTCCAGCTCCATCTGGAATCAGAAAATAGAGTCAACATCACACACTGTATGGAACTATTGTCTGCCTATCCATAAAATGCTAACCAAGCATGCTATTTAAGAAGGACTGGTGGGCAGTTCTCCACATGAGCAGCAGACGCTAATCTGGTGAACTGGGTTGGTTTCCCCACTCTTCCACATGAGCCAGCTGGGTGACCTTGGGCCAGTCCCAGCTCTCTTAGGGCTCTCTCAGCCCCACCTACATCACAGGTGTCTGTTATGGGGAAGGGAAGGAAGAAGAAGAAGAGTTGGTTTTTATATGCCGACCTTCTCTACCATTTAAGGAAGAATCACGCCCTCCTACAATCACCTTCCCTTCCCCTCCCCACAACAGACACCTGTGAGGTAGGTGGGGCTGAGAGAGCTTTGACCAGCCAAGGACACCCAGCTGGCTTCATGTGGAGGAGTGGGGAATCAAACCTGGCTCTCCAGATTAGAGTCCACCGCTCCAAACCACCGCTCTTAACTACTACACCACGCTGGCTCCCAGCAATTGTAACCTGGTTTGATTCTTCCTTAAGTTTTTCTCACTGGAAAATGTCTCCCTCATGCTTTTATTTCATCTAGGAAAATCATATGGATATACTGTTTCCCTCCTTGAGAAGGCAATTGCTGAGGCAAAACTAAAAGTTTAAAATACAGCTGAACTATGGGATTTAGCTCTCTTGTAATAGCTGCCAGTCAGATCCACAGATGATTAAACATTCTATTCGACACATGGAAAGTATTCAACAAAGAAACTATTATGGTCTGTTGTTAACACACAGTCAGAAATAATTCTTTCTCTCTCCTTCCACCCTCTTTCTTGCCAGCTGTTGATAACAATAGATCCAAATTTCGTCGAAGGAACCCAAATCTTTTTCTTGGACGGGGCATAACCATTCAAGATCGACCCCTCTGCATTTCCTGCTTCAGCCTTCTTTGTTTCGTTCCCCGTTTCTTTACCTCAGTAACATTCAAAGTGCTACTTTGCTTAGCGGAAGTCCATTGCTGAAGATCAGTAGGAACAACTTCATCAGGGTGGCCCCATTGCCCAGCTCCATCTGGAGGAGAGATCAAATTGGTAACAAGGCGTGCAACCAGAAGCAAAACTTCTCTCGCTGATTCTTGGTGCTGAACAGGCAGTTGCTTCTGCACTATTGTTGGTAAAGAGTCTTTGGTTGGTCAGGAGTAATTTGTAAAGAACAAAGCCAGTACTCGAGCAGAATAGACCGTGTTTTTCAACTTTACCAACAAGTGGTTTAGGTCAGGGGTAGGAAAATTTCATCCCTACATGGCCTACCTGTTTTTACTTGAACTCTCTTCCAAAATGTAGACTTAAAATGTTCAAAGAAAGCATGCAGACTCAGGTTGATCTCTGAGCATATCAGACATAATCAAATTGTGTTAAGTAAATCTGAGTTCCCACTTCTTTCTACGAAGGCAAGAAATGCTTTGCTGCATCATCCCTAAATGCACCTAATCTGGAATTCTTCTCCTGAATCCCAGCAAACATCTGGCCATAGCTCACCAACCAGAAATTACCCAGTGGTCTACCAATGGATCATGTTCTTCCTTCTCCCAACCCTGGTTTAGCAAGTGTTATATTAACAGCCTATTCCTGAGCTGGTGGCGTTCGGGGAGGGCGGGAAGAGGCACAGCCGCACCTCCTCCTAAGCCGTTTTCGCGCACGCCGCAAGAACGAACGGAGCTTTTAGCCCCGTTGAAAACAGCAAGGCTGCGCCTGCTAAAAAGCAGGCACGGCACCGCTGTTCCCGGCACCGGGGTAATAGGCCGAATGGGGATAGGAAACCGCCTAACTGGTGGTTCCTCCCCCACAGTCTGGGAACCCTCCCCTGCTCCGGCATGGCCATTCTATGCCTTGGCCTGCACCATGGAGAAACAGCGCTGGTGGAGGGGCGCGGCTCCGCGGCACTTGGGCGCTGCCAGAACTGCCCTCGCCAGCAGCATAAGTGCATCTTAATGTTTAGACGCACTTACGCTGGCGGCCAGGTCATGCTGCCTCCTAAGGGGATTCGGCCCCCTTCCTCAGGAATGCGCTGTTAATCATGTGAACACTACAGTAATATGGTAGAACCAATTTCTTGTCCGATGGAGATGCAGAAAGTTCCGCAATCTTGTAGATCCTCTTTCAGATGGGCCGCCTCAGCAAACCTCACCTTCTGGGATTCTCATGTCATCTCCTTTTGTGTGGTACTCTGGAGTTTTGCTTCTCAATCATCTTCAGTGTTCTTCTTCAACCACTCAGGGACGTGAGGTAGGCCTAATGTTGGCGTTATGCCTTGTAGTATTCTGGACTTGAATCTTTATGGCGAACCGAGAAGAGGTTGGCTTAGTTTGGGCAGGATGGTTGTGTGTTTCGTTTAGAGGTTCTGTTCTGGTTTTATGTTATTTGCTGAAGCTTTATCCAAGAATTGGCCCAATGGGTGCTGTTGGTCTATTGAGGACAGTTTCCCATCAAAACAAGATCTCCTTGGAGACCAATTGCTCCTTCGTTAGAGAACCAGTTACTTATTAGGTCTTTGTTTTCTCCAATATTTAATGGGGAAATGAAATGGGGGCTGTTTAACTTTTCCCCTCCCCTGGATCCCCCATACACATGGGTAAAAGAAATGGCTAGGAGGGCCTCCTAAGGATGATGAAAGAATGTCTGTTTATGCCACAAGACATGCTTAATGAACACTTGGGGAGACAGCTATTTCTTTGGCTGGTCCACCTGGAGGCATTCAGCAGCCCTTCTGAAGAGATGATACATATCCAACAAACAGTTTGGGCTTAGAGACTGTACACATGATACTTAGGGTTGCCAACCTCCAGGTACTAGCTGGAGATCTCCTGCTATTACAACTGATCTCCAGCCGACAGAGATCAGTTCACCTGGAGAAAATGACAGCTCTGGCAATTGGACTCTATGGCGTTGGAGTCCCTCCCCAAACCCCGCCCTCCTCAGGCTCTGCCCCAAAAACCTCCTGCTGGTGGCAAAGAGGGAGCTGGCAACCCTAGTGATACTGCAATATGATATTGCAATAACTGTTTGCAAATTGCAATGACTGCAGCACCCCAGTACCAAAGCAAAGTTTGCCGGTACATAAGGCAGGGGCCCGTAACCTTTTTGAGCCTGTGGGCACCTTTGGAATTGGGGCATGTGGTCATGGGCGCAGACACGAAACAAGCATGGCAGAAAATTGAGCAGCCACAAAATGGAGGTGGATTCCCGCACAGTCACCACTCTGGTGACTTTGGGTCTTTGTGTGGATTATGCATGCTGTTTCCGGCTGCCAGAGGTCGCCTCGCTCTCCCCCTGCCTTTCCCCGCGTTCTGCCTGTGTTTTCAGGGACCTGTTTTATTTTAAATTTGGAAACGTGGGCAAAATGCGGGGAAACGCAGGGGGAGAGCGAGGTGACCTCTGGCGGTCGGTAACAGCATGCATAATCCACACAAAGACCCAAAGTCATTGGAGCAGTGACTGCGAGGGAAACAGCCATGCATAAAAGACCGTTGTCTCCCCCATTCTTTTGCTCCCTGTGTGCTATTTTTAATCAGAACTGGCACCTACGTTTTAGTGACTTCACTGCTTGCTTTGTGTCCTGCTCTTGTCCAAAGCCCCAAGGTGGTTTGAGGCATTTTTAAAACTACGAGGACAATAAAAAAGCATAAGATTCATTTCGACAACACAAGGAAAGAGAGATGTCTATGTTTCTACACAGACATTGCCATTAGCCATAACCAGAGAATATATACAAACGGTGTGGAAGTTTGCATCTGTTTTTATTGAATTTAATAGACCGTGCGCAAACACAAAAATCACATAGCTGAGGGCCAAATGAGATGTGATGCCGTCCTCATCTCCACCTAAAACTAGGGTTGCCAACCTCCAGGTACTAGCTAGAGATCTCCTGCTATTACAGCTGATCTCCAGCCGAGAGAGATCAGTTCATCTGAAGAAAATGGCTGCTTTGGCCATTGGACTCTATGGCACTGGAGTCCCTCCCCTCCCCAAACCCTGCCCTCCTCAGGCCCCACCTCAGAAACCTCCCGCCGGTGGCAAAGAGGGATTGGCAACCCTACCTAAAACGGGCCATTTAAAAATGCTGCAGGAAAACGAACAAGGGAGGAGGACTCTTTCTCTCTTGTCTGATTGTCAGTATATGTGCTTGTTGCTTAGCCTTTTATGTTGGCCTCTACTGTTTCAACATTTCCTTCTTCTCTTCTGCTTTTTAGGCAGTCACCTTTCTCATCAGCAAGTTCTCCTTTCTCTTCAGCAGCCTCTTCAGAGCCTCCTTAACCTGATCGTTCCTCAGACAGTATATAAGAGGATTGAGAAAGGGTGTGATGGCAGTGTAAAAGATTACTATCGCCTTAGTAAGGTCTGAGGCGCTTTCTCCAGCTGAAGTTAAGTACATTGCAGCCAAAGAGCCATAGAAAAGTGTCACCACCACTAGGTGGAAAGATATGGTGGAGAAGGCCTTCCTACGGCTGCCTTGGAAAGAAGCTTTCAGTAGGGTCAGAATCACAACACCGTAGGACAGCATGACAAATAGGGCATTGCTTAAAATCCCTGTATTCAGGGAAATCTGACAGACATTGGGGGCATATCCTAGAGGTGGACAGGCCAGGGCTAGAATCGGCCCAGGGTCACACAAAAAGTGGTCAATGACGTTGGGACCACAGAAGGACAACCTGGAGATCAAAACCACCGGGAAAAGGTGCCAGAGGAAACCAAGGAGCCAAGAAGCACCCACAAGAGCATAGCAGAAATCATGGGACATAATTTGTGGGTAGCGCAGAGGGTGGCAGATGGCCAAGTACCGATCCAAGGCCATGGCGGAGAGGAAGAAGCTCTCAGTAGTGCCCAGTGAGAAGAAGACATAGAACTGAAGGAAGCAAGAATGGAAGGAGATGATCCCGTGAAGGGACGGCAAGTCAAAGAGCATCCGGGGCACAGTGGCCGTCACGTAACACATCTCCAGCCAGGAGAAGTTGCTCAGCAGGATGTACATGGGAAGCCGGGACAAGTGGGCATCTAGAACCACCAGGGTGATGATGGTGAGGTTCTCAGCCAATGTGAGGACGTAGAGAATGGTAAAAAAGATGAGAAGCAGGAACCGCTTCTGCTGCCCCTCTCCGAAGCCCAGCAAAATGAATTCTTTCACTGAAGTCTGATTGGCCAGCTCCATCTGGAACCAAGGAGGAAAGTTTAAATGCTGCACCCTCAGCAGAATTAGACATTTACCATATTCTGACAGACTTTGCCCAGGATCAGAGGAGTGTGCATATTATCTTAGGTGTTGTGGAACACAGGCAGGATGGTGCTGCTGCAGTCGTCTTGTTTGGGGGCTTCCTGGAGGCACCTGGTCGGCCACGGTGTGAACAGACTGCTGGATTTGATGGACCATGTTCTGATCCTGCATGACTTTTCTTATGTTCATAAGGAAGACAGGGCTATCAATGGCTACTAGGCAAACTGAATACCAGTCATGATGCAGACCTATTCTCTCCAGGATCAGAGGAGCATGCCTATTATATTAGAGGCTGTGGAAAACAGGCAGGATTATGCTGCTGCGGTCATCTTGTTTGTGGTCTTCCTAGAGGCACCTGGTTGGCCACCGTGTGAACAGACTGCTGGACTTGATGGGCATGGGTCTGATCCAGCAGGGCTTTTCTTATGTTCTTGTGTTCTAATACAAAGAAAATCGACACATTATCTCATAAGATGATGGAATGCACCCTCTTAAAACACAACCGAGATAAATGGATTACTCCCATATTGGCGAGAATTCCTGCCCCCATAACAAGAGATAAAACAGTCCCCTTTTTGCTGGTGGATAGAGATCAAAATATAACACTGGCCGCGGCCAAATATCTCTCCATCATATTTTCCTCTAAGAAATAACAGCTCAGGACCTATGTGTCATAGGAGCAAAGAAGGAAAGTAAAGCATATCCTTACAGACAGTTGCTTAGGCCTTCTTTCTGTTATCAGGACATATATCCATTTATGTAGTGCTTTTCCTCAGTTTGACGCAGCTGTATCTAAATAAGCCTTATGTGACAGCCTTCTAAGGTAGTTCAGCATTATTTGTTTTTAATCCCATTCTTCCTCCAAGAACAGCATACATGGTCCTGCTCTCCACCAGCATGGTGTAGTGGTTAAGAGCTGTGGTTTGGAGTGGTGGAGTCTGATCTGGAGAACCAGGTTCGATTCCCCACTCCTCCACATGAGTGGCGGAGGCTAATCTGGTGAATTGGATTTGTTTCCCCACTCCTACACACAAAGCCAGTTGGGTGACCTTGGGCAAGTCATTCTCTCTCAGCCTCACCTACCTCACAGGGTGTGTGTTGTGGGGAGGGGAAGGGAAGGAGATTGTAAGCCGGTTTGATTCTCCCTTAAGTGGCAGAGAAAGTCGGCATATAAAAGCCAACTCTTCTTCTTCTTCTTCTTCTTCTTCTTCTTCTTCTTCTTCTTCTTCTTCTTCTTCTTCTTCTTCTTTTCCCCTCACAACAGCTCTGTGAAGTAGACTATTCTGATGAGCTTCAGCCCAGCCATGGAGCTTCATGACCAAGTGAGAATATGAATGTGAGACTCTTCGGTCATCCCTTGACACTTCAACCCATACACTATATTGGCTTTCAGTCCCCTGCTTGAGGTGGGGGTGGAGGGAGGGCTGCGTGAGTGATAGATAGCACCTGTCCAAAGTGGTGATTGAACGAATCAGGAGGATTGCATGGAGCATGTTCATTCCATACCACACAATCACGGCACCAGAAACGTAACTTTTTGAAAGGGGTACAGTACTATCTGAGGAGCCCCTTGACATAGAGTGGTAAGCTGCAGTAATGCAGTCCAAAGCTCTGCTCATGACCTGAGGAAGGCAACCTGGGGAAGGCAATGGCAAAACCACCCCGTAAACAAAGTCTGCCTAGAAAATGTCAGGATGTGACATCACCCCATGGGTTAAGAACAGGGGACCGTTACCTTTTTACAGTACTATCTGCTTCATGTACAGGTTTAAAAGCAGAAGATAGTGGAATAAAATGTACTCCTATAAACTGATGGTGCTGCTGCTAGTCCTTCAAAGGCGGAAGCTGCCACCCTAACTGCTTCCACTTCAGACAACTCAGGTTTCTCTGCATCAAAAATGCAAAGTGGGTAGCCTGGCTCCTTGTTCTTCCTTTGGTCTTGCCTACTGTATTGTGTCCTTTACAAAGTGGGAGAGATTCCCAGCCTCCAGGACATCCTCTGTCCTCCTTCCACTTATGAAATTTCATCCTAGACTACTGACAAGTGGTTGACTTAGCAATGGATGGTCCCCCAGCATTGATAATATAATAATCAGCGTTACTATATTGGGCATCCTTTCCTTGACCAGGCAGATCTCTGCAATCTTTACAAGCCCTTAACAACCTAACTGAACATTTTTCATATTCCCTCTCCCTGCCTCAGCTCTCTCTCTCACCCTCTGGCTATAATTTTATAATGAAATGAGCTCTCAACTTCCCTCGAAGAAGTAAAAATCTTTTCCAGAAGGGTGGCATCCTTTAACATTTATCCCTCTACAGTTGCATCCCTGTTGTATTTACCATGACAACCACTTCCAGTTTTGTACCTCAGTAGACGTCACAGCGTTGACCCATCCGCTGAAGGTTCACCGTAGCACTGTGTCAGAATTTGGGAGAACGAGGCTATGTAGGTGTCCCTGTTGTCTGGTTCATCAGGAGCAGCAATTCTTCTCCTAATGTTTAGCTCCATCTGGAGCATCAGCCAATCTGCAAGAGGTCATTGGTCAGTAGTAAACTAAGATACTCTATGGGCGCTTTCACACATGCTGAATAACGCACTTTCAATCCACTTTCAATGCACTTTACTGATCGTTTGCAAGTGGATGTCATCATTTCACACAGTAAGACCCCCCTGCAAAGGGCATTGAAAGTGGATTGAAAGAAAGTGCATTATTCGGCATGTGTGGAAGTGCCCTGTGCTAGTTTGTTTGAAGCATCTCTTGTTGTTAGTACCAGTTTCAAGACATCTTTTCAGAGACTGGCGACAGTACACAGAAGAAAGAAGTTAATAATTAGTCAGTGCTAAGTGACATCAAGAATGAAGTCTTTCTTGACAGCATAAGAAGAGCCTTGCTGGTACAGCCCTGGAGATCACTTGGCCCAGAATTCTTTGCAAAACTGCCACCAACCAACAGGAGATAGGTGATCCACTAGAACAGTCCAGTAGCTCATTTGTCCATTGTAATCTCCCTTCTACACATCACAAATACTTCAAGCTGCCTTATACTGAATCAATACCCTCGGTCCATCCAAGTCAGTATTGTCTACTCAGATCGGCAGCGGCTCTCCAGGGCCTCAGGCTGAGGTCTTTCGCATCACCTACTTGCCTAGTCCCTTTAACTGGAGATGCCGGGGATTGAACCTGGGACCTTCTGCATGCCAAGCAGACGCTCTACCACTGAGCCACGCCCCCTCCTTCTAGCTCATATCTGACTGACTTAGCAGGTTTAGGATCTATAAAACAATGGTGCACACTTGTTTGGATAAAATATTTCTCTTAACGGGAAACAAAAAGTACCAACATTTTTAGAGTAATCTAAAATGTTAAGAGTAATCTAAAAGTTTATCAAAGCTAGCCCTCTTAGAACCCATTTTAACCCCCTTGTGTGAGCCTGTATTTTATACCTCAGCACTGCATAGATGACCAGCTCTCACCAGACAGAGCCAACGTTAGGAGGTTACATATCCCTTGGATTAACGCTTAGTTTTAAATTTAGTTTTGCTAGTAGACAGAGACATGACTGCACTGTAGAGCTAAATGTGGGCAGGTTGGCGGTAGCTCCGTACACCATCTCCATCCTGTTTTAAAATGTTTGCTGAGGCTTTCCTCCAGGAAATTAATGTCCCTTGAGAAGTTTTCAGTGGAGAGTAATTCTGTTTTCTATCCAAACAAGGTCTCCTCAGAGATCGGTTGCCTCCACAGGGAGAACTAGTACATGGCTTTTGCCTTCCTAGAGGAGGTGGTTTGCCATTGCCTGCTCCTGCAGGGGCTGAGAGAGTTCTGAGAGAACTGAGACTAGCCCAAGGTCGCCCAGCAGGCTTCGTGTGGAGGAGTGGGGAATCAAACCCGGTTCTCTGGATTAGAGTCTTAACTACCATGCCACGCTGGCTCAGCCCATAATGATACATAACAATAATGATACAAAACGAACAACGTTCCCAATTTTATCTATTTTTATTGCATTACATGGAATACAGAAATATTACATAATCAAAGCCATAATCAGAGATCATACATTTTATTTATTACATTTACTTTCTTCAAGGAAATCTGTCAACATAATGTACCTCAATAACCATTTCAATCCTTAAGGTTGCCAGCTCTGGGTTGGGAAATACCTGGAGATTTTTTGGGGGTGGGGTGGGGGAGCCTGAGGAGGCAGGGGTTTGAGGAGGGACTTCATAACGCCATAGAGTCCACCTTCAAAGGCAGCCTCCATGTGAACAGATCTCTGTCACCGGGAGATTAGTTGTAATCCGAGGAGATCTCCAGCGATCACCTGGAGGTTGGCAACTCTATTGAATTCGGGTCCTCAAAACGGAGAATCGACTACCTTTTTGTGACATGTGGTTGCTGACCAACCATTAAACTCCTCCCTCATCCTTTCTTCACCTGAGTTTTTCCGCATTATGCCCAGTCAGTTCAAAATACTAAAGAAGAAATCCCGTTAAGATTCTGATGAAGGCTCCTCTGATTAAGTTCATCCCGTGAATGGCATCAGGTTGATTTATATAGTCATCTTTCTCCCCAGGAAACTCACCTTTCTTCTCTGAAACCTGCCCAGTGCCTCCTTCACCTGATCATTCCTCAGGCAATAAATCATGGGGTTCAAAAAGGGCGTAATGGAAGTGTAGAAGAGCGTGACGGCCTTTGTGACCTCTGACTGATTTTCTCCATCTGGGATTATGTACATGGCTCCAACAGAGCCATAGAAAAGTGTCACCACCACGAGGTGGAATGAAATAGTGGAGAAAGCCTTTCTTCTACTCCCTTCGAAAGAGGGCTTCATCAGGGTGAGAATTACAGTGCTATAAGACAGCGCGACAAAGAGGACATTTCCCAGAAGGAAAATATTCACTAAAATCTGACAAAGAAGGGGAGCCACTCCTAAGGGTGGGCAGGCCAGGGAGAGGAGGGGCCCAGCATCACACAAAAAGTGGTCAATGATGTTGGGGCCGCAGAAGGACAACCTAGACATCAGAGTCACTGGGACAACAAAGGCAGTGAAGCCAAGGACCCAACAAGCAGCCACCAGAACACAGCAAAAATTTGTGGACATGATTTGTGGGTAGTGCAGAGGGTGGCAGATGGCCAAGTACCGATCCAAGGCCATGGCAGAGAGGAAGAGATCTTCAGTGGTGCCAAGAGAGAATAACAGGTAGAACTGGAGGAAGCAGTCCCTGAAAGAGCTGATCCCTTGAGGGGAGGACAGGTCAAAGATCATACGAGGCACGGTGGTGCTCACGTAACACATCTCCAGCCAGGAAAAGTGGCTCAGCAGGATGTACATGGGAAGCCGGGCCAGGTGGGCATCTAGGAGCACCAGTGCGATGATGATAAAGTTCTCAGCCAACGTGAGCACGTAAAGAATGGTGAAAAAGATGAGGAGCAGGAACCGTTCCTGTTGGCCGACTCTAAATCCCAGCAAAATAAATTCCTGAACTGTGGTTCCATTGGCCAACTCCATCTGGAATCAGATGATACGTTCATTGCATAGCAGAAACAAAGATAATCGGTTTGTCCTACAATTCTAAAGAGGACCCTTTGGCCACTTCTCCTACCCCATTTTGTTTGGAGGTCCCATGCAACTATTTTTCTGATCAGTTACACAAAACACACTGTTTTCACAAAGATTTTGAAACAACCCTCCACCTCTTCCCCCTGAATCCAAGAAGAAGCATGCTGAATTGAGATAAAGAGAATTTTCCCTCCTGTTCATCTCCCCTCCCCCTCTATTTGAGGTGTCCTCTTTGTCAAATTGAAGCTTGTGCTACCAATTGTGTGCTTCTTGAGGAGCAGTTTGTGTGTTCCTCGGGTCTGGGACCTTTTAATACTGCAAAACTCCATAATCACCGATGCTGCTAGACTACAAAGTGTAGAATTTAACCGTGACAAAAGCACTTTGAATATATCCATGGACGTTCCCTCCCCTGCCCAGTGATATCAATTCCCTCTCCACAGCTGCTGGACCTCTTAACAGGCTGGGCGATCCCCCAGACAGGGGAAGCCACTGATAACTAATCTAAGACTGCTGTTTGCAATGATGGTCATTGATAGATCAGTGCTAATTTGCAGAAGAAAGTCAGAACTGGAGCAAAACTGATCCCTTTTTAAAGAGTCTTCGTCAAAAAGCAAGATCGCTTAGAGAAGAGTTGAACTGAGTTTGGTGTAGGGAACTCTGCTTAATTTTTTTTTCTTTTGCTATATCAGCAGCCTGCTTACATGTTTCCAATTTCCAAAGGAACAATACCCGTTCAGGGTCTCTGAAAAGTCCCGGCATAATACACCTTCTCCCATGAATGTGTAGGAAGTGCCCTCCTGGACTGACCTGCTTCAGAATTATTTGCAAAAATTGCAGCATCCTGTAGAGAATAGGTGCTCCACTGGAGATTGGTCCTCCTTTCTGCCTTGCTTATATGGTAGCTGAATTAAATAAAACCCATGATTGAATCAAATAATGCTGCTCATGGAAAGAAGAAGGAGAAGGAGAAGGAGAAGGAGAAGGTGAAGGAGAAAGAGAAGGAGAAGGAGGAGGAGGAGAAGGAGAAGGAGAAGAAGAAGAAGGAGAAGAAGAAGAGTTGGTTTTTATATCCCAACTTTCTCTACCTTTAAGGAGTCTCAAACCGGCTTACAATCTCCTTCCCTTCCTCTCCCCACAACAGAAGCCTTGTGAGGGAGGTGCGGCTGGGAGAGTTTGGAGAGAACTGCGACTAGCCCAAGGTCACCTTACTTCATGAGGAGGAGTGGGGAATCCAACTCGGTTCTCCAGATTAGAGTCCACCGCTCTTAACCACTACACCACACCGGCTCTGAAATGAAATATTTCATACCAACCTTGTTAGAGGGCACCTGAGGAAATCTAGCTTTCTAGGAGTCGCCGCTCAGATTTCCTTTTCTTTGGGAAGAGCCCACGTTTTCATACCTCAGTAGTGCAAGATCACTTCTCCCACCAGCCGCAGCCATGATTTAGAGACAGTGCGCACATCTGGAGGACACACATTATTCCCTGTATCGTAACTTGGGCTCAAATGTGCTTTCAGTCGCAGACAGAGACTGCATGGTAAATTGACTGCAGGCAGCTTGCTTATTGGTTGTGTA
Organism: Euleptes europaea; assembly: GCF_029931775.1. Taxonomy (NCBI): domain Eukaryota; kingdom Metazoa; phylum Chordata; class Lepidosauria; order Squamata; family Sphaerodactylidae; genus Euleptes; species Euleptes europaea. The sequence goes on along the minus strand of NC_079329.1, from coordinate 7,963,853 downwards.
TGAAGACTCCACCCTTTATTAAGAGCTTCGCTGACGCTTTCGTCCGGGAAAGTTGCTTGGGGAGCTTTCTGTGGAAGGCGGCTCTGTTTTCAAACCACCCAAAATCTCTTGGGGGACTACGTGGAATTCCCTCCCTGGTGACATCAGGGCCTTGCGGGACCTTAAAGCGTTCCACGGGGCCTCGAAGACGGAATTGTTCCACCGCAACAGAGGGCAGCTGCAGGTTGGCCATTGGTGCTGGCCTCCCCATCCCTCCCCCCACTTTTGCTAACTTTGCAGTGTTGTGCTGCCTGATTGGTAGGGTTGCCAACCTCCAGGTACTCAATAAATCACAACGTGTGCTGAGAAAACACTGGTTAAAGGGAAAAACAGCACCAGCTCCAATTAACAATAATCAAACTGAATTATATAATGATTACTCAAAAATAATTCAGTATTGGTGTACTATTCTGTACATTTGTCAGTGATATAATCAAAACAGTCACAACCAAGGTGTCACAGGTTACCCCACCAATGAAAAATAAAAGTATTATAAACATCAAAATGAAATAGAGTCCAAAGTGTACAATTCGAGTTCAAATAAAAGTCCAGTACTGAGTCCTCTTAAGAGAAAATGAGCTGGTTCCGGGAAGATCCAGAAACCATCTGGTATGAAACTTGCAATAATGACAGTGCATCAAGGTCCAAAGTCCAACAAATCCAAGACAACACCTCCGGATTTGAGTGTGTTTCGCCTGGAAAGAGCTTCTTCAGTTGATTAATCAATTTTCATAAGGGTACAACGACCTCAACTTCTTCAGTTGATTAATCAATTTTCATAAGGGTACAACGACCTCAATGACCAGCGGCCCCACGGGCTCTAGCCGTGGGGCCGCTGGTCATTGAGGTCGTTGTACCCTTATGAAAATTGATTAATCAACTGAAGAAGTTGAGGTCGTTGTACCCTTATGAAAATTGATTAATCAACTGAAGAAGCTCTTTCCAGGCGAAACACACTCAAATCCGGAGGTGTTGTCTTGGATTTGTTGGACTTTGGACCTTGATGCACTGTCATTATTGCAAGTTTCATACCAGATGGTTTCTGGATCTTCCCGGAACCAGCTCATTTTCTCTTAAGAGGACTCAGTATTGGACTTTTATTTGAACTCGAATTGTACACTTTGGACTCTATTTCATTTTGATGTTTATAATACTTTTATTTTTCATTGGTGGGGTAACCTGTGACACCTTGGTTGTGACTGTTTTGATTATATCACTGACAAATGTACAGAATAGTACACCAATACTGAATTATTTTTGAGTAATCATTATATAATTCAGTTTGATTATTGTTAATTGGAGCTGGTGCTGTTTTTCCCTTTAACCTCCAGGTACTGACTATATAAATAGGTGTACTGATATGAAATTGTGCAACCCTAAGGGAATTGTCTCAGTACACTACCACAACTTTTCCTTATATATTTCTTTCTTACAAAGTTTCTTTCTCCAAGTGTATATTATTTTAATTTTAACCTTTAAGACAAGTTAAAAGGTTAAAATTAAAATAATATACACTTGGAGAAAGAAACTTTGTAAGAAAGAAATATATTTATAAGGAAAAGTTGTGGTAGTGTACTGAGATAATTCCCTTAGGGTTGCACAACCTCCAGGTACTTGCTGGAGATCTCCTGCTGTTACGACTGATCTCCAGCCGATAGAGGTCAGTTCCCCTGGAGGAAATGGCCACTTTGGCCATTGGACTCTGTGGCATTGAAGTCCCTCCTCAGGTTCTGCTCTCATAAACTCCCGCCGGTGGCAAAAAGGGACCTGGCAACCCTTCTGATCAGTCTTCTGCGGTTGTCATTATCACTATTATTACTACTAGACTGAGAGCCATTTTGGTATTTTATTTGTATTTTATTGGATATTTATTTAAACTCATTTATGTTAGATGGGTTTGATGATGATGATTGTTGCTGTTTTAAATTCGAGTTTATGGTTTTATGTGATTGGAATGTTGTTATCTGCTCTGAGCCCAACTTGGCTGGGAATAGGGTTGCCAACCTCCAGGTACTAGCTGGAAATCTCCTGCTATTACAATTGATTTCCAGCCAATAGAGATCAGTTCCCCTAGAGAAAATGGCCACTTGGACTTTATGGCATTGAAGTCCCTTCCCTCCCCAAACCCCGCCCTCTTCAGGCTCCACCCCAAAAACCTCCCACAGGTAACAAAGAGGGACCTGGCAACCCTAGCCAAGAACAAGGGCAGGTGATAAATTTAAATAAATAATAATAAAATAATAATATGTAGCCCCACTGGGAGAACCAGCAGGTCACAAGAATCTTCATATTGCTTGTTGCACATCCATCTTTGTCATTCTCCTACTCGTTGTTTTGGCTTTTTTGTTTTACCATCAAGTCTCAGCTGACCTATGGCAACCCCGTGGGGTTTTCAAGGCAAGATACATTCAGAGGTAGTTTGCCATTGCCTGTCTCCACGGCTCAACCCTGGACTTCCTTGGTGGTCTCCCATCCAAATACTGACCAAGGCCAGCCCTGCTTAGCTTCTGAGATCTGATGATATTGGGCTAGCTTGGGCAATCCAGGTCAGGGCTTGTTTTGGCTAGAGACACCTTTACATGCGCGAAATGGAAAAAGGGTAATCTGCAAGTACTGAATTCCAGATTTCTAAATATGTCCTGACATCTCTGTTTGAACATCGAGCAGAAAATTATGGACGCTTTGCACACACGTTGTACTGTATTCCCAGGATTAGCCCATGCCGTCTTTGTCAATGGAGCCCTTGATGGTGGGCTTGGTTGTAGGACTGTAAATGACTCCAGGAGTCAAATGAAATAGTGATTTAAATCTCCAAGCAGCCAAATTCCAGACAGCAGCAGCTCCCACACAATCCTTTTGACAGGGATAGAGCAAAAAAAAGAAACCCAAGAATAACAGAAATCCAAGAATAATTTGAATCCCAACTGCACAGAGGATATTGGTTGGGAGTGTGTCGTGTTTAATACCCAGGGGTGTCATCCATAGAAGAAGAAGAAGAGGAGGAGGAAGAGGAGCTGGTTTTTATATGCCAACTTTCTCTGTCAATTAAGGGAGAATCAAACCGGCTTACAATCACGTTCCCTTCCCCTCCCCACAACAGACACCCTGTGAGGTAGGTGGAGCGGAGAGAGCTGTGACTAGCCCAAGGTCACCCAGCTGGCTTCATGTGTAGGAGCGGGGGGAAACAAACCCAATTCACCAGATTACCGTCTGCCGCTCATGTGGAAGAGTGGGGAATCGAACCTGGTTCTCCAGATGAGACTCCACTGCTCCAAACCACCGCTCTTATCCACTACACCACACTGGCTCCAGAACTGTGAAGGGGATCTGTGAAGTTGTCACACAGGAGAATGGTCAGCATGGCTGGCAGCCTAGAACCAGGTAGGATCTCTGGCCACTGTTCCAGATGGCCATGATTCAGTGTAGATATGCTCTTAAGAAGTCTTAGGCATCTTGTTAGCTTTCCTATAGCAGATAATTAACCTTCTGGCAAGAGACATCAAGCAATGTGTGTGGTTCATCTTGGTTACTGTACACAAGTGAATCTTGCCTCCATTTTATTGTTTTATTAAAGCATTACTACCATTGTCTTTAACACTAAGGCCATTTATGCTTGGTAATTGGCAGCATGTTCCAGGCTGAAGTGCCCCGCAGTTTTTTCAAGTTAACAGGAAAAAAAAAATAGAATTAAAAGTAAAAGTCCCCTTCCCTCCCTCGTGTTATGTGCCCACCCTCCATTGTGACTTCCGGAGAAGTACCCCTTAACTTTATATCATCCACTATATATTGAATTTCCCTTTACTACAATATTTTATTTACAACTCTTTCACAATCTTCATAAAATCAATCTTTGCCATGTTAGCCCAGTGTACAAAGGCCTTATTCCAGTCCCTTTTAAACTCTTCTACATCATTTCCATGTAGATTATTAGTTAATTTGGCCATTTGTACAAAATATAATACTTTATCTCTCCAATCCTTTAAAAGAAGCCTAGTTTCTCCCTTCCAGGTTTTAGCTAGTGTTATTCTTGAAGCCGCAAAACTATAATGACAGATCATCTTATCTGCTTTCTCCATTTCTTTTGGTAATAGGCCTATTAGACAGGATTCCGGTTTCCGTTTTATGTTCCCGTAAATCAAATTGTTCGTTTCTCTTATAACCTTTTCCCAAAAAATTTAAACTACCGTATTTTTCACTCCATAGGACGCACCTTTCCATAAGACGCACCTAGTTTTTAGAGGAGGAAAACAAGAAAAAATCTTGTTTTCCTCCTCTAAAAACTTGTCTTATGGAGGAAATGCCGGCTGGGCGCCTGCGCGTCGGGATGGCGTGAGCCAGTGTTCCCTGCCCCGACGGCCATCTGGGAGGTGGGCGGGGCCGCGCAGAGCACTTTCAATACCTGCCCCACCCGCCCGGCTTCTAGGGACTCCCTGGAAGCCCGGCGGGGGGTCTTTAAACTCCTCTGCGCTGCCTGGGATGGCAGCGCAGAGCACTTTCAAGACCCCCCCCCCCACCTGGCTTCCAGGGAGTCCCTGGAAGCCCGGCGGGGGGGTCTTTAAACTCCTCTGCGCTGCCTGCCTAGCCAGCGCAGAGCAGTTTAACCTCCCCCCCACGCGCTTCCCGGTCCCAAGGCTTAGCTGTTGGGTGGGTCCCTGGCCCTCTCCTGGCCAAGCCCCGGCCCTCTCTGAATGCGCCCGGCGCGCCGCTGCCACTAGGGAGAAGCTGGGGATGGGCGCCTCCGTGCCGAGCCCTCCCCTCTCTCGGCCAAGCGCTGGGTGCGGCATTGGCTCCTGCCGCCCAGTCCTGTCGCCCCGGCTCCTCCACTGCGCTCCTCTGGGGATCCCGGTAAGTGGGGTTTTTCCCTTCCCTCTCCGGGAACCCCCGGGAGGGTGGGAACCGTGGAGGGGGCGTGATTTAGTCCCAAGGCCCAGCTAGCCATCGGGGAGGGGAACGCCGGCTAGCGTCGTTCCTGCACGCCCAACCATCTGGCGGGAGGGGCAGGGGTCCGCACATTCGCTCCATAAGACGCACCGACATTTCCCCTCACTTTTGAGGAGGAAAAAAGTGCGTCTTATGGAGCGAAAAATACAGTAAATTACAGGTCCACCAGGCGTGGGAAAATGTGCCTTTTTGTTCTTTACATCTCCAACATTTGTCAGAAATACATTTGTCCATTTTCGCCAATATCTCTGGGGTTATATACCATCTGTAAAACATCTTATACACACTCTCTCTTATACATTTCTTCTCAGCCTGCCCAGAGCTTCCTTCACCTGATCATTCCTCAGGCAATAAATCATGGGGTTGAAAAAGGGCGCAATGGAAGTGCAGAAGAGCGTGACGGCTTTCGTGACCTCCGCCTGATTTTCTCCATCTGGACATATGTATATCGCTGCCACAGAGCCATAGTAAAACGTCACCACGATTAGGTGGAAGGAGATGGTGGAGAAGGCCTTCTTACGGCTGCCTTCGAAAGCGGGCTTCATCAGGGTGAGAATCACAGTGCCGTAGGAGAGGACAACAAACAAGACATTGCTTAAAATTAAAGCATTGGCAAGCACCTGACAAACAAGGGGAGCCACTCCTAAAGGGGGACAGACCAGGGAGAGGATGGGCTCAGCATCACACAAAAAATGGTCAATGATGTTGGGGCCGCAGAAGGACAATCTGGACATCATAGTCACTGGAACAACGTAGGCAGTGAAGCCCAGGCCCCAACAAGCAACCACCAGAGCATAACAGAAATCTTGGGACATAATCTGTGGGTAGCGCAGAGGGTGGCAGATGGCCACGTACCGGTCCAAGGCCATGGCAGAGAGGAAGAGATCTTCAGAGGTCCCGAGAGAAAATAACAGGTAGAACTGGAGGAAACAGTCCCTGAAAGAGATGATCCCTTGAGGGGATGCCAGATCAAAGATCATCCGGGGCACGGTGGTGCTCACGAGACAGATCTCCAGCCAGGAGAAGTTGCCCAGCAATATGTACATGGGGTGCCGGGACAAGTGGGTGTCAAGAACCACCAGTGTGATGATGGTCAGGTTTTCAGCCAACGTGACCATGTAGAGAATGGCAAAAAAGGCGAGGAGCAGGAACCGTTCCTGTTGGCCGACTCCAAACCCCAGCAAGATGAATTCCGTCACTGGGGTCCCATTGACCAGTTGGCCCAGCTCCATCTGGAATTGGATAATACAGCCATTGTCACATAGCAGAAGCAAATGTTGTCTGCCTGTCCTAAAATGCTAAAGAGGACCCTTTGGTTTGTCTACCACCACAATGTGTTACATCTACATTTCTCATCTATTATGTTTCTGGTAAGTTATACAAAACATACGGTTTCCATAAAGCCTTCCATACACTTCCCACATCTTCCTGCCTAAAGCCAAGATGAAGCATGAAACTCACATAAACACAGTTTCTTCCCCGTGCCAAAATGTTTCTGACCTGTTATACAAAACATGCGGTTTCCAGGAGCCCTATCAATCACCCCCTCTTCCCCCAGAATCCAAAATGAAGCGCATGGAACATACATGAATTAATGGTTTCATTTGCTTTTACCCACAGGCCATTACAAACATGTCAAGGATACCACAGATACATAATAAAGGAAATATAAGGTTAATAAAATTCTGGATTGATAATAAATATAATAAAACTATGCTAAAATATACATAATAAAACTATCCTAAAAATCATTGCATTCAGTGAAATAATGACTAAAATTGTGGTGGTGTCCCAGTTGACCAATGGGAACATACAATTTCTCCCCCTGTTTATCTCCTTCTCCACCTCTCTTTGATGTCTCCTTTCTGTCAAATGGTGTATTGTAAGCTCCTCAGGACAGGGACCTTTTAATACTGCAAGACACCATAATCACTGATACTGCTAAACCCACAAAGTGTAGAACAAAAGCCCTTGAAATATATCCAGGAATCAGCCCTCCCCTGGCCAGGGATATCAGGTTCCTCTCCCTTACTGCTGGATGCTGACAAATAATGCAGAACCAATTCATTGTGAAAAAAAAATTAAAAGAGGACTCAAAACCTATGTAAACCACCTCACCCAACAACATACATAGGCAGGCTATGAGGAGCAACAATATGAAGCCTACTTCATTATGCAGTAGTAAACTATCATAATCCTTCAGGCATCGTTCTGTATTTGTATAGGAAATGTCTGTGGCCAGACCCAGGTTGGAAACTTTACTCTGCCATGGAAGCTTGCTGGGTGAGCTTAGGCCAGTGACACCCTCTCAGCCAGACCTACCTCACAGGGTTGTCGTGAAGATAAACTGGAGCTGGGGAGAATGTTGTAAGATCATTTGGATCCTCATTGGGGGAAAAGATGGGGTAGAAATGGTCAGTAAATCAGTTCCGTCTGACGCTTGGTAGGATCAAAGTACCTTTTGACAAGAAGAGTTATCTTGTTGCTGATTCTGAGCTGAAGAAATTGCTGCTGATTCTGAGCTAAAGACTGCGGTTTGTAAAGACAGCCATTGATAGGTCAGTGTAAAATAAGCAGCCTACCTTGAACATATATCTTACTGGATTACAGTGAAGTCCTCTTTTTCTGCCACTATTTGCAAAAGTCCCATTGTCCAGCAGACAATAGGGAGACACAGGAAATTCGTGGATTTACGCACGGTGGTCTTCCTTCTGCCCACCTTTCAGTTAGATGGCTAGTTAGGCACATAAATAACAGCACTACATGTTTGTGTGAATCAAATTATAGTCTTAATGGGAAGCATGAAAAAACCCCTCGTAATCTTCCAACCAATCTTCTTAGATGGCACAGTATCCAAACTAGCCTTCTGAGAAGGACTTCTTAATATCTATGTACCTCAGTAATGCCCAAGCAGCTATCCAAGACTCAGACTGGTTCTGGTGGAGGAGGTCGAAGCATAGGTTGATGATAAAAAGGTTGGTTGTGGGTTCCTTATGAATCCATTGTTAAAAGATCTGCAGACGTTTTCCTTCAGGGAATGGATGGATCTTGGGGATTTATTTACAGTGCGAAGTCCTTTTTCGTACTATGAAAACAAGATCTCCTTAGAAACAAATTGCCTCAACTGGGAGAAGCAATAGTTGCCTGTTCTTTGTCTTTTCATGTAATGAGGGCTCCAAGCAGTTGGGTGCAATTATTTGATTTCCGCTCTAGGATTAGTTGGGCAGGATCCAGATTTTCAGCTAGGGTTGCCAACCTCCAGGTGGTTAGCAAAAGTGGACACGTCTGTGTACAATTTGGTTGTAAGTCAAAAAAACCACAGATACAAAATAATGATATTAGCATGCAATTCTATTATAAATTTTATGCAGCCAATTATCAAAACATCAACCAGTGAAAAAAAGTGTTTTCTTGTTTAAGGTAAAAAGTAAAGGTCCCCCAGCAAGCTGGGTCCTCATGTTACTGACCTCGGAAGGATGGAAGGCTGAGTCAACCTTGAGCCAGCTACCTGAAACCGACTTCTGTTGGGATCAAACTCAGGTCATAAGCAGAGCTTTTGACTGCAGTACTGCAGCTTAACACTCTGCACCACGGGGCTCTTTGCTTTTTTAACTTTTCTTGTTTAGAAACAGGTATAAAATACCAGGTAAGTATCTTAACAGTAGTATAAGTAACAATGAATCTAGTATGTCAGGATATAATATGTACTCTTCTTAAATTCCACAGATGTCAGATAGAAGAGGAAGATGGCTGTTTTGGATCTTCTTCAGTTCCTCTTCTGACACCTATCATCAATAAAATATATGAACTCCCACCTGACTCTCTTTATAGTATCAAAATTATTATTATATTATATTATATTATATTATATTATATTATATTATATTATATTATATTATATTATATTATATTATATTATATGAATTAAGGTCTATGCAATTCTTTTAAAGTTGTATATAATGTAAATTCTTTCAAAGGTGTACAAATTACAAAAGAAATACAAAAGAGAAATTGGAACTTATTAAGAGAAAACCAGTTCCTGTGTATATAAAATTGATGTGTAGAGTCTTTTTACATTTTATAGAACTGTAGTATTCTCATAGGAAATTGGATAAATCTAAATTGGTGTTAAGTCCGTTTGGAGTAATAGTATTAAAAAGAAATATGAAGCGGGATTCCTGTTGGGCCATGATTCTGTCAATATTTGTGTTCTGAAAAGGTTTGCCTGAATATTGCCATACCACAAAAAATTGCATTTCATGATCCTGATGTTTTAACTGTTTATAAGGAGCCCTGTGGGGCAGAGTGGTAAGCTGCAGTATTGCAGTCCAAAGCTTTGCTCATGACCTGAATTCGATCCCGACAGAGGTCAGTTTCAGGTAGCCGGCTCAAGATTGACTCAGCCTCCCATCCTTCTGAGGTCGGTAAAATGAGTACCCAGCTTGCTGGGGGTAAAGGGAAGATGACTGGGGAAGGCACTGGCAAACCACCCCGTAAACAAGTCTGCCTAGAAAATGTCGGCATGTGACATCACCCCACGGGTCAAGAATGACCCGGTGCTTGCACAGGTCACCTTTACCTTTAGTGTGATGTAAGGGGTGCTTCCATGTTGTTGTTTCTAATGCACGATTGGTGTTCACCAATTCTTAATTTTACTGCGCGTTTGGTCTTGCCCACGTACAGTAATCTACATGGGCATCTGATTATGTAAATCACTATTTCACTATTGCAATTACTGAAGTGTTGCAATTTAAAGACAAAACCTGTACGTGTGTCCTGGAATTCTTTTACTGGTAAAGCTTGTGCACATGCTATACAGTCCCAGCAGCAAAAATGACAGATACTTTGGTTCCTATTAGGTATGATCAGACTATCTGAGTGAATTAATTTGTCCTTAAGGGACCACATTCTTTTTAAACCAATTTTTGGTAGTTGTGTGCACCCCGGTATTTCTTGCACCAGGTGCCAGTGTTTGTTTAAGATTTTTTGTATGCCTCTAGTTAGGGGTGTTTATTGTAGTGCTGCTGTGATGCCAATGTTCCTATTGTGTCTGTTTCTTTCTTGTAATAGTCCCGGTCTAAGTGTATTATCCACCCATTTCCTCAAGTGTTGGATCACTTCTCTGGGGAAACCTCTTGTCTCTAAGATGCTGCTTAGGGAATTGGCCGCTTCTTGATAGTCCCCTTCTGTAGGGCATATTCTTTTTTAAATGTTGGGGATGGTGTGATTGATAATGTAGCAAGGCTCCTTTATTTGTTGGTTTTTTGAAAGGTTTGACTCCTATTTTTTGGTTAGAGGTTCTGTATACACATTCGTCCAGGAAATTTACCGAAAACGGATTAGAGTTGCTAGTGAATTTGATTTGTGCATCCCGGGAGTTAATCCATTGTATAAAGTCTTGTAACTTATTGGCTGGCTGAAACACCAGAAAAATGTCATCAATAAAATGAAAAAATGCCAAAATGTGATCATTAAATGGATTGTTGTTGTAAATGAATTGTTTTTCGGAGTTAACCATATATATGTTGGCTATTGAAGGTGCGCATGTGCAGCCCATGGCTACACCCTGCAACTGTAAAAATAGTTGATCTTTGAAAGGAGAAAATTTATTCTCAAAAATTAAATCAATCAAGTTAATAAAAAAATGTGTTGGGGGTATTTGATTTGATCTAGTTGTCAACAGGTCCTCTATTAAATGACTTGTATTCTCTAAAGTATAGTTACCACACGTCCCCATTTCCCGGGGACAGTCCCCGGATTTACAAATCTGTCCCCGGACAAAATCCGTCCTCGGAACGTCCCCGGATTTGATTTAATGTCCCCGAATTTATATTTTAAGTTGTGGGGGTCCACCCCCTTGATGTTACCGCCGGCCGTGCCTTCCCATGTTGGAGTTTTGTCGGGCGGGGCCTCCTCGGCCTCAGACCATTCAGAAGGGGAGCTAGAGCTGTCTTCCCCTTCTGTCATCGCCAGGGTTGCTCTCTATAAGTGAGAGCCACACCTCTGGCTGAGCAATCCTCCTCGGCCTCAGCCCCGCCGACCTTCCCTTCCCCCAATCCTGCTCCACCCCTTTACCTCCCCCTCCGAGGCTTTATCGGGGCCTTGATGCCTCTCAGGCCCCTCCCTTCCGTCCCTCCTCCCTGTCGGTGCCGGCCGTGAGATCCTCCCAGCTGTTTGCCTAGCCCGCCCGCCTCTCAGCTGTTGGGCAGGGCTGGGCTGGTTACAGGGAGAGGTCTCTCTCCCTGCCTCCGAGTCCTGACTGTTCCAAGGGTCGGGGGCAGTCGGGGGCCGTGCCGCAGCAACGCAGCTGGCCCCGGACCTCCCCGTTTTCCCCAGGCTCCGTCCTGTTGCGGCAAGGGCGGGGCCGGCCTCCCAGTTTGGCGGCTCACGCCTAGCCGCCCTGCTGATGCTGCGCCATTGGAAGTGGCGGGTGAACCTCAGTCATTGAACATGTTGCAACTAAAAGACATAAAAGCTCCGTGATTCAGGAAAGTAGCAAGTTGCAACACAAAGATATCAGCATACTTTAAGAAAATTGTGCCAGATCAAATTGAAATAAACATTGCCCTTCCAGAAGGAACTTTCGCATTTCATACCATGAAGCATTACCACAGTTTCAACTCTATGGACTGTACTTCCGGCTTGATTAAGAATTTCATACCATGAAGCATTACCACAGTTTCAACTCTATGGACTGTACTTCCGGCTTGATTAAGAAATTCAATGAACCGAAATTCACGTGTTCCAGAGCAAAAGTTGAAGCCATTGTCAAACATGTGATTGCTCCCTGGGCAATTGCTGAAGCTGTAGAAGAAATTAATAGTGCTTCTTTTGTAACTATACTTCTAGATGCTTCAAATCATTGTAATACAAAATTACTACCAATTATTGTTCACTACGTACATGTGAATGCTGAGAAAGCCATATCCATCCTTAATAAACTTGTGGACTTTGTTCAAATTACAGGGGAAACAGCTGAAATAATATACACGGCTTCATTTCAAACAATCAGAGATCTAGGTTTGGAGCATAAAGTGGTAGTGGTTTCAGCAGACAATATGAACACTAACTTTGGTGGTCTGAAGAGAAAAGGTTCAAACAATGTTCTCACCAAAATGAAGGAAGGTTTGGGAAAGAATATTCTCGGCTCGGGATGTAATGCTCATATGATACATAACAGTGCACATTCTGCAATAAATTCAATCCCTGTTGATGTTGAAGGACTTGTAGTAAAGATTTTTGGCTATTTTCACATATTTACAGTGAGAGTAGAACGTCTAAAAGAGTTCTGCGAGTTTGTAGGACAGGAACACAAGAATATTCTTAGCTACAGTAATGTCAGATGGCTTTCACTGCTACCAGCCATCAGAAGGATCTGTGAAATATATGCTGCCTTGAAATCCTTCTTTCTGTCTGAGGAGAAATGTCCAGCCATGCTGAAAAAGTGGTTCAATGATCCTTGCACCTATTTATGGATGAATTTTGTTGCCTCAACTCTGCCACTTTTCCATGATTCCATACTCCAAGCCGAAGGAGGGGCAGTAACAGCAGTGGAATCTTGCATGATTCTCAACAGTTTGATTGAGAAACTTCAGGCTAGGAACGATGACAAGTTTATTCCCATCTCAGTGAAGAAACTTTTGCCATCTCTTGAAGAAGAAGGTTCCTGCACGAAGGAAGAATTTCTCACCATATCAAGCAATTTCTACACTACTGCTATTGAATATCTAACTGCTTGGAGCTCCCACTCTGAAGATATAAGGTGTATGGAGTGCATTTTGCTTAGGACTTCTCCACAGAGAGAAAACTCTGAAGCGTGTCTCCAATATTTTTCATCAAGAGTAGGAGTTGATCTAAATGAAGAGTTGGTTCAACTCTGTCTCTGTCTACCAGGAAGCAATGCTGCAGTGGAGAGAGTGTTTTCTTCCATGAACATGATGTGGACATCTCAGAGATCAAGACTTGGTATTGACACTATCTAAGCTATGTTAGCTGTCCTAAGTAACTTTTCCATGACTTGCCAAGAATTTGCAACAAAACTGGAGTCAAGAAGAGATCTTCTCAACAAGGTGCACTCTTCGGAAAAATACAACTAGTTCAAAACAAAGGGAACTCTTCAATTTCATTAACGTAGTTGTTTTAATGTATTATCTTAGTAATAAAGGCAAACTTCCTATCGAACTATCATTCTGACTGAAGTTGAAAAGTGTCCCCGGATTAATTGAAAAAAATCTGGTAACCTTACCTAAAGGGACATTTGTGTATAATGCGGCAACGTCCAACGTTACCAAAGTTGCATCCTGAGGTATGTCTCTCCCTTCCATTTTGCAAATGAACTGTTTGGTGCCTAAAATGTATGAGGGCGTGTCTATTGCATAGTTATGTAAGTAGTGTTCTAGATATTGTGCTATAGGGTTGATGATAGAATTTCTTCCGCTGACAATGGGACGGCCTGAAGGAGGATCGGTGCCTTTGTGTATTTTAGGAAGAGTATAAAATACTGGCACTTTAGGAAATGTATTGATTAAATAATCCGCCTCTTGCTTATTTATTTAATCTAATGCCAGTCCCTCTTGTACCACCATTTTGACTGACAGCAAGGCATTTCCCAGGCATTTCCCAGCAGCTTAGAGGATGAGGGCCCCAGGAGGCATGCCCTGGCCAGGAGGAGGAAAGGCGGACTATAAATAATCGAACGAGAATATAAATCAAACAATGCTGAATTGTCTGTATTTTACTATGGGCTCACAGTCTGATTTATGCTTCCTATAAGCCACCTTAAACCCCTTTTCCCCTGTGAAAAATGGAAATATATTCTGAAGAAAGAATGATTTAATAAGATTGTACAGTAAACACAACGTATTAGTTTCATGTCCTTGATTCCATAGCTGGGAGTTTAGTTTGTTCAGGCTTTCTTCTCCCTCCCCCTTTTTATACTGTCATATTTCTCCCCAGCAATGATACCTTTCTTTTCCGCAACCTGCCCAGAGCTTCCTTCACCTGATCATTCCTCAGGCAATAAATCATGGGGTTCAAAAACGGAGTAATGGAAGTGTAGAAGAGCGTTACAGCCTTCGTGACCTCTGCCTGATTTTCTCCTTCTGGAGTTATGTACATTCCTACCACGGAGCCATAGAAAAGCGTCACCACGATTAGATGGAAGGAGATGGTGGAGAAGGCCTTCTTACGGCTGCCTTCGAAAGAGGGCTTCAACAGGGTGAGAATCACGGTGCCGTAGGAGAGCACAACAAACAAGACGTTGCTGAATACAAAAATATTGACAAACGTCTGACAGACAAGGGGAGTGACTCCTAAGGGTGGGCAGGCAAGGGAGAGGAGGGGCCCCGCATCACACAAAAAATGGTCAATGATGTTGGGGCCGCAGAAGGACAACCTGGACATCATAGTCACTGGGACAACATAGGCCATGAAGCCCAGGCCCCAACAAGCAACCACCAGAGCATAACAGAAATCTTGGGACATAATCTGTGGGTAGCGCAGAGGGTGGCAGATGGCCACATACCGGTCCAAGGCCATGGCGGAGAGGAAGAAATTTTCAGTGGTCCCAAAAGAAAATAGCAGGTAGAACTGGAGGAAACACTCCCTGAAAGAGATGATCCCTTGAAGGGATGTCAGATCAAAGATCAATCGGGGCACGGTGGTGCTCACGTAACAGATCTCCAGCCAGGAGAAGTTGCTCAGCAGGATGTACATGGGGAGCCGGGACAAGTGAGTGTCGAGAACCACCAGTATGATGATGGTGAGGTTCTCGGCCAACGTGGCCACATAAAGAATGGCAAAGAAGATGAGGAGCAGGAACCGTTCCTGTTGGCCGACTCCAAATCCCAGCAGAATGAATTCCGTCACTGGGGTCCCATTGACCAGTTGCCCCAACTCCATCTGGAATCAGAAGATACAATCATCACCACGTAGCAGAAGCTAATGTTGTCTGCCTGTCAGCCTGTCCTAAAATGCTAAAGATGACTCTTTGTTGGGTCTTTACCATATTGTGTTTTAGGCCCCGTGCAGCTTTACTTTAATGATATTGTTCACATGGCCAATTCGGCCCTGAAGAATGTCACACTGAGATCAAAATAAGAAAAAAGTAACTCTCTAACTAGCCCATAAAGAAATTAATATTTTTAGTCTTAATGGTCTGCAAAAGAAATTTGGCATCTGCCAGTGTAATATTAAAATCCACCCCTGCTAAAATAACCCTCAAATTGTCCAATTTGGAGACAGATTCCCGGATAAAAGACTATCCATCTGTCTCTAGCCTCGCTGAGCAAGTCACAGCTAAACAAAGTGGCCCCCATGCAGCGATGTTTCTGATAAGTTATACAAAACTTATCCATAAAGCCTTTTCATAAAGCTTTCCATAAGCCTTTCATATGCCTCCCACCTCTTCCTGCCTAAAGCCAAGATGAAGCATGCAAAACTCCCATCAACACAATTTCTTCTTCTGACCTTTTACACAAAACACAGTGTTTCCATGAACCCCATAAAACACCCCCTTCCCCCAGAAGCCAAAATGAAGCATATGGAACATACACACAATTTCTTCCCTTGTTTATCTCCACCTCGCATTGATGTCAGTGTGGTGTAGTGGTTATGAGCGGTGGACTCTAAGTTGTGATTAGGTGTTACACTATATATCAAGCTAGTTGGCCATCTGTCAGCAATGCTGATTCTATGACCTTAGGCAGATCATGATAGGGAGGGCATCTTGGCCATCTTCTGGGCATGAAGTATGGGTCACTGGGGGTGTGGGGGGAGGTCGTTTGGAATTTCCTGCATTGTGTAGGGGGTTGGACTAGATGACCCTGGTGGTACCATCCAACTCTATGATTCTAAGTCATGAAAATGTCGCTTTTGAGGAAATAATCAAATCTAGAGAATAATCTAGAGAACCAGGTTTGATTCCCCACTCCTCCACATGAGCGGAGGACTCTAATCTGGTGAACTGATTTGGTTTTTCCAATCCTACATATGAAGCCAGCTGGGGAACCTTGGGCTAGTCACAGTTTTCTCTGAACTCTCTCAACCCCACCTACCTCACAAGGTGCCTGTTGTGAGAAGAGGAAGAGAAGGAGATTGATTCTCCTTAAAAGGTAGGCATCATATAAAAACCAACTCTTCTTCTTCTTCCTTTTTGTCAAATTGGGCATTGTAAGCTCCTCAGGACAGGGACCTTTTCTTCTGCAAAACACCATAATCACTGATACTGCTAAACCACAAAATGTAGAATTTAGCCATGACAAAAGCACTTTAAATACAGCCAGGAATCTGTCCCCTCCCTTGTTTACTGTTTCTGTTTTTCCTTCTTGCTGCTGGATGCTGACTTGGTGCCAATTCAAATAATGCAAAACAAATTTAAAGTCAAATGCAAGCTATGGAATCTACTTCACCTGACAACATGCATATGAATTTTCCATTTTTACCTGAAGAACACCCCCCCCACTAAGTGTAAGAATATTTAGGTTGCAGTTTCTCTCTTGACACACGTTACCTGATCTAAATAAACATAATAACAGATATTTATTTTATTTACTTAATTTATACTCTGTAGACCTCCCCAATAGGAACCCAGAGTGGTTTACACCATTCTCCTCTCCATTTCTCTTCGCGACAACCCAGAGTGGATCCAAAAGCAGCTTGAATCTGTTCTCCCCATTTAATCTTTACGACAACCCTGAGAGGTAGGTTAGGCTGAGATTGTGTGTCTGGCCCAAGGCTATTCAGCAAGCGTCCATGGCCGAGTGGGGATTCAAACGGAGGTGTCCCAGATCCTTGTTCAGTACTCTAACGACTATGCCACACCGGCTCTCAAGTAACTGTTTCAAAAGTTGGCTTCTTGACCTCAGAACTTTCGTCCCTCTGCTTCTGGGGTCTCCCCACCCCAAATGGGAAGTGTTAACATAGTACCGTGATGGCTGGTCTGGTGTTCAGACAGAAGTAATTTTTTCTCAGGAGTTCAGCTACTGCATATAGCAAAGTGCCAAGAGAGAAGAAGAAGAATTGGTTTTTATACACTGACTTTCTCTACCTTTTAAGGAGAATCAAACCAGGTTCCAATCTCCTTCCCTTCCTCTCCCCGCAACAGACACTTTGTGATGTAGGTGGGGCTGAGAGAGTTCAGAGAGAACTGTGACTAGCCCAAGGTCACCCAGTAGGCTTAGAACATAAGAACATAAGAAAGGCCATGCTGGATCAGACCCAGGCCCATCAAGTCCAGCAGTCTGTTCACACAGTGGCCAAACAGGTGCCTCTAGGAAGCCCCCAAATAAGACGACCGCAGCAGCACCATCCTGCCTGTGTTCCAAAGCACCTAATATAATAGGCATGCTCCTCTGATCCCGGAGAGAATAGGTGTGCATCATAACTAGTATTCATTTTGACTAGTAGCTATTGATAGCGCTGTCTTCCTTACGAACATAAGGAAAGTCATGCAGGATCAGAACATGGTCCATCAAATCCAGTAGCCTGTTCACACAGCGGCCAACCAGGTGCCTCTAGGAAGCCCACAAACAAGACAACTGCAGCAGTACCATCCTGCCTGTGTTCCACAGCACCTGATATAATAGGCATGCTCCTCTGATCCTGGAGAGAATAGGTGTGCATCATAACTAGTATTCATTTTAATAAGCAGCCATGAATACCCCTCTCCTCCATGAACATGTCCACTCCCCTCTTCAAGCCTTCCAAGTTGGCAGCCATCACCACATCCTGGGGCAGAGAGTTCCACAGTTTAACTATGCATTGTGTGAAGAATTTATGTGGAGGAAATTACAGATTACAGTCTGCCGCTCTTAACCACGACACCATGCTGGGAGAGGGAGACGCACACCAAAACTGTGATTTGGATGTTATCAATCAATCTTTGTTAAAAGACCCTGGTTGTCCCTTCCAACTCTATTAAAAGACCCTGGTGGTCCCTTCCAACTCTATGATTCTATGAAAAACCAGTAATAGACAAGTATGGCTCTTCACAATTTCCCACAAAAACCCTTGGTATTCAACTCTACCCACAAGTTTATACAAATAATAATAAAAAAGTTGTTTGCACTCTTTGCAAACTATGTATACTACCCTTTAAAAAAATTGGATGTTATGCCTCTGTTGATACACCCCAAGACCGCATTAGCCTCTTTTTTTTTTACCACTGCATCACACTGGCAGCTCATATTTAGCTTACAGTCCACCCGTACCCCAAGATCTTGTTTACACACACTTCTGCCCAGAAGTGTATCCCCTATCCAGTATGCATGTTTTGTGTTTGCATAGGAATTGCCTGTGGCTACATCCCTTATTTAAGAAATGGCTACCAAGGATGCTTCCTTAATAGTGAGAGACAGAGTCATGTATTGTTAGAGAGTCAGACTAGGATCTGAGAGACCAAGCTTAGAAGAGAAAGCTCTCCCACTTAAGGAAGAATCAAACCAGCTGACAATCACCTTCCCTTCACCCCCCCCCCCCACAACAGACACCCTGTGATGAAGGTGGGGATGAGAGAACTGTGACTAGCCCAAGGTCACCCTGCTGGCTTTATGTGTAGGGGTGGGGAAACCAACCCGGTTCACCAGCTTAGCCTCTGACGTTCATGTGGAGAAGGAGTGGGGAATCAAACACGGTTCTCCAGATCAGAGTCCACCGCTCCAAACCACCGCTCCTAACCACTACACCACTCTGGTGTAGAAACCCCACTCTGCCATGTAAGCTTGCCGGGTGAACTTGGGCCAGGCAACCCTCTCAGCCAGACCCACCTCGCAAGGCTCTTGTGAATATAAAATGGAGCTGGGGAGAATGCTGTAAGCTTCGTTGTAACCTCATTGGGGAGGAAGGTGGGGTAGAAATGAAGTCAGTGAATCAGCTCCATCAGACTCTTGGTAGCGTCGAAGCACCTTTTGACAAGGTGAGTTATCTTCCACGCAGAGGATGCTGCTGATACTGAGCTGAAGACTGCTGTTTGTAGCGATGGCCCTTTACAGGTCAGCATGAAACATGCTTTGCTGGATCACAGTGAAACCTTCTTATTCTGCAACTATTTGCAAAAATCCCATTGTCTGTCAGACAATAGGGGTCCACAGGAAATTCATGGATGTGCACACGGAGGTCTTCCTTCCACCCACCCTTCACACATGAACACATGAAGCTGCCTTATACTGAGCCAGACCCTTGGTCCATCGAAGTCAGTATCGTCTACTCAGACCAGCAGCAGCTCTCCAGGGTCTCAGGCAGGGGTCTTTCCCATCACCGACTTGCCTAGCCCCTTTAACTGGAGATGCTGGGGATTGAACCTGGGACCTTCTGCTGGCCAAACAGATGCTCTACCACTGAGCCACAGCCCTTTCATTTAGATGGCAAGTTATGAAACTAAAAAACAACACTTATATGTTTGTCTGAATCAAACAATAGTCCTTATGGTTAAGCAGGAACCCCCCACCTCCCCAAATCTTTTGGACCAGTCTTCTTAGGTGGCACCATCTCATAACTAGCCTTCTGAGGACTTCTCAATCTCTATTTCCTTCTGTGTTGTGTACCTGAGTAATGCACAGATGGTTTCCCAATCCCAAGACTCTGGCTGGTGCTGGAGGTGGAGATAGAAGCAATATCACTATAGGTTGAGGACAGAAAGGCTGGTTGTGGATTCTCTATGGAACATGAATTCATTTTTTAAAGATTTGCCGGAGCTTCCCCCCCCCCCAGAAATGAATGACCCCCCAGGACCTTATTTACAGTATGTGTAGTTCCCCCTCCTTTTTTTTTTAAAACTGTCTAAATAAGATCTCCTCAGAAACTAATTGCCTCATTTGGGAAAAGCAATAATTTCCATGTTGCTTGTTTTTCCATGTAATGAGGCCTCCAAGTCATGTGGATGTAGAGTTGCCAACCTCCAGGTAGTAGCTGGAGATCTCCTGCTGTTACAACTGATCTCCAGCTGATAGAGATCTGTTCACCTGGAGAAAATGGCCACTTTGGCAATTGGACTCTATGGCGTTGAAGTCCCTCCCCTCTCCAAACCTCGCCCTCCTCAGGCTCTGCCCCAAAAACCTCCTGCCGGTAGCGAAGAGGGACCTGGCAACCCTAGTCCTAGCCAATCAGTCGGGTTGCCATCCTCCAGGGGGTATACAATGAACAGGAGGTGTACTGATGTAAGGTTATGCAAAATCCCTGTAAGGAAATTATACTCAGTACACAGCCACTATGCACATCAAAACTATTTCAAAATTGTATTACACTTAAACAGCAAACATCAATGTGTACAACACTTACAGTAAATTACAGGTACTGAACAATAAGACAGACTATGCAGTAGAACAGACTATGCAGTAGACTGTATAATATAAAGTCCGTAATATATCAGATGACAACATAGTCCAAAGCCTGTAATTAATACAACCCCCAGGGAAAAAAATACGTCCGGCAGTGAGATCCTGTGCTGTAGTTGAAAGATGCACTCAGTTCCGCGGTCAGCTGGTACAGGCTGGCCAATCACGTTCCTCAGATTTTTTTGCTGCTGGAGTTTAGCTAGCAGCCTCCTTCGCATAATATAGCTCTCCTAGCAGACATATGGGAATGATATGAAACATCTTATTTGTATTAGAAATCAAGAGTCTGTTGAAAGCGCTTGCTGTAGAGACTATGCGTTTTCATTCAGTTGTAATTTAAACACATACGGTTACAAGATCCCGGTAGCAATCTTGTTTCGCGTTGATATTCAACTTGCTTCTTCAGACTGTGCATTTAATTCTATAATACCAACAAAACATAATAATGTGATATCCTAATACTATTCATACCCTTAAAAACCCAACAATATTTAATAAAATATAATGTTTATGCTTACCCGACTGCAAACTTGCAGTTCATGAGAATGACTCCTAGTCCTTTAATTTGTGAAATCTACTAAGCATTCCCTTAAATGTTACATTTCAGGTGTTATCACTAAATTCATGTCGTATGAGGTAAGTATCCTTCATAGACTTACATATCAATTTCTTATCATTTCTCATGTAACACTTTTATTTTAATAACAACTGACTTTTCCTTTTCCTTTTACAGATATTTTTAACATGATCCCTTCTGTAGGTGGTGAGTATTTTTAGATAAAGACTATAGTGTGTCTTAGCAATTCTGGGTACAATAATACTTCATGCCATAATATTCATAAATAACTGGACAGTTCTAAAGCTGAATTTAATCCATAGGGATGTATAGAGTTAAACAAGTGGATGAATCTTGCCTCCTGCTGGCAAAGAATTCTTTCCGCATCAATATATGGATTTTTATGTATTTGCCAAATGACAAAGAATTGCAGATCAGTGTCCCTGTGCCCCTTTTCCAAGAAATGGGAGACCATGGGCACGTCAAGAACCCGATTACGGATTCTTGAACGATGTTTGTCTATTCTATATTTTAATGCTCTTAAGGTCTTACCCACATAAATCAAATTGCAAACACATTTTATAATGTAAATTGTTCCCTTAGAATCACAATTGGTGAAAGATTTAAGTACAAAACGGAAACCTGTTTGCTGGCATACAAATTCTTTGACAGGTAAAGATAATTGACATTATACACATCGTCCACAGGAATAATGCCCCGTGGTTACTGGCTGAGGATGTTTTATTAGCCTATAGTCTGATCTTATAAGTTGATCCCTGATGGCTTGGGTCTTTTTAGACCTATTCTAGGTAATTGGTCACATCCAGGGATGCTTCTTACTAAGTGCCAATTTTTGTATATTATTGCCTTTATTGATGGTGCCAAATGTGTATAAGTTAATGAAAAGGTTAAAGATCAGGGATCAACTGGCTCTCCATGGAGGGAGCAAGGAAGGGAAAGAAAGGTGCCAAGACAGTGGTAAAAGTTCAGTTTAATCCCTTCCCTCTGTCTCAAGTAAAACTGATCTTTATCGGCTTCACTTAAAAACATTCCTACCATTGTAGGCCAATTAACTAGCCTTAATTGCAATATGACAACAGTTGATGTGAACTTACTAGATATCAGCCCGTCATGAGCCAGGTTCTGGCTGGGGTGGGCGGGCTAGAAATTCAAGTAATAAATAACTAAAACACAAAGGAAGTTTACAAAATGGAAGCAATGGTAGTTCAGTGGTAGAATTCTCGCCTGCCACACGTGAGGCCTGGATTCGATTCCCAGCCAATGCATCGCTTCATTTTGTAAAGTGGATGTAGCTCAGTGGTAGAGTGCATGCTTTGCATGTGTGAGGCCCCAGGTTCAATCCCTGGCATCTCCAGTTAAAGGGACCAGGCAAGTAGGTGATGGGAAAGACCTCTGCCGAGACCCTGGAGAGCCGCTGCCAGTCTGAGTAGACAATACTGACTTTGATGGACCAAGGGTCTGATTCAGTAGAAGGCAGCTTCATGTGTTCATGTGTTCACCAAGAGGTCTAACCCTCCTCGCACTAGCTGTGGCAGCGACCATTCCCAAATAACATACAGGTCAACTTGTTTCTTTGAGTTTATTGCTGTCCAGCTTCTCTCCATTAGCCTACTTCATACTCCTTCTTTGCAAGAGTTTGGCCATTGCTTCCTTCACCTGGTCATTCCTAAGGCAGTAGATCAGGGGGTTAAGCAGAGGGGTGATGGCAGAGTAGAAGAGAGTCACAACCTTAGTAGCCTCTGCCTGATCTTCTCCGTTCGGTCCGACGTACATAGCTACCACAGAGCCATAGAAAAGCATCACCACTGCTAGGTGAGAAGAGATGGTGGAGAAGCCCTTCATGGAGCTGCCTTGGCTAGATCTTTTCACCAGGGTGACACTTACGAAGGCATACGAGACTACAATGAAGAGGAAGGTGGCCAGAACCACAGATGAGACAGAGATGTTGAAGAGGAGGGGTACATACCCCAGCGGGGGGCATGCCAAGGCAAAGAGGGGGCCAGGATCACACACAAAATGGTCGATAGTGTTGTGGCCACAGAAGGACAACCTGGAGATCAAGAACACCGGCACAGCATACCACAAGAAACCCAAGATCCAGCAAGCAGCTACCAATTTGTAGCAGGCCTGTTGAGACATAATTTTTGAGTACCGCAGTGGGTGACAGATAGCTAAATAGCGATCCATGGCCATGGCTGAGAGGAAGAAGCATTCGGTATTGCCAAGGGAGAAGAAGTTGTAAAATTGGAGGAAGCAGGCGTGGAAGGAGATGACCCCATGTGCGAAGGACAGGTCATAGAGCATCCGGGGCACTGTGGCGCTCACATAGCATATCTCCAGGCAGGAGAAGTTGCTCAGCAGGATGTACATGGGAAGACGGGCTAGGTGAGAGTCTCGAACGACTATCATGATGACAACGAAGTTCTCAGCCAAAGTGAGGGTGTAGACGACCACGAAGAAGATGAGAAGGAGCCAGCGCCCCTGACGTCCAGCCCTGAAGCCCAGCAGAATGAACTCCTGTACTGTGGTCCCATTGTCCACCCCAATCTCATGGACAGGATCATTCTGCATCATTGTTGAACAGCAAGCAAAGCTCTTTCATCCTAAGCTCGGAGGAGATAAAGCAATTATTGATGGGCAATCAGTCGTCCTGCAGTTCAGAGCCAGCGTGGTCTAGTGGTTAAGAGCGGTGGTTGGGAGCGGTGGAGTCTGATCTGGAGAACCGGGTTTGATTCCCCACTCCTCCACATGAGCGGCAGAGGCTAATCTGGGTGAACCGAGTTGGTTTCCCCACTCCTACACACGAAGCCAGCTGGGTGACCTTGGGCAAGTTACAGCTCTCTTAGAGCTCTCTCCGCCCCACCTTCCTCACAGGGTGTCTGTTGTGGGGAGGGGAAGGGGAGGTGATTGTAAGCCGGTTTGAGTCACCCTTAAGTGGGAGAGAAAGTCGGCATATAAAAACCAACTCTTCTTCTTTTTCTTCTTCAGAGCATGTGGAGGTTCCCGATGCAAGGATTCCTGTCTGCAAAGATAGTCACTGGCGTGTCCAAGTTAACTTGAAGAAGAAGGAGGATCCTTCTGAACGTTGCAATGTTTTTTAAAAATTAAGTGCCATTACCAAGAAGGTTTAGATCAGAAGTGGCCTGGCTTGAATCTTGTGTGATCTTGTTTGTTTTTTGCTAGAACCCTTCTGGTTTAATCTGACATTTTGAAATGTACAAAGCAATCCTGCATATTCATTGTCTCCGAACAGTTATAGAGCAACTATGTTAAGTGATCTACAGTGTGCAATGTTGCTGGAGTGCATATTCCTTGCTAGACCAACCCTAAATCCCCTTCATCCAGAATTCTATGCAAAATTCAATAGATTGCCCGCCAGAAATTGGCTAGTAATCCTCAAATCTATCTTGATTTTCCTTCTTCACACATCAGCTGACGTGGCAACCGACCACTGAGTCCTCATTCGAAAAAATTGAAAGAAGTGCAGTCTATTCTTCAAATACGGCCCCTTTCCACCTCTACCCTCTAATTCCCATCTTTTACAATGTTGATAATCTATATTGCTGTACCTTAGAAGTTCTCAGAGAGCTGCTCCAACTAGCCAGGGACTTGATGAAAACACAATGCTGGCTTGGGGTGGGGGACTTATTAGTTATTCCTTGTATCAAAATCAGGCCTCAAATGTGGTCTTCTTTGTAATGGACAGAAGATTGTCTCGCTTAATCGGACTTTGGGCAGGTTGGCTGTAAGCTCTTTGTAGAGGATGGTTCCTGTTTTTAAAGCATCTAAATGATTGCATCTAAAAAATAAATGGCCCTTGGGAAGTTGTCTGTAGAGAATAATTCCATTTTCCAGCCAAACAAGTTTTCCTTAGAGTCCAGTTGCTTAGTGGAGAACCAGCAACTTACAAGAGCTTTTATCTTTCTGTGTAGGGATGTAATGGCACCATTAAAACCCTTAAAATTCATAAAAGCCTTCTCGTTATTGGGTTGCTCTCCATCTGGCTAGCTCACCTAGGGGCGGAATTGGTTAAAAGGTCCCCTTGCCAGCCTCTTGCATAGCTCTATCTAGTCTCCAGCTAATTTTCCCAAATAAAGGAGACCTCTGTGCCTGGTGTAACAGGGAGGGGCTGTGGCTCAGTGGTAGAGCCTCTGCTTGGCATGCAGAAGGTCCCAGGTTCAATCCCTGGCATTTCCAGTTAGACTACGCAAGTAGGTAATGCAAAGGACCTCCGCTGGGGACCCTGGAGAGCTGCTGCCTGTCTGAGTAGACAACACTGACTCTGATGGACCAAGAGTCTGATTCAGTATAAGGCAGCTTCATGTGTTCACTCAAACACCACCTTGATTTTTGGGGGAAGGCCATAGCTCATTGGTAGAGCATCTGCTTGGCATGCAGAAGGTCCCAGGTTCAATCCCCGCCATCGCCAGTTGAAGGGACTAGGCAAGTAGGTGATGCGAAAGACCTCATCCTGAATCCCCGGAGAGCCGCTGCCGGTCTGAGTAGACAATACTGACTTTGATGGACTAAGAGTCTGATTCAGTAGAAGGCAGCTTCATGTGTTCATGTGTACTAAATCCTCTGTATGGAATAAATTGACTCATTTGTGGGGCATTCCCCACTGGGATTACTTTGGCTGTGCTGAAATTTCTTCCACTTGTTCAGGGAAACTGCTGCTTGGTCAGTTACGACTAGGGATATATCCAGTCCAAATATATACCTGAAAAATACCACGTGAAGCCTGCTGGGTGAACTCTCAGAATTCTCTCAGTCCACAAGGAGGCAGGCAGTGGCAAAACCACCTCTGAACCTCTGTTGCCTTGAAAACCCTATGACTTGATGGCACTTTCCACCACCACTACATTTTCCAGGTATACTCGGGATTCAGATACATAGAGAATCCTGGTCAATATGGGTATCCTCATCCTGAATATTCCTGGAAATATTCAGGAATAACCAGGAATATCCAGGGATGGCATTTTAAAGCACCAACCTGAATGGGTTTTTTTTTCTTTTTTCAAGTTTCCCAGGAGGGAGGGGGCAGGGAGGCAGCTCTCACAAGAAAATGGGATCGCATGTTAGAGGGACCTTGCCAGGGTAGTTCTGCTGGGATTCTCTGGTTTGGCATTGGCTGTGTTGGGCTTGTTGGCTCTGTTTGCACTGGGAGGCTTACGGCTAGTGGTTGCTTGCTCTTCTGTGTTTGCCTTTTCTTTGCCCCTCTACACAATGTCATCTTCAGATAGAGCAATACTTCACTCAGGTAACTGACACATTCAGGGCCCAGGATAAGAGTCTTTCCCCCTCAGCTCCTTCAGCCCATCCTGACAACCCTATCTTGTTTATTTAGTTGACTTACTAGGGGTTGCTGGTTATTTTCTCCAGTGTGCTTTGTTTCTTTCCCCCCCTCCAGGGCACCGTGGCCCTCACATAACACATCTCCAGCCAGGAGAAGTTGCTCAGCAGGATGTACATGGGAAGACGGGCTAGGTGAGAGTCTTGAACAACTATCATGTGCTGCTTGGTCAGTTATGACATCAGCAACGATGTGGCAGGGAGGAGTCAGGAGGGCATCAAGGCTACTGGGTCTTCCTCTCTAAATGGGCTGGTGTTCTAGTAGCAGAGCCCGGCACAAGATGGAGACCCTCAACTTTGATGCAATGTTTGTGGCAGAGAACCCACAGCCCTCCTCCCCTTGTGAGTCCTGTTCAGGAAGACAACTGAAATGGTTAACGTTGGCAGGAGAAAGTATGGTTTTACCATAGAGTTTCCAGTGATTCCTAGAGCTACCCAATGTCACTTCTGGGTTTTCCTGAAAGTGACTTCATGGTGCATGTGATACAGAGCACTCCCCCATGTCCCCACCCACTACACTCCTGCTGTTGCTAGCCATGGCCTGGCAACCCTAACTTGAGCATGTTTGCCCAATCAATGTGAGTGTGGTTGAAATCACCAGTAGTATAACATTCTTCCCTTTGGTCACCTCCTTTATTTCCCTGTCCATCTCAAGATCTGCCTTTTGGTTTTGATCGAGGGGCTGACAGTACACTTCCCTCCCCAAAACAAGCACTTTGGTGATGTCCAGCTTATACATGCACCCTATATAGTCCCTAAAGAAAGCCAGTTTCTGGCCTCCAGACCCACAACCAGTTAGACATTAGGTAAAATCTGTGACATCATACAAGTCACCTTGGTTCACCTGGAGGAAAAAACTCAGTTTTGTTCTCCCTTCACACGAGAATGGCAGAAAATGCACTTGTTCTTCAACCGCCCCATAGCCTCCTTCATTTCATGATTCCTTAGAGAATATATGATAGGATTGAGGGCAGGCGTGATGACAGTGTAGAATACTGAAGCCATCTTGTCCACCCTGGAGCTGGAGAATGGTATGAGATACACAAAAAGGCAGGGTACGAAAATCAGGCTAACCACCATCAAGTGAGAGCTGCAGGTGGACAGAACCTTCCCTCCCCTCTCCTTGAAATGACCCTTCAGAGTTGCTATGATGACACCATAGGAGACCATCAAGATGAGGAAGGAGACCAGGGAGAGCAGGCCACTGTTGGCCACCATGAGGAGCTCCGTAACATAGGCATTGGTGCATGCCAGCCTGACCACCTGAGGAACATCACAGTAGAAACTGTCCAGCTCATTTGGGCCACAGAATGGAAGCCGGAGGATCAGGACCAGTTGGATCGCAGAATGGACGAAGCCTCCAACCCAGCATGAAACGAGCAGCCGGACACAGCGCGGGCGGTTCATTGTGGCTGTGTAAGTCAGGGGTTGGCAAATGGCCACGTAGCGATCGTACGCCATGAGTGTGAGGAGGAGCATCTCCGAACCGCCCAGAAAGTGGAGGAAGAAGAACTGGGCCATGCAGCCCCCAAAGGAAATGGTTCTGTCACAGGTCACCAGGTCGGCCATCATCTTTGGGGCGGCCACACTCCCCAAGCCAGAGTCGATGACGGACAAACTAGCTAGGAAAAAGTACATCGGGGATTGGTGGAGGCGGGGCTCTGTGTTCACAGTGACCACGATGAGAAGGTTGCCCAACATAATGGTGGTATAGGAGACCAAGACCAGGAGGAAGAAAAGGAGATGGATGGAGTGGGAGCAGGAGATACCCAGGAAGATGAACTCAGTGACAGTGGAGACATTCATGAAGATGACAGAACCTGGGGGAGAGAAGATGGTTAGCAGCCTGTGGTGGTTGATCACCATGGACAACACAACAGCCAGTACGGTATTGGAATCCTTAGGCAGCCAAGCTCATGAAGCTTATTTTATGACATTATGAGTCCATAGATATCAAAATGAACTTTAATCAATATATCTTTCTTTAAAGGTATTCTGAGTCCAACTGTTGGTTTATCAAAGCCAGTATTGTCTACTTTGACTGGCATTGGCTCGCCAGGGTCTCAGGCAGGAATATTTCACATCACCTACAACCAGATCCTTTTTATTAACTGGAGGGGGATTGAACTTGAGACCTTCTGCATGCAAAGCAGATTCTCTACCACTGAGCCATAACCTCTCCTCATATGGTGGATTATGGAATGAGATATTGGCCTTTTATGCTTGGCTGTTTTCCTCGCGGTCACCTCTCTGACGACTTCGGGTCTTTGTGTTGATTATGCATGCTGTTTCCGACCATCAGAGGTCGCCTGGCTCTCCCCCTGCTTTTCCCCGCATTTTCCCCATGTTTTCAGAGACCTGTTTTATCTCGAATTTGAAAACGCGGGCAGAAGGCGGGGAAACACAGGGGGAGAGTGAGGCGACCTCTGATGTTCAGAAACGGCATGCATAATCAAAACAAAGACCCAAAGTCGTCCGAGGGGTGATGGCAAGGGAAACAGCCAAGCATAAAAGGCAGCAGGCATTCTCTTATATCAGTATTTTCCACTCAATGTTAAAAGAAGGGAGGAAAGAAGAATTAAGGAAAGAAATGTCTTCCAAAGACTTGATGGTCTTGGATGAAAAACCAAACTGCCCATTCAAGATCTGTTGATCGTTAAGGCACAATCAATCTCTGTTAAACAAACCTGAGAGTTTACACTCTTGCACAAGAAAGCACTCCTAACCAGATCTACTCAGAATCCTACTCAATGGGGCTGACTCCTAGGAAAGGGATCTCATGATTGCACTGTAAGAAAATGTTTTGCTGGTTTCGACCATGATTCATCTAGTTCAGTCAGCTTCAGAAGAATCCCAGCTTTGAGTCGACCAGTGACCTAAGAGTAGACTGTGGTCTACCTCCCACCCGCTTTTGTTTTAGTACTCCATATTATAGCAGGTCCTTTATAACATAGCACAGGAGAAAAAGACAAAGCCCAAATTCTGAATGAGGAATGACATTCATCCTTAAATTCTGTCTAGACCAGGCTATGTTTTGCAACTGAATCTCCCAGAGTTCTTTTTCAAAAAAGAAGCATTCCCATAACAAGGGATGAGAAGTAAATTTGAGAGAGTAGGGTAAGTAATGGTCTGCTCTGAGCACTGATTAAATCACCTTAGGATGACACAATGGTGATTAGGTAGCCCCATTGTCCAGCCAGGCATACCTTAGGGCCAGGGGAAACGTTTAGCAGCCAACTGCCTTCCTGCTCAAGCTTGACACACAAGATGGATCCCAGAACTCTTTGAGGGGTATCCATTTTGTGGGGAGCAGTGTCTTACTCTTATACCAGTCTTTGGGGCCTGTGCCTTCATGGCACCCCTTAGTGAGAGGAGGGATCTGAATGCTTACAGGGGGAGGAGTTAAGAACAAAAGAACAGAAGGAAAGCCCTGCTGGATCAGACCAAGGCCCATCAAGTCCAGCTGTCTCTTCACGCAGTGGCCAACCAGGTGCCTCCAGGAAGCCCACAAACAAGATGACTGTAGCACCATTGTCCTGCCTGTGTTCCTCAGCACCTCATAGAATAGGCATGCTCCTCTGATCCTGGACAGAATAGGTCTGCATCATGACAAGTATTCATTTTGACTAGTAGCCATGGATAGCCCTGTCCCCTGTGAACATGTCCATTCTCTTCTTCAAGCCTTCCAGATTGACAGCCCTCACCATATCCTGGGGCAGGGAGTGCCACTCTTTAACTATGCATTATTTAGTCCTCCTCTGTAACAATCTGTGCTGAGGCTTTAGCCTGTCATACAGCACTGCCTTTCACAGGGAGGGTTGCCATGACCTGAATGGCCACAGGCATGACAAACCCCACACTACCAGAGTCCCTCTTCTCAGGCTACTCTTTGCACAGAAGTAGGAAGAAAACCAGGAATTATTAAGGAGTAAAAATAAACAGGAGGCAGGAGAAACTAACATATGAACACATGGACACATGAAGCTGCCTTCTACTGAATCAGACCCATGGTCCATCAAAGTCAGTATTGTCAACTCAGACCGGCAGCGGCTCTCCAGGGTCTCAGGCTGAGGTCTTTCACATCACCTACATGCCTAGTCCCTTTAACTGGGATCTTCTGCATGCCAAGCAGAGGCTCTGCCACTGAGCCACAGCCCCTCTGAATCTCAGATTGTAGCAAAAACTGGCAGAGCATCTTAGCTCTCTAAAGCTCTCACTTAGCTTCTCTAAAGTAACTCTCCCCCTAAAATTTGGAATATTCAGTCTCATCACTGTTGAATCAGGTGTGTTTTCCCCTAAGAAACTGCTAAAGCTTCAAAAGTTATCAACTTCAGATGGGTACATTGTCCAAAACTCACCTTCTGTTTCCAGTTTGGCCAAGCTCATTGTTGAAGAATTCTTTGGTGGCTGGGCAGCATTGGTCCGTCCTAAGATGTCCTCCAAGTTTGTTGGCCTCTTGAGATCACACTACAAGGATGAGGAAAGATGCCTGAGATAGCAGGACCAAGGGAAAGGAGAATAGAAAGCAAAAGGAGAAAATGTGGCCCAAAAAATATCCAGTCACTTTGTGGGAAGAGTATCGATCATTGAGACATTGTGAGCACTGGGCAAGCAATTAATTAGCTCGGATAGCCTTTGTAAGAGATACAGGACCCAGAACAAATACAGAAAAAAAGCCTTCCCTTTCCACCATTATAAGTATGGAACTTGTTAGGTTTGGGTAGGAGTTGTGGCTCGTTGGTAGAGCATCTGCTTGGCATGCAGAAAGTCCCAGGTTCAATCCCCAGTATCTCCAGTTAAAACATCTGGCAGCAGGTAATGTGAAAGGCCTTTGTCTAAGACCCTGGAGACCTGCTGCCAGTCTGAGATGACAATATTGGCTTTGATGGACCAACGGACTGGTTCAGTATAAAGCAGCTTTCTGTGATCACGTCTTTCTTCTGACAGTAGGCAACTAGATGCATCTGGGGATCTCAGAAGCAGGGCATGAAGGCAGTGACCATGTGGAATAGAATCTCAGCATCTCTTAAAAAATCTCTCTCTTTTCAAGATATGCAAATGGACAGTTCTTGTTGCAACCCATCACTCAGGATAATCTTCATTCAAAGGGCCAGGTCAATAACAAATACTACTTTTGGAGAGGCTGGTGGCAAGTCTTACCGTTCTCTGCTTGCGACAGTGAAAATCCCAGTAGTCCCTTGGTAAGGGAGTCCGTTCTGTTTTTGCACTCTTTCTCTACTGTGAGCCCTGGAATATTTCATTGGTTTGTCATTGTTCCTTAGGGGAAAAGGGAGTCACAGAAGCTGTTCCCAGATCCCCGTTCAGGTAATTATTGCCTCCTGCTCTGAATGGAAAATGTGGATAAGGGGTTATAGCTCAGAGAGGTTATCTGTTTGGATTAATTCAACAAAACATCCACGAATGGACATAGCAGAGCTGAATCACCTAAAGTCACCACAATTCATTTGAATAGGCATGCCCACCAAATGCAGTTTCTGAGGTTTTAATTAATGATATTCCAAGGCTCTAGCCCTCATGATGCCATATAGCAGGGCCCCCAGTCTCAATGAAATCAGAGTGGGCGCATTTTGCAAATGTTATCATCCCCAGTACTCCCTCTTCCTCCCTTGTTGAATTGCAGCTTGTTCACATCTACCCACTTTTCTTGTGTGTGGCACTCTACTGGATACCTCCCTCCAATCAGATGAAATGAACACATTAATACATGAAGCTGCCTTATACTGAATCAGACCCTCGGTCCATCCAAGTCAGTATTGTCTACTCAGACCGGCAGCGGCTCTCCAGGGTCTCAGGCTGAGGTCTTTCACATCACCTACTTGCCTAGTCCCTTTAACTGGAGATGCTGGGGATTGAACCTGGGACCTTCTGCATGCCGAGCAGATGCTCTACCACTGAGCCACCGCCCCTGCCACTGACAACTGCTCTTTGGGTGTGGCTCTCCAACCAGTTCCCTATCCACCTAACTATCCTAGAGTCCAGTCCGCAGTCTTCCAGTTTATCCATCACAACATCATGGGGAACCCTGCCAAAAGCTTTACTGAAATCCAGGTAAACAACATCGACATCCTTCCCATGATCCAGTAAGCCCATCACTTGTGATAGTTGCACACTTTCTCTTAGTTATAGATCTTTCCTGAGCTCTGTTCCTTCCCTACTAAAGATACTCATTAGTCTCTGGTGTTCTTATCTCCCAAATCTGATTTCCTAACACTTTGTAGGAACTCTGGGGGAAGAATTGTGTTAAATGTGTTGGCCAGAGCATGGGGTTCAATTTTATGACCTTGAAATTAATCAAGAAGATTTATCATACACATAAAAGCTCAGGTGTCAAAACAAAGGAGGAAGACCCAAAGTTCCCAGAATGAATTGGCAATTTGGGGAACCCCTTTTCACATGCTTCATGTTGTCACACATAAATCAGACTGTTGGTCCATAAAGGACAGTAGTGTGTACTCAGATTGGCAGTGGCTTTCCAGGGTCTCAGGTAAAGATACTTCACATCAACTACTATTTGGTCCTTTTAACTGGAGAGGTGGGGGATTGAACCTGGGACCTTCTGCGTGCAAAGCACAGGCTCTGCCATCGAGCCACAACCCATCCCCTGTCTGAGGAAGGCTGGGATAAATTAGCCTGGTCCTTGGACTGGTTAGACCAGGGGCGGGGAACCTTTTTTCTGCCAAGGGCCATTTGGATATTTATAACATCATTCGCGGGCCATACAAAATTATCAACTTAGAAATTAGCCAACCAAGCCCCAAGCCGGAGTTGCTTCTGCTCTGCATGGTCGGGGCCGGATTCTACAGCCGTCTCCTGTGACCTCCACCTGTAGGGTTGAAACGAGGACACACTGGCTAAGAACCCCCCCCCCCGTGAGCGCATTCTGGCCCTGCCCCCTTTAACCCCTCCATTGTTGCCACTTCCGCCCCCAG
Source organism: Euleptes europaea (assembly GCF_029931775.1). Classification (NCBI taxonomy): domain Eukaryota; kingdom Metazoa; phylum Chordata; class Lepidosauria; order Squamata; family Sphaerodactylidae; genus Euleptes; species Euleptes europaea. Next base: position 7,930,665 of record NC_079329.1, on the reverse strand, counting down.
CCCTCTTGTAGTACAGAGGGAATACGTTTCTCCACGGCCCGGGTGGGAAAGGGTTAACACCGTTTCTTAGGTGGTCCTAGCAGCCCCATAGCTAACAACTCTTCTGAAAGTGGGGGAAAGAAGCTTCCTTTTCTCGGCAAAACAAACTCACATCTGCCTTGAATAGAGGCTATTTCTGTCTGCGGGAGGGGGCGGATTGCCAGTCTTAGATCCTTCTGAGCGAGAGATCTGCCAGGACCCACGAAGGGCCAGACCAAATGATTTCGCGGGCCTTAAACGGCCCCTGGGCCTGACGTTCCCCACCCATGGGTTAGACCATAACTAGGATGGTGGGAATAGAGTGGGTTGCCTATTATAGGTAGGGTGAATTGGAGGTCACCTTGAGATAGCACACAGTGATGGGCTGCTCCTGCAACAGCTCATTATTCATTGGATGGTGGGATACTATGGATTGCTCTTGGTGCTGAGCAGCATCAACCAAACCTTTCATTGTGTGTGTAGCATGTTGGAGAATGGAAGGAGTGGCAGTAGCAGTGGGCTACCTAGTGCATCGTGCCTATTTCTGAATGTTGAGGTCCCATTCATAGCTATGGTAGACCTTTCCTTCACAAATGTGTCCAAGTTTTTAGAAAACCATCCATATAGTAGCTATTGTTCCCCACATCTTTGGGAACTGAATTCCACAAGTGAATTATGTATTTGGGAACTATGCCATTGTGGAACCCGCACCAAGAATGTTCATAACCATATGGACTTGAAGCACCATCAGGAAGTTACTTGATTTTGTTGTGGTGGAACATAGGAAAGGATTAATTAATTCAACCATAAGAACACACCCAAAATCTGATGTACAAAATCAATTTTTACAGAAGTTTATATACCACAACTACTATCTAGCTAGTACATTTTTTTTGGTATTCCTTCAAGTAGCTCAGAGCAGGACACTTTGTTCTTCTTTCTCCATTTTATCCTCACGACAGCCTTGTGAGGTAGGTCAGACAAGGGATGGATCCAAAGTCATTTCAGGATGGTGAACCTGGATTTCCTAGCTACAACTCACTAACTGCTACACCACTCTGGGTCTCGTGGTGAGGGTCAGTAATTTCTGATGGTCATATTCATGTCCGTCCCACTCAGTAAAATCGGAGTAACAGATCCATATACAGGCATTCCTTGTTTTATTGCGCTTCGCTTTATTGCGCTTTGCAGAGAATGTGTTTTCGAGCCAGTCTATTGCCGCCATTTTCCCAAGAGCGTGTGCTCGCTTCTTGTCTCTGTGTCACATTTGGTAACTCTCACAATATTTCAAACTTTTTCATCATTGTTACAGTACGTTGCTTTTTTAGACATAATGCTATTACACACTTAATAGACTAGAGTGTAAACATGAACACATGAAGCTGCCTTATACTGAATCAGACCCTTGGTCCCTCAAAGTCAGTATTGTCTACTCAGATCGGCAGCGGCTCTCCAGAGTCTAAGGTATTCATGTCCCCTACATGCCTAGTCCCTTTAACTGGAGATGGCGGGGATGGAACTTGGCCCCTTCTGCATGCCAAGCAGATGATCCACCACTGAGCCACAGGCCCTCCCCTAACCTTTGTATGCACTGGGAAACCAAAAAAACCTGTCTGACTCACTTTATTGTGGTGGTCTGGAACCAAACCTCCAATATCTCCAAGGTATGCTTGCAGGCCATGCAATCTGATGCTACTGAACTCATTTGCCAAATATATATGAACCCCAACACTACATTCATGGGGCTCAAAGGGCTCTGGCTGTTTGAAGGCATCTTGTCAATGAACTCTCATGTGAATGACTCTCACATGAACAACAATTTTGAACTCTCAGATAAACAATAATTTGACAGTAGAAGAAATTTCACACATGTACTCCATTTGCAGCAACAGGGAAGAGTTTTTGCTTGCATTTCCATTTCCCCATGGCCTCCTTCATCTCTTGGTTCCTCAGGGCATAGATAAGGGGATTGAGGGCAGGGGTGGCCACCATGTAGAATAAGGAGGCTACCTTGTCCACCTGGGAGCTGGAGAAGGGCTTCAGGTACACAAAGACACAAGGCACATAGAAGAGGCTGACCACCATCAGGTGGGAGCTGCAAGTGGACAGAGCTTTCATGCCGGCCTTCCCGAAGTGGCCACAGGAGGTGACCAAGATCATGGCATATGACGCCAACAAGGCCAGGAAGCAGGGCAGGGTTAGCAGGCTGCTGTTGACCACCATGAGAATCTCGACAGCATAAGACTCCGTACAAGCTAGCTTGATCAATTGTGGCATGTCGCAGTAGAAATTGTCCAGCACGTTGGGACCGCAGAATGGCAATTGGGCAACTGCCACCATCTGAATGGTGGTATGAAGGAGGCCTCCTGCCCAGCAAAGCAAAAGGAGCCTGAGGCAAAGCTGCCGGTCCATGATGGCCGTGTATCTCAGTGGGTGGCAGATGGCCACATAGCGGTCATAGGCCATGAGAGTGAGGAGGAGCATCTCTGCTCCCCCAAAGAGGTGGAGGAAGAAGAACTGGGCCATGCAGCTGCCGTAGGAAATGGCATGGCCACAGTTTAACAAGTCAGCTGCTAACTTTGGAGCAGCTACTGATCCTAAGGACATATCTAGGAGTGCCAGATTGGCTAGGAAGAAATACATGGGGCAGTGGAGGAGCCGAGGCTCGGATTGCACCGTCACCATGATCAGGAAGTTGCCCAGGAGAATGGTGGTGCAGCAGGCCAAGACCAAGGTGGAAAGGCAGAGGTAGGAAATGCCGGAGCAGGAGAAGCCCAGTAAAACGAACTCTGAAATGGTGGATCCATTCATGACAATGGCTGGTTCTAGCAGGAGAAAAAGAGAGGGGATGATGAACACATGAAGCTGCCTTCTACTGATTCAGACCCTCTGTTCATCAAAGTCAGTATTGTCTACTCAGACCGGCAGCAGCTCTCCAGGGTCTCAGGCAGAGGTCTTTCATATCACCTGCCTGCCTAGTTCCTTTAACTGGAGATGCCGGGGATTGAACCTGGGACCTTCTGCATGCCAAGCATGTGACTGAGTCACAACCCCTTCCCAATGTTTGACTTTCCTTCAGCCCTGCCCTTCCACTCTACTATACTACATTCTACATTGAGTCTGAATAGCCCAGACCAGCCCAGGTTGTCAGAGTTTGAAAGCTATGCAGGTTCGGCCGTTGTTAGTCCTTGGATGGGAAACCATCAAAGAAGACTGGAGTTGCTATGTGGAGGAAGGCAATGGCAAACCCCCTTGAGAGGTGACCATAAGTCAGTTGCAGCTTAATTCTTACACTAGTAAATACTAGGGTCAGGGCTGACAGTGTGTGACTGGCCCTAGGTTACCCAGCAAGCTTCCATGGCATGAGTGGGGATTTGAAACTGGGTTTCCCAGGCCCTAGTTTGACCCCTTAACCACTACACCAGGCTGTACATGACTACCTGTATAAATTAGGCAAATTCATTTCAGTTACTTACTGACCCATCATTTTTGTTCTAATCAGAAAGGAGAAGAGGTGATGCAGAGTACAGAAACACCACTCTAGTGCAACTGTAAATTCTTTCTGGCTGTAGCTTCTGGGATTTCTCTGCATTTCAAGCCTCCTCAAGGACTAGAAACATGTCTTTAAAGAAAATGTTATCCAGAAGCTGAATTCTATGCCTAGGCCAAAATTCTGTGCCCATGCTTAAAAAATATGGGGATTCTACAGCAACTGGCACAAGGATAATATGGACCCCTGCCTAGCACCTTCTTACTGGAGACTTTTTGAGGCAGATAAAAACTTTTCTGTTTTTTATAAAGTGATTTCTAGATTTTCATGAATTACAGGCATGTGTCTGGTGGCTTGTTGTTCTTAGTTGGTTGACTCTTTTGTTTCACCAGTTTTAATGAATTGTGGTGCTTTCCGTACTTTTCTGATTTGATTGTACGTCACTTGGAGTGCTAACTGAAAAGCAACTCAGTTTTTAGAAATGATTGCTACAGCAATTCCCTCTGCACTGATCTGAATCGTGACTAAATGTAGATTAAGATCTTAAAATAAATGTGGCATCTGCAAGAAAAAGAAAGGCAATGGCAGGAAGAAAAGAAATTAAAAGAGTCATTCATACAAGTAACTATTCAAGTCAATACAAAGCGGATTCATGGCTGGTACCTTTAATTTCACCTACTGAAACTCCATCCCAAGACAATCCAACACCATTCGGGCTTTGAGATCTTTCAGAAAAAGCCAAAAAAGAGTGGGGAAAAGAAGAGGAAAGGGAATCCAGACCAGCAAAGGGAGAAATAGAGGCTGTGGTCCAGCTACCCTTGAGAAAACTGGAAAACGGATAGCTTGTGTGAAAAGGTTCTCTGTACAGTTATGAAAATGGAGTTAGCTTGAATGCTTTGTTCTCTGCCCCACCCAGTTCCCTCCAGCTCCTCTTGAAGCAGAGAGGAGGCAGGCCTTGGAGTTTCCCTTTATATGACTTTTCTACTTTAAATGCCTCTGCAAACAAAGTCTATGTGTTCACAAGGGTTTCAGTACCTTGGAGAGCGCCCGCTGCCGTTCAGTCTCAAAAGAGGATTATAAAAATCCAAAGGGGTTTTCAACTCGTTTTATGCAAAGGATCTATACAAAGGCCCATGTGACATCAGGAAGGGAGGGAGATTTCTTTCCCAGAGAGAAATGCCTTTGCCCGAGAGGTTAGTGCCAGACACAAATCTATGGTGAGACCACACTTGGAATATTGTGTACATTTCTGATCTCCGCACCTGAAAAAGGATGTTGTAGAGCTCGAAATGGTGCAGAAAAGAGCAACCAAAATGACCAAGGGGCTAGACTAGAGCAACTGCCCTGTGATGATTGGTTAAAACACTTAGGGCTAATGTAGAAAAAAGGCAAGTAAGGGGAGACGTGATAGAGGTCTATAAAATTATGAGTGATGTGGACAGCAAAAAAGCTTTTCTCCCTCTCCTGTAATCCTAGAATTCAGGGTCATTCACTGAAGCTGAAAGGTGGGAGATTCAAGAGAGACAAAAGAAAATACTTCTTCACACAGTGTGTTGTTTAATTTGTGGAACTCACTGCTACAGGATGTGATGATGGCTGCCAATTTGGAATCCCAGTGTGGTATAGTGGTTAAGAGTGGCGGACTCTCATCTGGAGAACAGGGTTCAATTCCCTGCTCCTCCACATGAAGACTTCTGGTTGACCTTTGGGCCAGTCACAGTTCTCTCTGAACTCGGGCTCACCTACATCATCAAGACTACATTATCAAGACTCTGGCTTAGGGCTGTTTAGCTTGGAAAGAAGGCAGGTGAGGGGAGACATGATAGAGGTCTATAAAATTATGCATGGTTTGGAGAGAGTGGACAGGAAGAGGTTTTTCTCCCTCTCCCATAATACGAGAACACGGGGTCATCTGCTAAAGCTGGAGGGTGAGAGATTCAAAACAGATAAAAGGAAGTATTTTTTCACACAACACATAGTTAAATTGTGGAACTCCCTGCCCCAGGATGTGGTGATGGCTGCCAGCTTGGAGGGCTTTAAGAGGGGAGTGGACATGTTCATGGAGGAAAGGGGTATTCATGGCTATTAGTTGGAATGGATGCTGGTCATGCTGCATACCTATTCTCTCTAGTATCAGAGGAGCATGCCTATTATATTGGGTGCGGTGGAACACGGGCAGGACGGTGCTGCTGCAGTCGTCTTGTTTGTGGCTTCCTAGAGGCCCCTGGTTGGCCACTGTGTGAGCAGACTGCTGGGCTTGATGGGCCTTGGTCTGATCCAGCAGGGCCTTTCTTATGTTCTTATGGGAGACACAGATTCGAATCCCTACTCTGTCACAGAAGATCATTTCTGGGTGACCGTGGGTCATTAACTCTCCCTTTCTGCCTAACCTACCTCACAGGGTGGTTGATGTAAGGATAAAATGGCAGACGGGAGTATTATGTTGTATGCTGCTTTGGGTCCTCGTTGGGGAGGAGAGCAAGGTATCAATAAAGAGAACAAATCAACGCAAGTGAGTAGCATCAAGTATTAGATGATCCCCCTTCTGATTTTGTGGGTGTGGAAAGTTTAGAGGCCGCCTTCCAAGATGTCTGACCCTTCCATTTTGTAGACTATCACTGCAATTTTATGCAGCTACTCCAGTCTAAGCCGATTGAAATGAATGGCTTTAGACTGGAGTAACTCTTCTTAGATTTGCACCATACATCAGAAGCGTGTTGTATATATTGGGTTTTGATACACAAAGCCTTGCCAAGAGAAGAAGTTGCTTTGGACATTGTTTTTGCTGTGCAATTTTAACATGGTTTGTTGCCCTCCTTATCTGTTGAACTGAACAAATCCCAACTAGTAGTGTAGTGGTTAAGAGTGGTGGTTTGGAGTGGTGGACTTTGACCTGGAGAACCGGGTTTGATTCCCCCACTCCTCCACATGAGCGGTGGAGGCTAATCTGGTGAACTGGATTTGTTTTCCCGCTCTTACACACGAAGCCAGCTGGGTGACCTTGGGCAAGTCACATTCTCCCAGCTTCACCTACCTCACAGGGTGTCTGTTGTGGGGAGGGAAGATGATCGTAAGCCGGTTTGATTCAGCCTTAAGTGGTAGAGAAAGTTGGCATATAAAAATCAACTCTTCTTCTTCATGCTGTTAAGTTGCAGCTGACATATGGCAACCCCATAGGGTTTTCAAGGCAAGAGATGTTCAGAGGCAGTTTGCCACTGCCTGCCTCTGTGTAGCAACCCTGGTATTCTTTGGTGGTCTCCCATCCAAGTACTAACCAGGGCTGGCCCTGCTTAGCTTCTGAGATCTGACAAAATCAGGCTTGGCTGGACTATCCAGTTCAGGCCAAGCAGACATCTAACCCAGATTAACATCAGGTGAACCACTGAGGCCTCTAGCAAAAAACCCTGGGAATTTGAGCAATCAGAAGATTTTTGTTGCTATTGTTGTTGTTGATATGAGCCATTCTCCCTGAACAGGGATGGAATTCCTAGAATCCTTTGCTTGGGAGATAGGATAAAACAATGAGTTGGAAAATGATTTGCAGCCTTGACTCCCCCACCCATCATCCAAATCTCTCTCGCCTTCTCTGCAAGAGCTCTCGGAAAGTGAACTTTCCTTCTCTGCTCCCTTGAGGCCACTTATGTGACTTGTTACTCTCACTTCCAGGCTACAAAAGAGCAGTCGATAGTCACATTTTAATAATTCCTTTCGTTGCAAAGCCTCTGAACATCACGTCACCAGCTTCTTCTGAACATCTAATCCATCTCAGCACATTGCTCCTTATGCCTGCTTGTTCTCTGCCTCAGAGCCGATCACCCTGATGACTCACAGCAGAACATAGACACGGCAGATCCTGTGTGGGCTGGACTGGATGCAAACTTTGGAGATCCGGTGGCTTTGTTAGTCCTGTATAGGCTGTGCATGTTAGACTGAAACCCACCAGAATGGTGGAAGCTAGACGGCAGAAAGCCTTGCCATGACCCGCTGGGCAGTTTCTGATGGACGTCTTGGTTGCTGATGTTCTTGCCCAGAAATGGTGGGTGGTGGTGGACCTAGCTCTGATCCATCACAGAGCCTCCTGTTTCCTTAAGCAACGACGTCTATGCAGATTCACTCAACACACATTATTATAACAGAAGTGGAATCTGCATTTTTACTTAGTAAAAACAACTTAGTTGGAGGACCACGAGGAACCCAGCAGAACACATGAAGGCAAACCCAGTCAACCCCTGTGGTAGGTGAATGGACATCTGCAAATGGACACCCAGATTGCAGCGGGCACAGCCAGGTAAGGGGGAAAGTAGTGAAAGCTAGATCACAACAGGTAGCAGTGCTAGCCTGTCTGTAGCAGTAGAGAAGAGCAAAAGTCTAGTAGCACCTTGAAAAAAATTTCTGGAAGGGTATGAGCTTTCGTGTGTCACAGCTCACTTCTTCGGATATCCACAGAAGGGAGCTGTGACTCACATAAGCTCACACCCTGCCAGAAAATGTTTCTCTAGATGGAAGGGCCTGCAGATGTTTTTGTGTCTCTTTTGAAAGGCAAAAAGGTAGATGGATGGATGGATGGATTGAGGGGAGAGGCAGAACAAAAGCAGCAGATATAACACTGTGGCTAAGGAAAAGAGCTGGTGTCTGGGATTCACATCTTGTCTGAAGGGGATCTCAAGCATGGGAGTCATAATACTGACCTCGCTTATAGAACAGTGGTAAAAATTACAACAAAATGATGTTCTAGACCACTGGTTCCCATCCGGGGGTCCGTGGACCCCCAGGGGTCCGCGAGAACTAAATTAAGGTCCGCGAAACAAAGTTATAAACCCATAATAAATTAATATTTTCAATTAAAAGTTCTCTATTATAAAAATATATTCAAATATTATTCTAATGTCTTAAGTTTAAGTCATTAAGTTTAAAGTTTATTTTCAAATTCTCTGAATTTTTATTTTGAACCTTGGGGTCCCTGCACCGAACAAAAAAGTCCTAGTGGTCCCTGGTCAAAAAAAGGTTGGGAACCACTGTTCTAGACAGATAAATCCCCCCAACACATCCCCACCATGTAAAGCTGTGTGATCTGTGTGTCTTCCTATCCATCTAGACTGTGATAAGATGACACATTTGGTTTTGGTCACAGGTAGAGAAACCCTAAAACCTAGATGTCAGGGCATTACTGATCCTGGCATGGTGCTGACGTACCTTCATGTTACTTTGGTGTGTGTGCATTACACTGGTGTAAGGCTTGTAGTGCCATCCTACTTGCCTGGGAGTAAACCCCATTGACTAGACTGAAACAGGATCCTGAGTGGATTGCTCTTTTAGTTGCTTTCTGAAGCAACTTACAGGCTGGCTTTAGGATTGTGCAGTCAATATCTGCCTTTCAACAGATCAAATGGGTAAATAGTGAGAGTTTAAATTTGCAGGGGACCAAAACCTTTTTCATGTCAGACTACATCAGCGTGGTGTAGTAGTTAAGAGCAGTGGTTTGGAGCCGGGGTTTGGAGTGGTGTAGTCTGATCTGGAGAACCGGGTTCGATTCCCCCACTCCTCCACATGAGCAGCGGAAGCTAATCTAGTGAACTGGATTTGTTTCCCCACTCCTCCACACGAAGCCAGCTGGGTGACCTTGGGCCAGTCACAACTCTCTTAGAACTCTCTCAACCCCACCTACCTCACAGGGTGTCTGTTGTGGGGACGGGGAGGGAAGGTGATTGTAAGCCGGTTTGATTTTTCCTTAAGAAAGTCAACATATAAAAACCAACTCTTCTTCTTCTTCTTCTTCTTCTTCTTCTTCTTCTTCTTCTTCTTCTTCTTCTTCTTCTTCTTCTTTTCAAAAATTAAAACTGCCAATCAGGGGTAAAAGGCAAGGTCTTGCATATTCATAAGGAACATTCATACATAGGCTTTTATAAGAAATAAAGGATTTGCAGGTGAATATTATCACAGAATTATTCAGTTTAATGCTGGGAGAAGATGTCTACTTGGGTGATATTCAGCCTGATCTTCTACTTAGCTACAGCAGTACTACCAGCACAGTCCTAAACAGAGTTACACCTCATATTGAGTCAGTAGCCACTATGAAGAAGTAATCAGTAAGTATAGATCAGTCCTTCAGTACAGGGAGGAAAATGTAAAGTGGCTCTTAATGAATCATGGCTAAACCTCTCATATAGGCTTGCCATTTGCCTGCCTGCAGTGAGTAAGCCCCCACCCTCGACCACAATCTCTTGCTGTCAAGAAATGGAGGATCGGGAGAGTAAAAATGTCATAAAGGGGCCTCCATATTGATGCTCCAGGAATTTTCCCGGTGTCTCTATGTTATTTACCATAGAAATCAGGGGAAATCCCTAGAGTGTCACCTAGAAGTGATGTTGCATTCTTCCCCAAATCCACCCTCCCCGAGCACCATTCTCAAAATCTCCAGGCATTTGCCAAGACAGTGCTGGCAACCTTAGTCTTGTTAGTAAAAGGTAAAGGTCCCCTGTGCAAGCACCGGGTCATTGCTGACCCATGGGGTGATGTCACATCTCGATGTTTCCAAGGCAGACTTTGTTTACGGGGTGGTTTGCCAGTGCCTTCCCCAGTCATCTTCCCTTTGCCCCCAGCAAGCTGGGTCCTCATTTTACCAACTTTGGAAGGATGGAAGGCCGAGTCAACCTCAAGCCGGCTACCTGGAACCGACTTCTGTCGGGATCGAACTCAGGTCATGAGCAGAGCTTGGACTGCAGTACTGCAGTTTACCACTCTGCGCCACAGGGGTTTATAATATGAGCAGCTCTTTTTACCTAAGTGTGCTTCCTGCCTTCCCGCCTTCCCTCCCTCCATCCATCCTTCCTTCCACTATACAGCTGCAAGGACTTTAAGTTACTTTTTCACCTTCAAGGACTTAAAGTCACACGGACGGTTGTTGCATCTTCAAGTGAAGGTTACACGTGTATTAGCACGTCATTGCATCAATTGTATAATGTTTTAAGTTTGTGTTGTGCTCTTCAGTACAATATATTGTTAGCAGCATAATTTTAGGTGTGTATTTATTGCCATAAGTGCCTGCGAATTCCAATAGCCACGAGTGGGGCACTAGTCCTAGTTTCGATTGCACAACCCCCAGGTGCTAGCTGGAGATCTTCTGCTATTACAACCGATCTTCAGCCGTAGAGATCAGCTCACCTAGAGAAAATTAGTACATGAACGAGATGCTTACAAACAAAGTGCAAAAAGTGATTATATAAACTACTAAGTAACATATAACACACATTTACACAAACAAGTGGATATACATATACTGTACATGACCTATAATGTAACAACAAATAAAGTGACAATTGTGCATGAAAGTTTCAAAATTGTCTCTATCCAGAGTACAATAAGTATTCTTGATTTGTAAGTTCATGTAGTCTTATTGACTACATCATCAAGACTACATCATCAAGACTCTGGCTTCAATAAGACTACATGAACTTACAAATCAAGAATACTTATTGTACTCTGGATAGAGACAATTTTGAAACTTTCATGCACAATTGTCACTTTATTTGTTGTTACATTATAGGTCATGTATATGTATATTCACTTGTTTGTGTAAATGTGTGTTATATGTTACTTAGTAGTTTATAAAATCACTTTTAGCACTTTGTTTGTAAGCATCTCGCTCCTGTACTAATTTTCTAATCTGTTGATACTAGTACAGTGGTGCCTTTTTTCTCCCCACCTAGAGAAAATGGCTGCTTTGGCCATTGGACTCTATGGCATTGAGGCCCCTCCCCTCCCCAAACCCCTCCCTCCTCTGACCCCACCCCAAAGACCTCCCCCCGTTGGTGAAGAGGGACCTGGCAACCCTACTTGTGAGACTGTTCCTTTACAACATGATTTTAAAAACTGCCCACTTTATCGCTCACAGGCACAAGACAATGCATTTCTCCTTAATCTATTTTATAATTCTCCCCCAAGTGTCCATCAACAAGGCATGAGCTGACCTGATGGAAGGGGAGAACCACACCACAGTGACTGAGTTTATCCTTCTGGGGTTGGCCGCCGATCCAGAGATGAAGCTTCTCCTCTTTGCTGTCTTCCTGGCAGTGTACGCCACCACTCTGGTAGGCAATTTTTTGATTGTAAGCCTAGTGGCTTTTGAGCCGACCCTCCACACTCCCATGTACTTCCTGTTGGGAAATCTGTCTCTCCTGGATTTCTGTTATTCCACCATCACTGCTCCCAAGATGCTGGTCGGCTTCCTGTTGAGGACTAGCACCATCACGTACGGAGGCTGCGTCTCCCAGATCTTCTTCTTCCACTTCGTTGGAGGCATCAAGATCTTCCTCCTGACCATCATGGCCTACGATCGCTACGTCGCCATCTTCCACCCGTTGCGCTACGCGGCCATCATGAATGGGACCGCCTGCGGTGGGTTCCTGGGGGCCTCTTGGGTCGGCGGCTTTGTCCACTCCATCGTTCAAGTGGCCATTGTTGTCCGGCTGCCCTTTTGCGGCCCCAACGTTCTGGATAATTTCTACTGCGATGTGCCTCAGGTGGTCAAACTGGCATGTGCCGATACTTTTGTGGTGGAGCTGCTCATGGTGTCCAACAATGGCCTGGTGACCTCGATGTGCTTTGTGGTGTTGCTGGTGTCGTACTCCATCCTACTGGCCAAGCTGAGGGCAGGTTCGGCTCCAGGCCGGAGCAAGGCTCTTTCCACGTGTGCTTCTCATATCACCGTGGTGACCCTGATTTTTGGGCCCTGCATCTACATCTATGCCCGTCCTTTCCGGAGCTTCCCGATGGACAAAGCCGTTGCCGTTCTCTACACTCTCCTCACGCCGGTCCTGAACCCTTTCATTTACACGCTGAGGAACAAAGATTTCCAAAGGGCCCTGGGAAAGCTCAGAGGAAGGAAGCAGAAATTAAGTCCCTGATCCCAGGTTGCTGGTTGACCTTGGGATGGTCATGCTCTCCCTCAGCCTCACTTACCTCACAGGGTTGTTGTGAGGATACAAAGGAGGATGAGAGAAGGATACTGACAACTGCTTCTGATCCCCACTGGGGGAAGAGCAGAATATCAATATCTAAATAGGGGAGGGGCTGTGGCTTAGTGGTAGAGCATCTGCTTGGCACGCAGAAGGTCCCAGGTTCAATCCCCGGCATCTCCAGTTAAAGGGACCAGGCAAGTAGGTGATGTGAAAGATCTCTGCCTGAGACCCTGGAAAGCCATGGAGACGGGCTGTGGCTCAGTAGCAGAGCATCTGCTTGGCACGCAGAAGGTCCCAGGTTCAATCCCCAGCATCTCCAGTTAAAGGGACCAGGCAAGTAGGTGCTGTGAAAGACCCCTGACTGAGACCCTGTGGAGCCGCTGTCAGTCTGGGTAGACAATACTGACTTTGATGGACCAAGGGTCTGATTCAGTAGAAGGCAGCTTCATGTGTTCATGTGTTCAAATAAATAAATAAAATTCTCAAAAGAGCTTGTCCCCTTCACAATTGTATTCTATTGGAGTTCTTCAATTACAGCTGACCTCCAGACTACAGTGTTGTGGGCAGTTAGTAATATAGGCACATATAACTTGGAATCATATAGAATAGCAGCTTGAAATTATATAATGGTTGCTAGGAATGCTAATTAAAAGGATCTCTTGCTTAGAGACTGGAGGTAATTTTACAATAGACGAGATGCTAGTTAAAGAGCTGGGCTAAAAGCCATATGGCCTTCAATAACCAAAACATAAGATTAGAATGAAATATTCTTGCCCTTTTGTATTCTTAGAACACTTCCCAGTGGGGGTAATAGGATTTTCATTATAAGAACAATAGCCTTGTTTCCCATCATTTTCCTGTCATCTTATTATTATACACTATCCATCAAAAAGATATAATCCCATATCTATGTTGTTATCTGCCAGACAACCTTGTCTTGAAGGATGTTATTGTTTTGAGAAAGGTCTTGATCTTAGATATGGGGCGAAAACGCATGGTCTCTTTATCCTCCTTTATTCCCTGTTTCAGCCAGGATTCAGCCAGGATCAAACGCATGCGTTTCACCGAACGTGAGTTCGATCCTGGCTGAATCCTGGCTGAAACAGGGAATAAAGGAGGATAAAGTGACCATGAGTTTTTGCCCATGATGTCTGGGGAAGGATTATTCACAGATTAAAATTCCCAGAGAAAGGGTATTTAAGGGGTCTAAAATTATTTAGTAGTTCGGAGTTCTATAGCAGACATGCTGCCCCTGAGCTGTCTGTCTAAAGAATGTCCCCAGAAGCATGGCACATCCAGAGGTATGTGCGCTTGGTATTTTTTATTGTATCTTTTACTGAACAAGATCTACTTAAACTTTGTAATATTCTGTTAGGTTTTTTTCCTACAATGTAACTGTGACTGACTTTGTATTATTTTTGTAACTGATATGTTTTGTGTCCTGATCCCATATTCTTTTATACTCTGAAGTTTCTACAATAAAAGGGAATTTTTTTTAAAAACTCAAAGTTTGTATCACTACTTATGGGGCAACCAGTTAAGTAAGATAACATATTTCTTAGTGAAATACAAATTATAGAAACCTAGTTGCCTTCACAGTACTGACCGCTTCAACAGAAATCAGTTCCCCTGGAGGAAATGGTAGCTGAAGAAGACTTTATGGCCTCACATCCCCACTGAGCTATTCACCAACTTTGGTGAGAAGAGAAAGTATAAAAACCATTCAAGTGTCTTTCTGTGGGCATTTGTTTGTAGCACAGAGTTGGACTATTGACCTGTCTGTGATTATATGTATTGTGATCATTATATGCATATGAATGTAATATTGTATTATTGAATGTGCAGTTGTTATTAAGGATTTGGTCCACTTGGTGGGATTCTCAGTTGTGTACTTATTATGGGAGATGACTATGTAGTTTGGAATATAGTTACTTAAGTATAATTATACAGCCAAACAAACAGCCTAAATTGCTCAGCTTATTATTTTGTGTGTGTGAGTAATTCAACAATTTGTGCAACTGTAGCTCCACACTTTTTTTGTTGCTTGGGTTAACCTCCAGGTGGTGGCTGGAGATCTCCTGCTATTTCGACTGCTCTCCAGGCAATAGAGATCAGTTCCCCTGGGGGAAATGGCCACTTTGGCAATTGGGTTTGGGGAGGGGAGGGACTTCAATGCCATAGAGTCCAATGGCCATTTTCTCCAGGGGAACTGATTTCTATTGCCTGGAGGTCAGTTGCAATAGCTGGAGATCTCCAGCTATCACCCGGAGGCTGGCAACCCTAAGCTCAGTGGACAGCCCTTGAGACTAGCAGACATGTTCTGGGATTGGAATGACAGCCCCCAGATTGGAATGACACCCCTGGGACTAGCTGTCATTCCAGTCCAAGAACAGATCTGCTAATCCCAGGGGCCGTCATTCCACTCTGAGGGCTGTCATTCCAGTCCCAGATTAATGTCTCTGGAACCCAGACACCTTACTGGAAAATCCATTCCACATTTTCTTTGCAACTCTTTTTGTGCTGTAATGGATGTGTCACTGGCCACCAAGATCAGGTTAATTCATGCCATGGTATTCCCTATTACTATGTATGGGTGTGAGAGCTGGACAATCAAGAAGGCTGATAGGAAGAAATTAGATTTCTTTGAAATGTGGTGTTGGAGGAGAGTTTTACAGATACCCTGGACTGCCAAAAAAACAAATCAGTGGCCCTCGGGTGGAGACATCCACCGACAAAAGAAAGACTTCTACATGCTTAGGGACTGCCACATCCACTCAAACATCTTCTGCCTGAAGCAGACCCTTTCGCCCAATTGAAAGGCAGAGCTGGGGAGGGCCGACATTTCCATCCTCACGCTTCTTGCTCTAGAGCACCCCCTTGTGGTAGGAACGGTCATGCTTCCTCTTGTTCGGACGGGACTATTCATGTCGTAAAACCATCACCGCCATTATAACCATCCACATTTATAAGACAAAAAGTTCTGTGTTTGGCATTCTCACGGGAATCCCAAGTTGCACTTTTAATAACTCCCCTTGCAGCAGGTGCGTGCCGCCTGGCTGTCTCTTCAACTCTCCTGGGCCCACCTGCTCCAGAACTTCCCAGCCCGTTAAGATGCCTCTTCCTTGTAGATGGAGTTATATGTTCCTGAGAAGATGTTCTGCCAGGCAGAAGAAACACTTTGGTGGCAGAAGGAGGTCGCTTCCCTTCCACAGACCTGTTGTAGCTGGTAGGTGTTAGCACAGGCTTTGCTAATCCATAGTCAGTAACATAAGCTCCGATTTGCTCTGGAAAGACTCACAAGATGTCTGTTTTTTCAAGATGCCCCTTTCCTTGCAGACCATAATATTTCTTTTTTCCTTTCAGTGCTGTCTCTTTCTACAGCACAGTCTTTTGCATGTGCTTCTACAGTCTCTTTCTATGAGAGTTTTTATTTTTAACGTGTAATTTGGAGTATTTACTTCAGTAGCAGAAATTTTACCTGAGGAGGAGGAGGCGGAAGAAGAAGAAGAGTTGGTTTTTATATGCTGACTTTCTCTACCAATTAAGGAAGAATCAAACCGGCTTTACAATCACCTTCCCCTCCCCACAACAGACACCCTGTGAGGTAGGTGGGGCTGAGAGAGTTGTGACTAGCCCAAGGTCACCCAGCTGGCTTCATGTGGAGGAGAGGGGAAACAAATCCAGTTCACTAGATTAGCCTCCACTGCTCATGTGGAGGAGTGGGGAATCAAACCTGGTTCTCCAGATCAGACTCCACTGCTCTTAACCACTGCTCTTAACCACTATACCATGCAGAAAATTGTGTGGTTAAAGAGTGAGTACTGGAAGAGTAAAGCGTGAGCAAGCTATGTGTAAAGGCTGGCTGTACTGCAATCATTCTGACTGAAGTATATCTTTACAAAAATGATGTTATACAATAGTGCGTGTGTGTTTCAGTATGGAAGGCTAGAGACATGAGTTGTTTATACAAGATAAATCCATCCATTGTGATGACAAGAGACCATCCTAATAATATTCTTAGGTAAAAAATAAGCAAAAATACTTAATGAATGAACACCATATTGTTTGAAGATGTTCTGCTGCTTATAGGCAAATTTGGTAAGCTTTACCATTTTAACCATTTTCCAGAAGAAATATCATATTTCAGCCTATTTCTGAGACAGTGAGTGAATCTTAAATAAGGAGTGTGGAAGATATGAGTAGGAGATAGGTAGGCAATATTTTCCATAGCAAGCTTTACAGGATGAAAACCAGGGAATGGTATAAAATAATTCAGTGCCAACTCATTATTAAGTAAATTCCGAGCAGATACTAATTATAAATTGCGCATAAGGGCGAAGACAGGAATGAGGCTCATGTGCAAAGAGAAACATTCTTTAGACCAGAACTCTTAGAATAAGAACATAAGAAAAGCCATGCTGGATCAGACCAAGTCCAGCAGTCTGTTCACACAGTGGCCAACCAGGTGCCTCTAGGAAGCCCACAAACAAGACAACTGCAGCAGCACCATCCTGCCTGGGTTCCACCGCACCTAATACAACAAGCATGCTCCTCTGATCCTGGAGAGAATAGGCCTGCATCATGACTAGTATTCATTTTGACTAGTAGCCTTGGATACCCCTCTCCTCCATGAACATGTCCACTCCCCTCTTAAAGTCTTCCAAGTTGGCAGCCAGCCCATCACCACATCCTGGAGCAGTGTGTGTGGGTTAAGTGCCGTCAAGTCGCTTCCGACTCATGGCGACCCTATGAATGAAAGTCCTCCAAAATGTCCTATCTTTGACAGCCTTGCTCAGATCTTGCAAATTGAAGGCTGTGGCTTCCTTTATTGAGTTAATCCATCTCTTGTTGGGTCTTCCTCTTTTCCTGCTGCCCTCAACCTTTCCTAGCATGACTGTCTTTTCCAGCGACTCTTGTCTTCTCATGACGTGACCAAAATACGATAGCCTCAGTTTAGTCATTTTAGCTTCTAGGGTCAGTTCAGGCTTGATTTGATCTAGAACCCACTGATTTGTTTTTTTTGGCAGTCCAGGGTATCCGTAACACTCTCCTGCAACACCACATTTCAAAGGAATCTATTTTCTTCCTATCAGCTTTCTTCACTTTCCAGCTTTTCCTGGGGCAGGGAGTTCCACAATTTAACTATGCATTATGTGAAGAAATATTTTTTAAAATCTGTTTTGATACTTGTATCTGAGAAGGGGCAAGAGACAGGGAACTAGGTAACATTTCACTAGCAATCTATTCCCTAAATAAAAATTGGATAAGATGTCAGAAGGAGGTCAGTGAGATCTTCAAGGTGAACGATGCCACATTTTCCTGACAAGCTCTTGTGACTTTAACAACAGCACGACTGGCAGAACTTCAACAGGTGAAGCTTTCCTCATTATTGGGTCATGCCTGCCCTCCTTTCCAAGACACTATCACATCCATCCTACTTTCCATTAACACTGGTGGTTTGCTTCAAATTACACCTTTGGGAGAAAAGTGGGGTATCAATAGCTCAATGTGCAATATGCAAGAAAAGCCATCTAAGCTAGTGGCAATCTCCACAGCTTGTGGCAGAGAGTTCCATAAGTTAACTGTGCATTCCCAAAAGCTGTGCACAGAAATTAATTTTCTGTTTGTCGTGCACCTACTGCCAGAAAAATTCATTGGCTCCAAGTGACTGGCTTATTTTTTTTAGCCATCCTCAAAATTGGTCCCACCACTGCATTTTGAATGCACGTAAGATGATCTTTCTGCTTCTCTCTTTCTGTCTCAACCTCTTCATCTCACGCTTTCCCCAAAAGATAACCTGTATTTATAAATCTGAAATCTTGGCATGCCACTTTTTTTACACAGTGAAGATCAGTGCCTATAACCACCTCATGCCCCACAGAACAAACCCACGACCTCCAGCTTTTGCTGGCTTGGAGATGCAGTGATGGAAAATACTACTAGGGAGGTAAAACTCAAGTTAAAAGACACCTCCTTTCTCATGCCCTCAGTTTCCCCCTCTGTCTTGCCCTCTTCTCTTCATGGTACTCTCCTGTTTTTCTGCTACTGGATGGATAAGCGAGTCTGGATGAGTAAATGGATGCATGCCTTTGCATTTATTCGTTTATATCCCACCTTTCTCTCCAGTTGGGACTCAAAGTAGCTTTTGAACATCGTTCTCCCCTCCTCCATTGTCTCACAACCACCCCGTGAGGTGGGCCAGGTTGAGAGAGTGTGATGGGCCCAAGGTAACCCATAAAGCTTCCATGGTAGAAGTGAGGATTTGAACCCGGATCACCCAAGGTCCCAGACTGCCACTCTGTTGTGGCACTCCCTGCCCCAGGATGTGGTGATGGCTGCCAACTTGGAAGGCTTTAAGAGGGGAGTGGACATGTTCATGGAGAATAGGGCTATCCATGGATACTAGTAGTTATGATGCATTCCTATTCTCTCCAGGATCAGAGGAGCATGCCTATTATATTAGTTGCTGTGGAATACAGGATGCTGCTGCAGTCATCTTGTTTATGGTCTTCCTAGAGGCACCTGGTTGGCCGCTGTGTGAACAGACTGCTGGACTTGATGGGCCTTGGTCTGATTTAGCAGGGCTTTCTTTATGTTCTTATCCACTACTCCATACTGGTTCACATTTCCCACTGTTAATCTAATGACAATGAGAATCCCTGATCTCCTCCTCTTTCCCACCATTGCTTTCCTCTCAGGCTTCCTTCCTCATTCCAGGTGCCCCCTGCCCAAGTCTCCAAAGGATGGAGGATGGCAGTGGAATGGCCAAACTTACAATGGCAGAGTCACCGCCCAAACACCCTGAAGGTATGAGAAACAGCAGCGAAGTGACGGAGTTCATTCTGACGGGATTGTCCCATCAGCGTGGCGTCCAGCTCTTCCTCTTTGCCCTCTTCCTCACTTTCTACTTGATTGTCCTCCCCAGCAACATCCTAATCATTGTCACCATCCGGGGTGACCCTCATCTCAACTCACCCATGTACTTCCTGTTGGCCAACCTCGCTTTCTTGGACCTCTGGTATTCCTCCATCACCGCTCCCAAGATGTTGGTTGACTTCTTTGCCGAGCGCAAGATCATTTCCTTCTGGGGGTGCATCGCTCAGCTCTTCTTCCTTCATTTTGTGGGTGCCTCTGAGATGTTCCTGCTCACTGTCATGGCCTACGACCGCTATGCCGCCATATGCCGGCCCCTGCACTATACCAACATGATGAGCCGGCGTTTGTGCATCGTCCTGGTGCTATGTTCTTGGTTGGGGGGCTTTGTTCACTCCACCATCCAGGTTGTGCTGATCATCCGCCTCCCGTTCTGTGGGCCCAATGAGCTGGACAACTACTTCTGCGACATCACCCAAGTGTTGAGGATCACCTGTGCCAACACCTTTGCTGAGGAGATGGTGATGATCTTCAGCAGTGGCCTCATTTCCGTGGTCTGCTTCGTAGCCCTCTTGGTTTCTTATGCCTTTTTACTCTCTGTGCTGAAGAAGAACTCCGGCGAATCAGCCAGCAAGGCCCTCTCCACTTGCTATTCTCACATTACCATCGTCATTTTCATGTTTGGCCCCGCCATCTACATCTACGCCCGGCCCTTTGATGAATATGCCCCTGACAAGATTGTCTCCGTCTTCCACACAATCATCTTTCCTCTCCTGAACCCCATCATCTACACCCTCAGGAACAAGGAGATCACGACTGCCATGAAGAAGGTGGTCCGTAGATACTTCCTCTGCAAGAAGAACTGAGGGTGAAAGAAGGGCAGCCATCTTGGATTCTTCATTTCATGACCAAGTCATCAGTGACCTCCAATTACCAAGTGTGAACAAATGTTATTGGCTTTAATAACAAAATGTCACTAGGAGGTACAATTCCTCCATGATTCGTCAGCGGTTACCTGGTCTTGTTCATGCTGTGAAACTGAGATCCAACTGTTTTGTGGGTGACACTCAGTTTTCACTGGTTAAATTATCTGTGGTGGCATTTTAACCTCATCAGCCAGATGCCCATTTGTAGAAACAGGTGATGTCAAAAGAATTATGGAGAAATGTCAATTTGCTGTGATCCCCCACCCCCATGCTATAATAGATTATAAAAAGTCATCCTTATTTGTGTGATCTGTCAAACCTGGGTTTCTTTAAGTTAAGGGGCTTGTAATGAAGAAATTAGCCTTTGCTAGTCGCTGTATTTATTAATTAAACTTTTATCCAGCCTTACTTCTTACAGGGAATTTAAGGTTATTTAAACAAAATTCCCAGACAGTCTCCCATTCCAGGGACTGACTAAACCCAGATCTGATTATCTTCAGCAAAGTTACTGTATCAAGTGCCTTCCAACCACACACTGGAAGTAAAATATGAAAATATAAAATATATTTAAATATAAAATAAACATGACCAAGTTAATATGAATGTCTATCTACAAGGGAATATATGTCATATTTTAATAGCCTACAGCCATGGACATCTCAGATTCTGTATGGTGTAAATGTCCTTCAGTAGTATGATGTCCAAACACTGACATTTTTTGAATGCCTATAAATAAAACCCTGGCTCAGATTGTCCAGGGCCTATCCAAGCATTACAGAAATCTCTTCTCGTCTGCCAGCAATTAGGAAGAATTCTCATCTAGACATTAGGAAGAATTTTCTAACAGTTAGAGCAGTTCCTCAGTGGAACAGGCTTTCTCGGGAGGTGGTAAGTGCTCCTTCCCTGGAGGTTTTTAAGCAGAGGCTAGATGGCCATCTGTCAGCAATGCTGATTCTATGACTTTCGGCAGATCATGAGAGGGAGGGCACCTTGGGCATCTTCTGGGCATGGAGTAGGGGTCACTGGGGGTGTGTGGGAGAGGTAGTTGTGAATTTCCTGCATTGTGCAAGGGGTTGGACTAGATGACCCTGGTGGTCCCAACTCTATGATTCTATGTACTCAGAATATAGAAGAATGGACTTAACCAGGAGGCCACTTATTTTGGCTGGTTCTAACAACGTTTGCTTCTGAATCTTTTATTAAAGCCATTTGCAAAAATGGATTGTATTTGTTCTATGTATCAGAGAAAAATTGGGGAGGAAAGGCTCAGGAAAAAAAAACCCTGTCAAGCTCATTAAATACCATTCCATATCTAATCAAAGCCCGAGGTAGCATTCCCCTCCCCACAACTGGAGATTGAACCTGTGTCCTTCTGCACGCCAAGTAGATGCTCTACCACTGAGCCACAGCCCACAGCTGCCCATCAGAGTAGGCAAATCTGCACAAATTGATAATATGCTGCTGTATTGTGAGACCCCCCCATCTCTTAATTCTGCTCAGACCTTGCCTGAATTTTTGTTTAAATGGACAAGCAAGCAAGCAACGGTGACAAATGACCCCACCCTTTCTTGGCTCCCCCTCCCCCATGCAAACTAATAACTGCAGCTCTTGCAGGGGGAAATAGGGTGTTTTTATTAAGTTTTGAAACTTAGTTCTCCAAGTGTTCTGTCTTCGCATCCTGGGTGACGTCAAAGCCACAACTTTGGAGAGGAAAAAAATAACTCCCTCTGGGCCACCAGGATTTCTAACCCCTTAATGCCCTGAGCTGCAGTTCGCTTTATCAATATCCAGAGAGAGAAATTGAGAAATCATCTTTTACCAGCTCTCACATGCCTGCTTGGTTGTATGCGGGGAGTCCAAGGCCTGGACACCAGAATATTGGTGCCTTCACAATGTGATCGGCCACAAAGAGTCATGCACGGGGCAACATCAGAGCAAACAAGTGAGTAGAGCAAGAGGGAAGATTAGACCTTAAACATCCTAATGCAAAATTACTCTTAAGAATCTGAACCTGTATTCTAATTCAACTGTGTTTCTTGATTTTCATATTTTATCAACAATTTTCATTTTTTGTGGGGGAGCGGTTGAAGAAGAAGAAGAGTTGGTTTTTATATGCCGACTTTCTCTACCTTTTAAGGCGAATCAAACCGGCTTACGATCGCCTTCCCTTCCTCTCCCCACAACAGATGCCTTGTGAGGTAGGTGGGGCTGAGAGAGTTTGGAGAGAGCTGTGACTAGACCAAGGTCACCCAGCAGGCTTCAGGTGGAGGAGAGGGGAAACCAACCCGGATCACCGGATTAGAGTCCACCACTCATGTGGAGGAGTGGGGAATCAAGCCCAGTTCTCCAGATTAGACTCCACCGCTCCTAACCACTACACCACGCTGGTGGATTGCTATTGCCTGCCTCTGTGTAGCAACCCTGGACTTTCCTGGCAGTCTCCCATCCCAAACCCCACCCTTGCCCTTGCATACTAAAAGCATTCAAGCACATTGATCAGTTTCTTATCAGATGACATCTAAATGAACTTAAAAGAAGAGTCTCTTACCTTGGTTCCATAGTCTTATGTGCTGTCCGACTTGATTCTCTGAAGGGGAAAATGGGGTGGTCTCTGCCACCCTTTCCAATCACCTCTATTCACAACCAGCCCTCCAACCACTTGGCAATACCACCCAGCTGGGCTTCTCTCTCAGTTTTGCACTTGATTTATTTTATACACATAATAGTAAGAAGCTTTCTTAATCAGCAGCTGCTCTCTCTCTCTCGCTTTCTCACACACACATAGAGAGAAATATATAGGAAATGGAGTTCTTGGATTGGCTTAAGGTACTTCATCAGTGTCACAAAAAGCGAAACTCCCCCCCAATGGTGTCAGTACTACCCTGGAGTCAATGATCCAAAAGTATTGTGGGCCTGTGCATTGTACCCCTTTGAAGGTATGCATCCTTTAACGGATCCTGTGCTTCTTTACATGGTTTATTAGTGGCACTTAGCCTCGATTAAATGGAATCTCCATGTTCAGAGAAAGTATTTATTTGATTTATTTAAATCACTTTTAAGCTGCCTTGCCACCCAATTTATCCTCCCTAACATGGTGAATAACCGAAAAGTTTAAAACAGGCTGATGACTGGTGGAAAAGGCGAAACTTACAGCACTGATAAACCAAAAAGATAATATGCAATTTGTGGGAGAGTGGGAGGCCTGGAGAAATTACTGTGAAAATGAATTGCAAATGGGGACGTTTGTGGGTTATTCCTTGATCTAATCCGTTTTATACTACTTTTAGGGACAACGCTATATTAGTATATATAGTTACTACAATAATTGACTATGTGATAGATAATAGATAATTGGAATATATATATATACATGAAGATATTTTATTTGATTTAGACATAAATATATATTTACATGAATATAACAATATAAGGATTAGAACGATATTCAAAAGAGTATACAAATTTATATTGAGATTGACGGAGATGAAGGGGAAGTCTTATGTTTAGTTTAAATCTGTTTGTATTTTCAACAATAATTTACTATTTTTATTTTTTATTTCAATGATTTTAATATTGTTGATTTGTCTGTTTAAATATTTTGGAAAAAATAAAAAAATATTATTAAAAAAAACAGGCTAATAATTTTGGGAAAACTGAAGCTTTCACCAAAATTAAAAAGCGCATTAAAGAGCTTGATTATAACAGCGCTACTTTTCGTGCTCGCCATGTTTGTCCATCTCAGTTTTTCAGAATACCACCACCACACTGCTTATACTTGCCTGCTTGTACTTACTATTTGACAACTCCTCGTCTTTCTAGAGCCTTCTGTTTAGCTAGACTGAATGCTAACCCCTCTATGGTTATGCAGGGCAGAATTTTGAATATACCATACCCAGACAGGACCTGTCCTTGCTCTTCAGGCTCTATTGATTCATTAGCTCATGCCCTCTTGGAATGCCGCTTTTATGAGGAACTTTGATCACGTTATCTCTCTCCCCTTTTAACATATAAATCTAATGCCTCTGTGTCTGACATAATGCCTTTTTTATTAAGTGACAGGGATCCCAAGGCTACATTGTCAGTGGCAAGATTTATTTCAGTCCTTATATCCCTCAGACATTAGATTTACGCTGCTCAAGATCAATGGATCAAGGAGCTTCTAAGGCAGGGGTGGGGAACGTCAGGCCCGGGGGCCCTATAAGGCCCGCGAAATCATTTGGTCTGGCCCTTCGTGGGTCCTGGCAGATCTCTAGCTCAGAAGGATCTAAGACTGGTGATCCGCCCCCTCCCATGGACAGCAATAGCCTCTATTCAAGGCGAATGTGAGTTTGTTTTGCTGAGAAAAGGAACCTTCTTTTCCCCTTGCAGAAGAGTCATTAGCTATGGAGCTGCTAGGACCACCCAAGAAACTGTGTTAACCTTTTCCCACCCGGGCCGTGGAGAAACATGGCAGACACTTGGAGCAATCTTTGGTCGTGCCTCTTGGCTAAATGTTTGACTGAATATAGCAGGCTAATTTTTAAGTTGATAATTTTGTATGATGTTATAAATATCCAAATGGCCCTTGGCAGAAAAAAGGTTCCCCACCCCTGTTCTAAGGTATAAAGGAAAACAGGCTGATAGACAGACAGACAGATAACCATCAAGTTAAAGCTGACTTATTGTGAGGGTCTCTGTCTTTGTGTCTCTGCTTTCCATCACCTGCGGTATTATCAGTGAACTCGTAAAAGCAGTTCACACCTTCTGGTCTCAGGCGCCAGGCCTGATGGCCCATGTATCTTCCCCCCCGCTGTTTTCCTGCCAGTACTCCCTCAGGCCGGTGCGGCCTTGGAAGTGTGATAGCCGCACCAGACTTCCTGGGATCCGTCTGATGTTTTGTATTATGCCAAGCTTGTAACTTCCCATAACAATAAGTGTGAACCCCAGTGCCCCAGTGCCCTGGAGTCAATATATTCTGTAAACCCGTATAGCCCCTCACTTGCAACTTTCTACCTGTGCCTGTCTCATCTCCTGAAGGCTTCAATAAATCTATTGTTTCTGTATCAACGTCTGAGCAACTGATTTGGAGAAGCAAACTCAGAGAGGGGGATCTCTCACATTAAGTTGCAAGTCCTTGCCTCTCGGACTGCAGCTGTACCGCTTTGGACAGAATGTCAGCCGACGAGGACACCACCCCTATCCCCGATGCCCCCAAGGATCCGGACGAGCCGGAGAAGCCGGACCCGAAGGAGGAGGGAGCCAAGCCAAAGAAACCGAAGGGTCGCGCCCCCGACCAAGATCGGGACGAACGTCCCCGGGGGCTTACTTATTGGCTGGACTCTCCCAAGGGCTGGTCGCTCTCGCGGACTGCGGCGAAGGATCGCCGGTTGGCCTTCCCCAGCACGGGACTCGAAGGGGACCCGGCCCGCAAAGAGGCCCTCATGGAGGAAGAACGAAAGCAGTGGCAGGAAGACCGCCGGGCTATGCAGGAGCAGATGGAGACCATGCAACGCGTAATGGGTGAGATGGCCACGGCCCTAGATGCGCTGAAGTTGCAACCTCCAGCCGGTGCTCCCCCAGACGGGGCGCCGGTAGTTCCGCCCGCAACCCCTGCCCCCCCGGCCCGTCGGGACCTGAAAGTCACGTATGACGGGTCGGGAGACCAGTTGACCTTTTTTATGGTCCAAGTAGACATTTTTATGCGGGAACAAGGCCGAACCTTCGTTTCTGAGGAGTCCCGGGTGCAGTACGTGGCTTCCTTACTGCAAGGGGAGGCGGCTGCCTGGATGGTGTTGCAGTATGAACTCCGCTCGCCGGTGCTGCGAACCCTGGACGAGTTCATGGTAGCACTCCGAAACCGTTTTGAGGACCCGACTCTGGGTGAGCGGGCTAAAGCCTCCCTGATGCAACTGCGCCAAGGGACTAAGTCGGTGGCGCAGTATGCAAGTGAGTTCCAGTCACTGGCTAGCCGAATTCTGGACTGGAGTGAAGCTACCTTGGTACAATGTTTCAGGGAGGGTCTCAACCCAGACCTCCAACATTGGGCCTTCATGCAAGGGAACCCCCCGGATGTGGAAGGTTGGGTTCGCCATGCTGCTGACATCGAGAATCGCAAGCAACTCCTGAACTTATCCAAGCAACGGCTTGGGCGAGACCCCAGGCCCCGAGGTGACCGTGGCCGGGAACTCCGGCAAGGGGGCGGCGGGGGTCTCTCGGCCGCGGAACGCCGCAAGCGGTTCGAGGCCGGCGTCTGCCTGATCTGCGGGGGAAAGGGTCACTTTGCGTCGCAATGCCCCTCTCGCTCAGGCCGTCCGACCCCCCCCCGCCAAACCCAGGCCGAGCCGACGAAACCGGCCGCCGACAGCCAGCCTCGCCGCAGAAGTGGACCACTGAGCCGGCGCTCCGGCGCACCCTCCGCTCTCCACGCGCGCCCCCAGGATGGGGCATCCGACTCTACGGTCCCATCGGGGTCCCGGATTACAAATACCGTCTTTGATTCGGACGGCTCCCCGGAAGCCACCACCCCGTCCCCCTCTTCCAGCGAGGAGGAAGAGTGGGAACAGCCGGCAAAAAACGCCGTCGGTCTGCTGTAGAGGGGGCTCCGCAGCAGACCGTCCCTATCGTTGTGCAAGGAGCTCCACCGATGGTAAGCGCCCAAGAGGACAATGTATTTGTGCGTGTTCACCTGTCCCTACCCAAAGGGGGTCCCCCGTTAGAGGTCCCCGCGTTGGTCGACTCGGGGTGTGCCCGCACCATGATAAATGAGGAAACTGCCAAGAAGTTGGGTGTCCGGCGCAAGCGGCTTCCGGGACCCCTCCGTTTTTCCCAAATGGACGGGAGTGACTTTAAACGGGGCCCTGTGACCCACAGAACTGCAGCCGTGATTATGTCCGTGGGGGAACATTGGGAACGGTTGTATTTCACCATCGCCCCTATTGTAACCCCTGTGGTGTTAGGGATGAACTGGTTAAGGGGACACAATCCCTCCATTGATTGGGTTAAACGGGTGCTTTCTTTCCCCGAAAACCCCTGTGGGTTGCATGACAAGGAACGGGTACTCAGAACTCCAGCCGCCGCACTGGTAGGGTCCCCCGCCCCAGTCTCTCCTCAATTACCCTCTGAGTACTCGCAGTTTACTGATGTTTTCGATGTTAGAGAGTGCGACGAACTGCCTCCCCACAGAGAAACGGACTGTGCCATCGAGATTGTAGGGGAAGGCAAACTGTCTAAGGGAAAGGTTTACCCCATGAGCCCCAGTGAAAAGACTGTATTGCGAGACTATCTGGATGTCAATCTGGCGAGGGGTTTCATACGCCCCTCCAAGGCTCCTTATTCAGCCCCAGCTTTCTTTGTAAAGAAAAAGACGGGAGATTTAAGACTGTGTATTGACTTTCGCAGACTGAACGCAGTCACCCAGTCTAATGCTTACCCCCTCCCTCTTATTCCTGACCTTCTAGCACAATTAAAGGAGGGCCGAATCTTCACCAAACTGGACTTGGTAGAAGCCTACCACCGCATTCGCATCAAAGAAGGAGACGAACCCAAAACGGCCTTTTCCAGTTGTTTTGGGATGTTTGAGTACCTGGTCATGCCGTTCGGACTTTCGGGGGCTCCGAGTGTCTTTATGCAATTAATTAATGAAGTTTTGCATGATTTACTGTTTCGGGGGGTGGTGGTATTTCTCGATGACATTCTTATTTACTCTGAGACCATGGAAGAACATGTGCGCCTAGTGCGAGAAGTGCTCCAGCGGCTGCGGGAGCACAAACTGTATGCTAAGGTGTCCAAGTGTGAATTCCACCAACCTTCTATTACATTTCTGGGGTATGTGATTTCCCACCAAGGGTTGGAAATGGACCCCGCCAAGGTCCAGGCGGTGCGGGACTGGGAAACCCCCACTACCCGCCGCCAACTTCAACAGTTTTTGGGGTTTGCCAACTTTTACCGGAATTTCATTCCCAACTTTGCCCAAGTTGCGCTTCCCCTCACTGCCCTGTTGCGTACCAAGGACAGGGGGGCTAGCGCCGCACTCCCCTCAGCCCGTCTGCAATGGTCTCCCCAGTGCCAGCAAGCTTTTGAACGTTTAAAGCTACTTTTTTCATCCGAACCCGTTTTGGCTCACCCGGATTGCACCAAGCCCTTCGTGGTGCAGGTGGATGCCTCGGATGTAGCCATGGGCGGGGCCCTATTGCAGAGGGATGAGGGGGGACGGTTGAGGCCATGCGCCTACTTCTCCAAGAAGTTTTCCCAGTCCGAAATCAACTGGGCCATTTGGGAGAAGGAGGCAGCAGCGGTCAAACATGCCCTTACCATATGGAGACACTTCTTGGAGGGGGCCGAGCTGCCGTTCGAAGTGTGCACCGATCACAAGAATCTTGAGGCTCTCAAGGGAGCTAGAAAACTCAATGCCAAACAAATTCGGTGGGCCCAATTTTTTGCAAAATTCCGGTTCACCCTCAAACATGTCCCTGGCAAAGAAAATGCCCTAGCTGATGCTTTGTCACGACTTCCCCAGTATCGCAACGATTTCGATCGCCCCGTCGACTCCCTGTTCACTCCCGAACAGCGAGGGGAAGTCCCTGGCTTGGCCGTCACCACCCGATCCCAAGTCCGCCAACCGGAGACCCCCCCTACGCTCAAAGGTATCCCGGAAGTATTCCAACAGCGACTCCGGGACGCCTCCTTACAGGAGGAGGAGCACCATCTCCTCCCTCCTGGCTTGGAACGAACCAACACTTGGTGGGTGCAGGGGGGGAAACTATATGTCCCATCTTCCCTTCGCAAAGAAGTATTGGGACTTGTACATGGGGCCAGGCTAGCGGGTCATTTTGGTTTCGTAAAAACGCTTCACCTGGTTCGAAGGCAATTCTGGTGGCCCGGTATGAGATCTGATGTGGAGTTGTATGTGCGCAGCTGCCCCACCTGCGCCACAGCCAAGAAACGGATGGGAAAACCCCCGGGGCTTCTCAAACCGCTTGAGAACCCCTCCCGTCCCTGGGAAGTCATCGCCATGGATTTTATCACCGACCTACCTCCAAGTCGGGGGAAAACGGTTCTCTGGGTTATCACAGACCTCTTTTCCAAACAGGTTCATTTCGTTCCATGTGCAGGTCTTCCTTCAGCCCAGGGCTTAGCTAAACTGTTCATCACGCACGTCCTCAGGCTACACTCGATCCCGAGGAAGGTCCTCTCCGACCGGGGGGTCCAGTTTGTTGCCAAATTCTGGCGGGCTTTCCTAAAGTTAATGGGAGTGGAGGAACAGGGCCTTTCTTCCGCCTATCACCCCCAAACGGATGGTCAAACAGAACGAGTAAATGCGGTAGTAGAATGTTATTTGCGTTGCTATGTAAATTTCCACCAGGACGACTGGGTCGACCTGCTGCCATTTGCCGAATATGCGTACAACAATGCGCCTCATTCCTCTACCGGCTTTAGTCCCTTCCAAGTTATATACGGGACGGATTTTGGCCCTTTCGGTTCTGCCCCCGTCTCGCCAGAGCTCCAGTCTACCCCTGATCTTCAGGAGTGGATTCAGGTGGTTAAATCCACCTGGCCATGGTTGCTCAAAAATCTGGAAAGGGCAAAAAGCAAGTACAAGGAACAAGCGGACAAACACCGGTCTCCGGGATGGGATCTCAAGGTGGGGGAGCAAGTTTATCTGTCCACCAAAAACCTCCGCTCTCTTCGCCCCTGCAAAAAACTGAGCGACCGTTATGTAGGACCTTTCCCCATTACCAGAGTAATCAACGAGGTTACCGTGGAACTGAGTCTCCCTAAGACACTCAAGGGGGTTCATCCAGTCTTCCATATAAGCCTCCTCAAACCTTATGTAGCAGCTCCCCAGTTCCACCCCCCTCCCGCTCATGAGATTCCTACCGTAGTAGGAGGGGATACCCATTTGGAAATATCCAAGGTTTTAGATTCCAAATGGAAGAAAGGGAAACTGTTTTACTTTGTTCGCTGGAAAAACCTTGGCTCCGCTCATGACGAATGGGTGGCCGCACCCCACATGGCAGCTCCTCGCTTGGTCCGAGAATTCCACCTCGCTTATCCCGATAAGCCTCGTCCTCCCGGAGGGGGGCCTTAAGGGGGGCAGAATGTGAGGGTCTCTGTCTTTGTGTCTCTGCTTTCCATCACCTGCGGTATTATCAGTGAACTCGTAAAAGCAGTTCACACCTTCTGGTCTCAGGCGCCAGGCCTGATGGCCCATGTATCTTCCCCCCCGCTGTTTTCCTGCCAGTACTCCCTCAGGCCGGTGCGGCCTTGGAAGTGTGATAGCCGCACCAGACTTCCTGGGATCCGTCTGATGTTTTGTATTATGCCAAGCTTGTAACTTCCCATAACAATAAGTGTGAACCCCAGTGCCCCAGTGCCCTGGAGTCAATATATTCTGTAAACCCGTATAGCCCCTCACTTGCAACTTTCTACCTGTGCCTGTCTCATCTCCTGAAGGCTTCAATAAATCTATTGTTTCTGTATCAACGTCTGAGCAACTGATTTGGAGAAGCAAACTCAGAGAGGGGGATCTCTCACACTTATGGTGACCCCTTAAGGGTTTCAAGTCAAGAGATGTTCAGAAGTAGTTTCCATTGCCTGCCTCCGTGTCATGACACTAGTGTTCCTTCAAGCTCTCCCATTCAAATATTAGCCAGGGTCAGGGCTGAGTGTGACTGGCCCAAGGTCACCCAGCAAGCTTCCATGGCATGAGTGGGGATTTGAACCTGGGTTTCTTAGGTCCTAGTCCAACACCGCAACCTGACAAACAATCAGTACCTTGAAGGTTGCTACTCAGAGGAAGGCGATGACAAACCACCTCTGTTGTTCTCTCACCTTGAAAACCCTATGGGGTCGCCGTAAGTCAGCCGTGACTTGATGGCACTTTTCACCACCAATGTTCCACCCAGCCGGTTCAGAAATATCTGAACCCAGCACTACCCTGTCGCTCTTTTCCTGGCCCATTTATCCTTCCATTGGATTTATAACAATGTGGGGAAAGGCTGTGGCTCAGTGGCAGAGCATCTGCATGGCATGCAGAAGGTCCCAGGTTCAATCCCCGGCATCTCCAGTTAAAGGGACTATGCAAGAACCAACGGGTTGAAATTAAATCAAAAGAGTTTCTGTCTAGACATTAGGAAGAATTTTCTAACACTTACAGCAGTTCCTCAGTGGAACAGGCTTCCTCAGGAGGTGGTAAGCTCTCCTTCCCTGGAGGTTTTTAAGAAGAGGTTAGATGGACATCTGTCAGCAATGCTGATTCTATGACCTTAGCAGATGGTGAGAGGAAGGGCATCTTGGCCATCTTCTGGGCATGGAGTAGGGGTCACTGGGTGTGCGATGGGGGGAGGTATTTGTGAATTTCCTGCATTGTGCAGGGGGTTGGACTAGATGACCCTGGTGGTACCTTCCAATTCTATGATTCTATGATTCTATTATAAATAGGTGATGTGGAAGACCGCTGCCTGAGACCCTGGAGAGCCGCTGCCGGTCTGAGTGGACAATACTGACTTGGATGGACCAAGAGTCTGATTCAGTATAAGGCAGCTTCATGTGTTCATGTGTGTGTCAATGAAGAAGAAAAGATTTCTGTAGTATTTTACAGTCCTGCTGTCATTTCATTGCAGGGCTACTCACTTCAAGATGGAACACGAGAATCAAACCTTTGTAAGAGAGTTCATTCTCCTGGGATTAGCATGGAATTGGGAACTGCAGCTGTTCCTCTCTGTTCTCCTCCTAATCTTTTATGTCATCATCTTACCTGGGAATATCCTTATCATTGTAACAATTAGGACCGATGTCCAGCTACGGTCCCCCATGTTTTTCTTCTTGGCCAATCTGGC
This sequence comes from Euleptes europaea, assembly GCF_029931775.1. Classification (NCBI taxonomy): domain Eukaryota; kingdom Metazoa; phylum Chordata; class Lepidosauria; order Squamata; family Sphaerodactylidae; genus Euleptes; species Euleptes europaea. Next base: position 7,898,585 of record NC_079329.1, on the reverse strand, counting down.
CTTCATGGACATCTGCTACAGCGCTGTTACCCCTCCCAACATGATAGCCAACCTCTTCAACAAGCAAAAATCCATCTCCTATCAAGGCTGCATGGCTCAGATTTTCTTCATCCACTTCCTGGGTGGGGCTGAGTTTTTCCTACTCATAGCCATGGCTATTGACCGGTATATGGCCATCTGCCACCCTTTACACTATGCCACCATGGTGACCAGAGCGGTTTGCTGGGTGTTGGTGTCATGTGCATGGGGTGGAGGCTTCATACACTCTATGATCCAGATGGGTCTCATCCTCCCGCTCCCATTCTGTGGTCCGAACAAACTGGACAACTTCTTCTGCGACGTTACCCAGATCATCAGGCTGGCTTGCACCAACACCTACTTTTTGGAGTTTGTCATGTTTATCAATAGCGGCCTGGTCAGTACTGCGTGCTTCATCCTCCTCCTCATCTCCTACGGGGCCCTGCTTATCAAGGTGAAGGTGGGCTCCAGCCAAGGGAAGACCAAAGCCGCCTCTACTTGCGTCACCCACATCATCATCGTCTTCATCATGTTCTGTCCTGCCATTTACGTTTACTGCCATCCTTTCCGGGACTTCCCCTTTGACAAGTTGGTGGGCTTTTTCCACACGGTGGTCTTTCCCTTGATGAATCCCATGATCTACACGCTGAGGAACAAGGAGGTCAAAGTTGCCATGTTCAGAATGCTCAGGAAATATAAACCTAGGAGGGGCAAGTGAAAAAACAAAAACAGATACAGTAACATAAAGGTTGATTGATTGGCTTGTTGTATAATTTAATTCTGTTCTCATGTGTGTGTAAAGTGTTGTCATGTTGCAGCTGAGTTATGGGAACCCAGTAGGGTTTTCATGGCAAGAGACTGACAGAGGTGGTTTGCCAGTGCCTTCCTCTGCATAGCGACCCTGGTATTCCTTGGTGGTCTCCCATCCAAATACTAACCAGGGCTGACCCTGCTTAGCTTCCAAGATCTGACGAGATCAAGCTAGCCTGGGCCATCCAGGTAAGGGTAAAAGGTATACAGAGATGGTTTGCCATTGCCTGCCTCTTCATAGCAACCCTGGATTTCCTTAGTGATCTCCCACATAAATACTAACCAGGGCCAAGTCTGCTTAGCTTCTGAGAACTAGACTGGGCCGTCCAGGTCAGGGCAGTTCTATTCTTATGGACTGTTTAATATTGAAGTAAATGATAACTAATTCTGTAGGAACATATCTGATTCACAGAGTTAGAGCAATATAGAAGGTTAATCATGTGTCTTCAACTCATAAGTACTTGAAAGAATTTAACCAGTACAATAGGGGGAAAGAAGTCCAAATGTTCCAGAGTGGTATGTTAGACAAATGATATTTCAGTGCTGTAGTATCTCTGTAGTAACTTGCCAAAATGATCTGGTCTCAAGGCTGGGAAAGACTTAAATAACCTCTACTTCACCCCTCTTTATTCACACAACTTGCCTTACATCTTTAAGAATCATAGAATCATAGAGTTGGAAGGGACCGCCAGGGTCATCTAGTCCAACCCTCTGCACAATGCAGGAAATTCACAACTACCTCCCCCACCCCCCAGTGACCCCTACTCCATGCCAAGAAGATGGCTAAGATGCCCTCCCTCTCATCATCTGCCTAAGGTCATAGAATCAGCACTGCTGACAGATGGCCATCTAGCCTCTGCTTAAAAACCTCCAGGGAAGGAGAGCTCACCACCTCCTGAGGAAGCCTGTTCTACTGGGGAACTGCTCTGTTAGAAAATTCTTCCTAAAGTCTAGATGGAAATTTAGATATGAAAATATAAGAGAAATTATTGAATGTAAAGAAGAAGATTGGACTTTAAGAAGAACTTAATATTAAAGATTGGTTTTGTATTATAAACTAAAAGATATATTCAATAAAGATAAACAAGTTGGATTTAACAAAAATAAATCCAAACTGGAAAATATATTAATAAAGGAAAATAAAGGATTGATAGGAAGGATATATAGACTATTAATTGAAGTAAATTTAGAACAAGAAAGAATTAAACCAGTGATGGTGAAATGGATGAAGGAATTAGGATATAATATTGATTTGGAAACATGGGAAAATTTGTGGAAGAAAGAATTTAAATTTACAATAACCAATGAAATTAGAGAGAACCTATACAAAATGTTAGGTTGTCATTGTCATTGTCACACCAATGCTCAACGTAATTTCCAGTGCAAAATTGGGAAGTGGTGTCATCATGTTGGCACCCTGCTCTAGGATTCACTCAAAGCTCTTTGGTTTAACCATAAAGTTTTAGGTGAATTCTAGAGCATAGCCCAGACATGAGGTCACCATAAATCAGGTGCGATTGTATGGCGTGCGCGCACACACACACATAGGAGGAGGAGGAGGAGGAGGAGGAGGAGGAGGAGAGTTGGTGTTTATATGCCGACTTTCTCTAAAGGGAGACTCAAACCAGCTTACAATCTCCTTCCCTTCCCCTCCCCACAACAGACACCCTGTGAGGTAGGTGGGGCTGAGAGAGCTGTGACTAGCCCAAGGTCACCCAGCTGGCTTCAGGTATAGGAGTGGGGAAACCAACCTGGTTCTCCAGATGAGACTCCACCGCTCCAAACCACCACTCTTAAGCACTACACCACACTGGCAAGAATGGCCCTGCTAGATTAAGTCAAAGGATTGTCCGATCAGATTTATTTATTACTCCAAAACCATTTAATATAATTAAATATAAATAGAATAGAATAGAATAGAGTAGAATCAAACCACAATGGTATTTACATGCATCAACCAAAAGAATCAAGAAAAAAAAAAGAACTGGAGATAGTCAAGCCATTTGTCTCCCAACCACGGCTGTGGGCATCCACTTACCCTGAAGGTAAGTTGCAAAACAGGCACGATAAAGAGAGCCATCCATATTGTTTGTTGTCCCCAGAGTCTTGGACATGACCAAAAGGGACTCTGAAATGCAAACGGGGGCTGTCTATCATATGCCGCTTTCAGAAGTGGTATGAAATGTTCGTTTGGTGCTAACTTTTTAATAAGGTCCTTGGGGATTGACGGAAGGAGCAACGCACCAGAGCTCTGTGTATCCTTAGATACACCTTCTCATCCCAGGCTCCCCTAGGGCCAGGAACGGCACAGCAATGGTGATCTGGAAGCTGTCTTCCTGCCTGAAGGACTAGTGGTGAGTGACTCAGCAGTGGTGCGTGAGAGCCAGCATGGTGTAGTGGTTAAGAGTGGTGGTTTGGAATGTTGGACTCTGATCAGGAGAACTGAGTTCGATTCCCCACTCCTCCACATGAGCGGTGGAGACTAATCTGGTGAACCGGGTTGGTTTCCCCATCCCTACACATGAAGCCAGATGGGTGACCTTGGGCTAGTCACAGCTTTCTTAGGGCTCTCTCAGCCTCACCTACCTCAGGGTGTCTGTTATGGGGGGGGAAGGGAAGGTGATTGTAAGCCAGTTTGATTCTTCCTTAAGTGGTAGAGAAAGTCAGCATATAAAAACCAACTCTTCTTCTGCTCCTCCTCCTCCCACTCCTTCTTCTTCTTTTCTCCAGCTGATCTTCTCAGCCATCTTGGCTAGGAGAACCTTCTCATCGGGTACACTCAGATCTCTCCCTCCCTGCTGGTTGAGCTTTGCACAAATGCTCGCCCCAGAGGAGTAGTCGAACTGATCTATGAGATTGTCTGTTGGAATCATTCTCAGGTCCTTTCACAAAGATCAGCTTCCCTGAGCAACCCATTTCTGCCCCCGATGAACCCACAGGGATCTAGGCTGTTAGTTGGCGCCTCATAAGGTACTATATTTTCTTCTTTCTTTAGTGAGATATTGGGTAAATGTTTTGAAAAGGCTGTTAATATGCATGAATACCCTGGACATCATTCCAGAGGGGTTAGTCTGTGAGGTTGTTGTAGCAAAATTAATCAGGAAGTCTTATGGCACATGAAAAGTTATTATTCTAACATATGTTTTTGTCAAATGCATGCAGTGGATCTTCATCAGGCAGAGTAAAGACAGTATTCATCATACGGGAGGGGCCGTGGCTCAGTGGCAGAGCCTCTGCTTGGCCCCCAGAAGGTCCCAGGTTCAATCCCTGGCATCTCCTACTAGGCAAGTAGGTGATGTGAAAGACCCCTACCTGAGACCCTGGAGAGCCACTGCCGGTCTGAGTAGACAATACTGACTTTGATGGACCAAGGCTCTGATTAGTATAAGGCAGCTTCATGTGTTCAAGGCCAATTCAGTCAGAATTTCCAGGGAAGATCAGCAGTAGTTGAATTTTCAGGAACGATACAATTAGAGACAGATTTGCACTAGCTACCCAGGATGTACGTAGTGACAGCTTGCAATGAAAACCAGCCAGTTCACATATATCTTCATCTTGCCGTCTAGGTGGACCAGTGACCATGAAGCCTGCCACCGTTTCTCAGACCTGAAAAGCTTGGGGTGGCGAAAAAGCCAGCCTTCTGCATTGGTTCCAGTTTGGGAAACAGGTCCAAATAATTCAGAACTGCAAAAATCTGGGGAGAATGTCAGATAATTTCAGGACCATCTGTAGCCAACCTACTCAATGGCTGCATGGATAACAAGAAGAAGAAGAGTTGGTTTTTATACCCTGATTTTCTCTACCTTTTAAGGATTCTCAAACTGGCTTACAATCACTTTCCCTTCCTCTCCCCACAACAGACACCCTGTGAGGTAGGTGGGACTGAGAGAGCTCTAAGAGAGCTGTGACTAGCCCAAGGTCACCCAGCAGGCTTCATGTGCAGGAGTGGGGAAACAAACCTGGTTCACCAGATTAGAATCTGCCGCTCATGTGGAGGAGTGGAGAATCAAACCCGCTTCTCCACATTAGAGTCCACCACTCTTAACCACGACACCACGTTGGCTATATACGTAAAGAAGACACATATCCTTGTTTGTTGTGTCCTGATATACATACCAACCACTATTTCTGTACCCCCTATCTAATATTTATTTCTGTAAATAAAATAAAATAAAATAAATGATAACAATAATAAAAACAATAACCCCACTACAGAGGTATGCACTGTAGGAATGGAGCACGGGAATCACACAGTGGTGACGGAGTTTGTTCTCCAAGGATTAGCAAAGAACTGGGAGTTACAGCTGTTCCTGTCTGCCCTCCTCCTACTCTTCTATGTCATCATTCTACCTGGGAATATCCTTATCATTGTGACAATTCGGAATGACCCCCGCCTAGGATCCCCCATGTTTTTCTTCTTGTCCAGCCTGGCCTTCATGGACATCTGCTATAGCACCGTCACCCCTCCCAAGATGATGAGTAATCTCTTCACTCGCCAGAAGACCATCTCCTATCAATGTTGCTTGGCTCAGATTTTTTTTATCCACTTCCTAGGCGGAGCTGAGATCTGCCTGCTTATTGCCATGGCTTTTGACCGGTATGTGGCCATTTGCCACCCACTGCACTATGCCACGATGGTGACCAGGGTCGTTTGCTGGGCGCTGGTGATAGGCTCGTGGGCTGGAGGCTTCATGCACTCTATGATCCAGATGATTCTCATCATCCCACTCCCTTTCTGTGGCCCGAACAAACTGGACAACTTCTTCTGTGACGTTACCCAGATCATCAGGTTGGCCTGCACTGACACCTACTCCTTGGAGTTGGCCATGTTTATCAATAGTGGCCTGGTCACCACCTCATGCTTTATCATCCTCCTCACCTTCTATGGGGCCTTGCTGGTCAAGGTGAGGACAGGCTCAGCCCATGGGAAGAAGGCTGCCTCCACTTGTATCACCCACATCATCATTGTCTTCGTGATATTTGGCCCAGCCATCTATGTCTATTGCCGCCCTTTCCAGGACTTCCCATTTGACAAGGTGGTGGCCTTTTTCCACACGGTGGTCTTTCCTCTGATGAACCCCATGATCTACACCTTGAGGAACAAGGAGGTCAAGGCTGCTATGATCAGATGGTTAAAGAAAAATAAAGGGGCTGTGGCTCAGTGATAGAGCATCTGCTTGGCATGCAGAAGGTCCCAGGTTCAATCCACGGCATCTCCACTTAAAGGGACTAGGCAAGTAGGTGATGTGAAAGACCCCTGTCCGAGACCCTGGAGAGCCGCTGATGGTCTGGGTAGACCATACTGACTTTGATGGACCAAAGGTCAGCTTCAGTATAAGGCAGCTTCATGTGTTCAAGTAGGTACAAAAACAATACAAAAATGTAAAATTTGATGTTTTGATTTCCTTTTTCCTTTAAATGTTAGTTTCTTGGGCCATTTATGCAAAGCTGCTTCCCCGCAGTCACCCCTGCCAACTGCATTGGGGCTGCCTTTTGATTATACATGCCTTTCCCAACCGTCAGAGGTCGCCTCATGCTCCCCACGGGGTTCCGTGCATTTTGCCCATGTTTTCCTGATGCAGTTTTTGCCAGAATCCAGAAAATGCAGGCGATATGGTTGTACACCTGTGGGGAGAGCAAGGCAACTTCTGATGTAACATTGTACCTGCTGAAAGAGATCTGCAGACCTGTTCTGCCAATGTGTTTGTAACTGGTGGTGGTAGTGGTATGGGTTCACATGGCATCTACTCTGTGTATGGAATAGGGTTGCCAGCTCTGGGTTAGGAAATTCTTGGGGATTCGGGCATGGAGCCTGGGAATGGTGGGTTTTGGGGAGGAACCTCAGCAGAGTATAAAGCCATAGAGTCCACCCTCCAAAAGCAGCCATTTTCTCCAGGGGGACTGATTTGTGTAGACTGGAGATCAGATGTAATTCCAGGATATCTCCAGGGCGTACCTGGATGTTGGCAACCCTTGACTGTGGAAATGGTGGCTGAAGCATAAGGTACTGGAGTTCACGGTATCTCGTGGTTATGTATTTTGATCCAAATTGTAAATATGAAACTATTTTTCAGCAGATTGCAAACAATAAATTGTATGCTTTTACAAACTGTAAGCCTGGAGAAATAAAATGATTTTAAGTCAGTAAATCACAACGTTTTTGTGCTGGTTTCCTGTTACATGGATACACCAAGCAAGTTTTTTAAAAACACATATACAAGCAAACGCACAGTAAGAAATACACACGAAATACACACGATTGGTTGTTAGCTCCTCCTCTTCACCATATTGTGGATGGTCAACCAAGACCCTGCATCATTCGTCCTAAGCATCCACTTTCCTGGGGTTGGATCCAGACTTAGGGTTGCCAGGTCCCTCTTCACCATCGGTGGGAGGTTTTGGGGGCAGAGCCTGAGGAGGGCGGGGGTTTGGGGAGGGACTTCAATGCCATAGAGTCCAATTGCCAACGGGGCCATTTTCTCCAGGTGAACTGATCTCTATTGGCTGGAGATCAGTTGTAATAGCAGGTGATCTCCAGATAGTACCTGGAAGTTGGCAACCCTATCCAGACTATATTTTTCAGTCGCTAGAATGGACATTTCCTACCTCTCCCCTCCCTCTGCAGCCCACTGGTCTCCATAAAATGCTGCTCCTCAGAGATACAAGACTGAAGAACTTCACGGGGAGAGGGCAGGCCTGCCGTAAGAAGGGAAAAATCAGTGGGAGTTGGCAAGTTCGCCTGGATCCAACCCATGACATTAATGGGTAGAGTTGCCTGGTCTCTCTTTGCCACTGGCGGGAGGTTTTTTGGGCAGAGCCTGAGGAGGGCAGGGTTTGGGGAGGGGAGGGGCTTCAATGCCACGGAGTCCAATTGCCAAAATGGCCATTGTCTCCAGGTGAACCAATCTCTATTGGCTGGGGATCAGTTGTAATAGCAGGAGATCTCCAGCTAGTACCTGGAGGTTGGCAACCCTATTAATGGACCTTCCTTCATTCCCCATTAATAGGCCTTCCATCAGTCCCAAAACAGCAGATGTAGAGGAAGGGAAAGATATCACAAAATATAGTTATTGGTCGACACAAGGGATTGGGGAATGAGGCTACCATCTCACACAAGTCTGTTTCGGGTATCTACCCAGACAGCAGCTTCTACCATATCACAAGGATCTTTTCTGTGTGACTGAAGGTAAGCTGTGAGTCTATGCGATAAAACATTTTAAAACATTTAAACAGACCTTCTTCCTGAAATGTTGGGGAGATACTGTTAGAGTTAAGCATAACTTCACTTCCAGACATTTTGTGCCCTCTCCCGCGACAGCCATTTTGTGGTTGGCTCCACCTCCTGCAGCAGCCATTTTGGGGTTGTGCCTACTACCCTGGGTCATACTAGAGAGAATGAGGGCTCAGTGCTGTATAGATAATGGAAGAAATCCAAACAGCACTACAAGGTAATGTTAACAAAAGATAAATTTGTAAGAGTGAAGGTAAGTGCAAGAAGTGAACATATATACAAGAATTAAAGGGAAACACAATCAGAGTTTTTCAATACAATTAGCATAAACAGTCCAGCAAGATATGCAATATAACAAAGGAAATTGTCCATTGGATCACATAAAAACAATATAGCTGTCCATAATAGACTTTCCTGTGCTACTCAGTAGCTGGACACAAGATGTCAAAAACAAGGACCACAGCGAGGAGGTGCCAGAAGAGGTGCCCGGACGTGTCGTCTAGATCATGCACACTTTCCGCACATGGCTTCATCAGCTACACGTATCAAAAAAGTTCATGACAATCATATCAATTTCAACGAGGGACCAAAAGGATTTCTATCTAGGTCTCCAAAGCAAACCAGACCAGAGAATGGTCCCTTGAGGGTGGCTGAGTAAAACATGCCCTGGGGTCTCTTCGCTTGCCTCTCTAAGAGCAATGTGCCAGCTAATAGCATGCCTCCCAGAAGAATGAAATTATTTCCCCCTGACTCCTTTCCCTCTCATTTGCTGCCGCCCGCATTTAACCTGCAGTCTGTAGAAATACCTCCCCCCTTTGCCGCTTGCATCATGGGGATGTAGCTTGCTAGAACGGTTTTGGGCCCGTGCCTTCAGAAGAAGCTGGTCCAGCCAACCCCGAGGAGCTTCTGTTGGGAGTCTATCAGGTGGGTGCGAATCCAATTGAGGGAACATGACACTGTTTTTCCAGCAACCAGGCAGAAGGTGGTTCACTTCTCCTACTCAAGGACAGCTCCAGTGTTCCAGGCCGGCATCAGCAACCTTGAGGTAAGGCAGCAGCCAGGGCCCATTGCTTTCAACCCCCAGTCTCACTTATTTGAGAGCCAGCATGGTGTAGTGGTTAGGAGCGGTGGACTTTAACCCGGAGAACCGGGTTTGATTCCCCCCCACCCCGCTCGTTCACATGAAGCCAGCTGGGTGACCTTGGGCCAGTCACAGCTCTCTCTGAATTCTCTCAGCCCCACCTACCACACAAGGTGCCTGTTGTGGGGAGAGGAGGAAATGGTGATTGTGAGCTGCTTTGAGACTCCTTAAAGGTAAAGAAAAGCAGGGTATAAAAACCAACTCAGATCTCAGATATTTGCCCCCAAGATTTTTTTAAAATCTTGTGACAATAAAATGGGATCCTGAAACAAATGAGTGGGCAACCTTTGAGCATTAGTAGAAGATTGGGCAGCTCTGTTCATTTTAACCCAGGTACAGCTCCAAGTAGGAAATGTTGTGATGAAAGAAAATGGTTTTCTTTCCTCAGAAGGATCATAAGCAAGAGAAAGCAGACCTTCAGGGCTGGATTAGGCTGTAGCCATCGAGTTTCGTATTCTGTCTTCCAACACTGTCCACTACGGTGTTTTGGGAGGGGTTTTCCAACCCAGACAGGAAAATCTTATCTGCCTCGTCATTTCCTTGTGCTCAGCAATCAGAGGTCTGTTGCATCAGAGCATGGAGGGTACACATGCTGTCATGCATAATGTGTCTTGTGTGTGTGTGTGTGTTAAGTGCAGTCAAGTCGCTTCCAACTCATGGCAACCCTATGAATGAAAGTCCTCCAAATTGTCCTATCTTTGACAGCCTTGCTCAGATGTTGCAAATTGAAGGCTGTGGATTCCTTTATTGAGTCAATCCATCTCTTCTTGGGTCTTCCTCTTTTCCTGCTGTCCTCAACTTTTCCTAGCATGATTGTCTTTTCCAGTGTCTTACCCAGGACTATATATATACATGGAAGCTTTGTCTGTTGCTGCCTAAGACACATCTGTTCTTCTGACCATCACAGAAACCTGGGGTAAAGATTCCCCCTGGCTAACCTTGTCTTTTATCTGATCCATTATTTATTTTACTTCCTTTCTTATCAATCTTTAACTTGCTTCTTGGGAGAGAAGGAAGCATGGTATAGCCTGATCTTGTCAGATCTCAGACGCTAGGCTCTTCGGGGGATGAAGACGAAGAAGAGTTGGTTTTTATATGCCAACTTTCTCTACCACTTAAGGGAGACTCAAACCGGCTTACAATCTCCTTCCTTTCCCCTCCCCACAACAGACACCCTGGGAGGTAGGTGGGTCTGAGAGAGCTCTAAGAGAGCTGTAACTTGCCCAAGGTCACCCAGCTGGCTTCGTGTGTAAGAGTGGGGAAACAAACCCAGTTCCCCAGATTAGCCTCCGCCACTCATATGGAGGATTGGGGGAATCAACCTGGTTCTCCAGATAAGACTCCACTGCTCCAAACCACCGCTCTTAACCACCATGCTGGAAGGCAATGATAAACCACCTCTGCTTCTCACTTGCCTTGAAAGCCCCTTGCTGAGGTCTAGATCAGGGGTGTTGAACTCATTTGTTACGAGGACCGGATATGACATAAATATCACTTGGTTGGGCTGGGTCATGCATACCATAAAATTTAATGCCAGGTACAGGAGATACAAACTTTATAGAAGACACAGGCAAAGCCAATTAATCTTTTTTACTGTATTTTTTACTTAAAATACAAACAAACTTAACAGAATGACACTCTTACAGTATTTTCTTTTATTTAACAGTTGGATCATTTTTTACCTTGGGAATGGGGAGGGGGCTGGCTCAGCTGGCTCGTGAGTTGGATAGGAGCTCTCAAGGGGCTGGATCCTGCCTGCAGGCCTTATATTTGACACCTCTGGTCGAGATATTCCTAAGGACAAGTATATTCTGGGGAAGGAATGGTTTATTGGAAAAAATGCCTTACTTTGCTGCTGCAGATCAAACTTTGGGTGGCGGAGAAATATCTACAAGTAGGGTTGCCAGCTGCGGGTTGGGAAATACCTGGAGATTTTGGGGATGGGGTCTGAAGAGGGTGGGGTTTGGGAAGAGGAGAGACTTCAATGCAGCAGAGTCCAATTGCCATTTCCTTCAGGGGAACGGATCTCTGTTGGCTGGAGATCAGTTGTAATGGCAGGAGATCTCCAGCCACCGCCTGGAGGACGGCAACCTTGTTGACAGCCCTGAGCTGTAGCTTTGAAGAATGGAAGAATATTTAGTTGGGGGTGCAACATAATCTGGGGGCATCATCTGCCATTGGGGGCACCATCTGCCACTGTCAATACAAGCAACTGTGGTGGAAGGTGACTCATTACAATTTCCTTTCTTTTCCCCTATAATTCTCAGTGACAGGCAAAAAGTGAATGGAGTGGGGAAACAAGACCACGGTGACCGAATTTGTCCTCCTCGGCTTCTCTCCATCCTGGGAAGCCCACCTCCTTTTATTTGTCCTCTTCCTCTTCCTCTACACGGCCACCCTCTTCAGCAACCTTGTTATTCTACTGGCCATTTCCCAGGACCGCTGTCTTCTTCGTTCTCCCATGTTCTTTCTCCTGGCCCACTTGGCCTTCCTGGACCTCTGCCTGTCCTCGTTTGCCACCCCGAGAGCCCTCTTCGACCTCCTCACCCAACGTCAGGTCATCTCCTTCCAGGGCTGCATGACACAGATCTTCTTCCTCCATCTCTTTGGAGGCAGTGAGATGCTGCTTCTCATGGTGATGGCCTATGACCGATACGTGGCCATCTGCCATCCACTCCACTATGCCTCCCTCATGAGCCAGCGCCGTTGTGTGGGGCTTGTGCTGGCCTCCTGGGTTGGTGGACTTCTCCACACCAGCGTGCAGATGGCCTTCATGATCGATGTCCCCTTCTGTGGGCCCAACCACGTGGACAGTTTCTTCTGTGACATTCCCTTGGTCATCAAGTTGGCTTGTCTTGACATCTATCCCCTGGAGATCATGATGATGACCAACAGTGGCCTCATGTCTCTGGTTGGATTCATCACTGTGATTGTCTCCTACGGACTAATTCTCTCAACCATCCATTCCAGAGCTCCTTCCGAAGGGACTTCCAAGGCTATCTCCACCTCCACCACTCACCTCATAGTGGTCAGCATGTACTTTGGGCCTTGTATATATATTTACTTGCGTCCCAGCACCCGCTTCATGAGTGATAAAGTGTTGTCCATCTTCTACACAGCTGTCACCCCCTTGCTAAACCCAGCCATCTATGCTTTGAAAAACAAGGAAATGAAGTCTGCCATGGGGAAGTTGTTGGGAAGACATTCTGTGCAGGTTTCTGATCGGATTCCTGTCATCGCAGCCGGAGTGGTTGTCTCTTGGAGATGCAAGAGAAGCAGCCATGAGGGTATGCCAGGGGGTCGTTTGGCATCACAGTTACCAGTTGCCTAACATGGACACTGTATGGCTGAGGGGCTTATGAGAAATACACAGCCAGGGATGCCAGTGAGATGAAGCCCAGCATGTTTTCCCAGTTAAGGAGGAAAAGACTTGCTCCATTATTGCCCTACTATTTAGATCTCCTGCTTATTTACCGGGCAGTGCAATCCCTGGCGTGTGCTGTGCCATCAGCTTGGACTCAATTCATGTCAGGTATGGCCATTTATGCTGAGCTATTTCCCTGCAGTCATCCCTGCTGGTACTTTGTTTTGATTATGCATGGCTTTCCCGACCCTCAGAGGTTGCCTCGCTCTCCCTGCGGGTTTCTGCACATTTTGCCCGCGTTTTCTGGATTCTTGCTAAAACAGCATCCGGAAAACATGGGCAAAATGTGCGGAAAATGAAGCACTGGGGCAATCGGTAGGGTGATCACAAGAGAAACAGCCCTGCATAAATGGCCTATGACTGTACCAGTTTGAAGACTTATGGCAAAATGTAAGTACACAGAATGAATTGATTCTGTCTGATTTTGAGCTGTAATCCTAACCATGTAATTTAAAATTGGAGGGAAGGCAGCATGGTATAACCCAATTTTGTCAGATACCAAAAGCTAAGCAGGGTCAATACTTGGATGGGAGACCACCGAGGAAGACTCTGCAGAGGAAGGCAATGGCAAACCACCTCTGCTTCTCACTGGCCTTGAAAGCCCCTCTCTGGGATCGCCATAAATTGCTTGCAACTTCACGGCCCATAAGTGTGCACGTGATTTTAAACTGGAATGGTAGCCTCAACTTTCTGCCCTAAAATGGCAAAAAAGAACACCAGCCTGCATAGACAGTCTCGCCCACTGCTTGTCAATTGGACACCACATTCTACTGCTTCTTCCTGGAGAATGCCCCCACCGCTTGAACACTCAATGACAACTCTTTTTCTTTTGTTTTAACAAGCTCCCCAAGCGCTGGGTTGGGCTTGCTTCCAGGACCAACCTTGGAGCAGGTCTGGTCCATCATTGTGTAACTTCTCATGGGGACACCAGAGGTAATTTAGTACTGGGAAACATGAAAAACTGGGGCTGACTCGGACTGGGATCTCTTTTCCCAGCAAGGTGCTGAAGGGTAAGTTGACTTATCTCGTCTTCCAATGTCAATCGTTTCATGTGTCTTTGTTCCTTGTCTTCTGACTCTACCTTGTCAAGTTTGCCTGGTAGCCAGCAGGATGCCTGACTAAACAAAGGTTTTAAAATAATAATTTATTATTAGGTCTATGACAGCAGTCTTTAAGGGAAGAGGAAAGGAAGGGAGGAGAAGACGAGGGAGGATAGGAAACATAATACATAGTAAACATAATAAGGATAATACAATCTTAAGTTAACAATGCTAAAAATTAGATGTCAGTCCAATAAGTAAAAATCCTAACTAAAATAAACTGGGGGTGGAACGAACTGATTAAAAATTGCCAGAGGCAGGCTTTGAGAGTTCTTTCTTCTTAAGAGCAGCCGCTCTGGCCAAAAAGCAGGCAACATTCGATGTGGCTGCACCATTAGTTGAGTCGCCAAGCAAAAAAGGTAACACCCAGACATGTAGAAGGAGGTTCAAGCTGGTGAGGACTGGAGCAATAAGAGCATCTCTATCTTGAGACCAGCGAGGACAGCGGAGCATCAGATGGTCCAACGTTTCAATTTCGCTCATGTTACATGGGCAGAGACAGTCCGGAAAAGGTATCCCGGTATATCTGCCCAACATGACCATGGATGGAAAGGCATTTAAACAAGCTAAAAGGAGAGCCCGATGATATGAGAAGATTGAAACCGTAAAGTGGAACTCTGGAAGCTTCTCTGGTGGGGGGAGTCCCAAGACCAGACGGGAGCAAGTACGTCTGGCCCTCCCAACCATACTGGCCCAATCTAACTCCTTCAATCTCTTCAAGATTGCCACTAAATAAGATGGAACCAGGTTGTCAGAGGGAGCAGAGATTTAGAGTCCCAGTACTTTTAGTTTTTCCGCTAACAGATTCAGCCAGGGGTTGGGGGCCGGGTCCTTAAGAATAAGATGGAGAAACCCCACCTGGGACGGGAGATTGTCGTCAGGCAACTTAAACCTAAGCTTAATTGCTCTCCTCCACGCACGTGCCTCAAGCGAGGGTTGGGCCAATTCCATATGGAGGGCAGGCCCAGCAACACACCTCGGGGTTCCAGTAATTCTCCTGAGAAAATTGTTCAGAAGGCAATCTAGTCTCTCATCCACACCGGGAATCCAAATGTCTGCTCCATACAGAATCTGGGAAACCACCTTCGCGTTGAAGACATCAATGGCAGATGGGATGTGCTTGTCCCCCTTGGTTTGAAAAAACCTCTCTACCATTACAGTGGTGGATCTTGCTGTCTTCTTCACATGGTCCAGATGGGCAGACCAAGATAGGTTGTAACTGAAGACAATGCCCAAGTAGCGGAAGGTGGAAACCCATTCGAGAACAAACGTTTTTGAAAACCTTCCTTCATCGCCTCCTTCTTCCTGGGTTTGTCTGGTTCATTCACATGGCTTCAGACATTTCAAGCTAACCAATCCTTCCTTGGGAGAAAAAGGCAACATATGGTATGCCTGTAATATTCCTGTTACACAGACATCTCAGCAAGGCAGGAATGAAGAAACTGCTTGAGCAGTTGGAGTATCAGACTAGGATCTGGGCGAACCAAGTTCAGATCCCCCACTCTGCCATGAAAAACCTGCTGCGTTACTTTGGAACAGTCACAGATTTTCATCCTGACCTACCTCGTAGGGTTTATTTTATTTATTTTACAAAATTCATCTTTTACCTTTCTGCCCTCACAAGGGCCACCCAGGTGGCTAAGATATTGTTGTTAGAATAAAATGGAGGAGAGAGGAACAGGAATGTGAGCCTGGGTCTTAGTCCAAGATACTGTGACTACGTATAAAACATGAAGATAGGAACCCTCCACACACTGTTGCCCCCCCCCATCAACTGGTATTCAGAGGTACACTGCCTCTGAACATGGAGGATCCTTTTAGCTATTATAACTGTGTGTGTGTGTGCCATCAAGTCACAGCTGACTTATGGCAACCCTGTAGGGTTTTTAAGCTTCATGTGGAGGAGTGGAGAATTGAACCCGGTTCTCCAGATTAGAGTCCATTGCTCCAAATCACCACTCTTACCCACTACACCACACTAATAGCAGCAATTAGGCTTCTCTTCCCTGAACAGATCTAACCACTTTTGAAGGCACCATGTCGATTGGTTCAGCTTAAGAACATAAGAAAGGCCATGCTGGATCAGACCATGGTCCATCAAGTCCAGCAGTCTGTTCACACAGAGGCCAATCAGGTGCCTCCAGGAAGCCCCCAAACAAGAAGGCAGCAGCAGCATTATCCTGCCTGTGTTCCACAGCACCTCATATATTCGGCATGCTCATCTGATCCTGGAGAGAATAGATGTGCATAATGGCTAGTATTTACTTTGACCAGCAGCCATGGATAGCCCTCTCCTCCATAAGAACATAAGGATCAGCTGGATCAGACCAAGACCCATCAAGTCCAGCAGTCTGCTCACACGGTGGCCAGCCAGGTGCCTCCAGGAAGCCCACAAACAAGACGACTGCAGCAGCATCCTGCAAGTGTTCCACAGCACCTCATATAACAGGCATGCTCCTCTGATCCTGGAGAGAATAGGTCTGCATCATGACTAGTATCCATTTTGACTAGTAGCCAGGAATACCCCTCTCCTCCATGAACATGTCCACTCCCCTCTTAAAGCCTTCCAAGTTGGCAGCCATGACCACATTTCGGGGCAGGGTCTGTAACCCAGAGAATTTCAGCCAGCAAAGCTTTTCCTGTCATAGTGAGGGTGCAGATGCCTCCAGGCTGCTTGGTCTCTGCAGAAGCCCAGGCAGGAAGCAAACACTGAGCTTTCCCACATGAGCTTGCTCTCTCTATTTTCCTGCTAGTGTAGTGGTTAAGTGTGGTGGACCCTAATCTGGAGGACCGGGTTGGTTTCCCCAATCCTCCACATGAAGCCTGGCAGCTTCATGTGTGTTCATGTGTCTAGACGTTTGCTATGCATGGACCATTCAGGTGGCTCAGTGGTAGAGTCTCTGCTTGGCATGCAGAAGGTACCAGGTTCAATCCCCGGCATCTCCAGTTAAAGGGACTAGGCAAGTAGGTGATGTGAAAGACCTCTGCCTGAGACCCTGGAGAGCCATGGAGAGGCTGTGGCTCAGTGGCAGAGCATCTGCTCGTCATGCAGAAGGTCCCAAGTTCAATCCCGAGCATCTCCAGTTACAGGGACTAGGCAGGTAGGTGATGTGAAAGACCTCTTCCTGAGACCCTGGAGAGCCATGGAGAGGCTGTGGCTCAGTGTTAGAGCATCGGCTCATCATGCAGAAGGTCCCAGGTTCAATCCGCAGCATCTCCAGTTAAAGGGACTAGGCAGGTAGGTGATGAGAAAGACCTCTGCCTGAGACCCTGGAGAGCCATGGAGAGGGGCCATGGCTCAGTGGTAGAGCATCTGCTTGGCATGCAGAAGGTCCCAGGTTCAATCTGCAGCATCTCCAGTTAAAGGGACTAGGCAGGTAGGTGATGAGAAAGACCTCTGCCTGAGACCTTGGAGAGCCGCTGCCAGTCTGAGTAGACAATACTGGCTTTGATGGACCAAGGGTCTGATTCAGGTTCATGTGTTCATGTGTACAGGAGATGCGCCCAGTGAGATGAAGCGGGGGAAACTGCACAACAACGGTGAAAGAGTTTGTGCTGCTGGGCCTGTCGCAGACAAGGGAGATCCAGCTCTGCCTCTTCTTCCTCTTCCTCTTCATCGACACCCTCATCCTGCCCGTGAACATCCTCATCATTGTGACCATCTAGAGCAACTCCCGCCTCAGCTCCCCCATGTTTTTCTTCCTCGGCAACTTGATGTTCTTTGATCTCTGCTACTGCTCCATCACACCGCCCAAAATGTTGGCCAACTTGTACTCACGCTGGAAAGCCATCTCCTACTGGGGCTGCATGGTCCAGATCTTCTTCCTCCACTGGCTGGGAGCTGCCAAGTTCCTCCTCCTCATCGGCATGGCCTTTGACGTGGCTATCTGCCACCCTTTGCGTTACGGCAACGTTGTGAGCAAAGGCGTCTGCTGGAGTCTTGTCGCGACTGTCTGGCTTCTCGGCTTGATGCACTCCTTGATCCAGATCGTCCCCATCGTCCACCTTCCCTTCTGTAGACCCAACAGGCTGGACAATTTCTTCTGCGACATCAACCAGATCATCAAGCTGGAGTGCTGGCGTGCACGGACACCTACACCATGGAGTTAGTCATATTCTTCAACAGCGGCTTGGCCACTCTGATGTGCTTCATCCTCCTCCTCTCCTACGGAGCCCTGCTTGCCAAGGTGAGGTCCGGCTCCACCAAGGGGAAGAGCAAGACAGCCTCCACCTGCGTCACCCACATCATCATCGTCTTCATCATGTTTGCCCCCGCCATCTACATGTACTGCCGCCCGTTCCAGGACTTCCCACTCGACAAGGTGGTGGCCATCTTCCACACTGTGGTCTTCCCTCTTATGAACCCCATGGTTTATACCTTGAGGAACAATGAAATCAAGCTTGCTATACAGAAGATGATCACCAAAAATAAGATCTGGGGCAGGGAGTGATGTCAGAGGCAGCTGGGTGAGTGTGGAAAATGGGGACGTAACTCTGTGCCCAAGGACTTCACAATCTGTATTAATGCTGCAACTAGGATTGTGCAAAAACAAACAAACAAAAAACCCGGTAAATTTCGGGTTCGGGTTTATTGGGCCTGATTTTTTCCAGTAAACCCGGAATAAGCCGAATACCCATACCGGTAAATATGGGTATTCGCTTATTTCTGAGTTTGCTGAAAAAAATAGGGCCACCCAATATAGTCTATGGGGATTTTTTCCAAAGCTTCTGTGGGAGCCTTTTTGGAGGTAGAGTCACCAACTTTGCAGCATGGCTGCAAGGACTCTCCTTAGATGGTCACCAAACTTTGGTGAGCTTTGGGACAGGGGGTCCGATTTTATGGGCCAGCGAAGGGGTCAGCCCCATTCTCCAGGCATTTGCGAGCCAAGCTGTCCATCAGTTTTCAGGTTCTGAAGTTCAGTGTTGCCGAGGACTGGCAGAAACTGCCAATTGACCTGTTAATTAGCTCACAGAGTTCAGCTGTGAATCTGGTATGGAAGGGGAAACTAACTCGTACCCTAAAAAGTTCCATGGAACTTTATCGTTTTCTTCCTACCCCTCCTTTCTGCCAAGAAGAGATTTGTATTATGCTCTTTACACTTTACAATGCTTCTCTATGGAGGAGGGGGTGACACTTCGGGACCTGACCCAATCTTCAGCAAACTTTGGGGTTCATGCAAGGATAGTCCCTTGAAACTACCCTGAAAATTTGGGAACTCTACCTCCAAAAATGCCTCCCCTAGAGCTCATTTTAAAAAAATCCATTGGGGAAAGCCGAAAAAAGTCGAATACCTAGAGATCTGCTATCCGGCTTTATTCCCAGGTTATGATATTCGGTAAACCTGAATATTGCCAAAATGGCTAATTTCGGGTTTATTGTCGGTTCGGGTTTATCGATATGCACAACCCTAGATCAGGCTAGCCAGGGCTATCTAGATCAGGGCCTCCATCATGTTATGAATCAATTATGTTTTCAACCAATCAGCAAGATTTGAATCAAAAAGAAATCCCAGCATGTGTTTCAAAGACTCTGGAATACGACTCTTGTCTTGCCACAAATTAGTTTTGAAGATTTATGAAAGACAGAAGATTTCCAAGATTGATGAAAGAAAGATATGGAATATGCCGTTGTTAAATTTGATTTAAATAAAAAAAAACTCATAAGCAGTGATATTGACTAAAAATCCGTGGTGGAGTTGAAGAGGCATGACATATATCCGGCACTAGAGGGCAGTAAAGACCATAAATTAGGAAAGTGAAATTTTACACGCTGAAAGTTTTCAAGAGTCCCTATATATTTCTTTTCGCTTTATCCGCAGTCCGGTTAATGCGAACATGACATAGGAAATCCTTAGGCTCTCCTATATTTCGTAAAATGCTAAATAGCAATGTTTGCTTTGAAGATTTCAGAAGTGAGTCATGCGGGTGAATTAACCCTTTTCTTTTCGTGCTATTTGCCCACAGGTGCACCAGTGTGGGTGTGTGGAGGGGATGCAATGTTCATGAAGAAAATGGGAGGGGCCGGGCTCAGTGGTAGAGCATCTGCTTGGCATGCCGAAGGTCCCAGTTTCAATCCCCGGCATCTCCGGTTAAAGGGACTGGGCAAGCAGGTGATGTGAAAGACCCCTGCCTGAGACCCTAGAGAGCTGCTGCCGGTCTGAGTAGACAATACTGACTTGGATGGACCAAGGGTCTGATTCAGTAGAAGGCAGCTTCATGTGTGTTCACAGCAAGAAAGGATTGAACACCTCCTCCCTGAATAATAAACTGAAATCATGAAAGGGCTTTCTTGGGGCTAGGCCCCATTGAATGACCTGTGGGATAAGCCTTTTCTCCTCAGGATGCCTACCGCCCTCCACACCCTCTGTCCCACAGGTTCAGGGTTACTGGTATGTCAGGGAGTCACAGTTTGCTACCCACCTTGCCTCTTTGAAAAAGTATTGAGACCCCAGTTCCTCTCTGTCACTCAAAGACACTACCAGACAGGCAAACCCAGTCCCTTTCAATAATCACCCCACACTCGGGTTGCCAACCTCCAGGTACTAGCTGGAGATCTTCTGCTATTACAACTGATCTCCAGCCAATAGAGATCAGTTCCCCTGGAGAAAATGGCCGCTTGGGCAATTGGACTGTATGACGGAGGCTAATCTGGTGAACTGGATTTGTTTCCCCACTCCTCCACACGAAGCCAGCTGGGTGACCTTGGGCAAGTTACAGCTCTGTTAGAGCTCTCTCAGCCCCACCTACCTCACAGGGTGTCTGTTGTTGGGAGGGGAAGGGAATTGTAAGCCGGTTTGAGTCTCCCTTAAGTGGTAGAGAAAGTCGGCATATAAAAACCAACTCTTCTTCTTCTTCCCGCCAGTGGCGAAGAGGGACCTGCCAACCCTACCCCTCACTCAGACACTGCACAGAACTATTGGGTCTGGGGACACAAATGTTCACATGCTGCCACCATTTCTTCATATCCGTGCGTGTATGTAAAGTGCAGTCAAGTCGCAACTGACTCATGATGGCCCCTTCTGGGGTTTTCAAGGCAAGAGACGTTCGGAGGTGGTTTGCCATTGCCTGCCTCCGCATCATGACCCTGGTATTCCTTGGTGGTCTCCCACACAAATACTAACCAGGGCTGACCCAGCTTAGCTTCCGAGATCTGACAAGATTGGGCTAGGCTGCGCCATCCAGGTCCAGGCATTCATATCCATCTGTATCTATATGTGTGTGTTAAGTGCCGTCAAGTCACTTCCGACTCATGGCGACCCTATGAATCAAAGTCCTCCAAAATGTCCTATCTTTGACAGCCTTGCTCAGATCTTGCAAACTGAGGGCTGTGGCTTCCTTTTTGAGTCAACCCATCTCTTGTTGGGTCTTCCTCTTTTCCTGCTGCCCTCAACTTTTCCTAGCATGGCTGTTTTTTTCCAGTGCCTCTTGTCTTCTCATGACGTGACCAAAATACGACAGCCTCAGTTTAGTCATTTTAGCTTCTAGGGTCAGTTCAGGCTTGATTTGATCTAGAACCCACTGATTTGTTGTTGTTTTTTTGGCAGTTCACGGTAACCGTAACACTCTCCTCCGACACGAAGATCTTAATGTGTGTGTGTGTGTGTGTGTGTGTGTGTGTGTGTGTGTGTCTTTCCCCGAGATAACCAGCCCACAGCATTAAACAAAGAAGGGGTTAAGTTCTATTTCTGGCATAAACACAACATTGGAGTAGATTAGATAGAGGTTACTTTTCAGCTGAACTTTTGAATGATTTCCCTGTTCAGACATTTGGCTTTCTCCGTTACAATTTGACCTTTTGCCAGTCAGCATTAAACTGTTCTTCTCCTCGGCTTCCCTGGACCAGACTCCCTCCCAACTGAACTAACCGCTGTTTTCCACGATCTCCCTCGCCACTGGCCCGCTTTTAGGGAGAGGCAGGACCCAACCTGTCCATCACAACCTGTGACTTCTGAGCAGGCTTGGTTTTGTTTACTGCATTTAGACTCCTGCCTTTCCTTCTGAGGTGCAAGGCAGATTACGGGAAATGAAACAGTGCCATCCAACAGCATAAAACAACCAATGAATGTGGGACCAGCATTACAGAATTCGACAATAATGCAAACTAACTAAAATCAAGAACGCTATAAACGATACAGAAGGTAGATGACAAGCTATAAAACGATGTTGTGAAAACAAGTGATTACCAAGTAAAAACCTGGATTACTATCCTGTTCCATTATAAAGGTGCCGTTCCAGCCCCTTTGGGACCCCACATTCCTGGTACTTCACCTACATACAGGCCATTTATTCATCGGAGGTTTTGCATTGGATTTGCCCCTCTCTAGATGCACATTTTCCCGATCTAAATTCTCAAAACTCTGCATGGGGGCTTATTGTTAAGTTCTGAGAATCTGGATGGGGAAATTGTGCTTCTAGAGAGTGGCAAATCCAAGGCAAAACCTCCCCTGAATAAATGGCCAATGTCACAGGACACGGTTGTAAAAAACAGGCAACCAGTTTTCCTCCTGGAGTTATTTATCAAAAGCGCCTCTCCCCTCCAAATTTATTCAGGCAAGCCACTCCTTTGCAAGAGCTCATCTGCAAGTCAAATAATAATGCAACAATTCAACAGCTCAGAAAATGAGGAGTGACTTCATAGGTATACTGCCTGCTGATCTTTCAAAACACAAGTCAGCAAGAATTTCACAGCTAAAGACTGCGTAAATACTTCCTTCCTGGGGTGCCATTGAATAAAACAGGAATCCCGTGGTACCTTAAAGGCTAACAAGTTTTGTTCCAGCTATGACTTCTTGAGTCAGTATAAATCTATCAGGCACATTTATATGCACGCCAGAAAGGTGGAGGTTATCAGTCCCCTCAGAATAGGTGTTAAACAATCCCTGCTGTTGCTAGACAGGCAAAATTGTAAAACTCAATGCAGGATGAAAAGGCGGGTACCATAGGAAGTTATAGGAGCCCCGTGGCACAGAGTGGTAAGCTGCAGTACTGCAGTCCAAGCTCTGCTCACAACCTGAGTTCGATCCCAACGGAAGTCGGTTTCAGGTAGCCGGCTCAAGGTTGACTCAGCCTTCCATCCTTCCGAGGTCGGTAAAATGAGTACCCAGCTTGCTGGGGGTAAAGGGAAGATGACTGGGGAAGGCGCTGGCAAACAACCCCGTAAACAAAAAACGCCAGGATGTTACGTCACCCCATGGGTCAGGAATGACCTGGTGCTTGCACAGGGGACCTTTACCTTTATAGGAAGTTATAAAGGCATAGCTGAAGTAATTAAGATATGTAAGGGGGGAATATTCAAGATATGAGCATCCATAGTAGGTAGGGTTGCCAACTCAGGGTTGAGAAATTCCTGGAAATTGTGGGGGTGGAGCCTGAGGAGGGTGAGATTTGGAGAGGGGAGGGTCTTCAATGCCGTAGCGTCTAATTGCCAAAGCAGCCATTTTTCTGCAGGGGAACTGATCTCTCTCGCCTGGAGATCAGTTGTAATAGTGGGAGATCTCCAGCCACCATAGGGTTGCCAGGTCCCTCTTTGCCACAGGCAGGAGGTTTTCTGGGCGGAGCCTGAGGAGGGCAGGGTTTGGGGAGGGACTTCAATGCCATAGAGTCCAATAGCCAAATCAGCTATTTTCCCCAGGTGAACTGATCTCTATCAGCTGAAGATCAGTTGTAATAGCAGGAGATCTCCAGCTAGTACCTGGAGATTGATAACCCTAAGCCACCAACTGGAGGTTGGCAACCCTATTAAACTCCCAGGAGTTCATTGTTGCATTCAGTGGTATACTGCCTCTAAACATGGAGTCTCCCTTTAGCTCTTGAGGCTTACAGCCATTCAGAAACCTTTCTCTAACAGCACGTGAGATATTTCTGGGTGTCTGACGGTGCTGTCTGAAGGAGACAGGCATGCCTGGGATGAACGTTGGCAAAGATTCCCTGGCTCCTGTTTCCACCCCAGGGCAGCCAAGGTGACTGGCTCCCAGAGCTGTAACCCAAGCCTCTGGGGTGATCATGCCACTTCCTGGCGTGCCCATTGGTTCCCAGACGGCTCTCTGTATAGCAAAGCCAAGCCGGGCCAGAGACGGATAATTGGAGAGGGTGGCAGAAGAAGGTCAGGTGGAGAAGAAAACCAGGATGAGGGATTCCCAGTCCGGCCAGGATTGTGATACCCAGAGGCAGTGACACTCAGCATGACCTCAACATCTTTGTTTGCTGCTGTGTGCCTTCCCCCCCCCCCCCCCAAGAATAATGCCAGGTACAAACCAGCCAGGGTAGTGTGAAATCCGGGTTCAAATCTCTCCATAAGCGTTAGGATGGTCACTCTCTCTCGGCCTGGACATCCTGTCAGGGTTGTCGTGAGCAAAAGATGCTGCCTTGAGTTATGAGAAGGAAGGGTGGGATTTAAAAAAAAAAATCAGTGGGATAAAACCATGAGCTAAAACTAGGAGAAAAGTGTCCTGTCCCTTTTAATAGAGGCTTAGGCCTTTTATGCATGGGTTTAGGGTTGCCAACCTCCAGGTACTAGCTGGAGATCTGCTATTACAACTGATTTCCAGCCAACAGAGATCAGTTCCCCTGGAGAAAATTGCTGCTTTGGCAATTGGACTCTATGGCATTGAAGTCCCTCCCCTCCCCAAACCCCGCCCTCCTCAGGCTCTGCCCCAAAAACCTCCCGCCGGTGGCGAAGAGGGAACTGGGAACCCTATCTCCCCTCCTCAGGTCTCCCCCAGGAGCACACAAAGAACAGCTATGTTTATTAAGCACAGCGCAGCCTGCTCAGAGGTGAGATACCCAGTTCTGAAAAGAAGATGGAGATTCATTCAGTCTTGAACCTGGACATCGCCCAGCATGAAAAACCGGTCATACTGGTCCCAAGAGCCAAAGTCCAACTGCTAACGAATCATGCCACCTCCTCCCTTGTGCCTAGGACTAAAAAAAAAATCATGTTTCCAACACCAAGGGCTCAACCTTGTGAGACATAAAAGCAGGTGAAGGCAGCCTCTGAGCATGTGCAGAGTGTTTTCCATATCAGTGCTGACTGAGCGCCCCACCTGCATTCTGTGCTCATCTGCAGCAACAGAACCAAGCGGAAAGTCTTGCGGTTCATCCCTACACTAAATCAGGGATCATCAGCCTTTTCTTTAATGAGACCTACTTCTGAATAATGAAAAAAAAATCTCAGTCAGGGTTGCCAGCCTCCAGGTGAGACCTGGAGATCTCCTGGAATTACAACTGATCTCCAGATGACAGTTCTCCTGGAGGAAATGACTGCTTTGGAAGGTCAGGTCTGTTGCGTTATGCCCCACTGAGGTCCTTCCCCTCTCTAAACCCCGCTTTCCCCAGGCTCCACCCCCAAATCTCCAGGAAGTTACCAGCCCAGAGTCGGCAACCCTCATCTCGAGCTGCTTCTTCCACTCCGTTTATTATAAGTTTAATATGCAGAAATGTGCAGTTGAAGCTTTTCTTGACGGGGAGGGTAAATAATGTCACTGGAGAGATGCTGCAGCTCAAACTTTACCTCCCTGCTTTGAAAACCCGTCCCTGGCTGCCCACTTCCACACATGCAGTCTCTGTTAAAGGACAGGACAATTTTTTCCTCCAGGTTGTTAGTAACTCTACCTGCAAGTAGGGTTGCCGGCTCTGGGTGGGGAAATACCTGGAGATTGGGGGGGGGGGGTAACCTGGGGAGAGCCTAGGGTTGCCAACCTCCAGATACTAGCTGGAGATCTCCTGCTATTGCAACTGATCTCCAGCCGATAGAGATTTAATAATACCCCCTTGGAAAGGAGAATTTGCTGTTGCAGCATGAATCAGATAGATTCCATTCATCATATTTTATTGGAGTGAGAAATGTAAGTCAATTTATGCACCAAACCTTTAATGCCATTAATTGTAAACAGGAATTCTTTTCCTCATTCCCTTTTAAGATTCCTAATGAATGGTTACGATCCAGAAATTACAGAAACAGTAGCCATGTTTTAGAAGTACGCCTCAATGATTAAGACCAAATCAAAAATACAATAGCTGATATCATCATTTGTCTATTTTAGATACCTGTTTTATATGTATTCCAAATTCATCTTATTTCGGCATACTCCATGTTATCGATGTCTATTGATATTTTATTATCTGATTAACCATGGAATGTCCTGAATGACTCGCTATGCCAATAAAGGTTTTGAATATTGAATATTGATCACCTGGAGAATACGGCCGCTTGGGCAATTGGACTCAATAGCATTGAAGTCCCTCCCCTCCCTAAACCCCGTCCTCTTCATGCACCGCCCCAAACATCTCCAGGTCTTTCCCAAGCCAGAGCTGGCAACCCTGCTAAACACTCTGGGTGGGGGGTTACTGGTGCAGAGCTGGCAACTAGGATTGACAACTCTGGCTTGGGACACTCCCGGAGATATAGGGGCAGAGCCTGGGGAAGGGGGAGTTCAAGGAGCGGAGGGAATTCAGTGGAGATATGGTTACGGTTGCCAACCTCCAGGTACTTAGTGAAAAAAGACAGCAGTATAGTGCATATAACAACAGTGGTATTTATATCTTAACCACTCAAAATAAATGAATGCAACAAATTATATAGTGTATAAGGCAATACACAACTTAGGCGTACAAGTCCAATTAGGACACAATTGCTGAAATGTATGTACAATGACAACATGAATAAAATTAATGCAACAAATTATATACAGTGTATAAGGCAATACACAATTTAGGCATACAAGTCCAATTAGGACACAATTGCTGAAATGTATGTTGTCATTGTGCATACATTTCAGCAATTGTGTCCTAATTGGACTTGTATGCCTAAGTTGTGTATTGCCTTATATACTGTATATAATTTGTTGCATTCATTTATTTTGAGTGGTTAAGATATAAATACCACTGTTGTTATACGCACTATACTGCTGTCTTTTTTCACTAATTAACTTACAGCAGGCTAACCTTAGTTTGCTAAACCTCCAGGTACTGGCTGGACATCTCCTGCTATTACCACTGATCTCCAGCCAATAGAGATCAGATCCCCTGGAGAAAATGGCCGCTTTGGCCATTGGACTCTATGGCATTGAAATCCCTCCCCTCCCCAAACCCCACCCTCCTCAGGCTCCGCCTCAAACATCTCTAGGTATTTCTCAACCCGGAGCTGGCAACCCTAGGAGAGCTGGGTTTGGGGAGGGGAGGGACTTCAGCAGGGTACCATGCTATAGAGTCCACCCTCCAAAGCAGCCATTTCCTCCAGGGGAACTGATCTCTGTTGTCTGGAGACCAATTGTACTAGCTGAAGATCTGCAGGGCCCACCTGGAGGTTGGCAATCCGACCTGCAAGAGTTGTGTCCAGATAAAAACTTGGTTGCCTTTAAGAGGCCACAGTGGAACAGGCTTCCTCAGGAGGTGGTGGGCTCTTCTTCCCTGGAGGATTTTAAGCAGAGGCTAGATGGCCATCTGTCAGCAATGCTGATTCTATTACCTTAAGCAGTTGATGAGAGGGGGGGCATCTTGGCCATCTTCTGGGCATGGAGTATGGGTCACTGGGGATGTGGCGGGGGTAGTTATAAATTCCCTGCATTGCGCAGGGGGTTGGACTAGATGACCCTGGTGGTCCCCTTCCAACTCTATGATTCATAGACTTTCCACCCTCTGGCTAACCCAGCAGCTGCATAAGGCCGTGAATTATTGTTATTTTTACTGTGTAGGATATCCTGATCAGAAATGTACTGCATGATTAGGAATTTGACTCCCTGAACATCATCTTCACCTCTCCTGCATGTGTTTTCAAAGCAGTCATTACTTATCTTATTTTGGGAGGCAGGTGTCGAATAGCCAAGGGCTGAGTCGACGGTTTAAATGAGCCGTCTTCCGTTTTGTGTGGTTTGCAAATGGCACACAGAGACCTCCCCTGAGTCACCGGTGTATCAACTGACGTCAATAAAAAAAGTTATCCCCGCAACTATGACAGGATGAGGTTTGGAGCAGACCGACTACACAGCTCCAGCTTCCTGCTTCTGCAGCTGATCTGCAACTCCTGAGGCACTTTGCATGCAGCATGAGAGGAAGCAGGTCACTGCGGCATAGCTCTAGAGCAGAGGCCCCCACTATAGTTCCCCTTAGGCACAATGGCATCTGCCAACACCTTTCCTGGCACCCAACAAGGGAGGGTCTGAGTGGGGCGTTTGCCCAATGGGGCTTCTGACTGATTGGCTGTGTGGATTAAAAAAAGGGTTTCCAATCTCCAGGTGAGGATGCCGAGCTAAGGCAGCAACTAGGGTTGCCAACCACCAGGTACTTGCTGGAGATCTCCTGCTATTACAACTGATCTCAAGCTGACAGAGATCAGTTCACCTGGAGAAAATGGGCGCTTTGGCCATTGGACTCTATGGCGTTGAAGTCCCTCCCCTCCCCAAACCACGCCCTCTTCAAGCTCTGCCTCCAAAACCTCTGCCTCCAAAACCTCCCCAAACCCCACCTTCCTCAGGCTCCACCCCCCAAAATGTGAGGGGTGTGTGAGGAGGAGAGGTAGTTGTGAATTCCTTGCATTGCGCAGGGGGTTGGACTAGATGACCCTGGTGGTCCCTTCCAACTCTATAATTCTATGACTAAGCCATGCTGGCTTGAGTGATGGAGGGATGCAGGGATGGATTGATTGACAGGTGCAGGGATGCAGGCATAGGTGGGTTGATCGAGTGATGGAGGGATGCCTGCCCCTCTCTCTCCCTGCCCCCTCTCTCCCTCCCTCTCCCCCCTCTCTCTGATTCTATGACTAAACCATGCTGGCTTGAGTGATGGAGGGATGCAGGGATGGATTGATTGACAGATGCAGGGATAGATGGGTTGGCCGAGTGATGCCTCTCTCTCTCTCTCTCTCTCTCTCTCTCTCTCTCTCTGATTCTATGACTAAACCATGCTGGCTTGAGTGATGGAGGGATGCAGGGATGGATTGATTGACAGGTGCAGGGATAGATGGGTTGATAGAGTGATGCCTGGCTCTCTCTCTCTCTCTCTTTCTCTCTCTCTGATTCTATGACTAAAGCATGCGGGCTTGAGTGATGGAGGGATGCAGGGATGGATTGATTGACAGGTGCAGGGACAGATGGGTTGGCCGAGTGATGCCTGGCTCTCTCTCTCTCTCTCTCTGATTCTATGACTAAGCCATGCTGGCTTGAGTGATGGAGGGATGCAGGGATGGATTGATTGACAGGTGCAGGGATGCAGGCATAGGTGGGTTGATCGAGTGATGGAGGATGCCTGCCCCTCTCTCTCCCTGCCCCCTCTCTCCCTCCCTCTCCCCCCCTCTCTCTGATTCTATGACTAAACCATGCTGGCTTGAGTGATGGAGGGATGCAGGGATGGATTGATTGACAGATGCAGGGATAGATGGGTTGGCCGAGTGATGCCTGTCTCTCTCTCTCTCTCTCTCTCTCTCTCTGATTCTATGACTAAACCATGCTGGCTTGAGTGATGGAGGGATGCAGGGATGGATTGATTGACAGATGCAGGGATAGATGGGTTGGGCCGAGTGATGCCTGTCTCTCTCTCTCTCTCTCTCTCTCTCTCTGATTCTATGACTAAACCATGCTGGCTTGAGTGATGGAGGGATGCAGGGATGGATTGATTGACAGGTGCAGGGATAGATGGGTTGATAGAGTGATGCCTGGCTCTCTCTCTCTCTCTCTCTCTCTCTCTCTGATTCTATGACTAAAGCATGCGGGCTTGAGTGATGGAGGGATGCAGGGATGGATTGATTGACAGGTGCAGGGACAGATGGGTTGGCCGAGTGATGCCTGGCTCTCTCTCTCTCTCTCTCTCTCTCTCTCTGATTCTATGACTAAACCATGCTGGCTTGAGTGATGGAGGGATGCAGGGATGGATTGATTGACAGGTGCAGGGATAGATGGGTTGATAGAGTGATGCCTGGCTCTCTCTCTCTCTCTCTCTCTCTCTCTCTGATTCTATGACTAAACCATGCTGGCTTGAGTGATGGAGGGATGCAGGGCTGGATGGGTTGGCCGAGCGATGCCTGGCTCGCTCTCTCCCTCCCTCCCTCCCTCTCCTCTTCCTCCCTCGGGCGGCTGCAAAGCGAAAGTCCGTCCTCCAGCTCGGGTGTCGCCGTGACGACCGCGCCAGGTCCCGCCTCCCCTCCCCTCCCCTCCCCGCCCTCCCCTCCCCGGCCTCCTGGCCGCCTCCCGCCGTGGTCCGGGGCCAGGGCGTCCGTTCGTCCGTCCGTCCGTCCGGCCTCGCCGTCCCTCCCCCGTCCCCGGGCCGCGGCCTCGGGGGCCAGTCGCAGGCTGGAAGCGGAGCAGCCTGGCTGGGGGGTCCGGCCATGGAGGGGGGCTCGAGCCAGGGGGCCCCGCCGGCGGCGGCGGCCGCCCCCAACCCCT
This sequence comes from Euleptes europaea, assembly GCF_029931775.1. Classification (NCBI taxonomy): domain Eukaryota; kingdom Metazoa; phylum Chordata; class Lepidosauria; order Squamata; family Sphaerodactylidae; genus Euleptes; species Euleptes europaea. The sequence goes on along the minus strand of NC_079329.1, from coordinate 7,868,488 downwards.
TCGTCCACGAGCTGCGCCTGAGCCGCCTGCAGAGAGTCAAGGTGAGCTGCGGCCCGCGCAGGGGGGGGGGGGGGAGGAGGGAGCGCGCGGACGGGGCGGGCGGAGCGGGGGCGCGCCCGGGACGGACTGGGGGGGGGGATTGCGGCCGCGGGGGGTCTCGGCTGGATGGCGACGGAAATCGGGGGCGCGGGGGCTCCGATGGGGAAGAAGCGGGGGTCTTTCTTGCGGGGGAGAAGCTGGGGTCTTTCTTGGGGGTCTTTCTTGGGGGGGAGAAGCTGGGGACTTTCTTGGGGGTCTTTCTTGCGGGGGAGAAGCTGGGGTCTTTCTTGGGGGTCTTTCTTGGGGGGGAGAAGCTGGGGACTTTCTTGGGGGAGAAGCTGGGGTTTTTCTTGGGGGTCTTTCTAGGGGGGAGAAGCTGGGGTCTTTCTTGGGGGGAGAAGCTGGGGTCTTTCTTGGGGGAGAAGCTGGGGTCTTTCATGGGGGGAGAAGCTGGGGTCTTTCTTGGGGGGGAGAAGCTGGGGTCTTTCTGGGGGGGAGAAGCTGGGGTTTTCCTTGGGGGTCTTTCTAGGGGGGAGAAGCTGGGGTCTTTCTGGGGGGAGAAGCTGGGGTCTTTCTTGGGGGTCTTTCATGGGGGGAGAAGCTGGGGTCTTTCATGGGGGGAGAAGCTGGGGTCTTTCTGGGGGGAGAAACTGGGGTTTTTCTTGGGGGTCTTTCTAGGGGGGAGAAGCTGGGGTCTTTCTGGGAGGGAGAAGCTGGGGTCTTTCTAGGGGGGAGAAGCTGGGGTCTTTCTGGGGGGGAGAAGCTGGGGTCTTTCTTGGGGGTCTTTCATGGGGGGATAAGCTGGGGTCTTTCTGGGGGGGAGAAGCTGGGGTCTTTCTGGGGGGGAGAAGCTGGGGTTTTTCATGGGGGGGAGAAGCTGGGGTCTTTCTGGGGGGGAGAAGCTGGGGTCTTTCTGGGGGGTCTTTCATGGGGGGATAAGCTGGGGTCTTTCTTGGGGGGAGAAGCTGGGGTCTTTCTTGGGGGGGAGAAGCTGGGTTCTTTCTGGGGGGGAGAAACTGGGGTCTTTTGGGGGGGGAGAAGCTGGGGTCTTTCTTGGTGGAGGGAGAGGCATTGTGCTCTGGAGAGCCGTCGGAAGGTACGACATTGTTTGGCTTGGGGTCTCCGGCCGGGGCTTGTAGGGAAGCTTGATTTGGGGGGGGTTGTGGAAGGGGGCTTGCAGGCTGCCCTAGAGGGACCGTATGGGGGGGGGGAAGGCCATTCGGAGGAGGCTTCCTGGCGCCTCTGCCAGTGGGGCCGCATGCAAACCAGCCATGCCTTATAGGGCCAGGGGGCTTTGGGGCTCTCTTGCTGATGCTCTGGGGGGCTGCCTAGGGAATGTGGGAGGGGGGTGGATGGGTTGCCTCGGGGAGGGGGCTGCTCGCGGGTCCAGGGCTCCTTGAGTGAGAGGAAGGGTCTGTTGTAGGGCCCGGCGTTGCTGTAAAGGGTCTGGGGCAAGCCTGGGACAGGGGGAGTTCTGCAGGGTGGGTTTTCAGAAGGCGCTTTTGGGGGAAAGGGAGAGGATGGAGGATGGACAGGAGGAGGACTTCATCTCAGCTCTGCCTTGAACGTCTAAACATGGGGGTCCCAGAGGGGGGAAGAGGACCAACTTGGAAGGGGCAGGAGGGGGGGTTCTATGGCCAGCCATGCCAGAGGTGGAGCCCCTATCTTGTGGGCGAGAGCATGATGCGCTCCTTCCTAAACCTGTCGTGGTTCTGCAGAGGCCTAGAGCCCGGGGAAGGATGTCTTGGAGGGATGGAGTCGCTAAAAGGGGAACAAGAGCTTGGGGGGGGGGGCGACTGCAGTGTATTGTGGGTTATTATGCAGTCCTTGGTGAGCGGGTCGGTGTCCGGGGTGGGGGGGGAGAGTTCGGCTGGGCCAGTTTGGGGTTTGTTTATGTGGGACCCAGAATGTAAAGTGCTTCTCCTGGGATGCTTCTCTTTTTTTGGGGGGGTCACTTTGGAAGGAAAGAAAGAAAGAGACGGAGCCCCCCCAGTCAACTTCCAGTAAGGCTAGAAGGGGAGTAAGGCTAGTGACTCCCTATTGTTTTTCCTTCAGGCATGCATGCGGCAGTGGAGGGGTGGGGGGGAGAAAGGAAGCAGGCCCCAAAGAACAGCAGAGGCCTGCGAAGTGGGGCAGGCACGAGTCTGGGTCCGAGCTGAAGACTGTGGGACAGGCTGGCCTAGTGGTGAGAACACGGGGAAACGGGCTAAGCTACATAAGCACTGGTTGGGGCAGGATGTCTGTGGGTTGTCTGGCGTTTTCCTTGTTCCCCGCCCGGCTCCTGTTTTGGCCGCCTGCGGCTACAAGGCTCTGCTCTCCCAGGCAACGGGGAAGCTGCTTCCCAGCTACCAGCCCGGTTTGCAAACTCCGAAATCCCCAAGCCTTCTCTCTCCCCACCATCTGGCCTGTGGCGATCCTATTGGTCAGGCCGCACCTGGAGTATTGGGTGCAGTTCTGGAGCCTCACTTCACAAAGGATGTGGACAGAATCGAGCGGGTGCGGAGGAGAGCGACGAGGATGATCAGGGGGGCCTGGAGACCGAGCCCTACAAGGAAAGGCTGAACAAACTGGGAATGCTCAGTCTGGAGAAGAGGCTGAGGGGTGGGGACAGGATTGCTCTCTTTAAGTATTTGAAGGGTTGTCACTTAGAGGAGGCCAGGGAGCTAGGAGGCCAGGGAGCTGTTCCTGTCGGCAGCAGAGGAGAGGACTCGCAAGAATGGGTTTAAATTGCGGGAGGAAAGGTACCGGCTGGATATTGGGGGGGGGGTGTTTACAGTAAGAGTTGTTCGACAGTGGAATCGGCTACCTAGGGCGGTGGTGAGCTCCTCCTCACTGGCAGTCTTTAAGCAGAGGCTGGACAAGCACTTGTCAGGGATGCCGTAGGCTGATCCTGCATTAAGCAGGGGGTTGGACTAGATGGCTTGTATGGCCCCTTCCAACTCTATGATTAGAATCATAGAGTTGGAAGTTGGGATCTCTTGTTTTACAGATACCTTGAAGGGCTCCTAACTTGCTGCAGCAAACCAGGAAATATTCCCATCACATTCAAGCTTGCGGTGAGAGGATAACAGAACTTGGGAAGCTGGGTATATGTCTGTTCCCCCGCTCCAAGGGTTTATGCTAACGTAGGAGAGAAATGGAAAGAATCTACCGCAGCCATTTGGGGATGCGCATGAAGGGAAATCAGCTTAACCCACAGCAGTACCCACACGCTCCCCAACAAAGTAGGAACCAAACAGTCCTCTGAAATCCATCCAGCCGACAAGCATCAATGGGGAAATTTAGCACCGGACTGGGAGAGAAGGAACACCTAGAGATGGAGCAATAGAATCATAGGGCATCTTGGCCATCTTCTGGGCATGGAGTAGGGGTCACTGGGTGTGTGTGTGGAGGGGGTAATGTAGTTGTGAATTTCCTGCATTGTGCAGGGGGTTGGACTAGATGACCCTGGTGGTCCCTTCCAACACTATTATTCTAATGGCAAACCACCTCTGTCCGCCTCTTCCCCTGAAAACCCTGTGGGGTCGCCACAAATTGGCTGCAGCTGCACCACACTTCCCACCTCCGTCATAGATCCTTAATTATTCAGCCGGAAAACTATACATGGATGCGGTCTGCACTGGCTTTGTAAGGAGGGAGGAGGTCAAGGGGTCGTGCGGGCCGACTTAATGAAAAGATTGACTCGGTGCCCAGGGGCAGGGAAAAGGCTAACCTCCATGCTGGGGATTATTAGGAAAGAGCCTGAAAATAAAACAGCCACTATTGTAATACTTTGTATGTTAATCTGCGGAGCAGCTTGTTCTGGAGCCCCCCCCCACCTTTTTTGTTGTTGCAAGGGTACCATAATGCTAGAGGGGATACTTGAAATGCTTCTTTACCCAGCGAGTAATTACATTGTGTAATTCACTGCCAGGGAACGGAGTTGTGGCCGTAAGCATAGATGTCTTAATTGTCTCAACTGCAAATGAGATCAAGATACGTTTCTTTTTCCTCTTGTTGTTTTGTATTAATACATGCCTTTCCTGTTCTGTTTTGTTTACACTCTTAAAAAACTGCATACAATGACGGTTCAACAGAGAATCTGTGCAGTGTACTTTTTTCCTAGCTGGGCCTCTTTCTGCTCCTTCACCTGTAAGGCATAATGCAGGGGTATCGAACTCGATTGTTATGAGGGCCGGAGAGGTAGGGTTGCCAACCTCCAGGTACTGTGGAATTCAAAATATAGCACAAAACAATTGTTTCTAAAATAAAGAAACCAAACAATAGCAACTCATGCTATTACAGATATATATTGGAAACATTCAATAACCACAATTCTGGAGCAAAGAAATGTATATCACAGTTGGTCTAAGACCCCAGCTCTCAGCATAAGGCTTTACAATGCAAAATATAAGCCAAAATGCTCAGTCCTTATTCAGTCCGTATTAATAGTTTCAATTTCATAAAGTGCATCAGTAAACCACGGAAACAAGATGTAGAGCAATGGAGAGCCGGTATAATTCCATTTCGTCCAGATATATAGGAAAGGTACACTCCTTCATGCATTGATTGAACAGTGCACGGAAAGATTGAAGGCTTGAAAAAGTCTACACGAAATTTTTTTTCTTTATTTTAGAAACAATTGTTTTGTGCTATATTTTGAATTCCACACTCCTGATTAAGCACTTGCAAGCCGTTTTTTGATTACAACCTCCAGGAACTAGCAGGAGATCTCCTGCTATTACAACTGATCTCCAGCCGATAGAGATCAGTTTCCCTGGAGAAAATGGCCGCTTGGGCTATTGGACTCTATGGCATGGAAGTCCCTCCCCTCCCCAAACCACGCCCTCTTCAAGCTCCGCCTCCAAAACCTCCCGCCGGTGGCAGAGGGGCCTGGCAACCCTACAGATAGGACATAAATGTCCCATGGTCGGGCCATGCCTTGCCAGCCCAGATCGAGTGTGTGTGTGGGGGGGGCTCTCCTCTGCCGGCTCGTGGCCCGGATAAGAGCTCTCAAGGGGCTGGATCCGACTCGCAGGCCTTGTGTTTGACACCCCCGGCATAATGCTTTCACCTTTCCCTTTCTCTCCAGCGTGGTGTGGTGGTTAAGAGCAGTGGTTTGGAGCGGTGGACTCTGATCTGGAGAACCGGGTTTGATTCCCCACTCCTCCACGAGAGCGGCGGAGGCTGATCTGGTGAACCGGATTAGTTTCCCCACTCCTCCACATGAAGCCAGCTGGGTGACCTTGGGCTAGTCACAGCTGTCTTCGAGCTCTCTCAGCCCCACCTACCTCACAGGGTGTCTGTTGTGGGGAGGGGAAGGTGGTTGTAAGCCGGTTTGATTCTTCCTTAAGTGGTAGAGAAAGTCGGCATATAAAAACCAACTCTTCTTCTTCTTCTCTGATCGTACCCCCTTCAGTAGCTCAGAGTCCCAGATTTTTTTCTCCTTGAGGTTTTCTTTGCCATAGTGGGTCTTCCTTGCTTTCGAGACAGTGGCTGAAAACGTCCAGCAGCCAAGGTTGAAGTGTCTAGGTAGCGTAGTTAACTTTCCTAAGATGAGAAGGGAATGGTTGTGCTTGTTTTTCAGAGAACTGGGCAAAATACTGAGCTCAGTTTGCTGAAAACTACTCTGGCCCTCCAGAGCACACTAGAGAATCTTTTTTGGAGATGTGCTAGGCAGGCGATCCTAATTCCAGGATCTCTGATGTTTGCCAGTCGTCAGCACCGCCAAATGAGACCATAATAACAATACTTTGTATGACTTATTGTGTCATTTTGACAACGCTTGACCTCAACAAGCTATTCTCTCCCCCCCCCCCCCCCGCCGGTTCTTTATTTACCTTGCTGTGTCATTATCTTTGGTTAGGACCGACCAAAATAACACAAGCAGTCTCCAGAATCCTTCATCACGCTGGGTGTTAAAGGATGGGGGAGAGGTAGGGCTGATGACCTGCAGGTGGGGGCTGGAGATATTCCAGAAATACAGCTGATCTCCAGACCACAGAGGTCAGCTCGCTTGGAGAAAATGGCTGCTTTGGAGGGTGAACTCTATGTCATTGTACTCCACTGAGGTCTCTCCCCCACCCAAACTCCACCTTGCCCAGGCTTTACCCTCAATCTCCAGGAATTTCTTAGCTTGGCGTTGGCAACCGTAGGTAGGGTTGCCAACTGCCAGGTAGTAGCAGGAGATCTCCTGCCAATTCAGCTGATCTCCAGCCGATAGAGATCAGATCCCCTGGAGAAAACGGCCGCTTTGGCAATTGAACTCTATGGCATTGAACTCTATGGCCCCTCCCCAAACCCCTCCCCAAACCCCAAAAATCTCCCGCCAGTGGCGAAGAGGGACATGGCAACCCTAACCGTAGGGTGCCGTTATTAGTGGCCTGAATTCCTTTTGTTAGTTGGCTACGCCTCTGGAATGGCCTATTGTACCTGCTTCAGGGGGAGAGCCAGCGTGATGTAGTGGTTAAGAGCGGTGGTTTGGAGCCGTGGGCTCTGATCTGGAGAACTGAGTTTGATTCCCCACTCCTCCCCATGAGCAACGGATGCTAATCTGGTGAAGCGGGTTGGTTTCCCCACTCCTACACACGAAGCCAGCTGGGTGACCTTGGGCTAGTCACAGCTCTCTTAAGAGCTCTCTCAGCCCCACCTACCTCACAGGGTGTCTGTGGTGGGGAAGGGAAGGTGATTGTATGCCGGTTTGAGTCTTCCTTAAGTGGTAGAGAAAGTCGGCATATAAAACCAACTCTTCTTGTCTTGTTTCATTCTGTGGGAGCATCTCATGCCCATGTGGCTGGTTACTTTTGGGATGGGGTTTGGTTTCCAGCTGTTCTCTCTTTCGAACCTTCTCAAATTTCTGTTGTGTATGTGAACCAGTCTGATGGATTTATGCTCCAATGCATTTGAGGAAGTGAGCTCTGACTCAGCTTATGCTTAGGGGTGCCAGCTTTCAGGTGTGGCTGTGGATCACCCAGAATTACAGCCCGTCTCCAGACTACAGAGATCGGATCCCCTGGAGAAAATAGATGCTTTGGAAGGCGGACTGTTTAGCATCATACCCCACTGAGGCCCCTGCCCTCCTCAGGCTCCATCCTCCAAATCCCCAGGAATTTCCCAACTTGGAGCTGGAAACCTAACCCCCCCCCCCCACCAACTTGGACCTGGCAACCCTACTTATGTTGGAATTAACCCTATGTGGCATGCAAAGGAGTAGAATTGGTGCACTCCAATTTCTCTCTGCCCTGGCAAACCCTTAAAGTCAACAGAAACGTGCACTGTAAATTAATTCTGTGCCGGGGACATGGTTTTTTTTGCCAGCTTGGTGTGGTGGTTAACAGCGGTGGTTTGGAGCGGCGGAGTCTGATCTGGAGAACCGGGTGTGATTCCCCGCTCCTCCACATCAGCAGTGGAGGCTAATCTGGTGAACTGGGTTTGTTTCTCCACTCCTACACATGAAGTCAGCTGGGTGACCTTGGGCAAGTTACAGAGCTCTCTCAGCCCCACCTACCTCATGGGGTATCTGTTGTTGGGAGGGAAAGGGAAAGTGATTGTAAGCCCCTTCCTTCCTTCCTTCCTTCCTTCCTTCCTTCCTTCCTTCCTTCCTTCCTTCCTTCCTTCCTTCCTTCCTTCCTTCCTTCCTTCCTTCCTTCCTTCCTTCCTTCCTTCCTTCCTTCCTTCCTTCCTTTCGCTTCTATTTGCCATCTTACATCAAGCTTCTGTTTGCCATCTTACAACAGGCTAATCTGGAGAACTGGGTTTGTTTCCCCACTCCTACACATGGAGCCAGCTGGGTGACCCTGGGCTAATCACAGCTCTCTTAGAGCTCTCTCAGCCCCACTTACCTCACAGGGTGTCCGTTGTGGGGAGGGGAAGGAAAGGTGATTGTAAGAGTGGTAGAGAAAGTCGGCATATAAAAACCAACTCTTCTTCTCTCTTGCTCTCCCCCTCAGCTGCCATGCATCTTCTGCCTGTTTTATCCCTGCAGTTTCCTCCCACCCTTCTATTTAAAAATCCTATCACTCCAGCAGTGTTCCCAACCTTCTTTTTCCAGAGGCCTTCCCTGGAGGTCTAAATGCTCTTTCCCCTCACTTCCCCTTCGTCTTCAGACCCCGCCAAGGCTTCCTGGTTGATGCCTCCTTCCCTTCCTCCCATAAACAGTGCTCTGGGCCGGCTGTTTCTCAGGGGAAAAGTTTACTAGCGGTCAGCGCTGGCCTGGTGCTTTGGGGTATTTATGACAAGAGAGGCCCTTCGGGGGAATCTCAGCTGGGACCGGCTTCTCCAACATGCCAGGAATTCTAGGGCAATGGCCACGCGATCACCGAGCGAGATTGTTTCCTTCGAGAGCTGGTTACAGATCACCGGAGGAATGGACCTACTGCTATAAAACCATATTGCCCTGATTGTTTTACTGGAGGGCCGCAAGCCGGGGTGAGCGGTAACTGATCCGTCGCTCCAAGCCTCGGATGATTCACTGCGCGGGCAAATTATAACCGCAAGTTCAGAACCCTTCCCAGGGGTTGTTTTGGAAAGAAACGAAAGCAGAAATATTAAATATGACCTTAGAAGGACAACTCTTGGTTGGTGACATTCTTGGTTATCTTTTAACTTCTCTTAAAGAGACCTAATAGAGAAATAAATAAATAAGCAAGAAAAAAAAACATCAGCTTGAAAAAGAGTGGCAAACAACCCCTTTGTAAAGTTTATCAGCTCCCCCAATGATCTGGTACAATGGTCAGACTCTGATAGACTCCCATAGAAAGTCATGGTTTAAAGAAAGGGGTTTATACATTTATTAAGGGTCATCTGTAGTTTTTACTATGATCTCTTAAGTGAACACATGAACACATGAAGTTGCCTCATACTGAATCAGACCTTTGGTCCATCGAAGTCAGTATTGTCTACTCAGACCAACAGCAGCTCTCCAGGGTCTCGGGCAGAGGTCTTTCACATCACCTACTTGCCTAGTCCCTTTAACTGAAGATGCTGGGGATTGAACCTGAAACCTTCTGCATGCAAACCAGAGGCTCTTCCACTGAGCCACAGCCCCTCCCCAACTCTTAGGAGTTGCTCAGTAGCAGGGTGAGGTCCCTTCTCATATTTTAGACATGGGGAGGTTGGTCTGGAGTACAGCCGTTAGGTGCCCTCGCGCATCCTCTTTTGCCACTCTCTCTCGCCCCCTGCTGGAGGGTCTGTGGCTCCACAATTCAAATTTCTCTGCAGCTGGGTTTGGAAACGAGGGGAAATCTCCTGGTTTTGTTTGTGACATGGTGTGCTCTGGATCCCACTGTATTTGGAAATTGTAATTTCAATCTTTTAAATTTTTCAATTGCATTAATTGTTTTAAAGGGTCTAAAACTGTGTTTCTCCTGGCGCTTTTCTTGCATCTTGATCGTGGTTGGTGACATTTTTTCCCTGGGCATTGAACACATGAACACATGAAGCTGCCTTATACTGAATCAGACCCTGGGTCCATCAAAGTCAGTCCTGTCTGCTCAGACCGGCAGCAGCTCTCCAGGGTTTCAGGCAGAGGTCTTTCACACCACCTAATTGCCTGGTCCCTTGAACTGGAGATGCTGGGGATTGAACCTGGGATCGTCTGCATGCCAAGCAGATGCTTTGCCACTGAGCCACAGCCCCTCCCCGAAGAAGAAGGGGATGAAGAGGGACCTGGCAACCCTAACGACCATGGCAGTTCTGTTCTGCCGGTTGTCAAACCTGCCCCCCCCCATTTCGCGTTAACGCTTTGAACAAGCATAGACCCCCTTTCCCCTCTTTCATCTTTGGCTTGAGAAGTTAATTGCCCCAGATGTGGGCTAAGCTTGCGGAAAGAGATGATGTTGGAGGGCTGGTCTAGATGCCCTCTTAGTGTCTCCCAGCACTACAGTTTCATATTCTCAATCGTCTTGCGCAGAAAACGAGCGCATTCAGTGGCATCCTATGACGCCTCTTCCACGGTGTGTTTTGCAGTTCTACGTGCTGGGGGTGGTGCTGGCACCGATCCGCGTCGCTTTGGCCTTCGTCGTTCTCTTCCTCATATGGCCCTTCGCACTCCTCCAGGTGGTGGGGCTCCCGGAGGAGACGCTGCAGGAACCGTTCTCTGGATGGAGAAAGTAAGTGGCGGCTCAGCATTGGTCAGTTCCAGGCATCGAAGATGGGGTTGAGCTAGATGATCTCTTAAGGTGCCTTCCAACTCTGTCAGTGCCGTCCTGTGTGGATAGATGGGTAGCCGCGTTAGTCTGTCTGTAGCAGTAGAAAAAAGCAAGAGTCCAGTAGCACCTTCAAGACTAACAAAATTTCTGGCAGGGTCTGAGCTTTCGTGAGCCACAGCTCACTTCTTCAGATACAACTAGAATGTGAATCCATCTAGCATTGTGTGTGTGTAAAGTGCCGTCAAGCCGCAGCCGACTTATGGTGACCCCTTATGGGGTTTTCATGGCAAGAGACTAACAGAGGTGGTTTGTCAGTGCCTTCCTCTGCATAGCAACCCTGGTATTCCTTGGTGGTCTCCCATCCAAAGACTAACCAGGGCTGACCCTGCTTAGCTTCCGAGATCTGACGAGATCGAGCTGTACCATGCTGCCTTCCCTCCTACCCATCTAACATTAGACTGCTGAATTCCAACTAATAATGAAGCTCCAAACAATGAACGCATTCTCCTGGACTGAATAGAGATCTGGGATTCCTGTCTCAATGCTAATTTCTCCATGCCTACTACCCCTCTGCATAGCCTTTCTTTCCTTTATCCCTTAGAAGCTCCTTCATCAATTGTTCTTGAGCAGCGTAAATCTAATGTTTGAGGGATATAAGGACTGAGATAAACCTTGCCACTGACAATGTAGCCTTGGGATCCCTGTCACTTAATAAAAAAGGCATTATGTCAGACACATGGGCATTAGATTTATATGTTAAAAGGGGAGAGATATAACATAATCGAAGTTCCTCATAAAAGCGGCATTCCACCCTCTGCATACCACACCTAATCCAATCACACCTGCTAATGTCATTTACTTGCTTTTGACATTTACATTGCCATTGTATGTCTGATTCAATCTTCTCTACTTAAGAAGAGAGCTCACACCCCGCCAGAAATTTTGTTAGTCTTTAAGGTGCTACTGGACTCCTGCTTTTTTTTGTTTACCGTCCTGTGTAGACTTACTTCAGTCTAAGCCCACTGCAGTCCTTGGCCTGAGATTGCAAGAACTCTGAATAGGATTGCACTGTATGGCTTTTTTGGCCTCTGCAGATGACTTATGGTGCTGGCTGCAAGCAGCTCTTCTGATACCCTTCCTGGTTTTTCCCTCCCTTCCCGCTTTCTTTTCTAGCACCGTTTCCCATGGTTCGGTCTACCTGCTGAGCCGCCTGATGTTCTTCCTGCTGGGCTTCATGCGGATACGGGTGCGGGGTCAAAGGGCATCGCGGCTCGAGGCTCCTATCCTGGTGGCCGCCCCGCACTCCACCTTCTTTGACCCTATCATCCTGCTGCCCTGTGACCTCCCCAAGGTGGTGTCTCGCACTGAGAACCTCCACGTGCCAGTCATTGGAGGTGAGAGGATCTCGTGTAGCGAGTGGGAAGGGTGTGGGATCAGGTGGCTCTGAAACTCATGAAGACATGAAGTTGCTTTCTATTGACCCAGACCTATTGGTCCATCAAGGTCAGTCTTGTCTACTCAGACTGTCAGTGGCTGTCCAGGGTCTCAGGCAGTGGTCTCCCACATCACCTACTGCCTGGTCTTTTTAATTGGAGATGCTGGAGATTGAACCTGGGACCTTCTGCACGCCAAGCAAATGCTGTACCACTGATGCATAGCCCCTCCCCAAACACATATGAAGCTGCCTTCTACTGAATCAGGGCCTTGGTCCATCAAGTTCCGTCATGTCTACTCAGACTGGCAGTGATTCTCCAGGGTCTCAAGCAGAGGCCCTTTACATCACCTACTGCCTGGTCATTTTAACTGGAGATGCTGGAGATTGAACCTGGGACCTTCTGTACGCCAAGTAGGTGCTCTACCCCTGATGCATAGCCCCTCCCCAAACACACATGAAGCTTCCTTCTACTGACTCAGGGCCCTGTTCCATCAAGGTCAGTATTGCCTACTCAGACCGGCAGCGGCTCTCCAGGGTCTCAGGCAGAGGTCTTTCCCATCACCTGCCTGCCTAGTCCCTTTAACTGGAGATGTCGGGGATTGAACCTGGGACCTTCTGCACGCCAAGCAAATGCTCTACCACTGAGCCACGGCCCCTTCCCAGATCATAGCAGCAGATCATAGTCAGGAAGAGATTACTCCATGAGGTCCTTCCCAAATAATTATATACCCATTTGCTCCAACTGTCTACTTGTGCTGTGGTGCGGTAGGAAATTGAGTCCACGTGAGGTTTGCGCAAGTGTCTCACATTCACATGGTTTTGTGTAGGGTATCAAATTCAGCATATTGAAAAACTTACCTTTCTTTTTAACAAGATTCCCAAGCTTCTAGACTTTATGGTTGTGTCCCTCAGGTATCAAATTCAGCATACTAAGAACCTAACTTTTAAAAAAAATCCCCATTCCTCTAATCCAGGGGTGTCAAACATAAGGCCCCCGGGCCGGATCCGACTCCTTGAGAGCTCTTATCCAGCCAGCCAAGGTAGCCACCCCACCCCCCAGTCCTGATCTGGGCTGGCGAGGCCCGGCCCGACCAAGTGACATTTATGTCATATCCGGCCTTCGTAACAACTGGGTCCGACACCCCTGCTCTAATCCTTATGGTTGTGCCTCTTTCAAATAGATTTAATGGGATGACAGCCCTCTTGTAAACACCAAATCTACCCGGGAATGCTCATTCAAATTTGCCAAATTTCAGATTCAGGGAAACGTTTCGGGCCGGCGCATTTCGAATTGGGTGTCCGGTGAAGACTCCAGAAAAGTTATACGCCCCTTGACTCTCCGTCTCTCCTTCTCGCCCGCCCCCTGCAGCCCTGCTGAGATTCAACCAGGCCATCCTGGTCTCCCGCCATGACCCGGCCTCTCGCAAGAAGGTGGTGGAGGAAGTGAAAAGACGGGCAACTTCCCAGGGAAAATGGCCACAGGTGAGACCCAACATGAGCCAACTACGCCTTGTACTGGCTCCAGCGGGTGGTTGGGTATTTGAACAACCCACCCTACTGTGAGAGCCAATGTGGTGTAGTGGTTAGGAGTGGTGGACTCTGATCTGGAGAACCAGGTTTGATTCCCCACTCCTCCACATGAGCGGCGGAGGCTAATCTGGTGAACCGGGTTGGTTTCTCCGCTCTGGGTGACCTTGGGTTAGTCACAGTTCTCTCTGAACTCTCTCAGCCGCACCTACCTCACAATGTATCTGTTGTGGGGAGGGGAAGAGAAGGAGATTGTAAGCCAGTTTGATTCTCCTTAAAAAGGTAAAGAAAGTTGGCATATAAAAATCATCTCCTTTCTCCTCCTTCAATTTCCTCTTTTGTGTTCCCAGGTCCTGTTTTTCCCAGAGGGAACCTGCTCAAACAAGAAAGCCTTACTGAAGTTTAAACCAGGTAGGAGACCTGTGAGGTCAGGTCGTATGAATCGAGTTCCATCTTATGCTTTTATACTGGACAATTTTGTGGAGGATAGGTGTATCAGTTGAAATTGAAATTATTTAAGACTTTCTATTCCTTGGCTCCACCATCAACCAAAAGGGAGACTGCAGCCAAGAAATCAGAAGGAGATTGAGACTGGGAAGGGCAGCCCTGAAGGAGCTAGAAAAGATTTTGAAGTGTAAGGATGTGTCACTGGCCACGAAGACTAGATTAATTCATGCCATCGTATTCCCAATTACTATGTATGGGTGTGAAAGGTGGACAGTGAAGAAAGCTGATAGGAAGAAAATAGATTCCTTTGAAATGTGGTGTTGGAGGAGAGTGTTACGGATACCATGGACTGCCAAAAAAAACAAATCAGTGGGTTATAGATCAGATCAAGTCTGAACTGACCCTAGAAGCAAAAATGACTAAACTGAGGCTGTCGTATTTTGGCCCCGTCATGAGACGACAAGAGTCACTGGAAAGGACAGTCATGCTAGGAAAAGTGGCGGGCAGCAGGAAAAGAGGAAGACCCAACAAGAGATGGATGGACTCAATAAAGGAAGCCACAGCCTTCAATTTGCAAGTTCTGAGCAAGGCTGTCAAAGATAGGACATTTTGGAGGACTTTCATTCATAGGGTTGCCTGAGTCGGAAGCAACTTGATGGCACTTAACACACACACACACACAGGTGTATCAGTGGCTCCTGGCCATAGTAATTAAAGGGAACCTCCACCATCAGAGGCAGCAAACCTCTGAATACCAGGGCCAGGAGGCAACATGAGGGGAAGGCCCCTGCCTCTGTGCCCTGTTGTTGGACCTCCAGAGGAAATGGTTGGCCATTGTGTGAGAAAGGATGCTGGACTAGATGGACCACTGGTCTGATCCTACGGGGCTCCTCTGATGTTCTAATGAAGGCCTCGGCCTCTATGCCCTGTTGTTGGACCTCCAGAGGAACTGGTTGGCCACCGTGTGAGAAAGGATGCTGGATTAGGTGGACCACTGGTCTGATCCAGCGGGGCTCTTCTGAAGTTCTTACCACAGACAGCATTGCAAACGAGAGGGCTCAAGCTACCTGCAGATCCATTTTTATCTCCTTCTTTTGTTCTTCCAGGTGCCTTTATATCTGGTGTCCCCATCCAGCCGGTCCTTATCAGATACCCCAACAGTCTGGTGAGTCTCCAAGAACGAGAACAGAGAAGCGGTGGAAGACACCGTTCAACCTCTGCCTCCCCACCTACGCTGGAGGCCTGAGAGGTCGCTGCTGATTCTATGACCTTCGGCAGCTCATGAGAGGGAGGGCACTTTGGCCATCTTCTGGGCATGGAGTAGGGGTCACTGGGTGTGTGTGGAGGGGAGGTAGTTATGAATTTCCTGCAATGTGCAGGGGGTTGGACTAGATGATCCTGGTGGTTTCTTCCAACTCTATGATTCTAAATATAACAGCCCTCTTCTCTTTGCAGGATTCAACAACCTGGGCCTGGAGAGGACCTGGCGTGTGAGTAATTTTTTAAAAAAGGAGTGGAGAGAGGAGAGCGAGCTCTATGCAGGAATGAGTTTGTCCCCCAAATTGACGTGTTGTCACCCTCCCTTTGTACTTTCAGATTAAAGGTCATCTGGCTAACAGCTTCCCAGCCCTGCACTACTGTGGAAGTGGAGGTAAAAATTAAAAATCCCTTTTAACTGGCACCTGAGCACCCCCTGTGGAGATCTCCTGTCACGTTCCCTGATTCACACACCCCAAGTTTCCCAAATCACCCAACTCTACAGAAATTTGAATTCAGAGCCAAAGGAGTTCCAAATCGTAGTTTTACCTATAGATATGGAAGTTCCGGCACCGCTCATCTGATGGTTGGTTTTCATATGTGTTTTGATTTCCACCATTTCTCTCTTTGGTTTGCTGCCTCATGCACTTTTTAGGAGAAAGGGGCCATTCCTATATTCTGAATAAGTAAATGTTTTCAGAGTTCTACTTGAGAAGGCAAGACTCGTTGGAAAATATAATAATGCTAGGAAAAGTTAAAGGCAGTAGGAAAAGAGGAAGACCCAACATGTGATGAATTCAGTCAATAAAGGAAGCCACAGCTTTTAGTCTGCAACACCTGAGCAAGCTTGTTAAGGATAGGACATTTTGGAGGTCATTAATAGGGCTATGTAGATTTTCCACGTATTTTTCAGGTTTGGGTTTAATAAGCCCAGAATTTTTGAAAAAGCCGAATAGCATTATCAGCTTTTTACGGATAATTGAAAATTGCTGTTGCCCTCCCCAATCATCTACACTTTACCCCCAGCAAGCTGGGTACTCGTTTTACTGACCTCAGACCCCATTCCTTACCATTAATTCTTCCTGTAATTTTCAGTTTCTCCCTGTGTATCAACCCAGCTCTGAAGAGGCGGTGAACCCTACGCTGTATGCTAACAACGTCCAAAAAGTCATGGCCCGGTGAGTGGCAAGGTGCTCATGTGGTCCTAGGTTGTGGGGCGAAGGATTTTGGCAAGGGTTGGGCAGGGAGTGTTGTGAAGGTGAACCTTAGACATTGGAGGGATGGGTTATGGGGGAAGGTTTCCTGCCCAAAAGAGGCAATATCCCCAAACTACCATGCAGACCTTTATAGTAGCATTCCTCCCACAACCCCTGATTTTACTGACCCATGCAGACATCGTCAGGATCAGCAGGTCTCTTTTGTTCTGCCATGAGCCTTTGAAGATCTCTTAGTGGCTGGCTGAGAAGTGTCAGGGCTGGTTGCTCCCAACTGGGAATGACTCAAGGGGAACCTGGAGATATCAGAAGTGGTAGCCCCCATACAGCAAGAAGAGCCAGTGTGGTGGGGACTAAGGCAAGGGAACCCTGATTTTAGTTCCCCACTCAGCCCTACCAGGTCAAGAAGAGCCATCTTGAGCAAATCTCCATCTCTTGCCTTCACCAATCTCACAGGGGTTGTGAGGATAGCACAGCAGAGAGAGAAAATTACATACTCCACCCTCAGTTACTTGGAGGATGTGTGAGATATGTTGTGTGGTTAAAAACGAGAGATGGCAGAACCGTTTTTGGGGGACGAGTGGTATAAAAATGTGAAACAGCTAGATTCGAGCCCAGCGGCACCTTAGAGATCAACCAGATTTTCAGCGTATAAGCTTTCAAGAGTCAAAGCTCCCTTCATCAGATCCCTTCATCAAAGGGAGCTTTTATTCTCAAGCTCATACCCTCAAAACCTGGTTGGTCTTTAAGATGCTACTGGTCCTGAATTTAGCTGTTCTATTGCAGACCAATATGGCTATCCATATCGTAACATCCTCTGAAACTATAAAAATGTGATAATCTGTTAATCTGGCAAAGACAATAGGTTAGGCTCTTAGTATCAGTTCCAGACTTGGCCAATCCAGAGACTTATTACCCGCCAGTTACAGAAGCCAACATTGAACTCCTCTGTTGCTCTGAAATACTATACATCTGAGGGGTCTGGAGACCAAGTCCTATGAGGGAAGGTTGAAGGAGCTGGGTATGTTTAGCCTGAAGAGAAGAAGACTGAGAGAGGATATGATAACCATGTTCAAGTACTTGAGGGGCTATCATAGAGAGGATGGTGCAGAGTTGTTTTCTGTTGCCCAAGAAGGTCAGACCAGAACCAATGGGCTGAAATTAAATCAAAAGTGTTTCCGTCTAGACATTAGGAAGAATTTTCTAACAGCGGTTCCTCAGTGGAACAGGCTTCCTCGGGAGGTGGTAAGCTCTCCTTCCCTGGAGGTTTTTAAGAAGAGGTTAGATGGCCATCTGTCAGCAATGCTGATTCTGTGACCTTAGGCAGATGATGAGAGGGAGGGCATCTTGGCCATCTTCTGGTCACTGGGGTGTGGAGGTAGTTGTGAATTTCCTGCATTGTCCAGGGGGTTGGACTTGATGACCCTGGTGATCCCTTCCAACTCTATGATTCTATGATTCTACATGTGTATTTGATGCCTTCTATAAGTGCTCCTCCCAGTCACTCACCTTCCATCCGTATGGTCTATGGTCATTCGCTCACCAGACCGAGTCACAGCCTCAGACCTGGTTCCTTGGAGAAGAAATTCAGGATGTGAGGGAAAGGGGAGGGTGTCATCATTTAATGTTGGCCCTCAGTTTGGTGCATGATGGGAAAATTCTCCTCTTGCATGAAGGAACTGTGGCGCGGTTTGGTGGGAAGACGCCAAGGATGTTGTTTAGACCTCTGTCTTCTCTTGCCTCCCTCCTGCCCTCTCTTTTAGGGCCTTGGGGATTCCTGCCACGGACTGTGAGTTTGTGGGCAACCTTCCCGTCACCGTCGTGGGTCACCTGAGGGTGGCTCTGGAGCCACGCATCTGGGAACTGGGCAAGGTGCTGCGCAAAGCCAGGTGAGACGTTGGAGGGGAACCGCTTGGTTATTGATTGGCCAGGGGTAAAGAAAAAGCAGGACCAAAGTAGGAGATGGAGTAGGAAAATGGACCGCCATCTTATCGACAGACAAGCCTCCAGAAGGAAGTCAGTAGTGTGCTGGCTGGGGGAAGAGGTATGCTTTATCCAATACACTATGGTGGCGGAGGCAGCAGCTCCACTCCTATGAATATGCATTGCTTTTGCATCCTGCAGAAGAAGCGGGGCTTCTGCAGAAAGTGGGTGGGCCTATATCAAGAATGGCATGGCCACCAGCCAGCCTCAGGCAGATGCCCTGCACAGTTGCGTCATTTACCAGTGAGGGTTAAACTCCAGTGCCCTCCTACCGATAGCAACAAACCCAGTAGCCCACAATGCTCTTCCCAGTCCCATTCTCAAACAGCTCTTTCTGAGCCAAGCTTTATAAATGGCATCATGAGAAATAACCCGGTGCATCA
The DNA here is from genome assembly GCF_029931775.1 of Euleptes europaea. Taxonomy (NCBI): domain Eukaryota; kingdom Metazoa; phylum Chordata; class Lepidosauria; order Squamata; family Sphaerodactylidae; genus Euleptes; species Euleptes europaea. The sequence goes on along the minus strand of NC_079329.1, from coordinate 7,850,076 downwards.
CCCTTCGCAAAAAGGCATCTGGGGAAACCCAAAAAGAGCAGAGTTAAGATGCAAAGTGATCGGTTTCTTCTTTCGGACGGCTTCAACGACCTCTTTTTGCAGGTGCCTAACAGGGGGAGTCAAGTGCCAGTTGGATCCAGTTCCGGTTTGTGCACCTGGGCAGCTAGGACCAACAGAGCTGGCCCGTTGTTTGGGGCTGCCATGCCCTGAGGATGTGGAGGGGCTCTTGAACTATTTCCAACAGGTAAAGTGGACTAGAATGTGGGAGAAGCTCGTAAAATTAGGGGACTGAGGAGGGTCGAACTAAAATAAGGGAAGGAAACATTTTGCAGAAATCTTCAGGAATCATTTCCGAATGTGGTGAGATTCCTGATTGGCTAGGATTGAGAGATTCCTGATTGGCTAGGATTGAGGGATTCCTGATTGGCTAGGATGTCCTGTATGAACAGTACAGATAGCATTACCTTCCCTGTAAATGGGCTTCATTTGCCCTCAATGTTGTCAACGCATAACAAAATCTGATTACCTGTGTAGATTTTTTAGGTCCCGTAAGTAGCCCTAGGTTAGCTGGGATCACTGAGGAAGAGTGAAATAGAGAGGAAAAAATTGTTCCGGAGGAGTAAAATGGTATAAACCGTGGCGGCACAGAGCCACTCAAAAAGGTGAGATTTAGAAGAAGAGTTGATATTTATATGCCGACTTTCTCTACCACTTAAGGAAGAATCAAACTAGCTTACAATCACCTTCCCTTCCCCTCCTCACAACAGACACCCTGTGAGGAAGGTGTGGCTGAGAGAGCGTGACTAGCCCAAGGTCACCCAGCTGGCTTCATGTGTGTAGGAGTGGGGAAACAAATCCAATTCACCAGATTAGCCTCCGCCGCGCATGTGGAGGAGTGGGGAATCAAACCCGGTTCTCCAGATCAGAGCCCACCGCTCATGTAGAGGAGTGGGGAATCAAACCTGATTCTCCAGATCATAGTCCACTGCTCCAAACCACCGCTCTTAACCACTACACCACGCTTAATTTCTTTACAATTTTAGAATTTTTAAGGAAATGGGAGTCAGGGGCTTGAGGTAAAAAAACAAAATTGAGAATAAGAACAAGGGAGGAGTGTTATGCCAACACCCTTTTTATCCACAGTGTGCTTTCCCCTCCAGGACACTGATGGAAATACGGACTCCCGGGAAGTATCCCTGGCCTTGGAAACATTAGAGGGAGAGTACGAGCCCCAGCAACTGACATGCCGTGCCTTTGAGGTAACCACCATCTCTTCATGCCACCTCTTAACCACATTCTTGAGGCGACCCTGAAGGCGGTCGTGGGTCTGTGGGAAGGAGGCAGCGTGGGCTGAGAGCGTTCAGCACTGCGTTGGTCCTCATCTCTGTGCCTCGTGCGCTGTTTTCCATGTCACCAGCTGTTCTCAGAGATGCGCGCGGAGACCGGGGACCGCCGGCTGCGCTCGGACGGGTTCTGTGCCATTTTGCGCCTACTACTGGGCACGCCCAGGACGGATGGGGCGGAACTCCACAGCCGGCTCTGCAGAGACCACAGACAAGATGGACTGACCCTTGGTGAGGGCCCTCATGTCTACCCAGATAATTGGGCATTGAAGGGAGGAGGGGAGGCCTGGAGGGGTAGTTGTAGACAAGACACACAGAAGGATTCGAGGAAGGAGGTGAGATTTCTCCCTTTTGCCACCCCCATGAACTCGCTTCATTTTTAAGCAGAGGCTAGATGGCCATCTGTCAGTAATGCTGATTCTGTGACCTTAGGCAGATCATGAGAGGGAGGGCATCTTGGCCATCTTCTGGGCATGGAGTAGGGGGTCACTAGGGTGTGGGGCGGGAGGTAGTTGTAAATTTCCTGCATTGTGCAGGGGGTGGGACTAGATGATCCTGGTGGTCCCTTCCAACTCTATGATTCTATGATATTATATCTGGCAAGGGGGATGAGATGCAGATAGGAAGAGAGGCGGGACTGTGGTGATTGGAGGGAGGGTGGCCAGGGCTTGCTCTGCGCTGCCCAGTAGAGCAGTGGGAGAAAACTGGGAGGAATGGGCATTGTGGTGAAGTTGTGACATCAACTGCGGCACGAACCAAGAAGTGACGTCGTTGCGTTGGCTTGAGGCCCTAAGGTTCACCGGAAGCGATTTGGTTTTACCAAAGAGTTTTGGCCGAGTCCTAGAATATCACACTGTTGCGGAAGTGATGTCATGGTATTGCCACAACACTTGTTTGCCTCACCCAACGGCTTAAACCGCCCACTGGTTGTCGGTGTTTGGCGGGGAAACATAGAAGGAGGGGAAACTTCTTCAGCCAGGTGGGGGAAATTAAGAGGTGGTTTGAAGGAAGGCTGTGAAGAAGGGACGCTTTGGGCGGCCACAGAAATGGAGACCTGTAAGGAGATGAAGGCAGAAAGCCAGGATATTCGTACAAAGTCCTACAGGCATAATATTTACACGCTGAGAGGATCTGTTTAGCCTTCTACATATGCTAAGTTGACCGAGAGGTCACGTTGTTCTCTCTTTCTCTTCCTCACCCTTTCTTCCCCCCCACCACAGATGAATTCCAGGACTTCTCTCTCCGTCACCCTGACTACGCCCGCCTGTTTAGCACATACTTGCGCCTCCCCGCGGCCCGCGCTCTGGCCAAGCCCGGCCCCCCGCCCGCCTACGCAAACGGCATCCCGGCAGCAGCCTCTCCCAAAAGCAAGGCAGACTGAACCCCCCCACCCAAACCTCTTTAGCCATGTGTATACAAAAAACAAAGACAGAACCCCCCCACACACACAGCCATGCCACACCCTTGGCCACGCAGACCCCTCCCCTCCTGCTCGCTTGCTAGCTCCATGCCGCTATGGTGGTTGGGCAGAGGGGGGGCGGAGACACCGCCATCTCAGGGCAACCATAACCGGGGAACCACAGCCGCAAGTTCTTTGGGGATTGGGGCTTCTCTCCGTTTATTTTAAAAGTTTTTTTTTAATTTTATTTTTGTTATGTTTAATTATATCATTTTATTTTACGTTTGTTTGTTGTTGACCTTATTTCCCCCTGTTTTCGTGAGGGAAAGGAAGGACGGAAAGACGACGGTTTTCTTGCTTTTTGTTTCCGTTTTCCGTTTTGTAAAATATAAAGAAGTGCTATTTTATATATAAAATAAATATCTATATATCTATAATAAAAGGTGTGTGTGATCTGTTGAAAAACAAAGGTGATTCTCAAGAGTTTTTAAAAAAAAAGTTGAAGAAAGAAATATCTGTCAGGTTTTTAGCCTGGCCTCCCTCCAAGGAGCACAGGGTGGCATGAATGTGTCTCCTCAATTTTATCTTCACAACAATCCTGTGAGGTACATTACAGTGAGAGAGTGACTGGTCCAAAATTACCCAGTTTGCTTCATGGCCGAGCAAGGATTTGAACTCGGGTCTCCCCAGCCAGGGCAACAAAAACTATCGTGTATTCTGTGCAGGGAGCTCCCAGATTGGCGCATGAGACCTAATTCAGACCAGGACCATGACATGGGGGTGAGGTGATAGACCATGCGACTTCAGGACACTGGGAGGTCTTTTATGCAGGGCTGTTTCCCTTGCCATCACTCCGACGACGACTTCGGGTTTTTGTTTGGATTATGCATGCCTTTTTCGACCGTCAGAGGTCACCTTGCTCTCCCCCACCTTTCCCCATGTTTTGCCCACATTTTGAGGAGCCCGTTATATCTCAAATTTGAAAACGCGGGGAAAGGCAGGGGGAGAGCGAGGCGACCTCCGATGGTCGGAAACGGCATGCATAATCAAAACAAAGACCTGAAGCTGTCGGAGGGGTGACGGCGAGGGAAACAGCTACGCATAAAAGACTGGACCAGTAATGGAGATCACACCTCGACGTCGAAGCTGTTTGTGCCATGAACGAGAAGTCGGTTTCCTGTTGTCCGCCCTGTAGACAACGCCTCAACAAAGAAGGACGACAACTCACTTTAATCTGCTAAGGAACTTGAACAAAATAGGGGCCTTTCTCCCCCCCACAGAGGTCATATCTCCACGGATCATAAACCAATCAGTACATCCTCGGTAGGCCCTCCTGAGGAGATTTGTCATCTGAAGAGGGGTGGGGCTTTAAATGTCAGGGCAACAGAAAGGATAGCGCTAAAACGGGGACTTGGAGAAAAGTGAAATGTCATGTCTGCTTGGCGTCGGCTTCCGTTGGAGGCTTGGTTACTGATTGCGAAGACGTTTGCTCCTCCGTATGCCTGAGCTGTAGCTTTTTCTCTTATGGCTCCGGTGGACAGTATGGTGGGCACCCAGGTTTTTGCTCAAGGGAACAACGGCATCCTGGGGCACCTGTACCCGGACTGAATGCATTGTCTTAGAACCTGGTCTCCCAGTCTCGGTGGGTGATGAGGGCACTGTGTCCTCTCGTTCCTTTGGGCAAGGCACGTGGTGACAGTGGGGTGAGAGGCTGAGCTTGGAGGCGAGCATGGAGGAAAAACCGGACAACTCCTCGTCTTCTTCCTCCTCCTCTTCTGCTGGCTCTTCTTCTTTAGCACCATCTTTATGACTGCCTTCTACGTTCCCTCCAGAAAGTTCTGGAAGGGTAGCGCCGGCCTCGGTAGCTGGCTCGAGCAAATCTCGCCTTTCTACTATCCGACCTGGATCCTTCACCTCACTTTCTGAACCGGCTTCTCCACTTCGGTCTTTGAAAGGCAACAGATTGCAACACTCGGGTTTCTGGTTCAGCTCATCGCTTTCATTACAGTTGCTGAATTTCGGTGAAAGTGCTGCTGTTTTTTGGCTACTACTGGAGGGTATGGGCGTGTGATCCCCATTAGGACCGCAGTTGCCCACATCAGCTTCAACTGCAATGACACAGTCAGAGGGGTTCAAAGTGGGCTTTAGTGTCTGCCTGATATCAGGTTGGTTTCCTGCCCATGGAGTCACCTCGCGCTGATCTGAGATTGGCCACCGAGCCTTCTGGATCGTTTCAGTGTCGCCAGGATCCTTTTGGATGCTCAGAGATGGAGACTCCAGCCCTGAGCTGCTGGAAAACGGCAGATGCTTGGTTGAGATTCTTGGCTGTTGGCCTTCGAGTACTCTTACCCCAGTAGAATCGACTGAAGCCAAATCATTCCCTTTGCCCCCACTGAGTTCAACAGATGGGGCGAAGACAGGGTGGTTAACTCTCTGATCAGTTTCCAGTTCGGGTGGGCAAGATGGCTGTTGGTCATCTCGTCCAGTGGATATTGACAGTGCTAAATTATCCGCATAGAACCTCAAGGCCTTGCCTGAACTGCTCTTTTTCTTGACAGGGGCGCATTTTGTCTTCTCCCCGCTAACCTGTGGCTTCTTCTGCGATCTGACCTTGGCTTCTGGGGCAACAGGTTGTTTTCCAGATCCAGCAGGCACTGGTGTTCGACGCTCTTGCGCTAAGCTTTTGCCACATGACACTGTGCTCCCACAATGAGGTACAGCTGCATTAAGGGCAGATTTTGGCCCTTTCCTGTTAGCCAGAAATGGGGTGTGGCCTTTGAGCGCCTCTTCTTGCTTTTTATGCTCCGACTGAACAAATGGGTTGCTCTGGATGTCCCTTTGAGATTTCATACCTGTACCTTCATTATCAAGCTCTGTTCTACCTGAGGTATTCTCAGATGCCCTAATTCCTTGGCCTGGGGATTGACCTGTTGCCTTTTCAAAAGGTTGTTCTCCATACCTATTCAAATTCTGCGGCAGAGCTCTTCCTTCGGATGTGTGATCCCCTAGCAACATGTTGCTTATATTCTGATTAGCACAGTCAGTCCTTTTGGGAGCGTGTTTCTCTCCTTCCCAGATAGCCTGACCCCTCTTTTCATGTTTGACCTCCCCTTGTTGAGCGCCATCTTGTTTTCCACAGGTGTTGTGGGCCAGTTCTAAATTTTGCCAGACTGGCTGGGTTCCTTCATGGGATTGTGCTTTGGCAGTATGGCTGACCTGCTCTGGAGCCCTTCGGACCTCTTCTTGACCCTTGACCTTTCCTTGCCCGCCATCTTTCCTATCGCATTCTGTGCTGTGTGGTCTCTGAATTCCCTGCCCTACCATATCTTCTTGTGAACTTGGGTTTCCAGTTAGGCTGTTGTTTTCTGTTATGTTGGGACTGTTTTTCCCCCGCTGGGCATGAGGTGGGATTCCTTTGGCCGGTCCTAGGTTAAGTCCAACTTGGTTCTGTTTCTGTAAGTTCTGGGTTTCCCTTTCATCTGTGTTCTTCAGAGCAGGTAACACTCTCTCTTCCTGAGTGTCATGGCTGCCACATTTGTGAGGAGATAAACTCAGGGATGTCCTGACAGCTTTTGGCAGGAAACCTCTCTTTCCCAAATGCTGGTGTGCAGAAGGAGCCGACAGAGACCCGGTTCTGGATCCTGGCATTTCTGGCTGACTTGTCCTGATACCCTTGTGAGGAGAGGACCTCTTCATGGCCTTGCATGAAGTCTCTTCTCCTTTACCACAGTTGCTGACCTCATCCTCTTCCTCAGACTGGGAGGGGGTCGAGTCCGAATGGGATGTGGGGCAAAAGGAGGGATCCCGCTCCTCTTCAGATAACACCAGAAGCCTCTTCTCCATCAACTGGAAACAGAAGAAAAAGTGCCTTACAAAACACAACCTTTACAATGCAGGGTGGTTATAGGAAAAGCCTTCTCAGCCATGACTAGGGTTGCCAACCTCCAGGGAGATCTCCTGCTATTACAACTGACCTCAATAGAGATCAGTTCACCTGGAGAAAATGGCTGCTTTGCCAATTGGACTCTATGGCATTGAAGTCCCTCCCCAAACCCCGCCCTCCTCAGGCTCCACCCCAAAAACCTCCTGCCAGTTACAAAGAGGGATCTGGCAACCCTATCTGTAGGGGTGACTGCCCAGTTGATGTATGAACACTCCCTCCTTGTGATCAGCAACCTTCGGAAATCCATGCTACCGATCACAGTGTGGGGATGCAAGCGTGGCCCTCCCTCCATGTGGTCTCACCCTGCAAACAGCCAGGCCACTGCGGGGAGGAGGGGGTGGAGCCAGCGGGCCCATCCCCGCTCTCCCTCCCCAGGCATTCAGTGAATGTGTAAGGCTGTTGTCCGTACTGGGCTGCTGCATTACCTGGCTGGGGGTCACATTTAACTCCTCCTCTAATTCCTCCCCCAGATCCAAAGGATCTTGGCTTTTCTCCACGGACAGTAAGTCAGCCATAAACTGTGGATGGATGACGGCTTCTACCTGCCAGAAAAGCAGAAGAGAAAATGTCACCGCACGTTGTTTATGGCAGATAGAAAAGGTGCAAATATCTCTGCAACCTGGAGCAACTGCAATTCACGAGAGACAGGGCTGGTTCCAGGTTTAGGAGACTGTCTAGGGCCCCCCTCTCCTCCTCTAACCACCCCCAGGACCCCCCGTGAGGAGGAGGAGGAAGAGGAGAAGAAGAGGAGGAGGAGGAGGAGGAGAAGACGAGGAGGAGGAGTTGGTTTTTATATGCCAACTTTCTATATCACTTAAGGAAGAATCAAACCGGCTGACAATCACCTTCCCTTCCCCTCCCCACAGCAGACACCCTGGGAGGTAGGTGGGGTAGAGAGAGCTCTAAGGGAACTGTGACTAGCTCAAGGTCACCCAGCTGGCTTCATGTGTAGGAGTGGGGAAACCAACCTGGTTCACCAGATTAGTGTCCGCCCCTCCTGTGGAGGAGCGGGGAATCAAACCCGGTTCTCCAAATTAGAGTCCATCACTCCAAACCACCGCTCTTAACCATTACACCACGCTGGCTGGGATGGGGGTGGGGCAGAAAATGAAATCAAAGATGATGAAGGCAAAAAGTAAAGTTAGGGTGCAGGGTTTGGCTGCTGCACAGACAGAATAGGCACAGAGTTGGGCTTGGACAGGAAAGACCACAAGTCAGTTCTGACTGAGGAATGATGTGAGGAGAGTGGACCGGGAGAAGCTTTTCTCCTTCTCTCATACCAGAACGCGGGGACATCTGCTGAACCTGCAGGGTGAGAGATTCAAAACAGAGAAAATGAAGTATTTCTTCACACAACGCATAGTTAAATGGTGGAACTCCCTGCTCCAAGATGTGGTGATGGCTGCCAGCTTGGAAGGCTTTAAGAGGGGAGTGGACATGTTCATGGAGGAGAGGGGTATTCATGGCTACTAGTCAAAATGAATACTAGTCATGATGCATACCTGTTCTCTCCAGGATCAGAGGAGTAGGCCCATTATATCAGGTGCTTTGGAACACAGGCAGGACAATGCTGCTGCAGTCGCCTTGTTTGTGGGCTTCCTAGAGGCACCTGGTTGGCCACTGTGTGAACAGATTGCTGGACTTGATGGGCCTTGGTCTGATCCAGCAGGGCCTTTCTTATGTTCTTATTGCACATCTGCTGCCATAAATGGCAGCCGTGCGCTTAGCTCCCCTTCCTGCTCTGCAACATCTCGCTGGATTTACTCAGCAACTGCATGACTTTGGCTGGCCGGCGTGTGTGACATAGACACAAAAGCACACAGGTTCTTTCTACTGCCACAACGCCACACCCCGGTTTGCCCCTCTCACCTTACAGACAAATTCCTCATCGCCACACAACTGATCGATATACTGTAGCAAGCTGGGGTCTGGGAATGTCCCATCCTCCTGGTCTCGGGGGTCCCTGCATCTCCCCTGCTCCTTTTTCTCGTCCTCGTCTTCCTCCCAGCTTGTGTCCAGGCCTTCCATGATCTCAGCATACTGGTGCACTGCCTCGGCGGGGATTTCCCGGGGTGCTCCCGGGGCGGCAGCGCTGGGGGAGCGCCGCTGGCGACGCCGGGGCGGGCGGCTCTTGGAGGCTGCTTTCTTTGGGATGTAAACTTGGATGGAACAAAGAGACACTGGAGTAAATCCAAACAGAGGCTGCTCTGCCATACCCTGATGGACTGGAATGGAGCATCCCTCTCATCATTGGAAAGAGCGGGGTTAAGGGGAGACGTGATAGAGGTCTATAAAGTTATGCATGGTATGGAGAGGGGACAGGGAGAAGCTTTTCTCCCTCATAATACCAGAATGCGGGGTCATCTGCTGAAGCTGGAAGGTGAGAGATTCAAAACAGATAAAAGGAAGTATTTCTTCACACAACTCATAGTTAAATTGTGGAACTTCCTGCCCTAGGATGTGGTGATGGCTGCCAACTTTGAAGGCTTGAAGAGGGGAGTGGACATGTTCATGGATAATAGGACTATTCATGGCTACAAGTAAAAATGGATACTAGTCATGATGCATACCTATTCTCTCCAGGATCAGAGGACCATGCCTATTATATTAGGTGCTGTGGAACACAGGCAGGACAATGCTGCTGTTGTTTTGCTTGTGGGCTTCCAAGAGGCACCTGGTTGGCCACTGGAGAGGTCAGGGTTTAGGGAGGGGAGATACCTCAGTGGGGTATGATTAGAGTTGACAGGTCCCTCTTCGCCATCAGTAAAAGATTTTTGGGGCAGAGCCTGAAGAGGGTGGGGTTTGGGGAGGGGAGGGACTTCAATGCCCCAATTGCCTAAGTGGCCATTTTCTCTAGGTGAGCTGATCTTTATCAGCTGGAGATCAGTTGTAATAGCAGGAGATCTCCAGCTAATACCTGGCAGTTGCAATCCTAGGTATGAGACCAGAGAATTCACCCTTCAAAACAGCCATTTTCTCCAGGGAACTCATCTCTGCAGTTTGGAGATCAGTCGTGATTCCAGGCCCCACGTGTAGACCAGAATGTTGCAATGTGAAGATTAGGGGAATCATCCATGGGGAACGATCAGAAGGCCTTACCTTGTTGTTGACCAGGCTCAGCAGCAGGGGATGGGGTGGGTTTGGTAGATTTGGGGATGGGGGCCTGGAATTGGGAACAGCTGGCCAAGAGCTTCATCTTGTGGATCTGTTGTTCTTCTTCCACCTCAAACTCCATGAACCTGAGAACGGAGAGAAAAGGGTTGTGGAAAGCGCAAAGAGACCCGCATCTTCTCCCCCATCCAACCAGATACCAACGTTGGGGCCTGTTGGGATAATACCAAAACGGCGCCCGGCCTCCTCTCACTTTTCGGCCATCTCGTAGAAGATCATGCGCTCAAAGTTGCTGCTGTGCTCCCACTCCTGCACCGCACGGGGGACCCCATCTTCCAGGGTCATGTCAGGACGCAGACGGGCCAAGGAACGGAGGACCGGGCTGAAGAGGCGAGAGAAGAGCATCACGTTCAAGGCAGGAAAATTCTCGGTTTTGAAATGTGCCTTCGCCAGGAACATCACTCCCTACTGCTCCATCGGTACTACCGAACGTTGACCATCACGACACCCAAACTGCTCCAAATCAAGAGCCTCACTTCCTCGCTTCCTTGGTGTCACATGACAGTGTGGATCAGTGATTACAGGACTCAGAATGAAACCATCAGAATCAAGCATACATTAAATTGTGGAACTACCTGCCCCAGGATGTGGTGATGGCTGCCAACTTGGAAGGCTTTAAGAAGGGAGTGGACATGTTAATGGGGAGGCTATCCATGACTACTAGTCAAACTGAATACTGGCCATGATGCATACCTATTCTCTCTAGTATCAGAGGAGCAGGCCTATTATATTAGGTGCTGTGGGACACAGGCAGGGATTGGAGAAGGGAGGGACTGCAATGCCATAGCGTCCAATTGCCAAAGAGGCCATTTTCTCCAGGTGGACTGATCTCTATCGGCTGGAGATCAGTTGTAATAGCGGGAGATCTCCTGCCACCATCTGGAGGTTGGCAACCCTACTCCTCAAACGCTGCCCTCTTCAGGCCCCACCCTCCAAACCTCCAGGTATTTCCCAACTCGGAGCTGGCAACCCTGCCTACTAATGTCCCTTGCTCCTGTCGCGCAACCTTTGTCTCCTTGCTGCCTCTCTACGTCACCCTTGTCTCCCAAGCTATGCTCTTTACCACTACGATCCTCACATGAAGAAACAGGCAAGGGCCTCAGCATCTGGTGTGGCTGGGAAGTGGTGCCGGGCCAAGGCCTTATAGCGTTGCCAACGCCGGTAATTCTCGTAAACCCCTTTGGAGGTGCAGGCAAAGGAGGCATCGCTGGGAGGGGGTGCTCGGGCTGGCGGAAGGGCCTCTGGCGCTCTGGGTTTCCTACCCCCCAGGTCCTCCACAGTTTTAGTCACCAGCACAGTGCGGACGCCGGGTCCCGAAGGCCCGTCTTGGCGCGGGGCGGCCCACCCCAGCGGCATCCCGGTGAGGAAGAACGTCTGAGTTCGAGGCATTTCCTCACCGCCCCCCGCCATGGGCCCTTCTCTTTTGAGCTTGATGATCAGCTTGCTTCCCGGGGCGTCTGCCGAAGTGACCAAAAGGGCAGCCCCCGGGAAAGCGGGCAGGAGCAGGGAGGGGGCCGTGGGAGGGCAGGGCTGAGAGCCGGTGCCCGAGAGGTGGCCTTGGGAGGTCATGGCCCTAAGAGGGGTGCGGGCAGCTGTCTGGAGAAACGGCGGTCCTCTCTCCGCGCCCCGTGAAGTCCTGTTCTGCGGCCCTTCGCGGAAACAGACGGGAAGCGGAGTCACAATGTTGTCGTTTGGTTTCCAAGAAGAACCTGCATTGTTGGTTGAGCGGTAAGTTGTATGAAAACAGTTCCAGAATGTAGATGTCTTGGGGGTTCTTATAAGCAGAAGGAAGTTGAGATTCCACCGGATCACCCATCCTACACAAGCCTCTACTTTAGTCGTAGGGTTGCCAACCTCCAGGTACTAGCTGGAGATCTCCTGCTATTACAACTGATCTCCAGCCGATAGAGATCAATGCACCGGCAGAAAATGGCCGTTTTGGCATTTGGACTCTATGTAGGGTTGCCAGTAGGGTTGCCAGGTCCCTTTTTGCCACCGGCAAGAGGTTGGGGGCAGAGCCTGAGGAGGGTGGGGTTTGAGGAGGGGAGGGACTTCAAGGCCATAGAGTCCAATGGCCAAAGCGGCCATTTTCTCCAGGTGCACTGATCTCTATCGGCTGGAGATCAGTTGTAATAGCAGGAGATCTCCAGCTACTACCTAGAGGTTGGCAACCCAAGTTGCCAGGTCCCTCTTCGCCACCGGTAGGAGTTTTTGGGGCGGAGCCTGAGGAGGGTGGGTTTGGGGAGGGGAGGGACTTCAAGGCCATAGAGTCCAATGGCCAAAGCAGCCATTTTCTCCAGGTGGACTGATCGCTATCGGCTGGAGATCAGTTGTAATAGCAGGAGATCTCCGGCTATTACCTGGAGGTTGGAGAGAATGAAGGCTCAGTGCTGTATAGATGATGGAAAAGATCCAAACAGCACTACAAGGTAATTTAAACGCAAGATAAATTTATAAAGGTGCACTTACCTGCACCTTTATAAATTTATCTTGCGTTTAAATTACCTTGTAGTGCTGTTTGGATCTTTTCCATTACCTGGAGGTTGGCAACCCTATCCCCAGACCTCACTTTCAGATCTCCAGGAGTTTCTGAACCCACAGCTAGCAGCCCTAACAACAGCTGACCCAAGTCATATTTTTCTGGACCTTTGGCAGCCTTAATTCCTAACTAACCAGCTGTTGGAATACTTGTGGAAACCAGGGGTTGCTAGCATCAGAACACCTCAGAGATACATACCTTTTCCAACCCACTTTCCCCCAAATGAAGCTAATGGTCACATGAACCCATGGATAAACCTAGCCCAAAATAAAATGTCAAAGCCCTCACTACAGTGGTGGTTTGTGAGGTGCACTTGATTTGTGGTGTCTGCTCTGACATCAAGCAGTCGATGAAGGAGTCAACAAGCCCCAAGTAGGGTTGCCAACCTCCAGGTAGTGGCAGGAGATCTCCTGCTATTACAACTGATCTCCATCTGATAGAGATCAGTTCACCAGGAGAAAATGGCAATTGGACTCTATGGCACTGAAGTCCCTCCCTAAACCTCGCCCTCCTTAAGCTCCGCCCCAAAAACCTCCCTCCGGTGGCAAAGAAGAGTATCAAAGGTAATGTGCTAATCATTGTCCTGTAAGTATCAAGATAATGTGCTAATGAGGGAACCACCAGGTTAACATACCACACCCTCATTAGCACATTATCTTGATATTTACAGGACAATGATTAGCACATTACCTTTGATACTTTTTGCAGGACAATGATTCAGCTCAAACCCAACCCCTTTCTGACTATATATATTACTCTTCCAACACACTTTGACACTGAGAGACACTGTCAAAATATTGTCGAAGGCTTTCACGGTCAGAGTTCATTGGTTCTTGTAGGTTATCCGGGCTGTATGGCCGTGGTCTTGGTATTTTCTTTCCTGACGTTTCGCCCACAGCTGTGGCAGGCATCTTCAGAGGAGTCACACTGAAGGACAGTGTCTCTCAGCGTCAAGTGTGTAGGAAGAGTAATATATAGTCAGAAAGGGGTTGGGTTTGAGCTGAGTCATTGTCCTGCAAAAAGTATCAAAGGTAATGTGCTAACCATTGTCCTGTAAGTATCAAGATAATGTGCTAATGAGGGTGTGGTATGTTAATATGGAACCATTGTATCCTGAAGTGATCTGTTAATGTGTGAAATCCAAAGCTAATCTGCATGGCTATTGTGGACTGTAGTCTTTGTTAGTCTTGAGGTTTTCAGGACAGGAACCCAAGCCTTATTCATTCTTGAACTCTCTTCTTTTCTGTTAAAGTTGTGCTGATGTTTATGAATTTCAATGGCTTCTCTGTGCAATCTGATAGTTGGTGGAATTGCCCAGTCTTCCAGTGTCTTGGAATACGACCCTGTGTCCTGTTTGGGTCAGTCCATGTTCAGCCACTGCTGATTTCTCAGGTTGGCCAAGTCTGCAGTATCTTTCATGTTCTTTTATCCTTGTTTGTACGCTGCGTTTTGTGGTCCCGATGTAAACTTGTCCATTTCTCAAACTTTAATTAAAAAAAAAAAATCTGTAATACGGCCGGCAGCATCTCAACAGCTGCTTTCCCAGCGCAACAGCTCTGCAGAATCCCTGGCGGGGAGAGACTACAATTCCCAGAATGCTTTGGGCAGCCGCCTACGCTGCCGAGGGCTGCGCGACGACTGGAACGTCCCGGCAGGCGCGCCACGGGCGCTGGAAAGGGCGGACTTCATTTCCCAGAGTGCATCGGGAAACGCTGCTTTCTGTTCAGCTCGCTCATTGGAGGATCGAGCGACTCCGTTTCCCAGGAAGTACTGGGGTCATTGCCCACGTGGGTTGCCTGGAAGCGTGCGCGTCTTTTGTCGCAAGCAGCAGATCTACGACTTCGGCTGGGGACGCCAATAAGGATAAATCTCTACAATGTTCCTGCTGTTCTATCTCAATGAGCAGGGAGACAGGGTCTACACGCTCAAGGTGAGTAGCTTAGCCCCATGGCTTGCAGCTGCATTCTCACGTGTTTGGCTACTCCGCCCCGCCGTTCCCCAAATCCCAGATGCTACAGATGCTGGTTTGCCTCAGTCTTTCTCCATGTTTAACAGTACAGTGGTGGGCATTTGGCATTCCGGTGGGATCTTTGTATGTAACCTGTCCCCTTGATCACTCCCATCTGTTTCTTTTCCTTATGTGACAGCAAGGTAGACTTCCCCTGACTATGGAAGATCCACTGATTTAGCAATTTGTAATAATCTCTTTTCCTTTCTGTAAAATGTATTAGGACAGCCAGGGAATAGCTTGTTGCTGGGCAGAATCTCCCTGTGTGTCTGTGAGCTAGTAACTGGGGTAAGAGTCATGGAGGGTTACAGTAAACCATAACAAGAACTGGGTGAAACTATTACTCCACTGCCGCCTCGATGTCTGGAGTGTTATCAGCCTACCCTGAATGTTGATGGGTTGTCATATCTTGAATTTGGATAAATATCCCTTCCTCAGTATGATCGGGGCTCAGAGATTTTTACTCGGTAGAGTGCTCTGGGTCGCAGCTGCCAGAATAAACTGTTTTCTTGAATAACGATCTGCAGGTCTCTCTCTCCCCCCACGAACCCCCGTTTGCCGTATCACTTAAATGAGTGTAAGAAGCGTTTATAGTCCTCATGGAGATAATTCACAGTGGGTAGCCGTGTTAGTCTGTTTGCAGTAGTCAAAAAGAGCAAGAGTCCAGTAGCACCTTAAAGACTAACAAAAATATTTTCTGGTAGGGTATGAGCTTTCGTGAGCCACAGCTCACTTCTTCTGAAGAAGTGAGCTGTGGCTCACGAAAGCTCATACCCTACCAGAAAATATTTTTGTTAGTCTTTAAGGTGCTACTGGACTCTTGCCCTTTTTGACTAGTCCTCATGGGTATGTGGGAGAAATGTGCCTGGGACGTATGGTGGAAAAGAAGGATGGGAAAGGTTCTAAAGGACGTTGGGGGTTGGTTCCCTCTAAGCCCCTACAGTTGCGATCTGTTTTGAACTTAAAGCCTTTTTCTAAGGCTTGGCTAATAGATCAGGATGGGTAGTAGTGATAGTCTGTAGCGGTAGAAAAGAGCGAGAGTCCAGTAGCACCTTAAAGACTTAACAAAAGTTCTGGTAGGGTATGAGCTTCCGTGAGTCACAGGTATCTAAAGAAGTGAGCCAGCATGGTGTAGTGGTTTGGAGCGGTGGACTCTGATCTGGAGAACCTGGTTTGATTCCCCACTTCTCCACATGAGCGGCAGATGCTAATCTGGTGAACTGGATTTGTTACTCCACTCCTCCGCATGAACCCAGCTGGGTGACTCCTTGTTGTAGTCGTTTGGGGCGAGCATATCATTCAATCGTCTTACAATTAAAAACTGGCTCGTGGCCAACGTTTGTGCTTCAACATAACTTGTGGCTGACTTCAGGAAAGAAAAAACAACAACCTGCTGACAGATCAGGATCTTGAATTTAGGAAGACAGACTTGCAGTTATTGGGTCTGTATGTACTGGAAGGTGAAATGGGTGTATTACCGGCACTATGGCCCGCTGAGCAGATCACTGTGTAACACTGACTTGTGATCTGTGCAGCTTTTAACTTGTGAAGTTTTGCTCTTTGAGCTGTCGGAAATGGCGCATCTTCTCCTCTCTGACTTTCCTCTGAATTAACTTGACGGCACGTCTGTAGTCCATGTATCTGTTCTCCCACAAAGAGGGAATCCATTACTCTTGTCAGAAGGCAGTGTAACCTAAGCAGGAATGATCCTTTTATTTTATTATCCACCATTCTTCCTTACGGAGCTCAAGGCAGCTTACAATATAGATAAAATACATAAAAATAAAATGCATAAAATACAATAAAATTCCTTAAAATTTAAAATCGCAATTTAGGACAATAAGCTGCATTACTGCAATCAAATTCTTTGCTCTCGACCTGAATTCGATCCTGACAGAAGTTGGTTTCAGGTAGCCGGCTCTAGGTTGACTTAGCCTTCCATCCTTCCAAGGTCAGTAAAATGAGTACCCAGCTTGCTGGGGGTAAAGGGAAGATGACTGGGGAAGGCACTGGCAAACCACCCAGTAACCAAAGTCTGCCTAGTAAACATCGAGATGGGATGTCACCCCATGGATCAGGAACGACCCCGGTGCTTGCATATGGGACTACCTTTGCCTTTTAGTCAATTAATCAGATGTGTTCCTAAATAAAACAGGCTTCAATTGCCTCATTGAAAGTGAGGGGGCTAGGCACACCTCCCTGGGAAGGTTGTTTCACATTCGCGGGGCTGCCGCTAAAAAGGCCCTCTCTCGTGTACCTACCAAACGAGTTTCTTTGATTTATAGGACAGTCAGGCCTTTCCCTGTGATCTTAATTCCAGGGCAGGAATTGGCTGAGTGCGTTCAGTTGATAGATGTCACTGTGACACAAAGGAGGGGATGCTCACCAATTGTCCTGCCTTCTTTTCCACGCTGTGCAGAAGACAGACCCCGCTGGAGAGCCGACGTGCTCAGCCCATCCTGCCCGCTTCTCCCCGGATGACAAGTACTCTCGTCACAGGATCACCATCAAGAAGCGCTTTGGCCTCCTGATGACCCAGCAGCCTCGGCCTGTGGTGTGAGCCCGGTTCCTCTTGTCAGCTGAAACCGCTGCGGCCCATTGAGATGAGATCAGCTTCTTCTGAAGTCACCTTGAAGCAGCGCATAGCGTACAAAAAGAAGAGCCGCATCTCCCTTATGTGGTCTGCTTTTCTGTTAGACTCTGGGTGCCTCTGAGGCATTTAAATTTTCGTTTTAATGCTTTTTTTTGTTCTGCGGAACAAGACAATGAAGGCGTTTTTTTGCCAGAGGGTTTGAACGCCTTCCTGTGCACCTGCTTGAAATCAGCTGTGTCATGTCTGGCTTCAAATAAATAGAATGTTCAATTGTTTTATGCTCCATTTTAAAAATTTATTTAACGTTAAAAAATGGTAGTGGAGTTGTTAGAGCAAGGAATCGTGGTTGGCTGGTTTGGCTAAAGCATTTGGCATTAGAGGGGGCTTTTGCAGCTGATTTGCAATAGTGGATCTCGAAGTATAGTAGAGGGTTGGAGCAGGCTTCTATTTTAGACAGGGAGCAACAAGGATTGAGGATGGAACAGCGTGTCCCAGAGCCATGGGTAAGAAGAGGTCTGGACGATGCTTTGAAGGTTCTATGAGGTCGGACCAGAACCAGTGGGTTGAAATTAAATCAAATGTTTCTGTCTAGACATTAGGAAGAACTTTCTAACAGTTAGAGCTGTTCCTCAGGGGAACAGGCTTCCTCAGGAGGTGGTGAGCTCTCCTTCCCTGGAAGTTTTTAAGAAGAGGCTAGATGGCCATCTGTCAGCAATGCTGATTCTATGACCTTAGGCAGTTCATGAGAGGGAGGGCATCATGGCCATCTTCTGGGCATGGAGTAGGGTTCACTGGGGATGTGCTGGGGGAGGTAGTTGTGAATTTCCTGCATTGTGTAGGGGGTTGTACTAGATGATCCTGGTGGTCTCTTCCAACTCTATGATTCTAAGTGTCTACATTTTCTGGATTTTATTTATTTATTTTGCAATGTGTGTAAATTCTGAAGGAGATGGTCATTGCTTTAGCAGTGATTTTTTTTTTCTGGCCAGCCTGCGGCCTTATAGAATCATAGAGTTGGAAGGGGCCATACAGGCCATCTAGTCTAACCCCCTGCTTAATGCAGGATCAGCCTAGAGCATCCTTCTCTTTATGAACTGCTGTATGTCTCTGCTTTGCAGTCTTTCGCTAGCCTTTCATGAGATAATAAGCATGTCGATTTGCATAAATGCAGTTCAGAGCAGAGTGATCGCTTGGGGCTCAGCTACACCTTACTCTTTCCTCCGTTGTTGATTTTCCAACAACCTTTTTGTTTGCAAAGGCAGCTTCCAGGACTGTTTTATCAGGAAGGAGAACTATGTTGGGAGAGAGGGGGAAGTTTTAGCATTTTCCTCGCCAGCTGATTTCTGGCTCTAGCAGGTCTTATTCCACATCCCATGCTGTGTATCTCTGTTTTTCCCAGCATGGTTAAAGTTTTTTTGGGGGGAGGGCTTTTTCTCTGTCTTTTTCTCATTGGATAGAAAGGGTTAAAGTCCTTCCTTCTCCCCCTCCCCAATACCATTCTCCTCAATAAAAGCAATCACAGAAGCTGCTTTTGCAAAAAAGGGAAAAAGTCAAAGCATCCTTAATGAGCTTTTAGCCTAGCAAGGGATAAAATAAGAACTAACCTATGTGGTGGAGGATAAAAGCAATATTGATTTTTGCCAAGAGAGAATATTTTCCTCTACATTGAATGGCTGATCGTCTTTGTTTCAGCTTGGCTTGCACAGCCGCATGACTCATGAAACTTGGTGGATCTCAAATTGTGCATGCAGGACACAATAATGGAAAAATAGACAGGATCTAAATTGAATAAAAACAGTGCCTAGTTCAGGATCTAAACTGAATATAAAAACAATGCATCAGAGCTAGTGTGGTGTAGTGGGTAAGAGCGGTGGTTTGGAGCGGTTGACTCTGATCTGGAGAACCGGGTTTGATTCCCCACTCCTCCGAATGAGCAATGGATGCTAATCTGGTGAACTGAATTTGTTTTCCCACTCCTATACATGAAGCCAGCTGGGTGACCTTGGGCTAGTCACAGCTCTTAGAGCTCTTTCAGCCCCACCTACCTCACAGGGTGTCTGTTGTAGGGAGGGGAAAGGAAGGTGATTGTAAGCCAGTTTGATTCTTTCTTAAGTGGTAGAGAAAATCGACATATAAAAACCAACTTTTTTGCTAGTTCAAGCTATCAATTTTCATATGCTGGTCAAGGTGCAGCAACGGTTCCCAACCTTTTTTTTTGGTATGGTGACCCACAAGTCCAAATTTACTTGGTGTGGTGACCCATGACTCAGTTGGAGCCACCTCATTGATGAAGAGAGAAATGTTATGTTCTCAAGGGGAGAATGCTGAAACAGACTGTGCTCGGAAGGGCATGCTGAAAGTCCAGTCTAGCGCATGTACGCTCTTAAGCCAGGTTATGCAAAGCTCGCTTGGAAATGCTGCTTCACCTTTCCCCAGCGACCAATCCAAGTGGTCAATTTATAATATGAGGTACTATGTCTCAAAGAGCCCTGTGGCGCAGAGTGGTAAGCTGCAGTACTGAAGTCAAAAGCTCTCCTCAGGGCCCGAGTTCAAGCCCGAAGGAAGTCGGTTTCAGGTAGCTGGCTAAAGGTTGACTCAGCTTTCCATTCTTCCGAGGTTGGTAAAATGAGTACCCAGCTTGCTGGAGGGAAAGTGTAGACGACTGGGGAAGGCAATGGCAAACCACCCCGTAAACATAGGCTGTTACCGCACTTGTATTCCCACCGATATATTAAGAGTTTGAAAACGTTATAAAAAATACTGTTCGCACTTTGTTTGGTCCCTTTAGCTGTGAAGACGTCTTCCAACCATTTATAAGCCGTGGCATCCGAAAACCCTTTTAAAGCAATGTTTTTTATAACATTTTCAAACTCTTAATACATCGCTGGGAATACAAAGTGCGGTAACCCAAATAGTCTGCCTAGTAAACGTCGGGATGTGACATCACCCCATGGGTCAGGAATGACGCTGTGCTTGCACAGGGGTCTACCTTTACTATGTCTCATTGCTGGCCGTTGTCACATGTACTGAGACAACAGTGGCCTCCAGACTTTCCTGACTCGGGCACCCTCTTTAATACCCAGGGCAATGTGGGAGCCACTCACCGCAGTCACATGACAGGAAGCAAGAACCTGAGCACGAACTCGCCTGTACTAAAAAGGAATCCTTTCCAGTGGCTTAGTGATCTTATCAACTTTTTCTTCTTGGCATATGTACATAGAGAGGCAGGAGGGTAAGGCCCTTGCTGGCTACGACTGTGTGTGAGAAGCCAGCCCTTTCAAAAAACAACCCAAAATTGCGACTTTGTACGAGTTTTTTACCCAGCAGGAGGAACTCTGCAACCCATATCAGGGTCCCCCTAATTAGAAAAGCACTGATAATAGAATCCCTGCAGCTTATCCTTGCTAGGTATGTTCGATATAAAACTCAGGAACTCAATATGTGCAATGTTCGATTGCTGTAAAGCGCTTTAAGTGCGCAGAACACTGTTTTCCAGTCTTAACAGCACAAACGCTGGCTGCCAGTTCATTTCAGGGCGCAGCAGGGCAGGTGCTTATCTTTAAGGCCTCAGACAGTCTGGGTGCAGAATGTTTGGAGGACTGCCAATCCCATACGAATGTGCCCAGCTATTAAGATTTTCTATTGCCCTCTGCGCCCCCACCTTCAGAGGTAAGGGGAGTTAGGTTGCCAACTGTGACTTGGGAAATTCCTGGAGATTTTGGGGAGCAGTAATTGGGAAAGGTGCGATTTAGGGAGGAGAGGGAGTGCCCACCTTCCAAAGCTGTTATTTTCTCCAATCTTTATTGTCTGGAGATCAGTTGTAATTCTGGGAGAACTCCAGGAGGTTGGCAACCATGAGAGTAGTGACTAGGGTTGCCAACGCATGAGCTCATGAAGCTGCCTTATACTGAATCAGACCCTTGGTCCATCAAAGTCAGTATTGCCTATTCAGGCCGGCAGCGGCTCTCCGAGATCTCAGGCAGGGGTCTTTCACATCACCTACTTGCCTAGTCCCTTTAAATGGAGATGCCGAGGATTGAACCTGGGATCTTCTGCATGCCAAGCAGATGCTCTACCACTGAGCCACGGCCCTCCCCTACTCCAGGTACTGGCTGGAGATCTGCTGTTACAACCAGGATTGCCAACCTCCAGGTAATTAGAAAAGAAACAGCACACAACCTCAATGTATAACAATCTTGTAATGATGCATATAATTCTAAAGCAGTATTAAATAATACAGTAATATTCTCTACAAACAATACATCTTATATGGCTTGATGGTGCCCACGAACCATCAAGCCATAAATCCTCCTCAGACAAGAAATGAGACTAATCTATATGTTCCAAACACTTGCCCCGACCGGTCTTAATACAGAATTCGACTTGTCGTGTTTTTTATAAATTTGCATAAGGCGTGTATGAGAATTGTTTGTAATTGCATGTTTGTGCACATATGGTTTGCCATCTTATGTTTGGAATAAGAACCCAATTTCATGTTTGTTTTGTAATTCTATGAAAGATCTTTAATGGGTCCATATCCCTTTAAGAGGGTTAATGGGTCCATATCCCTTTAAGAGGGGAACGCAGCACTCTGCAGCCGCTCCACCTGCAACTCATTGCACTTTTGAATTGTTAAATAGCTAATGCATGTTCCAATCAATTGGCTGGAGAACTCTTTGTGAATCCTGCCAAAAGAACCTTGTTTCGGGTCTACTGAAAGCTATATTTAGGGTATGTATAAAATTATGCTAAGATTATTTTTGTCCTAATTATTCTGTAAGGTCGTGCAACAAAAAAAAAACTGCTTTAGAATTATATGAATCATTACAAGATTGTTATACATTGAGCTTGTGTGCTGTTTGTTTTCTAACTACTTGCATTACAGCACCATTGGTTTCGTTTTTTGGTTTAACCTCCAGGTAATAGCAGAAGACCTCCTGCTGTTACAACTGATCTCCAGCTGATAGAGATTAGTTCCCCAGGAGAAGATGGCTGCTTTGGCCATTGGACTCTACGGCATTGAGGTCCCTCCCCAAACCCCACCCTCCTCAGGCTCCGCCCCAAAAAATCCAGGTATTTCCCAACCCGGAGTGGCAACCTTATATTTGCTTAACGCTAAAAACGGGACACCCCGCTAAAGGGGAAAAAACTACAGCTCCCAGCAGCCTTTTCGCGCCGCTCTTGCACTCACTGCCCCCGCCCTCCCTCCCTCCCTCCCTCCCTCCCTCCCAGCGGCTTTTTCGGAGAAGGAGAAAGCCCGGCAACAGTCGCCGGTAGATGCTCGCTTCTGCGCATGTGCCGAAGCAAGGAGGAGGGGGGGAGGAGGAGGATGTGGACGACTAAGAGTTCTGCTCCTCTTTCCCCCCCGCCCCTCCCACATGGAAGCCGGCTTCTGAGGCGGCGGCGCGCGGACGGGAGCTGCTGCTGCAGTAGCGGCTGCCTTGGCGCGCGCGCGCCCCCGTGGGGGGGTTTGAGGGGAGGCGCGAGACCCCCCCCTCTCCGGAACGTCGCGAGGGGCGGGGGAGCAGCCGCGGCGGCGCGCGCGCCTCAGGTAACCGAATTAACGGTCGCTCTAACCGCCTCGCCGTTACTTTCTCTGCAACGCGGGGCTGGGGCGGGGGGGGGGGAGAGAGAGAGAGAGAGGAGAGTGCCGCGCAGGCGCAGTTTCGCCCCCTCCACACTTTCCCCTTCACTGGGCAACAGGCCTGCGCTTCGGTGAACACCTGAAGCTGCCTTATACTGAATCAGACCCTTTCAAAGTCAGTGTCGCCTACTCAGACTGGCAGTGGCTTTTTTCCAGGGGCTCAGGTAGAGGTCGTTCACATTACCTACTACTTGATGGTTTCAACTGGAGATGCCGGGGATTGAACCTGGGACCTTCTGCATGCCCAGCAGAGGCTCTGCCTCTGAGCCACGGCCCCTCCCCTTTTGGGTATCAGAAGCTCAGCTCCCAGCCTACTTGCATGGTCCCTTTAATTGGAGATGTCGGGGATTGAACCTGGGACCTTCTGCATACCTAGCAGAGGCTCCCAGCCTACTTGCATGGTCCCTTTAATTGGCAATGCCGGGGATTGAACCTGGGACCTTCTGCATGCCTAGCAGAGGCTCTACCTCTGAGCCACGGCCCCTCCCGGTCCTTCCCCTTTTGGGTATCAAAAGCTCAGCTCCCAGCCTACTTGCCTAGTTCCTTTAACTGGAGATGCCGGGGATGGAACATGGGACCTTCTGCATGCCCAACAGATGCTCTACAAATTTTGAGATGCCGGCGATTGAACCTGGGATGCTGGGGATTGAACCTGGGACCTTCTGCATGCCTAGCAGAGGCTCTACCTCTGAGCCACAGCCCGTCCCGACCCCTCCCCTTTTGGGTGTCAGAAGCTCAGCTCCCAGCCTACTTGCCTAGTCTCTTTAACTGGAGATGCCAGGGATTGAACCTGGGACCTTCTGCATGTCGAGCAGATGCTCTACAAACTGAGACAAGGCCCCTCCCCCTCTTTATTCCTCTCCTGTCTTATATTTCGTTTTATTAAGTCGCAAAGAGTTCTTGCGCTTTTCCTCCCACTCTTGGTGGGGGGCTGGTTCTTCTAGGACAGACCTTGCTAGTCTGGGGTAAGTGCCCCTGGGCACAAGCCAGAGGGGTGGTCTCGCTCTCCACTGGCACCGTTTGCCTGGTGGGCATTGCTTCATGTGCCCAAGGCTTTGTGGGCCCTGTGCATGCTTCGTATGTTGCCTCCCTGCCTTTGGTCTTCCTCAGCTTCTCACCCCCAGTCTGGCTTGTGGTCTCTGATACCGCTTGTCCCTGCATGCCTTCTCATGTGTGCGCACCTTCTTGCTCACCCCCCCTCAAGACCTGCACACCTTTGCCCACTTGATGGCATCAGCAAATGATATTCCCTGTTATGTGATAATGCATGATAGCTGAAAGCTTGTGCGTTGGGCTTGCTTTACGCTGCCTTGCAGTACTAGTCATTAACCTGCCCTAATTGTCTCATGGAATAACAGATGTGCACCCCCAGTATGGGGTCTTCATCTCATGGGTGTGTTGCATATTGGGACCCTCGGTGTAGAAGTGACTCGTCCCTGCTTTTTTATGTAAAACAGCCAGGTTACATATATTCATTCTTATTTTTTCAGGACCCTGTAGGGAATGTGCGTTCTCTTGCACAGTCAGAGGGGTGGTGATTCTCTTCCCCATCAAGTGGTTATCTTCTCACGCCAGAACCTTTGAAAAACCGCCAGGAATCTGTGGAGAAAATGTGCAGCTTTCACACTGACAACATCTTAAGAAGTTACCACACTGTCTGTCTTTAAATCCTTGCACTGGAACACTGAAATTCTCCTATTCTTTCTCCGAAAACTCTGAAGCCTCTTTCATCATTGTTTCTGCACCAGTCTCACAAGCGAAATTTCCAGTGAAGAGTATGCACTTTCCTCGCATGGTATACTGGAAGCAAGTGGATCACGGTCTGAGACCCTCTGGCCTTTTCCTGCTCTTAGAAAAAAATTTGCACTGAGATTTTCCCACGTGGAAAGAAATTACCTCTATGCTTTTTGATGTGCCAAAAAATATTTACCTAATAAACAGATGCTTTTGCCACGATCTTACTGCAGTATGGTTCTTTGGCAGATAACGCTGATAACCATCTTTTGTTTGGATAGATAGACTACCTCGGGGAACATACAACTGTGACGTGTTTGCCTGATAAATAGTAATATTTGAAACAATCGTCTGTGAAATGCTAGTGTGCAGAATCATGGGGTGTCACCATCTTTGATCACGTTTGTGGAAAATACGCCTGGATGTCTAGAATCCACGTTGCGCCAGATCAGTTTGTGAATCAGTGCTAGGTATGAATCTTTCTCTTAAGAGAGCCTTTGGTAACACACTCTGCTTCTGTGTTCTCATGAATGGCGGGCTTCTGATTTTTTAGCACACCAGGCAACTCCTGGGTAACATTATCAAGGAAGCAATTATTTTTTCCCCTTCCATTCTGACTGCCAGGATGGCTTCTGTCCGGTTCATGGTTACCCCCACTAAAATTGATGATATCCCGGGCCTGTCTGACACCAGCCCCGACCTCAGCTCCCGCTCCAGCTCCCGGGTCCGTTTCAGCTCCCGTGAGAGTGTCCCTGAAACAAGCCGCAGCGAAGGCCTCAGCGACTTCTCTAGAGTCACCACTTCACTGGCCACGGAAGCAGCTGAGCCCGCTACTGAGAAGACGATCAGTCCCCACACCAATGGGGCCGAAGGTAGGTTAACTTTGGTGCATTGTTTTGGAAAGACTGGAAACTGAATGACTGGAGGTCTGAGGTGGATTTGAACGTGGCTATAGGTGAAGATGTTTAGATGTCGGAGGAGAGGACTTCAGTATGTGATGTAGCGGCACAATATTTGGAAAGGCTGTGGTTTAGAATTTGAGGAAAGGACATTGCAACTCCTGGCTGTACTGCAGAGATAAAGGGATATGTTATGTGACTTGGTAAATGCAAGGGGGAAGACAGGGTTCTTGAACAAGTGGCATTTTCAGAAATGTCTGGATTCTCCTGAGTTAGCTTGATCTTGGCTTTACCATCTCATCTGCTGATCCCTCTTGCTGGGAAAACTCTTAACATCTTAGTTCCTTAAATATATACTGTCTCCAGGCTATGGTTTCTTCTTGTGGCTTTTGGCATTGTTGATTCTTTCAGATCTCTCTTCTTCAGTTTTTTCCCCCCTCCTGCCAGGAAATGCTGAGCAAGACTCATGGTAAATGACTCAGGACATTTTCAGTTCCCTTAATTCTGTGGGTTTCCTTATTTAATGGATTTTGTAAAAAAAAAAATGTTGAAGATCAGCCTAGGCTTTGCTCAGTCACCAGTGACTCAAAGTCATATCTTCCATTGTGAGATTTATCAATAGCAACATTGAACCTTCAAAGAGGTTTTTTAATCCAGCCGTGCTGAGATCTTCTAGTGTCTCAAAAAGAAAGAAGTGTAAATAGACATATCTCTCTGTCTCTCCTAGACACCAGTACTGAAACACAACATGCTCCATCCTGTCTGGAATTATGTTGGCTATGATACCATCCCCAGTACTGTGACCACCACAATTTGAGGATTAGAGTAGAGGAATGCAACAGTAATGAAACAGTAATGCAGTGGATGCAATTGGTGGTAAGGGTTATCCAAAGAGTCCCATATAGAGGACCAAATATTATTGATACAGACTTGCAAATAAGCTACTTGCTTGCCTTGTCTCTCTGTAGCAAGTAAGAATCACCTGTGGGCAGCCAGTCAGAGAAGCTTTTATAAACTGAGAGTTGCAGCTCATTCATACCCACAGCTAGCTGATATAAGTATGTGTAGACCAGTAGGCTAGTAAAACTTTGAGCGGCTGGTACCTTTTGAGTGTAGGAGCTCTGTGGCTCAGAGTGGTAAGCTGCAGTACTGCTGTCAAAAGTTCTGCTCTGAGTTCGATCCCGACAGTAGACAGTGCAAGGCTGACTCAGCCTTCCATCCGTCCGAGGTCGGTAAAATGAGGACCCAGCTTGCTGGGGGTAAAGTATGGACAACTGGGGAAGGCAATGCCAAACCATCCCGTAAACTTAGTCTTAGTGGACGGTGTGACATCTTGATGTGACGTCAACCCATGGGTCAGTAGTGACCCCGGTGCCTGCACAGAGGGACTACCTTTGCTAACTTTTATGGGCATTCTTGCGAGATTGTCATTGATGGTAAGGGAATAGCACTGTGCATACATTTATATTTGAAGTTCTATTGTGTCATATCCTGGAGCTTCAGAAGGGCATAGAATATTTAAAATGTCCTCTACTTGGGAGAACCATTTTCTCCTATCCTTTCTGCCTGATGCCCATATCTTCCATAGATGTATTTGTTCTTCAAAGAATGAAAACAAATTCGCAATCAAACGTCCTTCATCTTTTCAACCAATTGAGTGCCACCTACATATGTACTCCTGAATAAACAATCCAAACGTTCTCCAAGTGTTCCTGTAGGCTTCCAGAGGGAGAAAAAAAAAGATCTGAGGTTGAGTTATAACTTTGCTAGCTCACAATAGTAAGTTCACTGGTTGCAAA
The DNA here is from genome assembly GCF_029931775.1 of Euleptes europaea. Classification (NCBI taxonomy): domain Eukaryota; kingdom Metazoa; phylum Chordata; class Lepidosauria; order Squamata; family Sphaerodactylidae; genus Euleptes; species Euleptes europaea. The sequence goes on along the minus strand of NC_079329.1, from coordinate 7,823,004 downwards.
AGCTTCCCATGGGAGTAAATACCAGAGGAAGTTTTTAATATTTCTTTGGATGTGTTTTGTTACTGTTATTTTTTACCACTGGTGTGTTAGCAAATAAGCTGTGGAAAATAAATGGCAGTCTGTATGGAGCACTTGTTTTCTTGCATTATACACTATTTTTTTTTATAAAACTGTGATTCCCATTTTTTCCTTCTCAAAAGATGTATCAATTGGATTTATTTTTGTTGGATGGCTGATCTAGTTAACCTCACTTCTAAAGCAACCGCCCTTCCCCCAGCCATCAAATGCCTGCCTGAATCAAAACCTTCACACATTATATCTGCAAGATAGTAATGCACTAGTTTTGGCTGACTGCCAGAGCAAGAGGCAATCAAAAATATTCTTCTACATTTGTGGATTTGGCAGGTACCCCATATAATCAGTAGAGTGTTTCACACTGATTGTGATGAAAATAAGCATGGAGACAGTTACATTAGAATTTATGACATTTCAGTGCAGGTGAATTTCAGTTTAGTTTAGGGTAATGCTGTTGTGTCAGAGGCTGAGTAGCGGAGTGCTGTTAGGGTCAGGTGTAGTCACTGGAGACTTCAAGGAACTGGAAGCATAGGAAGCCGTGGCTCAGTGGTAGAGCATCTGCTTGGCATGCAGAAGGTCCCAGGTTCAATCCCCGGCATCTCCAATTACAGGGACTAGGCAAGTAGGTGATGTGAAAGACCTCTGCCTGAGACCCTGGAGAGCCGCTGCCGGTCTGAGTAGACAATACTGACTTGGATGGACCAAGGGTCTGATTCAGTATAAGGCAGCTTCATGCGTTCATGTGAAGCAGGCCATGGTTAGAGCTGGCAACCGAAACCTCGGTCCTTGTGTTTGAAGGGCGCAGGCAACTTACCAGGAGGCAGGTGGTGGACTCGTGTGGAAACACTGAGTGGTGACTGCCTTCAGCAACAAATGCCCTTGCTGAGTGAGTGTGTCAGAGCTTGGTGCTACATAGCAGGCAGTTGTATGAGCGGATCACCCAACTCTCAGTTGATCCAGGATGATTCTGGTGTTTGTGTTGTGGCTGCGGTGCAAGTAGTTTCACCTTTGTTCCTGATGGCAGAGAGAGCAGAGAAGCTTAGACTGAATCCTGCGGTACCTTAAAAATGGCCTCCTCCATCAGCTGTCTCCAGGGAAGAAGAAGAGTTGATTTTTATATGCCGACTTTCTCTACCACTTAAGGAAGACTCAAACCAGCTTACAATCACCTTCCCTTCCCCTCCCCACAACAGACACCCTGTGAGGTAGGTGGGGTAGAGAGAGCTCTAACAGAGCTATAACTTGCCCAAGGTCACCCACCTGGCTTCATGTGTAGGAGTGGGGAAACAAATCCAGTTCAACAGATTAGCCTCTGCCACTCATGTGCAGGAGTGGGGAATCAAACCCAGTTCTCCAGATCAGACTCCACCACTCCAAACCACCGCTCTTAACCACTACACCACGCTGGCTCTAAGTTTTGGTAATTGGTGTTTGCTTGTTTTCTAAAGGATGGGTTCTAATCTTGTGTGGTCAGGCGTAGTTCCCCTTTTCAACTCCGTAGAGAAGTACGTCAGAGGTCTTAGTGCGTTTCCACTTTCTAACTTGCACATGCTCATCCATTCCCCTGCTGATATCCTTCCCCCACCTATTCTAGTCACATGCCTTCTCCTTTTTCCCTCTCTAATTTACTTGATTTCGTTTTTCGAAAGGTTGATGTGAATTCCTAAAAGTAGTAAGTCTCAGAAACAAAGACTGGATTCATCTGCCTCCAATCTTAGGGTAGGCTTAAAACCTGTAGGGCAAAATAGCATTGGAGTTTCATTTCACCTGGCGTTGAAACTGACGACCTCTCCTCTCTGTGTTGGTGTCTATACTTCTTCGCCTTGCACTTTGGAGTCTTACAGTGCCATCCTAAGCATAATTACACTCTTCTAAACTCAGTGACCGGATTACGCTGTTAATCCTTTGGGAACATGAAAGCATTTGCAGTCTTTTACTGGTACTCCTGCACTGAAAATTTATACTGAATCAGACCCTTAGTCCATCAAAGTCAGTACTGTCTACTCAGACTGGCAGCGGCTCTCCAGGAACTCAGGCAGAGGTCTTTCACATCACCTACCTGCCTAGTCCCTTTAACTGGAGATGCCAGGGATTGAACCTGGGACCTTCTGCATGCCAAGCAGGTGCTCTACCGCTGAGCCATTCTCCATGATGTGCCATGGATGTGTGTCCACGTAATCTATTTTAGCAGAATTTAACTCTCATCCATGGTGTTCAGCAGGCAACTCATCAATTGCTTTACTTGTCAATTTCATATCAGATGGGTGATTAGTTTCCCTTCCACCATGCGTGAATAGTTTTTCTTTGACCTGTCAGTCAAGTGACTTCATAACTTAGAATAATAGAATCATAGAGTAGGAAGGAACCACCAGGGTCATCTATTCCAACCGCCTGTACAATACAGGAAATTCACAACTACCTCCCCCCCACACCCCCAGTGACCCCCTACTCCATGCCCAGAATATGGCCACGGTGCCCTCCCTCTCATGAACTGCCTAAGTTAATAGAATTTTTTACTGTAAATTTTTTTTGGATTGTACATATTAATGGTTTGATCCCCCCAACCCACCCCAGATTTAGCATCAATAAAACACACGTGAACTCTTTCGCACAACTCTGAGGAATAATCACCTGGAAAATATTAATTACATCTTTAAAAGCTGCCAAGTTGGCCTAAAATTGTGTTGGCAATGGTATCCATTCATTGCTATTAATTTTATGAAACAATAAATCTTTATAAATTAACATTTTTCTTTGGAGAAACAAAGCACTGGAAATTTTTTTCCACATCTCTGGCTATATTTCCCCTCTCTCCTCGGCCCCAGCTTACACTAGTCATTTATAGTCTTAATTCTTCAGATCAGGTTGACATTATATGCTGACCTACACTGCAAATGTAGGTCACTTCACAATTAACGTGTTTCTCTTTTAGGGTTTGTCTAATGGACTAATACAGCTGCCCTCATTTTTTTTGCAATGTTTCTCTAGTTGAAAACCCTGCCTTAGGACGCAGCCTTTCTGAGGCTGCAAATGGAGCCTGTCTCCCTTCCCCCATCTCCACATGCACGATATCAGAGGAGATAGATTATGTAGCCAGCCAGCCAGTGAGCGCCTCGGGGACTTTATGTCCCAAGCTCCTCGGCTGGTTTATCTCTTGGGAGATGCTTGCTGTATGTCTCTCCCCCCCCCCCCCCGCGGGGAGCTCCTCTGTGCTATTTTGTCCTTGCAGTGAAAATGTAGGTAATATTCAAAGTGGCTAGCAGTCCCCCAGGTGTGTGCATATGTAAAAGGAAGCCAGCCACATTCTATGTAGGAGAACATATGCTGTAGTCCTGCTGATCCCCTTCCAGTATGCTCTGACAGTCCACCTGGGCACTTCCAGGCTTGGTATAATTGCATTTCTAGAGACTTGGCTACACAGCCAGAGCTTATTTGACTTTTTAGAATATACAGAAGTCTGGGAAATGCACACAATGTAGACTGCTTTATTTTCTGAAGGCCCTGGTTGCCGTTGCCATCCAATTTCTCCTATACAGATCTGCAGACATGCATACATGCGAATGTCCCTTTGGTCTATCTAGCTCAGTATTATTCACTCAGATCAGCAGCAGCTCTCCAGGGTATCGGGCAGAGAGGTTTTTTTATCCCCCCCCCCAGCAGCTGTTACATGAAAGTCTTTGAACTGGAGAAGCCAGGAACGGAACCTGGAACCTTCTGTGTACAAAGGATACACTTTGCCACTCAGCCACAATCCATCTGGAAGCTTACTTTATGTATTTGCACATCTTAATTTGGAAACGTGCATGCATTTGAACTGGAAGCCTCAGTTCAAAAAGGATGTGGACAGAATGGAGCGGGGTGCAGAGGAGATGATCAAAGCCCTAAGAGAAGAAGAAGAAGAGTTGGTTTTTATATGCCGACTTTCTCTAACCACTTAAGGAAGAATTAAGCCGGCTGACAATCACCTTTCCTTCCCCTCCCCACAACAGACACTGTGAGGGGCTTGGGAATGTTCAGTCTGGAGAAGAGGAAGTTGAGGGGGGACATGATTGCTCTCTTGAAGTATTTGAAAGGCTGTCACTTAGAAGAGGGCAGGGAGCTGTTACTTATGGCAACAGAAGATAGGATTCACGATAATGGGTTTAAATTATGGGTGGAAAGGTACTGACTGGATATTAGGAAATTTTATTTTACAGTAAGAATAGTTCACCAGTGGAATCGGCTGCCTGTGGAGGTGGTGAGGTCCCCCTCACTGTCAGTCTTCAAGCAGCAGCTGGACAAACACTTGTCAGGGATGCTTTAGGCCAGGCTTGTCCAAACTGCGGCCCAGGACGGTTATGAATGCGGCCCAACACAAAATCGTAAACTTACTTAAAACATTATGAATCAGCTATTGTTAGTGTTAGTGTATTTTATGTGCGGCCCAAAACAATTCTTCTTCTTCCAATGTGGCCCAGGGAAGCCAAAAGATTGGTCACTTCTGCTTTAGGCTGATCCTGCATTGAGCAGGGGGTTGGACTAGATGGCCTGTATGGCCCTTTCCAGGTCTATAGTTCTAGGATTAACAGGAACACACTATTGAATATTTCTGTAGGGGTTTTTCAGGGTGTTTCTTATAAGCATCTACATTAGTCTGTACTAGTTTTAGTCTTTGTTCTCCTGTGCGAACGGTTCCCATTTTCTACCAACTGGGAGGGTGGTTTTTGGAGAAGTCATGTCAAAGTACCCAGAGCAATCATTCTCTTTATAGTGGACAAAGCCTTCTTGGGAAAGGGGGTGGGGAGGGAACTTTTCCCTCTGAAAAATCCTCCCTTGCATGTAAACACACACATTCACAGGGCTGCTAGAAACAGTATTGAATACGAGAGCGGAAATTCTCAGGGTTTTACTTAATTGCCTGGTTGATACGTTAAATGCCATATTTGTCTGTGACCTGACTGTGACCAAACAGATTTCCCAGACAATAGAACATGGTCTGCTAAACTTCCTCTGTACTCTTGTTGTTTACACCAGATACCAATCTGCTTTCCTCCCCCCCTCTTTTTTTTCTGTTTCTTCTCGTTTGATCCTGTAATAAGCAGCTCTTTTGCTCTCTCGGCCTACGCCTGTTCGCATGCACAGCAGAAACCCTGAGCGGGGAAAACTCTTTGCTTCTCAGATGTGCACCAAAGTCCACAATCCCTACCATGATGTAGGAGGGTTCATAGTATTCCTTCCTTATCCTGGGTGGATCGAAACTATTCAAAACACATCCAGTGGTAAACTTGCTTGCTTTAATGACTGTGAGAAACGTGTCTGTTGTGCTCTCTCGTGAGCTACCAGAAGTTAGTGATTCCCCAATCTGGTACAGACCGGTGTGTTTCTGCTTCTTCCCTAAAACACCTCTTCCCTGAAGCAGACTCAGTCTTGGTTATCCTCCATCATACTAACTAGAGCAAGAGGCACTTAAGACCCCACCTTTGAGTCTGCAGGGAGTGTCTATTTGGAAATAGCTGCTCCCCTCACAAGAAAAGAGCTGATGTACTCGATTTTATAATCTATACATTGGAGACTGTTCTATGTTGCTCAGTTCCAGTACATGCAAATGAGGAATTTAATTTTAAGATTGCAAACAGACCAAAGAGTAACTGTGAATTTAGCTTGTTTGGGTCAAATTCTGCTTTAGCTGAAATACTGCTAGGGCCTGCAGGTACTTTACGAGGGATCGAGAAGGCTATGGTCTGAAAAATACAGAGGCGAATGTGAGAGAGACCAATATTCCTATTGCAGAGTGGGAATCAGGGTTATCTTCAAAATCCGATATTTTAATTTTAGCTGGACTTGTATTTCTTGAACAGTGGTATTTAATTTGATGCTACTGGAGAAAATAATGCCTTTCTTGAGCCCTGGCAGGTAAGAAGCTTGTCTAGCTAAAGCTTATGCAGTGGAAACATTTGCTCAGACTTGCGTTGTGTATTCTTCCTCTCCATATGACATGCTGACCTGTTTCCTTTCCCTCTACTATGGGGCATTATTTTAGACCAAATGGGGATTTTTTTTTTTGCTGAAATGCCAGTCCAGTTTGTTCCTTCCGCTTCTACTCCTCTGGTGCATTCTTTTACAAAAATATGTAAGGGCAGTGTATTTTTTGGGTCCCTGGAGGCGATGCATATTAAATTCTTATTGACATTTAAACGGCATTAAACAAGACATTTTACTGGTAAAATCCTGGCTTCTTCTTGTTTATTTTGTTATGATTAATGTTGAGGTGCTGTTTTCTCAGTAAGTGGTCCAAGCAATAATGTTGCTTGCTTTGAGGATTTTGCAAATAATCAGCCCTTTAGTTCGTCCCACAGGATGCCCCTAGTCAGCAGCGCACCCAGGAGCAGAAGAGGTTCATAGGTGGGAATGAAAGTTGTAGTATGTTTCCTCTCATTGGGTGGGATCCAGCCAGCTTTTTTCACGCAGTATCACCCAATTCTCTTCCTTAGTGCAGTTCCTGTCCCCCATGATTCCTACCATATTTGTTTTTGGGTGGTCCTTTTTTACCATTGGAAAAGTTGGTTGGCTCTAACCCATTGAATGGACTATGTCCAGCATATTCCTCACTTTTTCACCAGAGCTTCAGCTGGGAAATTTGCCTGTCTACCCTCGTCCTGGGCGGCTTCCACACAGAGATGATTCTCCATGTAGTTCTCGTTGCTGCTCCAAATGCAAAGGCGTTCACAGTGGCGATGAATCAACCCCGTGGAAGCTTTCCCCCATACTTTCTTTGGCTCAGCCCTCCGAGACTGCCATTTGCCTCTTGCCACTGGAAGGCTTTTATGGTTTTAGAAAATGGTAAGACCTATATCGCTGTAGTGTTATAATGGTCTATTGCAACAATGCAGTTGTTCCCAGCTTTCATTTTAAAAAGAGGATAAGTCTGTAACCATTTTGGTTATAAGGAGAAATACGCAGCCCCAAATTTCCCCTTATAACTCTGGAATAGAAGGGGCTAGAGAATTACCTTTTAAAAAACTGAAAGTCTACTGCATTGTTGCAGTAGATTTTTATAGTGATATGGTCATTCCTGCTTTTTAAAAAAATAAAAGCCTGAGAAAAGCCCTCTGGTATGTGCATGGTGGAGGGTGGCTGCCACAGAGACTGAGGTTAAATTGCATAGTTAAATTGTGGAACTCCCTGCACCAGGATGTGGTGATGGCTGCCAACTTGGACTGCTTTAAGAGGTGAGTGGATATGTTCATGGTGGATAGGGCTCTCCATGGCTACTAGTCAAAATGAATACTAGTCATGAAGCATACCTATTCTCTCCAGGATCAGAGGAGCATGCCTACTATATTAGGTGCTGAGGAACACAGGCAGGACAATGCTGCTGCAGTCGTCTTGTTTGGGGCTTCCTAGAGGCCCCTGGTTGGCCTCTGTGAACAGACTGCTGGACTTGATGGGCCTTGGTCTGATCCAGCATGGTGTTTCTTATGTTCTTATGAGGTAAGGAAAATGGCACCAGCGTGGGAGGGACCAGAAGAAAACCCTTCATCTTCCCATTCACGCAGCATCCAAAGGTTCTTCAACAGCACTTTCCCTAAAAACATCGTATCGAACCGACTTTGGCAGAGATCACATCAAAGCAGGGGGAAGCATGGAAACAGGATGAGTCGGAAGACGACATTTTGCGGATGCTCCCCAATACCGTGGTGCAGTAAGGAAGCTAAGGTGGAGCTAAACATTCCTGTGGAAAGAGCACCGGAAGCTGAGATTGATGGTCCGTGGCACGTGCAGAGCTTGTTCTGGGATGCTTGTTGAAACACTGGGCTCGGCTTCACTGTTCAGCTGACTTTTAAGTTGATTATGGCCTTGGTCCTAATCTCTGCTTCTCGAGGGTATAAATAGCATGGGTGACATGGCTGGTATTAAAACTGGAGCAACTGGAGTTGTCTAGCTTTGGTTCACGGCTGGATTTGTCCACTGCTACTTCTGCTAAAATCAGATCGGGTGGCAAGAGTGTCCTAAGGGATGTACAAAAGAGAGAAGCAATACGCTTCCAGCCCTTAGGCTTGGGATCTCTGTCATGCCGTAGAGCAGACGTGGAAATGAAGGATACAGATGTGACCAGAGAGCGCTTGTTCAGATTCAACAGGAATCCTTTGCTGAAGGCACAGGTTGTGGGGAAGGCTGGGACAAAACAGATGTGGCATGTTAAGGAGAAAGGAGGGGCTGTTTCCAACTAGGCCCAGGTTCCTCACCTCACCACTTTCTCTCCCCCCCACCCCTTCCACTGAGGAGGTCATAGAATAGAATCATAGAGTTGGAAGGGACCACCAGGGTCATCTAGTCCAACCCCCTGCACAATGCAGGAAATTCACAACTACCTCCAGTGACCCCTACTCCATGCCCAGAAGATGGCCAAGGTGCCCTCCCTCTCATGATCTGCCTAAGGTCATAGAACCAGTATTGCTGACAGATGGCCATCTAGCCTCTTCTTAAAAACCTCCAGGAAAGGAGAGCTTACCACCTCCCGAGGAAGCCTGTTCCGCAGAGAAACCACTCTGTTAGAAAATTCCTCCTAATGTCTAGACGGAAACTCTTTTGATTTAATTTCAACCCATTGGTCTGACCTTCAGGAGCAACAGAAAACAACTCGGCACCATCCTCTATATGACAACCCTTCAGGTACTTGAAGATGGTTATGTCACCTCTCAGTCTTCTCTTCAGGCTAAACATACCCAGCTTCTTCAACCTTTCCTCATAGGACATGGTCTCCAGACCCCTCACCATCTTTGTTGCCCTCCTCTGAACATGTTCCAGCTTGTCTACATCTTTCTTAAATCGTGGTCAAACACAGGCGTCTCACCTTGCAGCCTTATTTTCTGTTCCGGCTAAATCCCGCCGTTTTGCAAGACCTGGTGCCTGAAAATGGGAATGATGGATCTTGCTCTCCTCACCTTACTGCCTGCTGTTCTGCAAAAATCCAGAATAAAATTCAGAAGGTCCTTGTCAGCGTCCGTCCCGTCCTGTCCCCCTCCCGCCGCTCCATATTATTTCTCAAAAGTTTCTGGGGGTGATTTCATAGTAATGTGAAACCCTCTGCTGCTAACTGTCACCATGCAGCCATATTCACTGTGAGTCATGCGATAGCTTTGAGGAAGGGCATGTTGTTCAGACTAGGGGAATTGCCTTGCTTGACTTGAGCGTTTTAGTTCTTTTACATAACACATTTCTTCTTCCCACAGGTGCTACTTGTGCCTTGGCCATTCCTTTGTTTATAATTTGTAATTACTCAGGCTATATCTTTAATTATATGCTGGTTCCTGCCCTCAGGTACATGACCTTCACAACTCCTCCCAGTCCTCCAACGCTTTGCTTCCAAGGAACCACTACATGGTGTTATGCAGGTGCTAATCAGCTCTTCTCGCTGTAGGCAGGTTGTGTTTCAGCCATAAATGAAAGGTCTCTACGCAACTGTTATCTCGCTGCTCCGTTTCAAAGGAGACAGCAAATCCATGAGGTGTCCCTGCCGGTCTGCCTCCACATTTTCCCAGCGTGCTGGAGGCAGCGATAGGTGAAGAAGGGGGGTAATCCTCTCCGTGCCGGTCGCAAAAACTCTTGCTGGCTTGCGTACACTTGGACACACACACACACCGGCAGAGGCGTGTCAACCCAGCACACGCACACACCCTATCCCTCCCCTTTCCTGCGGGGCTGCCTGTCACCTGATCCACCGACGCTCTCAGTCCTTCCTTTCCTGGCCCGAGAGAAAGTTTTGCCTTGAACATGCCTCAGTTCACTGTGACCAAGGTGGAAGATGATGAAGAGGGGGAAGTGGGCGAAGGTGGGCACCAAAGAGCCGCTATGGGGCAGGTCTGGAAGCCCAGTGATACTACGATGTCAGGTGAGCCGGTTAGATGGGAAGATTCCCCTCCTGAGATGAAGACTCTCCCTCCTTCTACTTTACCTCCCCCCCCAACAGTGTTTCACTTGAGAAGCTTTGGTATGAAGTAATGTTTAATCTCTTTTAACCGGCCTCATTTCTCATCCTCCATTTCCCAGTCTTCGCCAGCACATGCCTCTGCTTTTGTTTCCAGCTCTGTGTTATATGGCCAGATTTCCCATCCCTGAACTCTGTAGCTTTTCAGTTGGGTCCTTTCCCACCGCCAAGCCTCGTGTAACCCATTGACAGCTTCCCTGAGAGAATTCTCCGGGTTGAACTTTAGTCAAACAGTAACTACATGCTGGGAGGCCGACTACTGAAAATGGGGCAGAAGTGCAATTGAGCCACGGAAGCCACGTGCGGCTAGGAGGTTCACTTCCTACTCTTGGAAGCAAATGGGATCCCGGAGGGATACAACAAGGCAGCCCATGCATGCAGGGTTCCTGGGTTCTGGTTTCAGCTTCAGGATGGGAATGGAGTCTGGAGCAGAGGTTCTCAAGCTGTGCTCCAAGGAGCACTTGGTGCACTGTGAAACATCTAGTGCTCCATGACAAGATTGGAAAGAAAAATACTACTGTCATTCAGTTTAATATATAGGTGCTAGGTGAAAATTAGTGCTCTGTGATGAATTTCTCTCCTGAAATGTGCTCCCTGACTCAGAAAGTTTGGGAAACTGGTCTAGAGCAATGAAAAGCTGTATTGTGATTCCTGAGTTTTTGTAGTCTATCTAGGAGTCAGGGCAAGGTAGACAGGAGACAGGATCAGCTGATGACATTAATTACTGAAAGGATGTTCTGTTGTGCCTTTCTAGGCCTCTCCTTTTTCATAAATTAAGCACAAAAACACTTGGTTAGTAAGTAACTGGGCCTTGGTATGAGTTAAGCTTTCATTCTTATCCGGGTTTCTATCCATTCGGAGCATCTTCACTTACTGCATCTACAAACGTGTTCTGCATGACTATGTCTTCTCTCTAATGCCAATGGTCGCTGCATGTCTTTCCCAAACAAGCCATATCTGCAGAACGTTTTCACTTCCTTGGGTTGTGTTTAGTTTGACGGACCCCTTCCTCTCCTTCTCTGCTGATGCCCATCCCTTTGGGTTTCTGCCGTTGCTGACGTCCCCGAGATTCTCACCTGTCTTCTTGGCTCCAGCGTGAAGCCTCCATGTGGAGTAGGACCGCAGGCTCTTTGCTGCTGTTTTGGCTCTGAGAACGGAGGGGCAGGCTGCACAATGGATTTTCAAACTGGGTGCATCTCTGGTGTCCCTCCCCCCCATTATCTCCTTTAGCCCATTCTCAGCCAGCCTTTGCTCCCTTGCTCTCTGAGTGGTGGGAACTAGCCCTCGGCAGCAGAACTATTTAAAGATGCTATCAGCACCAACAAGGCCTTTAATTTGCTAAATGAAAGTTTTCCTCAGGGCTATGATCACTGTTGTTGCTGTCCCCATAAAAGCCTCCTTTCCATAGCCTGAACCTTCAGATGCCCTTCTTAAACTTTTTCCACTCGCGGCCCCTATTTCGCCCGAGAAATTTTTTACGCGACCCCAGGTGTATAGGTATATAATATAGGTATACAAATCAAACATTTACTGATCATAAAGAATTTATTTTTAAACAATTCTTTGGTATCCATATAATTTTACCTTGTACTGTTGGCAAATTTTTTGCAACCCCCACATTCAGTTACCCACAGTGTAAGAAGCTTTGGTCTAGGTAACAGGGGAGTGGCATTGTTCACAAAGAACTGATTTTATCTTTTATGATACACCTTGAGTCTCACTGAGAATGGACGGATTATAAATGAAGCAAATAAATACACTTTTGACCTCTTTTGTGCGTTGCCCACCATTATTGTGGGTCTAGCAGCTATTACTTTGGGGTGTTTTGTTTTTTTGTTTTTTGCAAAATGCTTTAAAATACTTCCCTAATTCATCATCGCAACAACCCAGCATCAATTCATTTTTATGCACATTTTACTCATCGGGAACTGTGGCTGGGAGACACTGACTTGACCAAGACCACCCACAGAGTTTTCATGATAGTATTTGGGATCTGCACCCAGATTTTCCAAGTCTGTCCCTGCGGCCTCTTTGGACTGAAGGCTGACAACAGGTGTGCTTGGAATCAAGGTGTCCTGGATCGTTTTATTAACAGTGAGAGGAAAGGAAGCCTAGAGGGCTGGAGGCAAGTACATTTAATTTTGTTGGAACGCTGGAATTTCCCCAGGACTCACCTTAAGACCCAAAAAAATAATAATTCAAATGTACAGTCATCCTGCCAAGTTTTCTTCATGTGGTCCCGTTGTACTCACTTGTAGCTACAATTATATGGAGGAAGTAGTATGTGAAGCCAAAGTACATGCACACACCACAATTATGTCTACTAGCTGTATAGCTGGATATCTGCCCTGTCCATGCAAGTGATACACAAATGATGTCAGCTACTATGGAACACTTAAAACTGCAGAAGCAGGTGTTGTGCTAGAGAACCCTTGATTTGTGTGTGTATTTTTATTAGCTTTGGTTCGTGATAGATGGGTGACCTCACACCATGCAGCAATTGTCAGGGATGCTCTAGGCCAGAGGTTCCCAAACTGTGCTCCAAGGAGCACTTGGTGCTCCGCGAAGCATCTCCTAATTCTCCGTGAAGAGATTGGAAAGAAAAATACTACTGTTGTTAGGTTTAATATATAGGCGCTAGGTGAAAATTAGTGCTCCGTGATTAATTTCTCTCCTGAAAAGTGCTCCATGACTCAAAAAGTTTGGGAACCTCTGCTGTAGGCTGATCCTGCATTAAGCAGGGCGTTGCACTAGATGGCCTGTATGGCCCCTTCCAACTCTATGATTCTATAATCCAGCTAACTTCATGTGGGTTCTGGCCAAGAAAGCTGTGATCTGGTGACATGGATTTTATGTATATTTACCTATATCTAAAAATCTCTCTTAAGGCCTACCCATTGACCTCCTACCGCTTTGCTACCTCCTCACCTTCTTTGCGGCAGCCCTTGTTGACAGCTGTCAGAGATGTCAAGTATAATCTCTTGGAGTGGGAACTCATCTCGGAACATGGGATTTCCTATTCTGCCATGGGAGGGAAAGATTCTAGCATATTACATGAGAGGTGGAAAGGTTACAGTGGCTGAAACAGGGAAGGGTGAGATTAAAAAAAATATAACCGGTTCTATTTCAAAAGCTCAGAGTAGATTATAACAGCCGTATAATGAGCATGGGAGGTGAGTAAATGTAGCACATACAGTGTGTGGAGTCAGGTTCCTCTTGGGAGTGCTGCATTCAAAACTCTCATTATGGACTAACTTGACAGCCTTGGGCAAAGAAGAGGAGAATACATGTTTACTAACACCACTAAATTGCATCTTCTTGCTCGGGAAAGGTTTTAGGGTTCCCATTTTACCCACAGGGGCTGAGAAAGTTATTTCATAGAAAAGAATCATAGAGGTGGAAGGGACCGCCAGGGTCTTCTAGTCCAACCCCCTGCACAAGGCAGGAAATTCACAACTACCTCCCCCCCATACCTCAGTGACCCCTACTCCCAGCCCAGAAGATGGCCAAGGTGCCCTCCCTCTCATCATCTGCTTAAGGTCAAAGAATCAGAATTGCTGACAGATGGCCATCTAAAACATCCAGGGAAGGAGCGGTCACCACCTCCCGAGGAAGCCTGTTCCACTGAGGAACTGGTCTAAAAGTTAGAAAATTCTTCCTAATGTCTAGCCAGAAACTCTTTTGATTTAATTTCAACTCGTTGGTTCTGGTTCGACCCTCTGGGACAACAGAAAACATCTCGGCACCATCCTCTATATGACAGCTCTTCAAGTACTTGAAGATGGTTATCATATCCCCTCTCAGTCTTCTCAAGCTTGCTCTTTTATGCCAGATGTTAGTAATCCTTAATAAGTACCAGCCACTAATTGTATGACCCCTGTGATCCACAGAGATTACAATTGTCTTTCTACACATAAGCAAGTGTTGCAATATCTAGCTTTCTATTATTGGTTCCATGTTTCACATTGTTAGCCGTTTTGGGTGCTTTTCCTGGACAGAAAGGTGGGATATACATACCAAATAAATATAATTAAACAAGTGCTGATTGTGGTGAAATTAGTGTTTCACATCTGTTCAGGGTCATCAAATCCTCGTTATGCATGTGTTGTATGGAGCTTGGGAGCCTTTTGAACATTAAAACTGCTACAGAAAGCTGCTTTTGGATCTATAGTCAACCTCAGAATGGTACCTGAAGAACAACAATCAGCTTCTTAACACTGGCTCTCAGACTGAGTAATGCATTTGCATACCCCTAGCATGACGACTTCTAAACCCAACCCTTTTCTCTGTTTCTATAAAATGCCACATTCTCTAACAAGTTGATTGTTAGCTTACTGCGGACAAGCTGGAACAGAAACCCTCTTCAGGTCAAACCGAGATGTCACGTATACACCCTTCTGGGGCCGGAAATGCCCAAATCCCTGCAGTCTCCATCAAAATCTTCATTCATCCTAGGCAGATTGAATCTCTGTGTTCAGACAATGAACAGAAACAATGCGCTCTGTGTTAGGCATTGGTACTAGCTCAACAGACAAAGGATGCTTCTGCTGAATCTAGGTGGCTAGCAGCCAAAACATGCCAATGGGGCAGGAGAATCTGCCAAGAATAGGGGAGCTGACAGGAGTGAGAATAGATCGGTGAATGGGAGTGCAGTATCAGTGCATGATCTCACGTACACAGGTCATGTTATGGTCTCCCCAAAATGGTTTGTCTGTTAAGGTGTTCCCATGTGCTTTCCTTTTCCTTTCCGAACTTGATCGTTGCATATTAATCCGCTTACTGGTTTGCAACTAGATCCTCTAGTCTTCATTTTGCCTCTTCACCACTGTCAACTGCTCCACAGAAGAAGAAGAGTTGATTTTTATATGGGGAGGGACTGTGGCTCAGTGGTAGAGCCTCTGCTTTGCATGCCGAAGGGCCCAGGTTCAATTCCCGGCATCTCCAGTTAAAAGGACTAGGCAAGTAGGTGATGTGAAAGAGCTGTGCCTGAGACCCTGGAGAGCCGCTGCTGATCTGAGCAGACAATACTGACTTTGATGGACCAAGGGTCTGATTCAGTATAAGGCAGCTTCATCTGCTCATGCCGACTTTCTCTATCACCTAAGGAAGAATCAAACTGGCTTACAATCGCCTTCCCCTCCCCACAACAGGCACCCTGTGAGGTAGGTGGGGCTGAGAGAGCTGTGACTAGCCCAAGGTCACCAAGATGGCTTCATGTGTAGGAGTGGGGAAACCAACCCGGTTCACCAGATTAGCCTCTGCCGCTCATGTGGAGGAGTGGGGAATTTTATATCAATAGGCATTTCTTCTGTTGGCTTTCCTGTAGAGTACTTCCCCCTGTTCTAGGCCTAATCCAGTCTCTTGGGGGACACACACAAAAATCACCATAACATGCAATGAAACAAACACACTATATAGTGATTGATTGAAAGTCCAAGGAAAATGGCAGTAATCACATAAATTGTAGTAAAACCAAAGAGTCAGCAGACCCATCAGCAGCACACATAGATTACCAAAAGACCATTTGAAATTAAAAAACAACCTTTACCAGATGCTTAAAAGCAAGCAATAGGTGGACCTGACAGGCCTCTCAACAGAAGAATTTACTGAGCTCTTCATCCTTAAACGTTGCAAATTGATTTGTAAATGGCAGCAGCAAATGATTTGCAGCCCCCCTAAATACATGAACGGACCAGTGTTTAAGTGCCACGTTCCAGATTGCTTTGCCAGGTCTTCCTTCTGAGGCTCTAGCAACATACAGCCACTGATTTTTAATCCATTTTAGATGATGAAAGTCTTTTATCTTCCCCTACAGTGTACTCTACCAACTTGGCAACAATCACTTTTTGCCTCTCCCCCCCTTTTGTTGTCATTGGGGGTTACCACACTTGTATTCCCAGCGATGTATTAAGAGTTTGAAAATGTTATAAAAAATACAGTTCGCACTTTCTATGTGTTCCCACCGATGTATTAAGAGTTTGAAAATGTTATAAAAAATACTGTTCGCACTTTGGCCCCTTTAGCTGTGAAGACGTCTTCCAACCATTTATAAGCCGTGGTATCCAAAAGCCCTTTTAAAGCGATGTTTTTTATAACATTTTCAAACTCTTTACATCACTGGTAATACAAAGTGCGGTAACCCCCATTATCTGTCCCAACCTCAAACTGTTTCCCCAAAACAACTCGCTGTAACTTTCCCTCAAGTATTAACTGTTTAATCTCTTGACCCTGTGAGACCTGTGTGTTACCAAACCTTATCTTTATAGCACTATATGACCTGCCAATCTGAGCCTGTTCAGGCCAGTTGAGTGGAACAAAGAGACTTGCTGGGTGATCTCAATTCCGCATAAGGTCTCTTCACTATTAAAGGAGGTAGGCATCTGCTTGTTCCTGGGAGAGAAAAAACACACCATTCAGGCAGGGATGGCTTAAGTCAGCTTTAGACCAGTCTCGGTTCTTCTCTTTGGGGAAGGTAGAAGAAGAAGAGTTGGTTTTTATATGCCGACTTCCTCTACCGCTTAAGGAAGAATCAAGCCAGTTTACAATCGCCTTCCCTTCCCCCACCCTACAACAGACACCCTGTGAGGTAGGTGGGGCTGAGACAGTGTGACTAGTCCAAGGTCACCCAGCTTGCTTCATGTGCAGGGGTGGGGTATCCAACCCAGTCCACCAGATTAGAGTCCGCCGCTCATGTGGAGGAGTGGGGAATCAAACCTGGTTCTCCAGATCGGAGTCCACCGCTCCTAACCACCGCTCTTAACCACTACACCACGCTGGCTGGTAGTTGAACATGTAATAGCAGATCATCTGCAGGCACAGCTAGATGGTACATTCTTGGTCAATTTAAATCAAACTTGCAGCATTTTCATGGCGCTGAGACAACATTACCATAGAGACAACCTATGTCTGAAGTTGGCAATTGCAGCTCTTTCCTTTTTGATATTTTTGGATTGCTCAGCAGATTTTTGATACAGTGAACCATGTAATTCAGTTAAACTGGCTTGAAAATTGGCAGGGCTACCGAATTTGACTCTTGCGTGGTTCTTTTCTTGTTTGTTGGAACACACTGCAGGCACAATCTAATGCAGAGTTATTCTAGTCCTAAATGGCCTTTGAATGAAATAACTCTTTGTGGGCTTGCACTGTTAGTGGGTCATTACTAATGCTAGTCCAGCTTCCTGGGTATTCCACAGGGCTAGTTTTTTTAATATCTCAAATGCTGTTTAACATCTGTATGAAGTCTATGGGAGAGATCATCCAGATATGTACGCTGCTGACTCCAAACCCTGTGTTTCATTAAAACCGTAGGAATAATCCAGGGGTTTTAGGGCTGTAGTCAAGCAATGAGGTTAAACAGTCTAAAATTGAGTCTCTACAAGATTAAAAAAAATAATGCTGGCAGATTGTCGCTGTGCTTTGAGGAGGATACCCTAGGGTTGCCAACCTCCAGGTGGTGGCTGGAGATCTCCCACTATTACAACTGCTCTCTGGGCGACAGAGATCAGTTCAGCTAGAGAAAATGGCTGCTTTGGAAGCTGGATTCTTTGGCATTATACCCCATTGGAGTCCCTCCCCAAACCCCACCCTCTTCAGGCTCCACCCCCCCCAAATCTCCAGGTATTTCCCAATTTTCTTAACAGGATACCTTTTAATCTGGCACATCCAATCAGAATCTGTGCTTGGCAAACACCCTACCTGGCCCTGCCCATTTTCTAAAAACACTTGGTGGGCTCCAGGAACCACATCGGAGACTCCTGGTTCAGAGGAAATGCTACCTCTGAACATGAACATCCTGGTCTGACATCATGGGTACTAGCCACTGGTAGACCTGTCTTTTATGAGTTTGTCTAATCTCTTCATAAAGACATCTGAGTCCATAGCCATCATCACATTGTCTGGCAATGAATTTTGTAAGTTAATTGTGTGAAGAACTGCTTTCCTTTGTTTGGCACTGATACACTTCTAATCGATTTCATTAGGTAACCCAAGCTTAAAATAGAGGGCCCACAGAGAGAGAGAGAAGGCGGCCATATTGTGCCTCTTGAACCAGTCTAACAGGGCATTCTTACGGAGAGTTACTCCAGTCTAAGCCCATTCATTTCAGTGGGCTTAGACTGGAGTAACTCTCCTTAGGCATTGCAAGAAGACCAATTCAGAAGTGGTGAATATGTCAAGAAGAAGTTTACATCTGTCACAGCCACAGTTTGTGCCTGTGTGGAAAGAAAAGCAAGGGCCAAGTCCACTTCTCCCAGGAGCCCACCTCTTTAGAGCCTCCTTGCAAAACAACCCATCATCTTTGTCCCGTTGGATTATTGATTGCTTTCAATAGGAATGGGTGTAAATAGTTCACAGCATAACATGAAAGGTCCTCTGAATATTCTCAGAGTTATTCCGCCGGGCCTATAATTGAGGACAGCCGCAAGAAGAAGATCCATCTTTATTGGCCTCCCCATCCCGTCCCCTTTTTGAAATCTTGGGGCTGATCAGCTAATATTTGTCGTTGTGGCACCTAGGGTAGTTATGGCCATCTGAGTAGGGGTTTTAATGATTATGGTTTTAAGGATGTTTTAGATGTATTCTGGAGGTAATCTGTTTTTAATCTTTGTTATCCGCCCTGAGCCTGGCTCGCTGGGGATGAGGGTGGGTTATAAATTTGAATAAATAAATTAATTAAATAAATAAATCCTAGCTATTTCTGGTTTTGAAATTTTACCAAAAGGTCCATTATCTTTTTACACCATTTCTTTTCCTTTGCTGATGTGGGTTGTGGGAAGAATAAAAGCCATTTTTGAGGTGAGCTGCCCTGGGGGTTGGGGGTGGGTACCCAGTCAATCCCTTGCTCTTCCCATTTTCTGTTTATTTTGCAATTCATTTTTTTTCTCATCTGTTTTGATTTTTCAGATGTGAGTCAAACCTCCATCACAGGGGAACAGTATCAGCTCTTAGGTACGGTATTGCAGAGGAGTCTTGCATGTCTGTGGTGTGTGTGTGTGTGTGGTGTGTGCGGTGTGTGCTTGTGTGTGTGGTATGTGTGTGTGTGTCTATGCTTGTTGTCCCCTGTTAAGACCTTCAAAGTTGCTTGCGTGAGTGCCTGTTTGTTTCTTTGTCACCTACAGCTGTATTGGTGATAGCTGATGAGTTCTCTGTGTTTGTGTCATTAAATGAAAGAAGTAAAATTCATGCCACCGTTCTCTGCTGAGGACACTCATGCAGGTAGCCACGTTTATAGCCACTTGCTTGGGGAATAAAGGTTGTCTCCAGGCAAGCAGGCAGGAAAAGTTTGCAAAAGTTGGTGTCTCCCTCCCCACTTTCAAGGCACAAATGATGGGCATGGAGACTGCCAGCTAGCAAATATTTTTGTGGGCCTCGCAATTTCTGTGGGAGGGAAGGTGGCATGGTATAGCCCAATCCCGGCGGATTTTGGAAGTTAAGCAGGGTCAGGACTTGGTTGGGAGACCGCCAAGGAAGGCTCTGCAGAGGAAGGCAATGACAAGCCACCTCTGCTTCTCACTTACCTTGAAAGTTCCTTGCTGGGGTTGCCATAAGTCAGCTGCAACTCGACAACACATACGAATGTAGTAATTTCTCTGGCCTATTTGTTTGCAAATAGAAGACCCAACAAGAGATGGATTGACTCTATAAAGGAAGCCACGGCCCTCAATTTGCAAGACTTGAGCAAGGCTGTTAAAGATAGAACGTTTTGGAGGATTCATAGGGTCGCCAAGAGTCGGAAGCAACTTGATGGCACTTAACACACACATTTGTTTGCAAGACTCTTTTAAAGGATGCGACTTCTACTGTAGACTTCTGTTCATGCTAGATCAGGGATGTCAAACTCATTTGTTACGAGGGCCAGATGTGACATAAATGTCATTTGGTCAGACTGGGCCGTGCCTCGCCAGCCCAGATTGACAGTAGGGGGGTGGCTGCCTCGGCTGCCGGGGGGGGGGGGGGCAGATTAGACTCTCGAGAGGCTGGATCCACACACACCCCAGCCATATGTTTGACACCCCTGTGCCAGATTCTTGGAACATTCACCCTCAGCATCAGTTATGTTCCCTGCAGGAGACTGCCATTTGTAAGCTGTGTTTTCTTAGTGCTCTCCTTTGTAGAACAAAGGTGCCATTGAATTCCGCCCAGCATTATACCTAAACACTAAGAAATGCTGTGCTGTTATGTAGGGGCCTGCTTGTGGCAAAATAACCACCCCAACTCATTTTAACAGATCATAGGCTCTTGGGAATTGAAAGTGAGTCAGCAATCTTTGGAATGGTCAAGGTCCTCTCTGTTTCCCTTCCCTTCAGCCTGGGACAGTCAGTTGTTTTAAGCAATCTCTGATATGCGGAACTACGGCGATTAGAGTCCCCTTGAGATGCACAGTTGGCAAAGGCATAGAGCACAACCTAGAGAAGCCCTATATGGTCTTTTCTGTATTAGAATTGGCATTTTCTGGTAGCCAAGTTTGTTTTTTAAACATGGGCCTCCAGACCTCACCTGGAAATCTTGGGGCTGCATGCCTGTGTGCCCTTTTCCGAGGGCTGTGGGGAGGGGCTGTGGCTCACTGGTAGAGCATCTGCTTGGCATGCAGAAGGTCCCAGGTTCAATTCCCAGCATCTCCAGTAAAAGGGACTGGGCAAGTAGGTGATATGAAAGACCTCTGCCTGAGACCCTGGAGAGCCGCTGCTGGTCTGAGTAGACGATACTGACTTTGATGGACTGAGGGTCTGATTCAGTATAAGGCAGCTTCATGTGTTCATTTGAACTTAACTGCCGACAGTTCTGTTCTGCTCCACGCAGATGGCATGAGAAAAGACATCTCATGAGTAGGGTTGCCAGGTCCCTCTTCTCAACTGGAGGCAGGTTTTGGGGCGGAGCCTGAGGAGGGTGGGGTTTAGGGAGGTGAGGGACTTCAATGGCATAGAGTCCAATTGACAAAGTGGCCGTTTTCTCCAGGTGAACTCATCTCTATCGGCTGGAGATCAGTTGTAACAGCAGGAAATTGCCAGCTACTACCTGGAGGTTAGAAAAAAGTGGTAATCTCAACACTATATGAACACAGAGCCCACGTGCTGCTTATTCTCTTAGACTACCTGGAGGTTGGCAACCCTTCTCATGAGGTTTATTATACCCCTTTGGTTGTGGAGGGAAGCAGGGTGGGCTGTAAAACCAGCCCAGGCAGATGCCCAGATCTCATGCCTCAGGCTTGACGGGTAGGGCTCTGCAGGGATTGTTCTGGTTGTCGCTTGGGGCGAAGCCCGCGCCTCTGATTTGCTTACATTTAGAAGAGCGTTTTGCCGCGCCCTCAACCTTCTCGCTTATCCACCTCTTGGACGGGAAGGGCGGAGGAGAGAGAGGGATATTCTCTCACGTGGAGCATAAACGCTGGGGGTGGGGACTGCACGTGCTGATGTGGGTGGTTTGGAGGCCGGGCAGCATATCTGAGTTTTCTGCATTTGGAGGGGATTGAGGAGGGGGGAATGGATGACAGTGAGCTAGGGTTGCCAGGGCCCTCTTTTCCACCGGCGGGAGTTTTTTTGGGGCGGAGCCTGAGGAGTGCGGGGTTTGGGGAGGGACTTCAATGCCATAGAGTCTAGTTGCCAAAGCTGCAATTTTCTCCAGGTGAACTGATCTCTTATCGGCTGGAGATCAGTTGTAATAGCAGGAGATCTCCAGCTAGTACCTGGAGGTTGGCAACCCTACATGTTGGGTTTCCAGGTTCCTCTTGGCCACCAGTGGGAGGTTTTTGGGGCGGAGCCTGAGGAGGGCAGGGTTTGGGGAGGGACTTCATTGCCATAGAGTCCAATTGCCAAAGCGGCCATTTTCTGCAGGTGAACGGATCTCTATTGGCTGGAGATCAGTTGTCATAGCAGGAGATCTCCAGCTAGTACCTGGAGGTTGGCAGCCCTACAGTGAGCTGAGGTGTGAGCAGGCCTTAGGACCCCTGGGTCCTCCTAAACCTTTGCATTAAGCAGTAAAACTTTGGGTTTTGAAAAATCTATTTTGTAGCCTTAGGGTTTGCATAAAAAATATTAAAATGTAGTTGAATGCAAAAAATGACTCAGCAAGTAAAAAAAGCTGTGGAGCTTCATTAGCTTTCTCAAGAGATCCTCTGCCTCCTCTCCTGCCCCCAGCTGACTTTTCACAATAAGAATATTGTAGGAGGAGTACAACGTGCCAGTCAACCTTAGTCTGGCATAGGCCATGTTCCTGAAAATCACATGCAAAGTGCTTTTAAGTGCACTGAACAGTTCACATCAGCACATTTCCAATGTAACCCTTGCTAGTGACAGTAAATGATTGTATTTGGGTGGGTGGGGAGTAGCTCACCTGTAGAGCATCTGCTTGGCATGCAGAAGGTCCCAGGTTCAGTCCCTGGCATCTCCAGTTAAAGGGACTGGGCAAGTACGTGATGTGAAAGACCCCTGCCTGAGACCCTGGAGAGCCGCTGCCTGTCTGAGCAGACAATACTGACTTTGATGGACCCAGGGTCAAATTCAGTATAAGGCAGCTTCATGTGCATGTGCCAGCATGTGGAAGCAGCCTCCTTTTCCCAGTAGCTTTCCCCCCTTTTCCTTCACACCCTGACCCACTGCTCAGCTCAGATCCTGCTCTCTTTGAGGGCATAGCAATTGCTGCCCTGGGTGAATTCTTATCACTAGCTGAGCAGGCAAAGAACTATTTGCACTCCTAGGAGGATCTGGAATGTTTCCTAGTCTCAGTGCCTAGAGCCTTGAAGGTCAGTGGCTGGGAAAATAATTCAAAATCGCTGGCTGCCTGTGCCCTCCTCTTTTTTCCCCTTCTGAGCTCTCTCTTTTTGGTCCCAGATCCTGGGCACAAGAAGGACCCCCATGCCTATCTCAACAACACCAACTATGAAGATGGCGACGAATTCTTTGACAAGAATTTGGCACTCTTCGAGGTGAGCGTTACTCTTTGCCGACAGCGGTAGTGTTCCCACCTTTCTTTCCTCTTCTTCTGTTATATTTGTTCCTGTGTGTACCCGTTAGGGTTGCCAGGTCCCTCTTTGCCACCGGCGGGAGGTTTTTGGGGTGGAGCCTGAGGAGGTCGGGGTTTGGGATGGGGAAGGACGTCAATGCCATAGAGCCCAATGGCCAAAGTGGCCATTTTCTCCAGGGGAACTCTCTCTGTCGGCTGGAGATCAGTTGTAATAGCAGGAGATCTCCAGCTAGTACCTTGAGGTTGGCAACCCTAGTATCCATCCTTGTACGTTTTCACTGACAATTTGGGGGCTCACAAGCAACTGTGGGGGGAGGGGAGTGAGATAAACAATTGGGAATGTTCACTCCTTCCCCAATCCAAATTTCTCCCTCTAGGATACTGTAAGCTCTTAGGAGCTTGAGTAGGCCAATTTTTTCACCTCCCTTTTTCCTTCCTCCACATGTGCTCTCAATTTTTATTCCTCTTGAAGCTCACCCTGTCCACATCAGGCAGTTTTTTTGGGGAGGGGGGTGGTCCTTATCTGTAGAAAGCCCTACCTCACTGTGAGTTGCATAATTTTGCTGCTTTTATTATTGATATGACCCCCGCACACACACTGTACTATACTATACAGAACCAGCATGGTATAGTGGTTAAGTGTGGTGGACTCTAATCTGGAGAACCGGGTTCGATTCCCCACTCCTCCACATGAAACCCTGCTGGGAGACCTTGGACTAGTTGTAGTTCTCTCAGAACTCTCTCAGCCCATGCGGAGGCCGGCAACTGCAAACCACCTCCGAACATCTCTTGCCTTGAAAAGCTGTGGCTTGACTGCATTTTCCACCGCTATTGGATCTAGTAAAACAGTAGTGATATATCATTCCTTCTTTGTTCCCAGGATAATGTTAGTCCTGCACGGAAAAAAGTGCAGGATTAGGAGCCGGGCACACAAAATCTGCGTCCTGAAAATGTTGGCTTTTTTAAAAAATAGGCATATTTCTACCCCTGATGTAGAGTGTGGACAATATTTAGATTAAATTTCAAAAGGCAGATGAGGACTCCGATGGTTAAGCAGCAGGATTCAGGGCCCTGCATTGTTCCATCCGCATAAGTAGTAGAAAAAGGACAATTTATGCCTAATTTATATAGATTGCTCAGTTATAGCGCAGAGGGCACTCAGCTTGCTTTATATGCATCCAGAGCGCCTAATGTGCCCTATTTCTTTCACCTGTTTGCCTTCCCTTGTCTCCCTTCTCTCACCTGCTATAGTCACAATAGCATCTAATGAATCCCGGATTTGTCTTTCTTAAGGGGATTTTCCGTAGCCATATGCCGTAACTTCTGCTGCCCTCCCTCTTGCTTGGCAGGAAGAGATGGACACCCGGCCCAAAGTGTCCTCCCTGCTCAACCGTATGGCCAACTACACCAACCTCACGCAGGGGGCCCGGGAGCACGAGGAGGCTGAGAACATCCCCCCGGGCAAGAAGAAGCCCACGAAGGTGAGTAGTTCGATAACCAAGACTGGGGGCACCTTCTTAGCACTGAGACCACTGGGGGAGGGGGAGAAGGTACCTGGTGTTTAACATCAGGATGGCAAAGGTAGTGATAGTTTCTCAGAAGCCCTGTTACAAACATCTCTTTGTAAGAAATAGCCAATGCATATTCACTTCACAAGAGAGCCAGCGTGGTGGAGTGGTTAAGAGCACTGGTTTGGAGCAGTGGAGTCTGATCTGGAGAACCAGGTTTGATTCCCCTCTCCTCCACATGAGTGGCGGAGGCTAATCTGGTGAACTGGATTTGTTTCCCCGCTCCTACACACGAAGCCAGCTGGGTGACCTTGGGCTAGTCACATCTCTATTAAGAGCTGTCTCAGCCCCACCTACCTCACAGGGTGTCTGTCGTGGGGAGGGGAAGGTGAGTGTAAACTGGTTTGAGTCTCCCTAAGTGGTAGAGAAAGTCAGCATATAAAAACCAACTCTTCTTCTGAAACTGAATATCAGTCCCTCGATAAATATGAATGTGAGTCACATATTGAGTAGTACAAGCATTGAAAGTAACATGAGAATGACCCAAAATACGCATCAAGAAAAAGCAAGTGTACTCTGTACACAGATTGTACGTTTGTTCACCGTAACTTGTGAATGGGGCTAGAAGTTGTTCTGCACCTGTCTTTATGGAGGCTTGGCAGACCACAAATAGGAGCTTCTTCTGAAAGCATGAATAGATCTTTTGGCCGAGCGACGGGCGGAGAGCGAGGCTGGGCTGGCTGAGGACGAGGCTCGCGGAAAGGTTGGTGCCAAAGCTCAGCGGCCCTCTTGCTGTTCTCCTTGCAGTCTCCGCAGATGGGCACCTTCATGGGCGTCTACCTGCCCTGCCTGCAGAACATCTTTGGGGTGATTCTCTTCCTGCGTCTCACCTGGGTGGTGGGAACTGCTGGCGTGCTGCAAGCCTTTGGCATCGTCCTCATCTGCTGTTGCTGTGTGAGTTTCCCTTCCGTGCCTTCTTCATTGTATCCTAGCCCTTAACGTTGGTCTTTTGTGTCTTACGGGGCAAGATCGCGGGAGGGAGGAATCCCCCAAACATAGATGGGAGGGGAGGAAGGCAACATTTTCTAACTCAACTGGGCCGCAGCGGATATGACAAATTAAAAATCATATAATAGCCTTCATATAATAGCCTTCCATCCTGCCAAGGTCAGTAAAATTAGTACCCAGCTTGCTGGGGATAAAGTGTAGATCTGAGGAAGGCGATGGCAAACCACCCCATAAACATAGGGGGTTACCGCATTATGTATTCCCAGTGATGTATTAAGAGTTTGAAAATGTTATAAAAAACATTGCTTTAAAAGGGTTTTTGGATGCCACAGCTAAAAATGGTTGGAAGACATCTTCACAGCTAAAGGGGCCAAACAGTGGGAACAGTATTTTTTATAACAGTTTCAGACTCTTAATACATCGCTGGGAATACGTAATGCGATAGCCCCCAGAGTCTACCTAGTAAATGTTGTGGTGTGACTTCACCCCATGGGTCAGTAATGACCCAGTGCTTTTCCCTTATAAGTGTGTCTGAATATCGGAAGTAGTGTTCCTTTTGCTACTGTTACAGGGTGGCACTTTTGGATTTCAAGTGGATGAATATTATCTGTGTTGTTGTTTTTTTGGTCTGCTATCCATTCTCATCTGACCAAGAGTGTTTGCCCATCTCAATGAGCAATAACCATCTTCAGGTACTTGAAGGGCTGTCATACAGAGGATGGTGCCAAGTTGCTTTCTGGTGACCCAGAAGGTCGGACCAGAACCAACGGGTTGAAATTAAATCAAAAGAGTTTCTGTCTAGACATTATGAAGAATTTTCCAACAGTTAGAGCAGTTCCTCAGTGGAACAGGCTTCCTCGGGAGGTGGTAAGCTCTCCTTCCCTGGAGGTTTTTAAGCAGAGGCTAGTTGGCCATCTGTCAGCAATGCTGATTCTGTGACCATAGGCAGATCATGAGAGGGAGGACATGTTGGCCATCTTCTGGGCATGGAGTAGGGGTCACTGGGGGTATGGGGGGGAGGTAGTTGTGAATTTCCTGCATTGGGCAGGGGATTGGACTAGATGACCCTAGTGGTCCCTTCCAACTCTATGATTCTATGATAAAGGAAAGGAGTTCTCACACTCCAGCGTTTTAACTGAATTGCCTGCAATAACGTCCCATAGGAAAAGGCAAGGAAGACATAAAACGAAACCAGAAATGTTCAAATAAGATTGAAAAATTGTAAGATGTTCTGCATTTTAAAAATTGTTTTTCTTCCAACCCCCCAACCCCCCTGGTGCCTTCTTAACTCCTTTTCAGACCATGCTGACTGCCATCTCTATGAGTGCCATTGCCACCAATGGGGTTGTGCCTGGTGAGTAACTAATCTGCACCGTAGCAGTGGTTGCAACGGGGTAGGAAGGAAGTGCAACCAGTAAGATTCCCCTCCCAAGCCCAGTCTCCCCGTCCCCTAGCTGCTTCTTTCTTTCCCGCCTGCAGCTGGAGGCGCATACTTCATGATCTCACGAGCCCTGGGGCCCGAGTTTGGAGGGGCCGTCGGGCTGTGCTTCTACCTGGGCACCACCTTTGCTGCCGCAATGTACATCCTCGGAGCCATTGAAATTTTCCTGGTAAGTGTTGAGCACCCTGGACGATCCATGCAGGGGAAGCATGCCTTCTGCTTGTGTGAAGCATGTACTGTGCCACTCGGCTGTAGCCCCTCTCCATATGATACAGACGATGTAGCTGGAGGCAGCCCCTATGCAGGGGGTTAGACTAGATGACCCTGGCAGTCCCTTCCAGCATGGTGTAGTGGTTAAGAGCAGATGACTCTAATTGGGGGACTCTAATCTTGAGAACCAGGTTTGAGTCCTCCACATGGGTGGTGGACTCTAATCTGGTGAATCGGATTGGCTTCCCCACTCCTACACTTGAAGCCAGCTGGGTGACCTTGGGCTAGTCACAGCTCTCTTAGAGCTCTCTCAGACCCAGCTACCTCACAGGGTGTCTGTTGCGGGGAGGGGAAGGGAAGGTGATTTTAAACTGGTTTGAGACTCCTTGAAGGTAGAGAAAATTGGGGTATAAAACCCAACTCTTCTTCTTCCTCTTCCTTTTCTTCCCTTTGTCCTCTTCCTCTTCCTCTTCTTTTTCTTCCTCTTCTTCCAACTTTATGATTCTATCAGAGCAAATGCTTCCAGCCATTCAAAATCCATGTCTCTTTTAATTGTCGCTCATCTGGTTCTCCCAGCGGTGATGCGCGTCCTCCCTCTCTCGCAGATGTACATTGCCCCCGAGGCAGCCATCTTCTACAGCGAGGATCCTCTGAAGGAACCGGCGGCCATGCTGAACAACATGCGTGTGTATGGCTCGGCCTTCCTCGTGCTCATGGTGCTCGTGGTGTTTGTGGGCGTGCGCTACGTGAACAAGTTTGCCTCCCTCTTCCTCGCCTGCGTCATCGTTTCCATCCTGGCCATCTACGCTGGTGCCATCAAGTCCTCCTTCGCACCTCCCAACTTCACGTAAGAGACCTGGGGGAAGGCTGACTTTTGCCTCCCCTCAAATCAGTCTCATGGTCACAGCAACCCCTCAGCAATGCTGGGAAGTGTAGTTTTATGATGTTGCTCAGAGTTCCTTCTCTTGTGACAGGGTGAGGAATCTCTGGCAACAGGGCTGCATGACTTCCCTGCTCATTCATAAAACCATAACTCCCCACATCCTGGGGTAGCGGGGAGTAAGGATCCTCAAAATGAGTGCATAGGCTTGAAATCAAACCAGGCTATTAATTGCATCTCTCCCTCACTTAGCGTGTGCATGCTGGGGAACCGCACCCTCTCCCAGCACCACATTGACGTCTGCGCCAAGACCCAGGAGCGTGACAACGTCACCATGACTACTCGCCTTTGGGCCTTCTTCTGCAATTCCAGCGATCGCCTCAACGCCTCCTGCGACGAGTACTTTCACCACAACAATGTCACTGTCATCCATGGCATCCCAGGACTGGCCAGTGGTGTTATTGCTGGTAAGAGAGATCTTTATTTTCCTCCTACCGAGGAATCTGTTGGGCTTTCCCATATCTGTGGGACCAACCCCAGCTGTATGCGCCCTCAAGGCAGCTCCGATTGACAGAACCGTTATTGCACAAGCTCTCACTTTCTCTGTGTACACATGAACACATGAAGCTGCCTTATACTGAATCAGACCCTTGATCCATCCAAGTCAGTATCGTCTGCTCAGACTGGCAGCAGCTCTCCAGAGTCTCAGGCAGAGGTCTTTCACATCACCTACTTGCCCGGTCCCTTTAACTGGACACGCCAGGGATTGAACCTGGGACCTTCTGCATGCCAAGCAGATGCTCTACCACTGAGCCACAGCCCCTCCCCAGTAGGAACACATGAAGCTGCCTTATACTGAATCAGACCCTTGGTCCATCACAGTCAGTATTTTCTACTCAGACCGGCAGCAGCTCTCCAGGGTCTCAGGCAGAGGTCTTTCTCATGCCTAGTCCCTAGTTGCATGCCTAGTCCCTACTTGCCTGGTCCCTTTAACTGGAGATGTTGGGGATTGAACCTGGGACCTTCTGCATGCCAAGCAGATTACCACTGAGCCATGGCCCCTCCCCAGCACCTGTACTGTGGAAAAGGCTTCCTGAGGATGTGAAGAAGGCCCCAACCTTACACAGGTTTTGAAACCCTGTTTTTATTTATTTATTTTTTATTCATTCATTCCTTTATTCATTCATCCAATTTTTATCCCGCCCTTCCTCTTGAAAGTCGGGCTCAGGGGGGCTAACAACCATATAGTTATTATGGCATTGAAAAACTAATCATAAAAAAACTTATAACATACATTTAACAATTAAAACCTAAATTAACTAAGGCTATCTAAAAACTACTTAAAAGCTGGTGCCTGATAATCTAAAAACTACTTAAAAGCTGGCGCCTGATAATAAAATTCCCCTTGGATTATTTATCGCCCCACGGGGTGGGGGGAATCCTCCTCCAATGGATGAGCAAAAACCACAACAGGGGACGCAGCAAAGAACAGCAGGGGCTCCAAACACTAGATGGGCCCAGCAGGGGAGGCCAATTTATAAACAACTATCGCAGCCCTGAACCATAGGCCTGGCAGAACATCCCTGTCTATCAGAGCTCTTTCATCATACTTTCATTGGCCCAAGAGCGAGGGCTGCACCTTACTTCCTTTTATCCATATTTCTACGGATGAGATTCTGCATTTGTTTTTGAATGTAACGTCGGCCGCTGTGACTCCCATTGATCAGGAGAACAGAGGGATAGAAACAGTTTAAACCGATAAAACGGGAGTTGCTCCAGAGATGTTCCACGCAGTGTCTGGCTAATCCTCCTGTCCTGATCTCCCCCGCTTTCCTCATTGCAGAAAACCTGTGGAGCAGCTACCTGATGAAAGGCGAGATCATCGAGAAGCCGTCCTTGCACTCGGTGGACGTGTTGGGAGCTCTCAACCAGCAGTATGTGCTGGGCGACATCACCACTTCCTTCACCCTTCTTGTGGGCATCTTTTTCCCCTCGGTCACTGGTAAGGGCTGGGCCGCCGTGGGCTGTTGTTCGGACGCGTTCCCAGAACTAAACCTCAGCCAGAGGGTAGACTGCTGACCTTACTGGAGTCTCACCTCTCCCACAGATTCACGTTGCTTTGAGCAAATTGGTCTCTCAGCTTAGGGAATGGCGGCTTAATTCTGGCTAGCCTTAAGCCCGTAGCTGTGACTGCGGTGCAAAGGAGCTTTATTGCTTTTCACCTGTAATGGTTCACTTTGGGCCACAACTGCAAATCTCCCCAAATATTTCCCTCCCTAAAATCAAACATTTGTCTCTTCATTAAAGTGATGCCTCCTTTGCAGAAATGTTTATTTAAAGGATACACGTGTATGTGTATTAAGTGCTGTCAAGTCTATTCCGACTCCTGGCGACCCTATGAACCAGTTTCCTCCAAAATTTCCTCTCGTTAATAGCCTTGCTCAGGTCTTGCATACTGAGGGTTCATAGAATCATAGAGTTGGAAGGGACCACCAGGATCATCTAGTCCAACCCCCTGCACAATGCAGGAAATTCCCAACTACCTTCCCCCCCCCACACCCCCAGTGACCCCTACTCCATGCCCAGAAGATGGCCAAGGTGCCCTCCCTCTCATGATCTGCCTAAGGTCATAGAATTAGCACTGCTGACAGATGGCCATCTAGCCTCTGCTTAAAAACCTCCAGGGAAGGAGCACCCACCACCTCCCAAGGAAGCCTCCACTGAGGAACTGCTTTAACTGGTAGACATGGCCTCTTTGACAGAGTCCATCCATCTCATGTCGGGTCTTCCTCTTTTCCTGCTGCCTTCAAATTTTCCTAGCATTATTATCTTTTCCAGTGACTCTTTTCTTCTCATAATGTGACCAAAGTACGATAGCCTCAGTTTAGTTATTTTAGCTCCTTGGGACAGTTTGGGCTTGATTCAATCTAGAACCCACTTACTTGGTTTTTTTTGGCAGTACACAGTATCCATAACACTCTTTTCCAACATTACATTTCAAAGGAATTGACTTTCTTCCTATACACATGGGATACACATAGTTTCTTAATATTAAGTGATGGGATAGTTTTTACACCCTATGATGTGTTAAAAGATCTAAGGTGAGGTGTCGTAAAGCATTTTCAGGGCCCTGTCAATGTTCAGCTATCAAGACCTTTCCACATGTGAGTTCTCTGTTTTTATCTCCACAGGGATCATGGCTGGATCTAATCGTTCTGGGGACTTGAAGGATGCCCAGAAATCTATCCCTATTGGTACCATCCTGGCCATTCTCACCACCTCCTTTGTGTGTATCCTTCCTGGCAGAAGGGTGGGGCCCAATAGGGTAGGCAGGCAGGAGAAGGAAGAAGAAGAGGAAGAGTTGGTTTTTATATGCTGGTTTTCTCTACTTTTTAAGGAGCCTCAAACCGGCTTACAATCTCCTTCCCTTCCTCTCCCCACAACAGGCACCTTGAGAGGTAGGTAGGGCTGAGAGAGTTCTAAGAGAACTGTGACTAGCCCAGCTGGCTTCATGTGGAGGAGTGGGGAATCAAACCTGGTTCTCCAGATTAGAGTCCGCTCCTCTTAACCACTACACCATGCTGGAGGGAAACAGCATTTAGGTATGGAAGTATCCCATGCGTTCTTGCACCGTGCAACAAGCTGCTCTCTTGTGCGCTTACTTCTAACAGCTCCTTAACTGTGACACACCAGATCTCAGCAATGTGGTACTGTTCGGGGCTTGTATTGAAGGTGTTGTTCTCAGAGACAAGTAAGTATGGTGCTTTGGTTTCTCCTAGCTCTATAAATGCGAGGTAGGGTTTCCCCCAGGAAGATACCTGTGACGCCAAAAGTGTCCTTAGAACCCCTTTTGGCCTGTCTCCCTATGAATGTACGTGCCGTCAAGTTACAACCAACATACGGCGAGGGACTTTCAAGGCAAGTGAGCTGCAGAGGTGGCTTGCCATTTCCTTCCTCTGGAGACCTTTCTTGGGGGGCTCCCATCCAAGTACCAACCCTGCTTAGCTTCCAAGATATTTCCTTTATTCCTTAGAAGCTCCTTGATCCATTGATCTTGAACAGCATATATCTAGTGTTTGAGGGATATAAGGACTGAAACAAATCTTGCCACTGACAATGTAGCTTTGGGATCCCAGTCACTTAGTAAAAAAGGCATTATGTCAGACACAGAGGCATTATATTTATATGTTAAAAGGGGAGCGATATAATGTGATCAAAGTTCCTCGTAAAAGCAGCATTCCAAGAAGGCATGAGCTAATGAATCGATAGAGCCAGAAGAGCAAGGACAGGTCCTGTCTGGATATGGTAGCTTCCAAGATCTGACTCGATCGGGCTATACCATGCTGCCTTCCCTCCCCCTGTCTCCTTGGTCCTTTGTAAATATTATCCAGTTGTAAACAATGGATTGGTCTATTATTCAACTATAAATAGGCATCTAATTTAATTGTGGATGCAAATTGCACATCCTTTCGGCTAAACGCTTGAGGTCTCGTTCCGTTTTTCTCCTGTTGGGTAGGTTTGGCGACGCGGTTCACAAGAACCTGGTGGTGGGGACACTCTCCTGGCCCTCCCCTTGGGTCATTGTCATCGGTTCATTCTTCTCCACGTGTGGGGCTGGGCTGCAGAGCCTCACTGGCGCCCCCCGACTTCTGCAGGCCATAGCGAAGGACAACATCATACCGTTCCTGCGGGTAGGGATGGCAACTCCTTCTTATTTGGTCATGGATAAAGAGAGTATTGCTTGCAGTGATCTTGTTTGCCCCTTGCCAAATTACTAAGGCTGCATAGCGTCTTTCTCTCTTTTTGTCCCCCACACCTCTTGTGTAGGTATTTGGCCACGGGAAAGCCAACGGGGAGCCCACCTGGGCCTTGCTCCTGACAGCAGTCATTGCGGAATTGGGGATCCTGATTGCCTCTTTGGACATGGTTGCCCCCATCCTCTCCATGTAAGTGGCAAATTTATCGTAGAGCCAAACTAAACGTCACGGCAGCCATGGGTCCATCCCACGGCCGCTGGTGCCATTTTCAAAGCAGTTGTGCGTGTGTGTGTTAAATGCCGTCAAGTTGTTTTTAACTTATGGTGACCTTATGAATTCATGACCTCCGAAATGTCCTCTTTTGTTTTGTTTTGGTCTCATCATAGGGTTTCCAAGCGATGAGATGATCAGAAGTGGTTTTCTATTGCCTTCTTCTGCTCAGTAGTAACCAGGGTTAGCTAAAGTGTCACTGCTGTTGTCTAGGATACATCTTCTCCCAGTGTCACCTTCCCCTACTGCTGCTGCCCAGTAGCTACCCTTCAAGGATTACTCCGCCCCCATCACCACTGGAACTGTCTGTTCTCTTCTGCTGATGTGGCCATTGATCCCTGAAGGGGGTAGACGCATCCTCGTCTGGTGTCTCAGCTGTGACTGTTCCGCCTTGAGTGACTCTGCTAGGAGATCAGCCTCTTGACTGAGTCTAAACTCCCTAACAGTATTGCTCTCCGCTTCCCTGATACACACAACCCCCTTTACCACATTAAGATGTGCAATTGCGGTTTCTAAGAAATTGCTGCAAGGCCCCAAACTGAATCGGTTGCACAGTGCAGTGGCCCCAGGAGCTCTTATAAGAACATAAGAAAGGCCCTGCTGGATCAGACCAAGGCCCATCAAGTCCAGCAGTCTGTTCACACAGTGGCCAACCAGGTGCCTCCAGGAAGCCCCCAAACAAGACGACTGCAGCAGCACCATCCTGCCTGTGTTCCACCGCACCCAAAATAATAGGCATGCTCCTCTGATACTAGAGAGATAGGTATGCAGCATGACTAGTATCCATTCTAACTAACAGCCATGAATACCGCTCTTCTCCATGAATATGTCCACTCCCCTCTTAAAGCCCTCCAAGCTGGCAGCCATCACCACATCCTGGGGCAGGGAGTTCCACAATTTAACTATGTGTTGTGTGAAAAAACACTTCCTTTTATCTGTTTTGAATCTCTCACCCTCCAGCTTTAGCAGATTACCCCGTGTTCTAGTATTATGGGAGAGGGAGAAAAACTTCTCCCTGT
This sequence comes from Euleptes europaea, assembly GCF_029931775.1. NCBI lineage: Eukaryota > Metazoa > Chordata > Lepidosauria > Squamata > Sphaerodactylidae > Euleptes > Euleptes europaea. The sequence goes on along the minus strand of NC_079329.1, from coordinate 7,788,912 downwards.
CCACTCTCTCCAAACCATGCATAATTTTATAGACTTCGATCATGTCTCCCCTCAGCCGCCTTCTTTCCAAGCTAAACAGCCCTAATCGTCTTAACCGCTCCCCATAGGACAGTTGCTCTAGTCCCCTAATCATTTTGGTTGCTCTTATCACACCACCCTGAAACAGCCTGTTTCTGCACTTGAAAAGGGTGCAGGGAGAAGGAAGCAGGAGCTCCTAGGGCCTCACCACAGTGTTTAAAGAGCTACAACTTTGTCTGAAACGGCATCAGCAGCCACGGGATGGACCCCTCGCTGCCATCACGTTCAGCTCGTAGTTTGGGAACGTGGACCCCAGGGCCTCACTTTGGTTTTCACCTCTCTCCCAGGTTCTTCCTGATGTGTTACCTCTTTGTCAACCTTGCCTGCGCCTTGCAGACCCTGCTGCGCACCCCCAACTGGAGGCCACGCTTTCGGTATTATCACTGGTAAGGAGCATCTGGGTAGCCGAAATGGGAGAAAGCGAGGAATGGGGACGAACCGGAGGCAGAGGATTTGGGACAGTGGTGGGAACTGGGGCTCCTGAGTCCTCCGCCTAGCTGTGCAGAAGGGATAGCGGTTTGTGGGCTAGCATAAGATTTGGAAGGAAAAAAAGTTAGGCTGGGGGTTTGGATTCTTTGGTTATCTCAGGGCTGCGTGTATTTTCTGTCTGGATGACACCACACATGCTGACAACTGCGTCCCATTTTTAAAAAGTTGTTTTGCTGCCAAGTTAAAAAAGTCAATTTTGGCCTCCATGCCTCTGTTCTACTTTCTGACCCCCCCTACTGCTTATTGAAAGACAAAATCTGAATTATATGAATATATTAGCTCCTGGAAGCAGAATAAAATTATGTGAAACAAATATATACCGCCTTGAGCAGGTAGTGCGATTGCAGGGCTCGCTTATTTTTATATACACCAGTGGTTCCCAAACCTTTCGGGCCACCGCCCCCTTGGTTCCACAAACTTAACCCCCACTCCCCCTACTCTATCCAACAAAACAGCTAAAGGGGCCCACCTCTAGCACCCCCCTGCTGCCCCCATGAACAGATGAAGCTGCCTTCTACTGAATCAGACCCTTGGTCCATCAAAGGCATTGTTGCCTACTCAGACAGGCAGCGGCTCTCCAGGGTCTCAGGCAGGGGTCTTTCACATCACCTATTTGCCTAGTCCCTTTAACTGGAGATGCCAGAGATTGAACATGGGACCTTCTGTATGCCAAGCAGATGCTCTACCACTGAGCCACAGCCCCTCCCCAAAGGCCTCGGACATTAATACATGAAGCTGCCTTATACTGAACCACACCCTCGGTCCATCCAAGTCAGTATTGTCTACTCAGACTGGCGGCGGCTCTCCAGGGTCTCAGGTAGAGGTCTTTCACATCACCCACTTGCCTAATCCCTTTAACTGGAGATGCTGGGGATTGAACCTGGGACCTTCTGTATGCCAAGCAGATGCTCTACCACTGAGCCACAGCTCCTCCCCTTGCCTCTTAGTGCCCCCCTAGGTAATCCCACCGCCCTCCAGGGGGTGGTACTGCCCACCTTGGGAACCACCTTGATCATGTAGTGTGATCGCAGGACTTGCTTATTACTTTGATTCCGCTTGGCTGTCGAAGGGGACCAGGGCTGTATACTGCTGACAGCCAGCAAAGGACCGCTCTTGTCTCTTCTTGCAGGGCACTTTCCTTCATGGGCATGAGCATCTGTGTGGCACTGATGTTCATCTCCTCCTGGTATTACGCCATCATCGCCATGGTCATCGCGGGAATGATCTACAAGTACATTGAATTCCAGGGGTGAGTGCCTCCAGCTCTCGGGGGGCTCTGAGGTCCCGACGCCTTAAAGGCAGCCCTAGATAGCAAAGCGTGTGCAGAACCTCCGGGATTCTTCATTTCATCCAGCCTATGGCACCACTGCCGGTATTACCAGGGTTGCTAATGAGTTTCTGGGGATCATAGTCGTTTAGTACTCGGCTCTTGGGATCTGGGTGTTTTTAATCTTTGGGGAGGGGGAAGCTAAGATGCCTGCTTTCCCTTCCCCCACCTAGCATATCTGTTCCTGTGAAAAATGCAGATGAAAGATATTTGGAGCCTTTGAGCATCTTCCTTCACTGAGATTTATATCAGGGAAGAACTCAATTGTTACGAGGGCCTGATATGACATAAATGTCACTTGGTTGGGCCGGTCCATGCCTCGGCAGCCCAGATCGGGAATGGGTGGCTGCCTTGTGGAGCCAGTGTGTTGTAGTGGTTAAGAACGGTGGTTTGGAGTGGTGGACTATGATCTGGAGAACCAGGTTTGATTCCCCACTCCTCCACATGAGCGGCGGAGGCTAATCTGGTGAAGTCGATTTGTTTCCCCACTCCTACACATGAAGCCAGCTGGGTGACCTTGGGCTAGTCACACTCTCTCAGCCTCACCTACCTCACAGGGTGTCTGTTATGGGGAAGGGAAGGTGACTGTCAGCCAGTTTGATTCTTCCTTAAGTGGTAGAGAAAGTTGGCATATAAAAACCACCTCTTCTTCTCGTGGGCTGGATAAGAGCTCTCAAGGGGCCAGATCCGGCCCACAGGCCTTATGTTTGACACCCCTGATTTAGACAGTAGCGAGGGAAAGGGCTGAAGCCTCCAACATCCGACTCCTTCCCCCGAGGTGGCTCTGCCCTTGTGGTTTCTCCTTCCCACGCCTGCCCCTCTTCCCAATGCTTCTGGAAAGGGGGGGTGGGCGTTGGGGAAGGTCGCCCTCCCGATCTCCTTTAGCGGCTGACCGTGTCGTGCTTCCCTCTCAGGGCCGAGAAGGAGTGGGGGGATGGCATCCGCGGCCTGTCCCTGAGCGCGGCCCGCTTCGCCCTGCTGCGCCTCGAGGAGGGGCCGCCTCACACCAAGAACTGGAGGTAGGAAAGAGGGACTGTCTGCTTCTTTGGGTCTGCTGCCTCATTGCGGGGTGGTGGTGGTGCGTACAGGGTGCAGAACTGTGTGCATCCGTCCGTGTTAAAGGCAACCCCGTGTGCATTTCTGGATCTCTGCTTCCGTGTGGCGGCCCGAGACCGTTGGCCTGCCTTCCCCCTCTCTCTGTGCGCGCTGCGGACCTCCTTTTCTCCCGCAGGCCGCAGCTGCTGGTGCTGCTCAAGCTGGACGAGGACCTTCATGTGAAGCATCCGCGCCTACTCACCTTCGCCTCCCAGCTGAAAGCAGGCAAGGGCCTCACCATTGTGGGCTCGGTCATGGTGGGCAACTTCCTGGAGAGCTACAGCGAGGCGCTGGCTGCTGAGCAGGTGAGCCTCGGCCCACGCTCACCAAGAGACTGGGCTTCACACATGAAGCTGCCTTATACTGAATCAGACCCTTGGTCCATCAAATCAGTACTCTCTTCTCAGACTGGCGGCGGCTCTCCAGGGTCTCAGGCAGAGGTCTTTCACATCACCTACTTGCCTAGTCCCTTTAACTGGAGATGCCAGGGATTGAACCTGGAACCTTCTGCATGCCAAGCAGATTCTCTACCACTGAGCCACGGTCCTTCTCAAAGGCTCTCCAGGGTCTCAGTCAGAGGTCTTTCACATCACCTACTTCCTTAGTTCCTTTAACTAGAGATGCCGGGGATTGAACCTGGGACCAAGCAAATGCTCTACCACTGAGCCACGGCCCCTCCCCATTAAAAGAAAGGTGCTGGGACTCAGGGCTCTGTTGCTGTGTGTGTGTGTCTCAAGTGCCGTCATGTCGCAGCCGACTTACAGCGAGCCCTGGCAGGGTTTTCAAGACAAATAGAATCACAGGGCCATCTAGTCCAACCCCCTGTACAATGCAGGAAATTCACAACTACCTCCCCGTACCCCCAGTGACCCCTACTACATGCCTGGAAGAGACTGGGCTCACTAAGAGACTGCTTCAACCATTAAAGGAGAGCCGCTGAGATTGAGGGTACTCTCTCTGTGTGTGTGTGTGTGTGTAAAGTGCTGCCAAGTCGTAGCTGACTTATAGCAAACCCTGGGGGAGTTTTCAAGGCAAATAGAATCGTACAGCTGGAAGGGACCACCAGGGCCATCTCATCCAACCCCCTGCACAATGCAGGAAATTCACAACTTCCTCCACCCCAGCACCCCCAGTGACCCCTACTCCATGCCCAGAAGATGGGGGGAAACCCCTCCAGGATCCCTGGCCAATCTGGCCTGGAGGAAAAATTGCTTGCATTTTCTGACGGTCAGAAGTCGCCCCGTTCCCGCACATTTCCCCAGCATTTTCTGGATTTGTGTTTCGCCCACATCCAGAAAACGTGAGGGAAATGCGCAGGGAGAGCGAGGTGACCTCTGACAGTCGGAAAATGCAAGCATAACCAAAGCAGAGCCCCAAGGTAGTCGGCGTGGTGACCGCGAGGAAACGCTCACAAATGGCCCTAGTGTATTAAAATCTCAAGGATTGACTCCTCCTTGCCTAATCCCGCTCTGGCACAGTGTTCCTCAGGCTAGGACAGGATAACAAGGGGGTGGCTTTAGCCCGCCTGCCCCCTCAAGCAGCCCTGGCACGTGTCGTTTCAGACCATCAGGCACCTGATGGAGTCGGAGCGGGTGAAGGGCTTCTGCCAGATCGTGGTGGCTGCCAAGTTGCGCGAGGGCATCTCCCACCTCATTCAGTCATGTGGGCTGGGTGGCATGAAGCACAACACGGTGGTGATGGGCTGGCCCAACGCCTGGCGCCAGAGCGAGGACGCCCGCGCTTGGAAGACCTTCATTGGTAGGGTCTCTCCCGAGGGCGGGGAGGCGGGAGACGAAGGGGCTCTGGCCTCCTTCGAGGGTGGAGCGGCACGGCTTTCAAACTCCGCTCCCCCCCGCAGGCATGGTGCGAGTGACGACAGCGGGCCGCCTCGCCCTGCTGGTGGCGAAGAATGTGACCTTTTTCCCCAACAACACGGAACCCTTCCCCGAGGGCCACATCGACGTCTGGTGGATTGTGCACGACGGCGGGATGCTCATGCTGCTCCCCTTCCTCCTCAAGCAGCACAAGGTGTGGGTGGCGAATGGGAGGGGGGGTGCGGCCGGTCGGAGGGAAGGCGGGGTGGCCGCCGGGGGCCCACTGACTCCTCCGGCTCCTCCTCCTCCCTCCCAAGGTGTGGCGTAAATGCAGAATCCGCATCTTCACCGTAGCCCAGCTGGAGGACAACAGCATCCAGATGAAGAAGGACTTGGCGACCTTCCTGTACCACTTGCGCATTGAGGCAGAGGTGGAGGTGGTTGAAATGGTGAGAAACGTCAAGGGGTGTGTGTGACAGTCTACATGCAGGGGTGTCAAACATAAGGCCTGCGGGTTGGATCAGGCCCCTTGAGGGCTCTTATCCAGCCCAGGAACCAGCTGAGGCAGTCACCCCCACCCCCAGTTCCGATCTGGGCTGGCGAGGCATGGCCCGGCCTGATCAAATGACATTTATGTCAGATGCGCCCCTCGTAACAAATGAATTTGACACCCCTGGTCTACAGGGTGCTATTCCCCCCCCCCTTTAGTCAATATTTTGGATGGGTACCAGGGAATAAAGGGCTGAGGGATCAGTTGATGAACAGAGAAATAAAACGAGATGTACTGAATACAAATATGCCACCCCTCCACTCAAACAGCCCCTGAATTTAGCAGTCGCGGCTCTCCACAGCCACGAGAGCTAGCTCCTTGGATCTGTTTTGTTTGTCCATGCTTTCTGTCTTCAAAGGAAATGCACAGACCATATGGTGACCATATACTCCAATGTCCAAGATGTCACAGTAGCTGTTCAGATTTCTGTCAGACACACACAGATACCTTTTGAGTATTATTTATTTAAATTAAATTTATATCCCGCCCTCCCCAGCGACGCCAGGCTCAGGGCGGCGCACAATATATTTAAAGCATCATTTTACAGTTAAAGCATTCATAAATAAAAATGTGCCCCGTAAAAACTTATTTTGGCACATTTTGCGGTGTAGACTACAGCAAATAATCAGCTAACCCCCCCCCCCCAACAATAATCCACAGAAGAAACAGGAAATGGGTTTGGGAGGCCAGCGATTGATGGAGAACCGTAGCTGACCTCGACCATAGGCCTGGTGGAATATCTCAGTCCCACAGAGCCCTGGTCTCTTTAGAAAGGCTATTCCACCAGGCAGGGGCCAGGGCAGAAAAGGCTCTGGGCCTGGTCGAGGCCAGCCAGACCCTGTTTGTATGTAGTTCATTCAAACATATTGGTCAGATAGAGAGCAAAGGAATCCGAGCAGTTATGGCTGCGTTCTCTGTGTTGGGGCTTCTGCTTTCAGCTCTCCTCTCTTGCCTCCGCTAGCACGACAGCGACATCTCCGCCTACACATACGAGCGCACCCTGATGATGGAGCAGCGTTCCCAGATGCTGCGGCAAATGCGCCTCTCCAAGACGGAGCGGGACCGAGAGGTGAGCTTGGCTGGGTTGAGCCAGGGCAGGAGGGGAGAGGCGGCCACGCCGACGCTTCCCGGTCGCGCCTTCAGTGAACCCCCTTGCTCCCAGGCCCAGCTGGTGAAGGACAGGAACTCGATGCTGCGGCTGACGAGCATTGGCTCCGACGACGACGAGGAGACCGAGACGTACCAAGAAAAGGTGCACATGACGTGGACCAAGGACAAGTACATGGCCTCCCGCGGGCAGAAGCCCAAGACTCTGGAGGGCTTCCAGGACCTCCTGAACATGCGACCGTAAGGACTTACGGACTAACCGTTCCAGCTCATACCGTGACCGGTTCACTGAATAGAATTCTTTCCTGCCTTACCTATAACAAAGAGTCTGGTGGCACCTCGAAGACGAACCTGCTTATTTCGGCATAAGCTTTTGCAAGACTTGGTCAGATGACCACGGCTTGCGGAAGCTATTGCCAAAATAAATGTTAGTCTTTAAACTAGAGAGGTGTAGTGGATAAGAGCGGTGGTTTGGAGCGGTGGACATTGATCTGGAGAACCGGGTTTGATTTCCCAACTCCTCCGCATGAGTGGCGGAGGCTAATCTGGTGAACTGGATTTGTTTCCCCACTCCTACACATGAAGCCACCTGGGTGACCTTGGGCTAGTCACAGCTCTCTCAGCCCCATCTACTTCACAGGGTGTCTGTTGTGGGGAAGGGAAGGTGATTGTAAGCCGGTTTGATTCTTTCTTAAGTGGTAGAGAAAGTCGGAATAAAAGCCAACTCTTCTTCTGAAGTGCTGCATTTTGATGGCAGCAGACTAACATAGCTACCCCTCTGGAACCAACATTTGTTGGCATCCTAGATCCTCTTGAAAGAGTGACACAAAGGATTGGATCCAGTGGAAGGGATTTCCCTCCACAGAATGGGGCTCTCACCTCTCCCGTCTGACTGGAGACCAAAGGGGCCTTTAAAATTCTGCTCCCTGAGGCACAGGGACTCCCAGGTCACAAGGGTGACAGCTGCAGTGGAACAAGGGATTAATCAAAAATCCCCCTCCTGCTTCTGTTAGTGGAAATCTACCACTGCATCAAGACCCAAGACTCCGTCTTTATATTTCTGACTCCCAGCATATGCGGGGGTCATGGTTCTTTGTTTGTGCTGTCGCTGACAATTTGTCCTCTGGTGCTGAGCAAAGAACTTCCCTTGCAGTGCCGGGTAGCGAATCAGACTAACCTACCTCGCGGGGTCACTGTCAAGACAGAATGGTGGAGGGGAGAACCACGCATAAGGCCCTGAGCCCTTTGGAGAACAGGGGGGGGGGAATGCATGAAATAAATGTGTAAACCAGCTTATTCCATGCCGGGTCCCAATGCCATCGCCTCTCCCTGCCGCTACAGGGACCAGTCCAACGTGCGCCGCATGCACACCGCGGTGAAGCTGAACGAAGTCATCGTCAACAAGTCTCACGAAGCCAAGCTAGTGCTGCTGAACATGCCGGGGCCACCTCGTAACCCCGAAGGGGATGAGAACTGTATCCTTTCCTGGGGCTGGATCTCACGTGGGGCACGCAGAAGGTGCCAGGTTCAATCCCCGGCATACCCAGTTAAAAGGATCAGGTAACAGGTGATGTGAAAGATCTCTACCTGAGACCCTGGAGAGCCGCTGCCAGTCCGAGTAGACAATACTGACCTTGATGGACCAAGGGTCTGATTCAGGATAAGGCAGCTTCATATATCCATATATGCCCACTCCTCCACATGAGCAGCGGACACTAATCTGGAGAACCGGGTTGGTTTCCCCACTCCTCCATATTAAGCCATCTGGGTGACCTTGGGCTAGTCACAGCTCTCTCAGCCTCACCTACCTCACAGGGTGTCTGTTGTGGGGAAGGGAAGGCGATTGTAAGCCAGTTTGATTCTTAAGTGGTAGAGAAAGTTGGCATATAAAACCCAACTCTTTTCCTCCTCCTCCTGGTGCATTGCAGGCTCCTTGACTTTCCTTCCTCTGCAGATATGGAGTTCCTGGAGGTCCTGACGGAGGGGCTGGAACGCGTGCTACTCGTGCGAGGGGGCGGCAGTGAGGTCATCACCATCTACTCCTAGGGGGAGCCAGGAGGGATCCCCCGTCAGTGGACTTTTTGGACACACCAACATCCGCTTCCTGCCTGTCACCACCTGCCACTCTTATCTCCCAAGGAGAGCAGCTATCAGTGCCCTGCCCCCTTTGCTGTTACTTCCCTGGGGCTGGCTGGTTTTCCCTGGCGGGAGAGAACAGAGGCTGGAGATTTCCCGTCCCCTATCCCTACGGGAAGAGACGTGTTAGAAACCGCGGAAGCACGGGAGTGAAAATTGATTTTATTGAGGTAGAGGATCGCTGTGAAGATTTCCTCTCCTCATCCCTCCCCCCCCCCAGTGTAGGGTACATAAAGGCAAATGCTGTTTTGGAGGGGGGGGTGGTGTCAAAGGAAGCAAAATTCAGGAATGATCTCTTTTCCACCTGAGTCACTGCTGCTCTCTCCTGGCTATGGCGAGAATCGAGCAACGTCTTTCGTGCGCAACATGGTTTGGATTGAGTAAACGGACTGTTCTGTGTCAGAAAGCCATTGGTGGTATCGCTACAAAGGGCTAGGGTGGGGGAGAAAGGTGATGGTAGCCCTAAAAAGGAGGGAGATGCAACTCCAGCTATGCCATTTCCTCCTCCTGGCAAGTGCCAAAGTCTTTCTGCCTTCTTCGATATCAAAGAGAGGGGGGCACTTGGAAAGGCAGAGCAGCTTGTACAGTATTTATCCTCCTCCCTGGGCCCTGGCTGTGAAGGAGGGAGGGGACCGCTTGCCCTCTAAATCGGGCCGGAGGTGGCATATTCATGGAAGACCAGCTGTACCCGCCCTCCCGCTTCCTCCCCATACGACTCCGGCAGTCCTACCTGGCCAAGGAAGGCGGGCTTTTCTTTTCCTGCTTGCGGTCTGCAATTTGCCAGCTGGCTCTACTACGGAACAGAGGGACCGAACTGAAGAGGTGGCCCTGGCTTTTGGCCGGAGGCGGCCCACGGCCAGGAAAGCCGAGCAGCTTTGGCAACAGACCTTTGCTTCCTACTGCAGTTTTATGCCCTGGAGTTGCTACCCCTCCCCTCCCCAAGCTTGGCAGGAAGAGGGAGACGATCAGATCTCTATGCCAAACAGTTACGAGCAATCCCCCCCCCTTTTTTAGAACAGGCATGTCTGTTGTGAGGATGCAACAACGTACTGTATTGTGAGCTTCGGAAAAGTATTCCCCACCCCAAACGGGGAGATCCTAAGGTTGTCACCCTACCCACTTGCAGTGACGGATATCTGATTCTCCTTTACACCTGTCCCTGGCTCAGCAAGCGCGCAGGGACCCCTCTCCTCGGAGTAGCCTTAAAACAGACGAGTCTCTGGCCTCTCCTCCGGTTTCATTTTGAAAGGGAACCTCACACAGCTGTTTCCCATCTCTTATGTTGCGAGAGGCTTTTTTTTAATTTATTGGGGATGTGATCTTGTTTACATAGCATCAAGTTTTAGGCTGATTCTTTTTTTTTCTTTTTTGCTTCCTGAATTATGTAAGGAATAAACTTTTTATATATTAGTTTGTCGTTCGGGCGTGTGATTGCTAGCAAAGGTTTCTAAGCAATCCATCCTGTAACATATGCATGCATGCTGCAGCCTAGTTATTTTCATTACTGTAATGGACATGTAAGCTGCAATGGGCATTGTATGCTCAAAAAAAATTCAGTATGCTTGCCCCAGTAAGTTAGCTCCTGTGCTTCAAAGATGCTGATTGTTGGATGGCTGTAGCGACAGGTGGATTCACACATGCAATCAGACCCGCACAAACAACATTTTCATTCCATCCTATATATGCAATGCCTTTCAATATCCACCTTGTTTGTTCAGGCGATGGCCCCCTCGCCTCTCGAAAAACAGCTGAACTGTTAAAACCAAGCAACGCAAATGCTTGGTGCTGAGGGTCCTGTGGCCTCCCCCATTCTGTGGGGTTTATTTTGAAATAGTTTCCACTGGCATTTATAAAAAGGGTACACAGTACCAGAGGTCAGCAACAAGAATTCAAAGAATTTAATTTTTTTTTGCAAAACAATGTGTATAAAATTTATGACAAGTGAAAATACAAAAATAATTATATTTGTGTCACAATACGACAGACAATTCTTCGGTATGCCAGTACCTAATGTGTGAAAATACAACAGCTATTTACAAAGTCACACATCAAGAAATGAATTCACAGTAAATGATGATTCTTAACAAATATAAGCAGTGTCACACATCCAAATTACAAAGAATTCTTCAATACAAAGACAGGAATGCTGGCTGTTAGTTCCTGTTTCGATTTCTTTATCAGTCCACATGGCCCTTCGTTACTGAAGCCAAAATTTTTCAGCAGATTCAAAATATGAATAAGTCATCAATGTGTGTCTACCAGCAGGAACAGATATATTTATTTTTGAATTTCACTTTTCATAAATTTTATACACTTTTTTGCACAATTCTTTTTTCTTTGAATTCTTGTTGACCTCTGGTACTGTGTACCTTTGCTTTTCTGAAATTCTGAGGTCTTTCTTTACCTCTTTTCGATTTGATTATTAAAAAGGGAGTGACAGAAGACCCTGCAAGGCCCCGAGCCACCTCCCCTGCTTAATGGTCTTTTAGCATCTTTAGGCAGTCTTCACTCTTATCCACACTGATCTAATATTTTGTAAAATGAGAAAGCCGAGTTTCCATGCTAGATTTTGTGTCCACATCAAGAAAAAGGCACTCCTTTAAAACATCTTTATTCCGATTGCAAAAGAGGCAGGCAAAGGGAGCAACAGTGCAATTTGGGAGAAGGGAGGAGGACGTGGCTGGCTGGATAACACACACACATGGCAAAAATAAGTCTTTCACATTTGCAACCGTCTGACAGCTGGCCTTCAACAGAACCGGACCTGCTTCAAGCCGGCGAGCACGATCAGTGCGTTGAAAGGAGGACGGTGTTCAGCGGCAATGATCCGGACACCCGCAGCAGCTGGCTTCAGGGATCAGGTAGGATCATAACACTAGACCCCCACCAGTGAACTCCATGCGCTGGGAATTGAGGAGAGAAGAAGGGAGTGTCACCCACAGAACTGAGCAAACATCTTCACAGCCAAAGTGATATCTTTGCGAGCAGGCTCCAAAAGAACCAAGCACGAGAACTCAGCCTCATCGCATGAGCACATGAAGCTGTCTTATATTGAATCAGACCCTCGGTCCATCAAAGTCAGTATTGTCTACTCAGACTGGCAGTGGCTCTCCAGGGTCTCAGGCAGAGGTCTTTCATGTCACCTACTTGCCTAGTCCCTTTCACTGGAGATGCCAGGGATTGAACCTGGGACCTTCTGCATGCAGAGCAGATGCTCTACCACTGAGCCACAGCCCCTCTCCACAGCTCTCAGGCAGAGGTCTTTCACATCACCAACTTGCCTAATCCCTTTAATTGGAGATGCCGGGGATTGAACCTGGGACCTTCTGCATGCCAAGCAGATACTCTACAAGCTGAGCCACAGCCCCTCCCCAAGCACATCATCACTGTGCTCTTGTAAACTGTCTGCTCCCAGTAATTTTCCACAAAGGAAAAGAGTCAAGTGACACTGGTCCCAGGCCACCAACCATCCCCGCACCAGACTGCAGCGGGCATGCCTCTCACCTGTCCAAACACACACACACACACACACACACGTATTTCTCTCTCCTCTAATCTACCAGGCCCCACAGTCTTCTGTCACTCACCTCAGGGGGCTCGATGAAAGCCAGCCAGTCAGAGGCGTGAGTCGGCAGCAGCCCCATGGACTGACACTTGTACACGGCCAAGGCCAACCCGAGAAGGTTGCCGATTAAGTACACCAGACCCTGCAGGAACTTCTGGCTGGAACTCTCCAGCAGCTTGAAGGCTGTAAGGGGGAAAAGGGGGGACAGAACAGTCGGCAGCCACAAAGCTCCAGCCCTGGCCCGGTTTGGATCTGAAGGTGTGTCGGGCACTTCTTTGGAATGCTGTGCCACACACGCCCAATCTTGACAAAGCTACTGTTCATTTCATCAAGAGGCAGTTTGGGGCGAAGGGGAGGCACAGCTGCAAAAAGGAATTTCTGCCTGGCCCATTTCACAGTCCCAAGCACACTACGCTAGCACAGGGCAAAGGCTCAGTACTGCCGAAAAAATGTTAATGGGAGGACCGTCCATGTAGTCTTTTCTGCTAAGATCACAGCTGAGAACCACAAGGGAGAAAAGGCCAACTGGTGGGATTTTAGGTAGTAACACACTTACTGGCTGAGATGGACATGAGCGCTTGGATGGGCCTCCACGCCATCATGCAGACCATCATGGTGGGGAAGATGGAGATTGTATTGCCTGCCATATACATGATGAACAAGTTCATGGGGATTTGCTTCAAGGGGCCCAGGGCGATGTCCCAGCAGCGCTGAAAAGAAGAAGAGTTTTTATATGTCGCTTTTCTCTACCTTTAAGATGAATCAAACCGGCTTACAATCACTTTCCTTTCCCCACAACAGACACCCTGGGAGGTAGGTGGGGCCAAGAGAGCTCTAAGACAGCTGTGAGTAGCCCAAGGTCACCCAGCTGGCTTCATGTGTAGGAGCGGGGAAACCAACCCAGTTCATCAGATTGGCGTCCGCCGCTCATGTGGAAGAGTGGGGAATCAAACCCAGTTCTCCAGATTAGAGTCCACCGCTCCAAACCACAGCTCTTAACCACTACACCACGCTGGCTGTCAGTGATTTTCCACAAAGGTGGGAGAGAGGAGAAAAGGGGTGAATCCACGATACATGCAGACATTTGAGTTTACATCTCACTTTCCTGAACACCGTCCCCACCCTAGAGGAGATTCCTGGTGGTTCTTTCTGCTCACCCTCAGAGTACACCAAAGAATCCAGTGGCTAGCCACCCCTCCACCTCCGTCGTACCTTTTCCACTAGGATACGGTCCGTCTCTTGCACGCTCGTGTCCGGCACCTGCTTGTCTGAGTAGCCTACAGGATACATGGTATCCCCTTGCCCGCCGCCTCGGTCACTGCGGCCCCTGGCAAAAGGAGAGAGGCGGGATGCGCTTGAGCCAAATTCAGATATGCCCTGGGGACGCAGCCAAATTCAAGGTCTGTTGACTCTGGGAGCCCAGGAACTGACCTCTGCGTTGGTACTTACCTACTGCCACTTCCTGAGCCACTCAGCTCAATGGCCCATTTGAAACGCCGTCCGCGGTTGGTCACAGCGCCCCCCGGGGTGCTCATCTCTTGCTGAAATAGAGGCAGGAGGACAGGTGATGTGAAAGACCTCTGCCTGAGACCCTGGAGAGCCGCTGCCGGTCTCAGTAGACAATACTGACTTTGATGGACCCAGGAGTCTGATTCAGTATAAGGCAGCTTCATATGTTCATACGTCCTAAACCAGCACTCTCTAACCACCACACCCCACTAGCAGCCAGTCCCCAAAATCATAGAGTTAGAAAGGGTCACCAGGGTAGGGTTGCCAGGTCTCTCTTCGCCACCAGCGGGAGGTTTTTGGGGTAGAGCCTGAGGAAGGCGGGGTTTGGGGAGGGACTTCAATGCCATAGAGTCCAGTGGCCCAAGCGGCCATTTTTTTCCAGGCGATCTGATCTTTATCAGCTGGAGATCAGTTGTAATAGCAGGAGAACTCCAGCTATTACCTGGAGGTTAGCAATCAAAAATAACACCTCTGTACCATTACCTAAGGTTAGAAAAAAAAAGTAAAGGAACAAGTTAATAACAATGCAAGATAACAATAGTAACAGAAAAGGGCAAGAGTCCAGTAGCACCTTAAAGACTTAACAAAAATATTTTCTGGTAGGGTATGAGCTTTCGTGAGCCGCAGCTCACTTCTTCAGATACAGCTAGAATGTGAATCAATCTGTCTTTAAGTAGAGGAGAGTGAATTCGGACAAGCATTAGTCTGTAAATGTTAACAGTATGTAAATGTGAATAGCAGGCGTGATGGGATTCGGTGTGGTATGCAGAAGAGTCTGTGATGTCCAGGGGAGAGATGGGTGTGGAGAAATCAGCATTGGTATAGTAATAGTAACAGAAGACTTCTACCTTGGATTGATTGTTACTCTTATTGGACTATACATATTTCATTGTGTGTATTTGTTGGGCTTTGTAGCACTTGGTTACATCCAATACACTATTGTTATTTTGCATTGTTATTAGCTTGTTCCATTACCTGGAGGTTGGCAACCCTACACCAGGGTCCTCTAGTCCAGCCCCCTGCACAAGGCAGGAAATTCACAACTACCTCCCCCCCGCAACACATGCACACCCAGTGACCCGCCTACTCCATGCCCAGAAGATGGCCAAGATGCTGATGTGGTAAATGGGGGTTCGTGGGGGAGAGAGAGAGACCTGAGATCATTATCATGAAAAACAGTTTATTCCAGCTGGTCACCCAGTCGCTCTAGCAAGCAAAATAACTGGGCCCCGATTATACTGGGACGCACACTTTTAACCAAAATCGATGCCTTGAGAGGACGTGTCAACACTCCACGCCTATCAGGTTGGTTACAAAGACTGGAACCTCTAGAGCTCAGGCAGTTATTTCCAGTTCTTATTGTTCACAGTAACTTTCCCCTGACATTTACCCTACTAACTTAGCACACACACACACAGCTAGCTAGTATCCAGGCAGACATTCTTCCCCTGGTAACAAAACACACACACTTAAGAGTTATCCTGCCCAGCAACAAGCTAATCCCTTGCTGTCCTAATACATTTACAGAAAGGAAAAGAGGATATTACAAATTGCTAAACCAGTGGATCTTCCATAGTCAGGGGAAGTCTACCTTGCTGTCTCAATGCTGTTGTGGTTCGGGGGGGGGGGAGAGACCGGAGATCGTTATTTCAAGAAAACAGTTTACTTGCAGCTGCTGACTCAGAGGCCCTAATGGGCAGAAATCTCTGAGCCCCGATCATACTGAGGAAGGGATATTTATCCAAATTCAAGATATGACAACCCATCAACATTCAGGGTAAAGCGGATAGCACTCCAGACATGGAGGCAGCAGTGTAGTAACAGTTTCACCCAGTTCTTCTTATGGTTTACGGTAACCCTCTGTGACTCTCGCCCCAGTTACTAGCACACAAAGATATCCTGCCCAGCAACAAGCTATTCCCTTGCTGTCCTAATACATTTACAGAAAGGAAAAAGAGATTATTACAAATTGCTAAATCAGTGGACCTTCCATAGTCAGGGGAAGTCTACCTTGCTGTCTCAATGCCCTCCCGCTCATGATCTGCCTACGGTCATAGACTCAGCATTGCTGACAGATGGCCACCGAGCCTCTGCTGAAAAACCTCCAGGGGAGGAGAGCCCCCCCACCTCCCGAGGGAGCCCCCCTAGCAGCCGGCCCCCAAAAGGAGTAGTATGCACGCCCCAAACACCCCAGAAGGTGTTTGGGGGCGTGCATACGACTGGTGCAAACCAGAGAGAAGGCCGGCGCTGCGCCCCTAAGGAATGCCTCTCTCCCCCCTTTCCCCCACCCCATACTCCTTACCACCGCAGCTGCGCCGGCTGTTGCAAAACGCAGCCCCGCACTTCCGGGTTGGCTCCCAACGCCGCTTCCGGGGGCGTCCCCCGACTCCCCTACGTCACACTTGGAATCCCCGCCTTGCTGGGAGGAAGAGGTCGCGGTGCGCCTGCGCGGTCCTGGCCATGCGAGTCTTACTAGGTAGGCGGATGCAGCCGCGGAGGATGCGTGCAAGCAATTGGGAAAGGGGGCGTTTGCAAACCGGGGTTGCACGCATTAGCTTCAGACGTGCCCGCCGTTGGGGCTGACCTGGGATGGGCAGGGGAGGGGAGGGGAGGGTTGCCAACCTCCAGGGGGGTGGAAAGGACAAAACAGTACGATGCCCAAATGATGCCCAAAGTCCAATCCTATGTGTACAATCCTAAATCAATGCATTTGTGTGTGTGTGTAAAGTGCCGTCAAGTCGCAGCCGACTTATGGCGACCCCTTTTTGGGGTTTTCATGGCAAGAGACTAACAGAGGTGGTTTGCCAGTGCCTTCCTCTGGACAGCAACCCTAGTATTCCTTGGTGGTCTCCCATCCAAATACTAACCAGGGCTGACCCTGCTTAGCTTCTGAGATCTGACAGGATCAGGCTAGCCTGGGCCATCCAGGTCAGGGCCAGTGCATTTACCTGGGCTGAATAAAGACCTTGCATTCATGGCTCATTACCAGTGCTGATTTCTCCACACCCATCTCTCCCCTGGACATCACAGACTCTTCTGCATACCACACCGAATCCCATCACGCCTGCTATTCACATTTACATACTGTTAACATTTACAGACTAATGCTTGTCTGAATTCACTCTCCTCTACTTAAAGACAGATGGATTCACATTCTAGCTGTATCTGAAGAAGTGAGCTGTGGCTCATGAAAGCTCATCCCCTGCCAGAAAATATTTGTGTTAGTCTTTAAGGTGCTACTGGACTCTTGCCCTTTTCTACTACTGCAGACAGACTAACACGGCTACCCACTGGGAATTACCTGTGTGTGTGTGTGTGTGTGTGTGAAGTGCCGTCAAGTCGCCTCCGACTCATGGCAACCATATGAATCAAAGTCCTCCAAAATGTCCTATCTTTGACAATCCTATACTATGCAAAAAATCTTTATCATTCAACTGCAGTAATGACCATGTTCTTGTAGATTTGAGAAGTATATTTTTGTATGTCTGTTTTCATTGTTGTGGTTGAAGGATAAAGATTTTTTGCACAGCGTAGGATTGTGCTTTGGACATCATTTGGTCATAGTGCTGTTTTGTTCTTTCCAACCTCCAGGGGATGGCTGGAGAGCTCCCGCTGGTATAACTGATCCCCAGGCGACAGAGATCAGGTCACCTAGAGCAAATGGCCACTGTAGGACATTATACCCCATTGCAGTCTCTGCCTTCCCCAAACCCCACCTTCTCCAGGCTCCATCCCTGAAATCTCTTGGTATTTCCCAAAACGGAGCCGGCAACTCTAGGAGAGGGGCTGCTTTGAGTGTATTTATTTATTTAACACTACAGCCCAGGGTGTGTCATACATCCTTCTGGCTGGAGAGGGTGGGATACAAAATTGAAAATAATAAATACATCTTTCCTTGATTTGATCTTTGCAACCGCCCTGTAAGGTAGGTGAGGCTGAGAGTGCGTGGACACATGAAGCTGCCTTATATTGAATCAGACCACTGGTCCATCAAAATCAGTATTGTCTACTGAGACCGGCAGCAGCTCTCCAGGGTCTCAGGCAGAGGTCTTTCACATCACCTACTTGGCTAGTCCCTTTAACTGGAGATGCTGGGGATCGAACCTGGGACCATCTGCATACAAAGCAGATACTCTACTACTGAGCCACAGCCCCTCCCCTCCCAGTGCATGACTGATCCCAAGGTCACCCAGTGACCGTCCACGGCAGAGTGAGGATTTGAACCCAGATCCTGTTGTAAGCAGTGCTCCAGAAGGCAAACCAATTTTAAGCCATGAGAATCTTTACAGGCTGTACTGCCCTGAAAACTGAATGCTGCCTTCTTCCAAAACACCTAGTTGTATTCTAGTGATCTAATACTTCATTACACAGATGCTCTGAGGGCAATGGAGTTAAGAAAAAAGATGTTAGGGTGTGTTATATGGGCTTCTGTGGTGCCTTTACATTAAACATGTTCACATTCCTAGCATTGCTATAAAATGATAATTCAATAAATGCCAACTTACCTAACCCTACAACCACAAAGAGAGGCCTTAGCATCTTTAGCGTATAAAATACGTGAAGGGAGTTGTGTTGGGATTAACAGAATCGTGTTATGTTAATAGCATAAAATGAACATTAACACAGACAACTTGCCTGTTTGAATTAGGGGGCGGAACGGGATTTGTGGGCCGAGCCTTAACGCAGCTGCTGAGAAGCCGTGGCCATGATGTGACTGCCGTTTCCCGCCATCCTGGGAAGGATCGGATCACCTGGGTATGTGACACGGGCTTTGCGCGAGCCCGGCTTCAGACAGGGTCAGACGAACGGTTCCTCTGAAGTGTACACTCTTTGTGAGAGCCACCGTGGAGGTGTGGTGCTTAGAGCATTGAGACAGTGCCGGGGGTAAAAGATTCAGTTCTCCACTGAGTCATAAAGTTCATTGGGTAACTGTGGGGCAGTCGCTATCCCCCCACATGACCTACCTTAGTGGGTTGTGAAGACAGAATGGACGAGAGAGGGAAAGCCACATATACTCGTGTGTAAAGTGTGCTGTAGGTTGTGACTGACTCATGGGGTTTTCACGGCAAGAGATGAGCAGAGGTGGTTTGCCATTGCCCGCCTCTGCGTCACATGCCCGGTATTCCTTGGAGAGGAAGGGAAGGAGATTGTAAGCCGGTTTGATTCTCCTTAAAAGGTAGAGAAAATTGGGGCTTTTTTAGGTCTTTCCCTCCCAAATCGGTAATTGCTATAGAGATATAACGCTATAGCACGATGGGGGGGGGGTAATGCAGGGGAAATGGCGGCTGATGGAGAAATGTGCACAGAAAACTCTTGCAGGGAGCCTATGTTGCCAATGCATTTGCAGCGACAGGGAATGCAAAATGGAGAATCTTTGCTGTGCAGATGCAGCGGTGAATAGCTTTTTGGCTTAACCTGAGTCTCCCCAGCCTTCGTTGAGGCCTCTTACAGCTATACTGCATCAAGTCTTGTGGGACTAAGGGGCAGATTTGAGCTGGGTGGGAGAATGACTGGTCCTGCGTCTCCTCTTCCTTCTGCCCCCAGGATGAGCTTTCCCGTTCGGGGCTGCCTCCCTGTGAAGGTGCAGTCAACCTCGCCGGGGAAAATGTACTGAATCCCCTTCGCAGGTAAGTCCCTGCTGGGGTGTAACTTCCAGATAAGTTCCCGGGGGGGGGGGGGATTGAATGTGGTTGATTTAAAAGCTTTAGTAGCGCGTGGTAAGAAGGATTCTCGTTGCAATAGGCAGGACAGGAGTGGAGGAATCCCCAACCTGGTTGAATGCGAGGAATTCTGAGAACAGGCCATGGGCATCGAAGTGAAATGTTTGACAGAGAGGTGGAGGGGGAACCACCACAAAACGTGAGGAGCCTCCTATGATGCCAGGCCAATTTCTTCACTGCAAAAAAGCCCCCAAAATCCTTCCCTGGAGGTTTTTAAGCAGAGGCTAGATGGCCATCTGTCAGCAATGCTAATTCTATTACCTTAGGGAGATCATGAGAGGGAGGCAATCTTGGCCATCTTCTGGGCATGGAGTAGGGAGTCACTGGGGGTGTGGGAGGGGGGAGGTAGTTGTGAATTTCCTGCATCGTGCAAGGGGTTGGACTAGATGACCCTGGTGGTCCCTTCCAACTCTATGATTCTATGAAATCTTTCCCAGGAACCTTTCTTCTCTGTGTTTTTTAGCGGGAGGAAAAGCGTACCGGGCTGCCCTTGGGCAGGCCTATGTAGCTGACCGTTGGGTTGGGACGAGAATGGTCTTGACACCCTGGCGGTCTCTCTTGGTGCTGCAGGTGGAGCGAATCCTTCCGCCAGGACGTGATTAACAGTCGGGTCGAGACCACAAGGACTATGGCCAAAGCCATCGCAGAGGCTGAACATCCCCCTCGCTCCTGGGTCCTTATCACCGGCGTAGGTATTTAACCCCAGGCTGAAGTATACTGTTATCCCTGCTTGGCTATTGTTGAAGGGGAATGAGTTTTTCTGGTAGAATGCAACTTCTCGACCTCAGTGTGGTGTAGTGGTTAAGAGTGGCGGACTCTAATCTGGTGAACTGGGTTAGTTTCTTACCCATGAAGCTAGCTGGGTGACCTTGGGCTAGTCACAGTTCTCTCCGAACTCTCTCAGCCCCGCCTCCAGTGTGGTGTAGTGGTTAAGAGCAGTGGTTTGGAGCCACTGGGTTTGATTCCCTACTCCTCCGCATGAGTGGCAGACACTAATCTGGTGAACTGGATTTATTTCCCCACTCCTACACAGGTGGGAAAGGGAGCTCTAGAGGCTGCCTTATACAGAATCAGACCCTTAGTCCATCCAAGTCAGTATTGTCTACTCAGACCAGCAGCGACTCTCCAGGGTCTCAGGTAGAAGTCTTTTCCATCACCTACCTGCCTAGTCCCTTTAACTGGAGATGCCGGGGATTGAACCTGGGACCGTCTGCATGCCAAGCAGATGCTCTGCCACTGAGCCACAGCCCCTCCCCGCCCATCTTGTGGCCCATGAAGGCCAAGAAGCGGATGGGAGGAAAAACTGAGCCGAACTAACCAAGCAGTTTTTAGGCTTCCAGTGTGCAGTATTTTTCTACACTTTCTGTCAAGAGAGGAAGGTTGTTAAAAGGTTGTTTCTGCTTCTTGGGGGTGAATAATTTGTGGAAGGCCTACCTAACCTTCCAGAAATTATTCCCCCCCCCCAGAGACAAAATGGAAGGCCTGCTCCACTACAGCGAAACACTAACCATCTCCCTGTATCCTGTATCCCACCAAGGCTATTACCGACCTAACCATACCACCAAATACACCGAAGAGAGTCCCGGCGGGGACTTTGACTTCTTCTCTCGCCTGGTGACCCGTTGGGAGGCAGCGGCTCGAGTCCCCAGCAATGCTACACGCCAGGTGGTGGTGAGATCTGGTGAGGCGGGAAGATGGGGGACAGGGCCATCTCCCTTGGGATGAATTTGAGGCTATCGGCTGAGGTGGCCAAACCAGCAGGGAGGGATTTGACAGTGTGCAGGAATTCCAGCGTGGTGTGGCGGTTAAGGCATCAGACTAGGGTTCTGGGAAACCCAGGTTCGAATCCCCACTCTGCCATGGAAGCTTGCCGGGTGACCTTGGGCCACTCACACACTCTCAGCCTCGACCCTGGCATGCATTTGGATGGGAGACCTCCAAGGAATGCCAGGGTTGTGACGCAGAGGCAGGCGAGGGCTTACAGTGAGAGCCCTTACTGTGAGAGAAAATCCCTCCCAAACCCAATCGCCACATAAAAAAGCATTTTAAGAACAACAACATAAAAAATGGAGCAATCTCAAAGGGGAGGGGGAGAAATCCAAGCCTCAGATTTAAAAATATTTTCTTCTGCTCTGAAAGAGCTCTGAGGACATAAGAACATAAGAAAGGCCCTGCTGGATCAGACCCAGGCCCATCAAGTCCAGCAGTCTGTTCACACAGTGGCCAAGCAGGTGCCTCCAGGAAGCCCCCGAACAAGAAAACTGCAGCAGCACCATCCTGCCTGCGCTCCACCGCACCCAAAACAATAGGCCTGCTCCTCTGATACTAGAGAGGATAGGTATGCAGCATGACTAGTATCCATTCTAACTAACAGCCATGAATACCACTCTCCTCCATGAATATGTCCACTCCCCTCTTAAAGCCCTCCAACCTGGCAGCCATCACCACATCCTGGGGCAGGGAGTTCCACAATTTAACTATGCGTTGTGTGAAAAAACACTTCCTTTTATCTGTTTTGAATCTCTCACCCTCCAGCTTTAGCAGATGACCCCGCTTTCTAGTATTATGGGAGAGGGAGAAAGAGAGGAAGCAGGAAGTATTTCAATCCCCGCCTCTGGCTGTGAGCGAAACCAAGTTTGCGTGCTCTGCACTTTGCCTTATGCATGGGGATTTCACCCAGGCTTTGCTCAGGGATGATGGAAGAGGCGGGTTAACAGAGGAACGGGAAGATCCAGACATTGCGAGGACTGGCAGCGAGGTCATCTCTAATGGAGGGGAAACTCATGCATAACTCCAAGGAACAACCAAGACAGACCAGGGGAGAATGTGAGTGAAAGTACCCATGCATAAACAACCTTTGTTTTCCCCATTTTGCCCCCAGGTGTTGTATTAGGTAGAGAGGGGGGAGCCATTGGCCAGATGTTGTGGCCCTTCCGCCTTGGCCTGGGGGGCCCCATCGCGTCCGGCATCCAGCCTTTCCCCTGGATCCACGTGGCGGATTTGGCAGGCATCATCGCGCATGCGCTGGAGCAGGAGGGTGTCAGCGGGATCCTGAACGGCGTCGCTCCCTCGGCGGTGACCACCAGTAACAGGGATTTTGCCCGAGCGATGGGATCGGCGCTCGGACGCCCGGCCTTCTTGCCTCTGCCTGGCTTTGTGGTCTCCGCTGTCTTCGGTTCGGAGCGGAGCGTCATGTTGCTAGAAGGGCAAAGGGTGGTGCCCAAACGGACCCTGGAGAGCAATTACCTTTTTGCCTTCCCCGACTTGCCCTCGGCCCTCCAGGATATTCTAACCTGAGGGAGGGGAAGTTTGGGGGTGGGGTCTGGATTTAGTAGCACTTTCTCAGCAGGTTACAAAGCAAAGGCAGTTTCCTTTCTTCTTGGCTGTGAATCCGTCACCAGTCCTCATACACATAAAGAGATACATTTGAGTAAGCTGTTCAAGAAGGTTTGTCTGTTCACATTCCCGTTTGTTCTAGAACCATCCAGTGGTTTGCTCCGCGGCACTTTCATTTGGTGGAATAAAGTGTGTCGATGGTAGAAATAGTGTTATGGGAAGCATATCTGTTGGTTTGTTTGTTAGTGTATTGTGGTGGTTAAGAGCGGTGGTTTGGAGCGGTGGAGTCTGATTTGGAGAACCGGGTGTGATTCCCCACTCCTCCACATGAGCGGCGGACGCTAATGAGGTGAACTGGATTTGTTTCCCCACTCCTACACACGAAGCCAACTTGGTGACCTTGGGCAAGTCATTCCCTCAGCCCCACCTACCTCACAGGGTGACAGTTGTGGGGAGGGGAAGGGAAGGTGATTGTAAGCCGGTTTGAGTCTCCCTTAAGTGGTAGAGAGCTTCTTCTTCTTCGTTTTCTTCTCTCCTCCTCCTCCTCTTCCTCCTCCTCCTCCTTCTCCTCCTTGTCCTCCTCCTCCTCATATGAATGCCCTAAGCTGCCGTATACCAAGTTAGACCCTTGGTCTGTCTAGTTCCGTGTCTCATGGTCATCAGCTCTCTCTAGGCTCTGGGGTAGAGAAAAGGCCTTCCCAACCCCTGACCAGGTTGGCCTAGGCTAGCTCAACAGACCTCAGAAGCTAAGCAGGGCCAGCCCTGGTTAGTATTTGGGTGGAAGACCACTAAAGAACACCAGGGTTGCTCATAGAGGTGTGCAATTTGGTGCTTCCCTGATCTGGTATTACGCAGTATTAGTGGCGGAGTCAGCAGCCCTTGTATCCTCAACTCTGAGAACGCTACAGACGTTCGACAGGCAGCGAGCATCATTGCCAAACACAGACCATCTTTGATAAATCCCAACCCCATACCTACCAACTCCCATTTGCACTGAAATAGTGCATTCACCAAACACCAAGTTCCAGGTAAAGTTTTCTCCCAATGGCTATTAAGAAACCTCCCCAACACCCCACAATTAACATTCTAGTGTCCACAAAGAAGCCACATAAAAGTCCAATCATGATGTACTGGGGTGAGAGTTGCCCCACAGGTATTGCAGCTCCTGGTTTCCAGGTAAGTAATTGGTGTAGCTGTCTATCTCCGATGACGTGTGTGCATATCTATACACATATATACACACTTACACATATATGTATATATAAGGTAAAGGTCCCCCATGCAAGCACCGGGTCATTCCTGACCCATGGGGTGATGTCACATCCCGACATTTCCTAGGCAGACTTTGTTTATGGGGTGGTTTGCCAGTGCCTTCCCCAGTTGTCTTCCCTTTACCCCCATCAAGCTGGGTACTCATTTTACCGACCTCGGAAGGATGGAAGGCTGAGTCAACCTCGAGCCGGCTACCTGAAACCAACTTTCGTTGGGATCGAACTCAGGTCGTGAGCAGAGTTTGGACTGCAGCTTACCACTCTGCGCCACGGGGCTCCTACATATGTATGTATAAACCATCTTGATTGAGAAGGCAACGCTGCTGGGATTTGGGCAATATTATCAAGTTAAAAAGGCAGATGGTGGATCAACCAACGTGATCAGGGGGCTAGAGCAAGTGCCCCATGAGGAGCGGTTAAAATGCTTAGGGCGTTTAAGGGACACCAGCTCCCTTCCCCGTGTTATTAATCATGAAGGCATAAGAGATCATATCTGGTGAACTGTTTCCTTACTGTGCATCCAATAAGGACCATAAGACACTCTTAAGGAGCAGCCAAGATTAACTGGACCATCCCCTGAAGTCTTTAAAAGCTGTCAACCAAGGTGGACATTCTCTGCATGTTCCTCAGAGCTGTTAGCCCATGAATGTCTGCCGTTCCTTTCCCTTCATAAGGATGTCCATAACCTGGGCAACCAGTGAAGATCAGAAGATGCTGGGAGTGTCTCCTGGATCTCCCAGCCAGAACTCTGCTAACCTGTATCTGAACCTATATCAGGACATATATAAGACCATAAGAATGTAAGAAGAACCTTGCTGGATCAGACCAGTGGTCCATCTAGTCCAGCATCCTGTGTCACACAGTGGCCAACCAGTTACTCTAGAGGGCTAACAATAGGGCATGGAGGCCGAGGCCTTCCCCTGATGTTGCCTCCTGGCCCTGGTACTCAGAGATTTACTGCCTCTGTATGTGGAGTCACCCTTAGTCACTGTGGTACGTAGCCACCAATCGAGCTCTCCTCCATGAAATATGTCTACTTCTGTGACTAGTAGGTGAGACCCTGTAGATGGGGCAATATCTAACGATTGTGTGTGTGTGTGTTAAGTGTCGTCAAGTTGCTTCCGACTCATGGCGACTCTATGAATGAAAGTCCTCCAAAGTGTCCTATCCTTAACAGCCTGGCTCAGATCTTGCAAATTAAGGGCTGTGGCTTCCTTTATTGAGTCCATCCATCTCTTGTTGGGTCTTCCTCTTTTCCTGCTGCCCTCAACTTTTCCTAGCATGAAGGTCTTTGCCAGATTGTATCCTTAGTTAACAAGGAATAGTATTTTGTTTTTGATACGCTGTAATTTCACCTTGTAGATTTCCTAAATATCTCTCTCTCTGTGTGTGTGTGTGTGAATAGAATAAAACCTTTACAATTTGTACCATTGTTTTTGAGAGACTTCCTGGTTTATTTCCCCGATAAGCTAGACTGGTTAAGGTATGATATCTGCTTATTACCCAGCCATTAAGGCAAACTGCATGAGCCAGAGTGGTGTAGTGATTAAGAGCGGTGGTTTGGAGCAGTGGAGTCTGATTTGGAGAACCCGGTGTGATTCCCCACTCCTCCACATGAGCGGCGGACGCTAATCTGGTGAACTGGATTTGTTTCCCCGCTCCTACACACGAAGCCAACTGGGTGACCTTGGGCAAGTCATTCCCTCTCAGCCCCACCTACCTCACAGGGTGACAATTGTGGGGAGGGGAAGGGAAGGTGATTGTAAGCCGGTTTGAGTCTCCCTTAATTGGTAGAGAAAGTTGGCATATAAAAACCAACTCTTCTTCATTCTTGCTCAGGCAGCCCAACTGGAATTGGGGAAAATTCCAACCCAACTTGCACTTAAGGTGTGATCTGGGACTCACCTTAAAAACAGTGTGTGTGTGTGTGTGTGTGTGTGTGTGCAGAGGGGGGAAAATTATCTCCCAAGCACAACACAGCGGCCGAAGGAGCTTCATCATTCTCATTCTAGCTTTCACTAGCTGTAATGGGCTATCGGAGCAAGCTGTTTGTCTCATTGCCGGTTCCATGAATCTGCCAAGGATTCACGTGGAAATAGCATTAAAACACACACACACACACACACACACACACAATGGCACTAGTTTTAAGGTAACTTGTAGGTCGCATATTACAAATTGAGTTGGATTCCAAGAAAGGAATTCCACGTTTATATCTGATCAGAAGGTCGAGGAGAAGGAGAAGAAGAGTTGGTTTTTATATGCCAACTTTGTCTTCCACTTAAGGAAGAATCAAACTGGCTTATAAACACTTTCCCTCTCCCTCCCCATCACAGACACCCTGTGAGGTAGGTGGGGCGGAGAGAGTGTGACTAGCCCAAGGCCACCCAGCTGGCTTCATGTGGAGGGGTGGGGAAACAAATCCAGTTCACCAGATTAGCCTCCGCCGCTCATGTGGAGGAGCGGGGAATCGAACCCAGTTCTCCAGATCAGAGTCCACCCCTCCAAAACACCGCTCTTAACCACTACCCCACGTTGGTAATGTGTGAATCACTGCTTGGATGACCTATCAGAAAAGTTCAGTCCAGCCTGGAACAACACCCCGCAGGATACAAAGGTAAAATGTAGCTTTTGCAGGTGGAACGAGAATGTCATGCAACAGAATCGGGTTCCAAACGTGATCTTTATTGATTGGGATTTAAAACACTGCAGCGAAACAGGATGGGACCTCCTTCCTTTTTGTCAGTGGCAAGTATAGAGCAAAAACTTCTGGGTGCAACCTTGCGTGCAGCAAGTCTTTTCCATAATTCCGAGGGGAAGCGGCTTAAGTTTGTTTGAGTAATGGAGTCGTCGTTTCTCACGGCTCGGTCTTGTCATTTTGGTTCCCATGCTTTGCCAACCTGGTTCATAAAATGATAGCAGAAGGATGAGTCCCCTTATTCCTCTTATCTGCCCTTCAAAAATTAATAAGACACATGAAGCTGCCTGGTAACTGAATCAGACCCTCGGTCCATCAAAGTCGGTATTGTCTACTCCGACGGGCAGCGGCTCTCCAGGGTCTCAGGCAGAGGTCTTTCCCATCACCTGCTTGCCCTAGTCCCTTGAGCTGGAGATGCTGGGGATTGAACCTGGGACCTTCTGCATGTGCCTCAATCATGGCCCACCAGCACAGCCACGCAAAGTTACCGCCGTTGGCGAGGAGTGACCGAGCAACCCTAATCACAACTGGCCTCCAGACTGCAGAGGCCAGTTCCTCTGGGGGAAATGGTAGCTAAAGAATGCCGATTTTATGGCATCACATCTTTACTGAGCTCCCTCTCCAAATTCCTCCCTCCCCGTGCCCTGCCCCCCAACCTCCAGGATGTTCCCAAAAATAGGCATACAGAAACCTTTTACTGTTGCCAAATTTTTGCGACCCCCCCCTTCAGTTACGCGACCCCCATATGGGGCCGTGACCCACAGTTTAGGAAACTTTGTCCTAGACATTCAGGAGGCAGCCATTCTGGACACTGGGTACCCACAAAGGAATTGCTGCCCTGACCAAGATAGCCCAGGCTAGCGGGATCCCGTCAGATCTCAGAAGCTAAGCAGGGTCAGCTCTGGTGAGTACTTGGGTGGGAGACCACCAAGGACTCCAGGGCTGCTATACAGAGGCAGGCCACAGCAACCACTTCTGAACATCTCTCGCCTTGGAAATAGGGTTGCCAGGTCCCTCTTCGCCACCGGCGGGAGGATTTTTGGGGCGGAGCCTGAGGAGAGCGGGTTTGGGGAGGGGAGGGACTTCAATGCCATAGAGTCCAATGGCCAAAGCAGCCATTTCCTCCAGGGGAACTGATCTCTATCGACTGGAGATCAGCTGCAAAAGCAGGTGATCTCCAGCTAATATCTGGAGGTTGGCAACCCAACGTGGAAATCCGATGGGGTCACCAATAGTCAACTCAGCTGTGACTTGCAATATATATATGTGTGTATATATTGCAATTGCCTAATGAGATTGGGCTGGCCCTTCCCTTTTTGACACTCACTACTATTGCATTTTTAGAAACCCAAATAGAATCAAAACAGGAATATTTTTTTTGGGGGGGGTCATTAAAAGTCTTGGAAAATAGGAGGCCGGACATTGTAAGAGACGTGAGCTCTTGGCCCCATGCGTCTTCAAAAAACAACAACAAGTGCCCTGAAAGTTTGCATTTACCTGTGATATCTCGACCAAATCTGGAAGCAGCAGCAAATGATTCCGTGAGTCTTCTGCATTCGTTATAAAAATCTTCCCCGCAGAACACCCTTAAGGGATCATCGGGATCCTGAGAACAGAAGACGGTCACGAGGGACAGAGCGAGCAAGACGGCCTCCGCCTTCCTCATGGTGTGGAAAGCGTCTCTGCGAAGGGCAGCTTTATCCACAGACCGCCCACTCCTTTTATTGGGCCTTTCACGGCCAGTAAAGATGTTGGCAGATCAGGCACACGTCAGCTTTTCCTAATAGGATCTCAAGATGCCCATCTGTGCATGTTGAGCAATCTGTTCAAAAACTTAGAAGACGGGTGGGTTTTTAATATGCTGGCTTTCTCTACCAGTTAAGGAAGAATCAGACCGGCTGACAATCACCTTCCCTTCCTCTCCCCACAACAGACACCTTGTGAGGGAGGTGGGGCTGAGAGAGCTGTGACTAGCCCGAGGTCACCCAGCTGGCTTTGTGTGTAGGAGTGGGGAAACAAATCCGGTTCCCTAGATCAGATTCCACCACTCCCAACCACCGCTCTTAAACACTATGCTACATTTCTATGCCCCAGGGGTAATATTAGGGGGGGGGAGTGATGGGGTTCGTATTACACAAATGCCCTCAGTTGGGGGTATCATCTTCCCATGGACTATTTTTAGGGTTATCCATTTGGCTCTCTTTCTCTTTCTCTTTTGCCTGATGTGGATCTATTGCTTCTAACCGCTTATCAAGAAGTAGAGAAAATGTTCCCATGGACTATTTTTAGGGTTATCCATTTGGCTCTCTTTCTCTCTCTTTTGCCTGATGTGGATCTATTGCTTCTAACCGCTTATCAAGAAGTAGAGAAAATGTTTCCTCTTTGTGTTTTTGCTGCTATTATCAATATATCTAATTTTCTACATGCCCAAATCTGTGGATACTTAAATCTAGAGGTAGGAACCATGACCAGAAAAGTTAGGTTAGCCCCTGCTTTGCAGAAAAATATGAACTCGGGGGGGGGGGGACCAAATAATAGAAGCAGCATGTGTAACTTTAAGAATCTCAGTGGGTGTTGTGGGGGTTCAGCGTTGCCAGCCTTCAAGCCTTAGTTTCGATCAGCAAAAGGAGTGGGAAGATGTCAGGGCCCTTTCCAGGGCTGTGTGGGCCTTTCAGGTGAAATGCCTGAAATCATTATATGCTATGGGAAATGTATTCTTTGATTTGAAATATATTCTTTGTATTCAGTAAAGTATATCTGCACTTATAAACATGCCAGACTCAGCATATAAGAGTTGGCATCTATTATAAAGTCACACCAAGCACCTATAGATGTTAGCAGTTTTACCCTCTAGTTAGAAGTTAATTAGAGAAGCTATAGACCAGCTTAGTATGCACTCATAAGCTGGTTTTTTACAGATAAAAGCCAGCTAGGAACCTCCGTAGTTAGAGCCTTGGCAGAAAGCAAGGTCCAAGATAAGAAGGCAGTAACTTAGGATCAAACAGAGCAGCACCTGACACTGTAGGGTCTTCTTGCTCATGAGTGAACATGAGATCATCACTTTCTCTGTAACCGCCTTCAATTCTGTAATAGGTTATGCTAATTTGGGGGTCCTGAGTATTGGGCATTTGGGTCCTTACGTGTGTGTTACGCCTCTGTAACCACCCATTATCAAAGTCTATATTCTTGCTTGCAATCCTTTGATGTGTGTGTGAATTGTCCTGCGCTTTGGGCCATTTTCACCAGGTGTTTTGTGTATTGGCCAATAAAACAAAATGCTTTGAATCTTCAACCTCCTACTGTTTTATTGTTATTGGGTATTGATACAATAGGACGGCAACCTGACAACTCACCACCATGAGACTCATCCAGGCCCAGTAGCTTACTGGTATTCAACAGCAGCTCCCCCAGGAAAGCCAATATGGTGAAATAGTTCAAGTGTCAGACTAGGATCTGAGGGCCCAGTTCTGGATTCTCACTGTGCCATGGAAACTCGCTGGGTGACCCCCCCTGGGCCAGGCATACACTCTGAAGCTAGCCTACCTCTCAGGGTTCTTGTGAGGATACAATGGAGGACAGGAAAATGATACAAGTTGCTTTGGTTCCCCACTGGGGAGAAAGGATAGATATAGAGGAAGTAAATATAACTAAAGAATGGGAGAGGGTGTGGGGGCTGCCAAGGAGAGGGAAAGAAGACATAGCAAGTGGCTGGAGAGACAGGAGGAGGAAGAGGAAGAGGAGGAAGAAGAAGAGTTGGTTTTTAAATGCCGACTTTCTCTACCACTTAAGGAAGAATCAAACCGGCTTACAATCCCCTTCCCCTCCCCACGACAGACATCCTGTGAGGTAGGTGGGGCTGAGAGAGCTCTAAGAGAGCTGTGACTAGCCCAAGGCCACCCAGCTGGCTTCAAGTGGAGGAGTGGGGAAACCAACCCAGTTCCCCAGATTAGCCTCCGCCGCTCATGTGGAGGGGTGGGGAATCGAACCCGGTTCTCCAGATCAGAGTCCACCGCTCCAAACCACCGCTCTTAACCACTCCACCATGCTGGGGGAGCACCCCTCCCCACAAGTGCTTGCCGGTCCCTCGCTTGTCAGTATATCTAATCCTCGACATGGCCCCATTGGTGGATACTTAAGACAGTACACGGAAAACCTAAAGTGGACTTTATGATCCATTGAAGTCTTGATCCGATAAAAGTAGGGGACGTTCTGTGTACATCGCTCAGAGCCCAGAGAGGTTTAATCTGCTATTCTGTGATAGCTCTGCCTTCATTACCCAAACTGCGATTTAACAGCAGCTCTTTCTGAACCATGAAGAAGGCCACGGTGGCCGGCTGGGTCTCCCTGTTCCTCGTTATGGCTGTCTTTGGCAATGGATTTGCTATGCGGCATCTCTGTGGGAGCACTTGTGACCAAGCCTTTGCCACGGTCAGGGTTGCCAACCTCCAGGCGGTAGCTGGAGATCATCTGCTGTTATAGCTGATGTCCAGGCAACAGAGATCAGCTCCCCTGGAGAAAATGGCTGCTTTGGGAGGTGGACTCTATGGCATTGCTGTAGTGCCTAGAAAACGTTATCCCAGGTATGTCAGATCAAAGGATAACGCACTGGAGATCAGGAATTATTTTAACAGCTTACTATTTAATGGTGTGTGTGTGTGTATGTGTAAAGTGCCTTCAAGTCGCAGCCGACTTATGGCGACCCCTTTTTGGGGTTTTCATGGCAAGAGACTAACAGAGGTGGTTTGCCAGTGCCTTCCTCTGCACAGCAACCTTAGTATTCCTTGGTGGTCTCCCATCCAAATACTAACCAGGGCTGAACTGGTTAGTTTAATGGTACATTTAATGGTATCAAGTCTTTAAACAGTACAAAGCTGGGATCAAATCTCTCCAGCCCAAAAGCAAAAGTAAGAATCACACTGCTGTTCAGAATTGCTCAAGCTTTATAGACTTCTAACAATGGATTTCAATACGATACAATCCTAATTTTCTCATGCTGTCATCCTTAACAGACAATTCTGCATTAAGCCAGTTCTTTAGCTGAACGGGAAGTTCTCATTACCAAGATAATAACTAGCGAAGCACAGGAAAGCTGGCACTGTTTGGCAATGTTGGAGATTAAAGAATGTATGTGAGTGTTTATGCAGACTAAGTGAACTGAAAGCAAGGAGAGAGAGGGGGGGTTGACACGCATTTATCTACATGGGTGTCATGTCTAAAAGGGAGGATTCCTGCACCTGTTTATGTACACAGGGGCAGTTAATAGTGTCATAGGTAAAATATCTTTATTGTGGGCACTTCATTGCTCCCCATTGAAGTCTCTCCTCTCTTCAAACCCCGCTATCCTCAGGCTCTACCCCTCAAAATCTCCAGGTATTTCCCAACCCGGAGCTGGCAACCCCGGCCCCTGGATGTGATAAAACCCAGAAAAGCCCAGAAAAGGGTTGCCGTTGCGGAGAATTATCAAGAGATTTCAGGGAGAACACAAATATTGAATGGGCTGTTCCTAACATGAGAGATGCTCCGATCTTCATTCTCCTTCAAACTTTGGCCTCCAGTTTTGCAAGCCTTCTCCTACACGCTTAAAATGTTTACCTATGACATGTTTATCTTTGTTCTTATTCCAGCCTGATTTGTTTGTCTGAACATGCAATCGCCGTGAATGCCAAATAGCCACTGCTTTGCCGGCATCAAGACAGTAGAACTATTAAGGCAGCTAAGCTGTTGTCTTAGGAGCCCCGTGGCGCAGAATGGTAAGCTGCAGTACTGCAATCCAAGCTCTGCTCATGACCTGAGTTCAAGGTTTCAGGTAGCCGGCTCAAGGTGGACTCAGTCTTCCATCCTTCCAAGGTCGGTCAAATGAGGACCCAGGTTTCTGGGGGCAAAGGGAAGATGACTGGGGAAGGCACTGGCAAACCACCCCGTAAACAAAGTCTGCCTAGGAAACGTCGAGATGCAACGTCACCCCATGGGTCAGGAATGACCCGGTGCTTGCGCAGGGGATCTTTACCTTTTTATGTACCTGGAGGTTGGCAACCCCAATCTGGAGAGCCGGGTTTGATTCCCCACTCCTCCACATGAGCAGCGGATGCTAATCTGGAGAGCCAGGCTGGTTTCTCCACTCCAACACATGAAGCCAGCTGGGAAGCGCCCCCACCCCCAACCCAATGCCACATCTTTCTTCCAGCATTTAGGTCCCAGAGAGACTGCGGCATCAGAGGGGCAGCATGCAGTCTATTGATGAATTTGACTACTGTATAACTACAAGGTGGGAAATTATAGATGCAAAAATGAGATGGGGGTTGAGTGACTGGAGTAAACTGGTTGTTTGCTGGTCTGGAAGGTGGATCAAGAACCAAAGAGTGAGCTGATGATTATGTCCAGGGGAAATAATAGGTTTTAAGATAGGCATGATCAGGGCCGGATCTACATTTTTTTTGAAGAGGGGCAGAAGTACAAAATCACACCCCCATATATTATATACATATTTTTTCTTTATGTATACACATATAATCAGTGCATATAATCAACAACTCTTTTAAATGAAAGAATAAATTATGTTGACGTTTATGAATCCGGGGTTGTTTTAATTGATCTTACACCTTTATTTGTATGGGCAGTCTGTGATTCTGCGGTGCAAAACTATTGAGTCAGGAAATTTTGTTGTGTTGGCATGTGATTGGCCAGTTGACCATATTAATAAATTTGATTTGATTTGACCTCTATGAACTGTTAATGAATAATTACACTTTTATATTATTTTATCTATCTAGAATGTTTGAATATTCCCTCAACCCCTCTGCACACATAAAAACCCAACCCAAGGAGAAAGTTTTTCAGCCTAGCCTTTTCCCAGGCATTAAAAAAAAATACAGCACATGTAATTTTGACATGGGAAACACCAAACACACCTCCCACTCTTTCGCTGCCTGATAAAGTACCGCCCAAGGAAAGCTTTATCTGGTAGTTATGCTGCCAGAAGCTGATGACTAAACTGAAGCAACTGTATTTTAGTCACTGGGCAAAACTCATGAGAAAAGATAATAATGCTTGGAAACGTTGAAGACAGTAGGGAAAAAAAAGAAGACCTACCATGAGATGGATTGACTCAATAAAGGGAGCCACAACCCTTAGTTTGCATGACCTGAGCAAGATGACACTTTTGAGGTCATTGATTCATGTGTGTGTGTGTGTGTGTGTGTGTTAAGTGCTGTCAAGTCGCTTCCGACTCATGGCGACCCTATGAATGAAAGCCCTCCAAAATGTCCTGTCTTTGACAGCGTTGCTCAGATCTTGCAAATTGAAGGCTGTGGCTTCCTTTATTGAGTCCATCTCTTGTTGGGTCTTCCTCTTTTCCTGCTGCCCTCAACTTTTCCAAGCATGACTGTCTTTTCCAGTGACTCTTGTCATCTCATGACGTGACCAAAATACGACAGCCTCAGTTTAGTCATTTTAGCTTCTAGGGTCAGTTCAGGCTTGATTTGATCTATAACCCACTGATTTGTTTTTTTGGCAGTCCAGGGTATCCGTAACCCTCTCCTCCAACACCACATTTCAAAGGAATCTACTTCCTTCCTTTCAGCTTTCTTCATTGTCACCTTCTTGAACTGGTCAGCATCAATACAATCAATTTTAACCCTTGTCTGTCTGACATGTAACGATGCTCGTTATCTAATCCTCAACAAAATTAGATTTATAACAAATTTTATACCTGGCCAACTGTCCTCCAAGGGGAAACAAAGCACCTTATATAGTTCTCTACTACCCCATTTCATACTTGCCACAACCCTGCGAGTAGGGTTGCCACCGGCGGGAGCTTCGTTGGGGGGAGAGCTGAGGGAAGCGATCCACAGGCTTGGTGCGATGACGCTACTTCCAGGCTTATCCACAGAATTTTGAAGCGGAGTGTGAGAGTCCCATTTGTGATGCTGGTGTTTCCAGGGAAAACCCAGAAGTGGCGTCGGTCTTTACTGCTCCAATAACTTACTGTAGAGTATCCTCGTTGTCAATCCCAATTTTTTTTTGTCCGCGTTCTGCCTCTTTCCACTGTTTCACCCTGTCCGTATTTTTTTTTAATTTTTTTTATAAATTTTATTTTGAATATATGGGATACAAAAGGAAAGAAGGGGGCGGGGGTAGTCCGTCTGCAATAGACGTGAAATATAGACTTAGCAGTTTGATAAATTAAAAAAAAAACATTTAAAAAGTCATACTACAGTAGGTAAACATCTGCAACAATAAGCATTCATTATAGTAGATATGCATTACTATAGAGATACATTTTCGTGTAGTTAATTCTATAAACTAAATGTATGTTTTCTTACGTTATGTTATATTTGACTATAGTCAAATAGTCCTGTCTGTATTTTAAAGAGAAACAAACCATGTGTTCCCAAGGGAGCATCATGTCATTCATGGCATCCAGGATGCTCCCCTTCTCCCCCCTTTTGGTTTTCGGGCATGTGCTCCAGCCACCAGGAGAAACCACAACAGGCAGTGAGAGCGTACCTGTGAGTTACCCTTGATAGTCAGCTGGGGGAGTGAGAGGAACCACACCTGTGCGGTCCCTCCTTGTGCCTGCAAGCCGAGAGCGCATGGTGTAGTGGTTAAGAGAGGTGGTTTGGAGAGGTGGAGTCTGATCTGGAGAACTGGGTTTGATTCCCCACTCCTCCACATGAACAGCAGGGACTAATCTGGTGAACTGGATTTGTTTCCCCACTCCTACGCACAAAGCCAGCTGGGTGACCTTGGTCTAGTTATGTTCTCTCAGCCCCACCCACCCCACAGGTTGCCTGTTGTGGGGAGGGGAAGGGAAGGTGATTGTAAGCCGGTCGGAGTCTCCCTTAAGTGGTAGAGAAAGTCGGCATATAAAAACCAACTCTTCTTCTTCTTCTTCTTCTTCTTCTTCTTCTTCTTCTTCTTCTTCTTCTTCTCCTCCTTCTCCTCCTCCTCCTCCTCCTCCTCCATCCAAAGACTCCTTGATGTCCTTTTTAATCAGCCCTGCACACACACACCCTGCTCCAGCACATAAATCATGCCCCAGCTCAAAGCAGGGGGGAGTTAGTCCAATGCTTTAATGTTTCTTTGGATCAAGGTTCCAGTGTTCCTTTGGTAGGCTGATTTCGTGAGGCTTCCTGGATGTTCTAGACCAGTGGTTCCCAATGTGGGGCACATGCCCCACAGGGGGGCAATTTGATTTTTAAGGGGGGGCAATTGGAGAATGATCTATTAACAGTGATTTTTTGGCATTTCTTATGGTTCTAGGGGGCTCATATACAGTATATAAATATATATTGTGATATACACATTTTAAAAATTAAAATCAGAATGTACACGGCGGACAGCTGGTGACAATGGAGAGGGGGAAAGCCCACTAAGAATTATATGTCACAAAGGGGGGGTATCAGGATTTTAGAGATGCTTAGGTGGGGCATGGCCAAAAAAATGGTTGGGAACAACTGGTCTAGACTGAAATGCATCCGCAGAGTAGATGACACACCCAGCAGAGTTCTCTCCGAGTCGTAACCTATGTAGTAGCTGGGTTATCCAGTCTTATCTTTAGTTTCTGCATTAGCTCTCCAGCATTTCTGGCAGCA
Source organism: Euleptes europaea (assembly GCF_029931775.1). Taxonomy (NCBI): domain Eukaryota; kingdom Metazoa; phylum Chordata; class Lepidosauria; order Squamata; family Sphaerodactylidae; genus Euleptes; species Euleptes europaea. Next base: position 7,752,624 of record NC_079329.1, on the reverse strand, counting down.
TGCCTCACTTGTGGGCAATTCAGACAAAACAATTTGCCCACTTCTAATATTTAGAGAGACAGTGTGGTGTAGTGGTTAAGAGAGGTGGTTTGGAGCAGTGGAGTCTGATCTGGACAACTGGGTTTGATTCCCCACTTCTCCACGTGAGCTGTGGAGGCTAATCTGGTGAACTGGGTTGGTTTCCCCACTCCTCCACACGAAGCCAGCTGGGTGACCTTGGGCAAGTCATGCTCTCTCAACCTCCCAGGGTGTCTGTTGTGGGGAGGGGAAGGGAAAGGTGATTGTAAGCTGGTTTGATTCTTAAGTGGAAGAGAAAGTCGGCATATAAAAACCAACTCTTCTTCTTCTTGTTCTTCTTAATGAGAGTACCCCCTTGTCTTTCTTCCTAATGTCTGCACAGAGTGCAAATGAAGGAATATGATAAAGTAGAAATGGGGATAGGGGTGAAGGGGGAATGAGTGAAACGAAAGTTGTTCAAGGCAAAATACGTTGTTTGAGTTAGGAGAGATAAGGGGCTGTGGCTCAGTGACAGAGCATCTGCTTGGCATGCAGAAGGTCCCAGGTTCAATCCCTGGCATCTCCAGTTCAAGGGACCAGGCAAGCAGGTGATGTGAAAGACCTCTACCTGCGACCTTGGAGAGTCACTGCCAGTCTGAGTAGACAATACTGACTTTGATGGACCAAGACTAGGATGCGGAGTAATGGATTTAAACTAAGAGAAAAGCTATTCCACCTAAACATTAGGAAGAACTTTCTGATGGTGAGGGCGGTTCGACGGTGGAATGCCCTGCCTTGGGGGACACGGGCGGGGGTGGAGACCCCATCTTTGGAGGTCTTTAAGCAGAGGTTGGATGGCCATCTGCCGGGAGCGCTTTGATTGCGGGATCCTGCATAGCAGGGGGTTGGACTGGATGGCCCTTGTGGTCTCTTCCAACCTTGTGTGATTTTGTGGAGGGTCTGATTCAGTATAAGGCAGCTTCATATGTTCATGTGTGTTCAAACAATTTTTTTTTAAGTGCAGGAAATAACTAGCAAGAGGTGAGGGGGAGTTGTGAAGGGGGAAGCGACGTAGTGGGTGTTGTCTATGGAGGGGCAGAGAAAGGAATGGCATCTCCAGCTTGTCTGCTCCTCAGGGATTGTCTTCTTTGAAACCGGGTAAGGAAATACAGTGTAATATAAGTGTTTGTTGAAAGCACCAATGTTACACTCTTTGAAATAGTTTCTAAGACCAAACGGAAGGTAAGACGTTTCATTAAACCAGGGGTGGGGAACCTTTTTCCCGCCAAGGGCCATTTGGATATTTATAACATCATTTGCAGGCCATACAAAATTATCAACTTAAAAATTAGCAGACCAAGCCCCAAGCAGGCAGCTGACCCAGATGACACCTCCCTGCTTGGGCAAGCAGGCAGACATCCAACCAGTGGCACACTTGCCCACCTGGTGGCACAGGATGGTCTGTTGCACCAGCTGGGCGTAGCCATCCAGCTGCACGCCGGAGTTGCTCCTGCTCCGCATGGCCGGGGCCGGATTCTACAGCTGGCTCCTGCTACCTCTGCCTGCAGGGATGAAATGAGGACACACTGGCTAAGACCTCCCCCACACACACACACATTCTGGCCCTGCCCCCTCTAACCCCTCCAATGTAGCCACTTCCGCCCCAGGTCCTCTTATAGTAATGAGTTAATATGTTTCTCCATGGTCCGGATGGGAGAGGGTTAATACAGTTTCTTGGGTGGCCCTAGCAGCTCCATAGCTAACAACTCTTCTGCAAGGGGTAAAAAAGGTTCCTTTTCTCAGCAAAACAAACTCACATCTGCCTTGAATAGAGGCTATTCCTGTCTGCAGGAGGGGGCAGTTCACCAATCTTAGATCCTTCTGAGCTAGAGATCTGCCAGGACCCACAAAGGACCAGACCAAATGAGTTTGTGGGCCTTAAATTGCCCCCGGGCCTGACGTTCCCCACCCCTGCATTGAACGATGAAAATAGTTAGTGTGGAAATACCTGTCATCGCGATGCAAGCACACAGCACACACAAATTATGCACACACACACCTGGGTTGTGTATATCTTTAAACTTGAACCGAAAATGAACCCAAATATTAGCCATTTCTGCAATATTCTGGTTTTGGTTTTACTGAATAACAAAACCTGGGAATCTGCCCAAAGCTGAATACGCGATTCCTGAAAAAGCTGAATAGCTACCCTGAAAATAGCTACCTCCAAAAATGACCCCACAGGAGCTTTGACTATAATGGAGCCGAATTTTTTGGTAAACCCAGAAATAAAACCAAAATACAGCCTGGTTAATTGGTGGGCAATTGTGAACTCTACCTGTGAGGTAGTCCTGGCTGAGAGGGAGTAACTGACCCAAAGTCAGCCATCAACCTTTTGTGGTAGAGAAGAGATTCAAACTTGGATCTCCTTGATCCAATCTGCCATTTTGACCGCTACACCACAGAAGCTCAAATAGATCAGGAAGCTGTTTAGCCCCCTTTGTTTTGTCTGAGAGGGGATAACTTCTGCCTTTCCTACCTGTTGACTGTAGGGTTTGAAAATACCTGGAGATTTTGGGGTGGAACCTGAGGAGCAGAGATTGGGGAGGCAAAGGTCTTCAGTGGAGTATAATACCATAGACTCCACCTTCCAAATTGACCGATTCTTCAAGTGAACACATGAACACATGAAGCTGCCTCATACTGAATCAGACCCTTGGTCCATCAAAGTCAGTATTGTCTACTCAGACCTGCAGCGGCTCTCAGGCAGAGGTCTTTCACATGACCTACTTGCCTAGTCCCTTTAACTAGAGATGCCGGGGATTGAACCTGGCCCTTCTGCATGCCAAGCAGATGCTCTACCACTGAGCCTCAGCCCCTCCCTGGCATGCCTAGCCTGGACAGCAGTCTGCTAGAGGATTGCCAACTCTGTGCGGGGAAATACCTTCAGATTGGGGGGGGGTGGAGCCAGGGAGAGTAGTGGGAGGGGCATTGACTGGGTACAATGTCATAGAGTCCACCTTCCAAGGCAGCCATTTTCTCCAGAGGAATGGATCTCTGTCGCCTGGAGGTCAGTTGTAATTCCTGGAGATTTCCAGCCCCACCTGGAGGTCAGCAACCCTAGTTAAAAGCCTAATAGTTCTTCCACCAGAGATCTTTGTCACGGTATTTTTTTAAAAATAATAATAGAGCATTTGGCATCCAAATGAAATAGTATGAACTTTATTTCAGTTCCGAAATTTCACACACAGTTTCCTCATCTCTTCTTTGGGGCAGCCAAGTCTGCAGCAACTCTTTCTAAGCCACTCCTCGGATCTCTTTCCTCGCTCGGAAACGCGCGTTTCTCTTTTGGCCCGCCTTGCTCTTGGCTTCCAGGCTTCTTTGGCTGAATCTGAGTTCTCTTGTTGTAAATCTAAGACAGCTTGTCCTCCTGTTTCATAAAGTTAAAGAAAAAGCCTATGGAAGATTTCTTTGCTTTCCTTTTCTTAAATGCGACAACAGTTTTTTACACATTCACCTGTATGCTTTGATCTGGCTGGCCCAGGCTAGCCTGCTTTTGTTAGATCTTGGAAGTTAAGCAGGGTTGACCCTGGTTAGTACTAGGATGGGAGACCACCGAGGAAGTCCTGGTTTGCTATGCAGAGGCAAGGAATGGCAAACCACCTCAGTTCAGCACTTGTCCTTACCTGGCTGGCCGAGGCTAGCCTGCTCTTGTCAGATCTTGGAAGCTAAGCAGGGTCAGTCCTGGTTAGTACTTGGATGGGAGACCACCAAGGAAGAAACTGCAGTAGAGGGTCCTGAACTTATCTCACCCAATTTCAACAATGTTTTAGCACTTATTAGCTGGGGTGGAGGGATGCAGGCTCTATATGGATATTGTTCTTTAGCAGGGTTGCTAGCAAGCTCAGGGGGTGATTTAAATCTGGGAAACACTTTCTCTCCCTTGGTAACAGAGATAGCCCCCCCCCCCAAAAAAAACATAGCAAGAGAATTGCTAACAAGGAGACATAACGTCAAAGGAGATTTAATCTTGCAAACAGGGCTATGGATAGGTTTACCTGAGACCTCTTCGTAATGCAAGTCACGAGCATTCCTTTTCCCGGGCTGCTGTCCTGAACACAGCTCTTTGAGACCAATGTCAAATTCTTCCCCACAAAGAGACCCTGGAGGGTAGCGAGCGGAGACAACTGCGATGAAGGTCAGGGACAGGATGAAGCCCACCGTAGCCGGCTTCATGGCAGGGAAAGAGCCGATGTTCAGTTGGTTTGCAGTACGAAAGGTGGGCAACCAGAGAAGCGCTGCACGGATCTCTCTTGCCTCTGAGGTGCCAAGCACAGCATGCCCACTCCTTTTATGGGGCCATGGCATTGGCAAATTTCCAAGTACACGTCAAGTTTTCCTTGTAAGATCAGTACAGCGAACGTCGGTTCATAAACTCCTTCTCCTCTTATGGAGAAGAAGGTCTTGGAGCTGATATCATGGGTGCATGGGTTAGTTCTCTCCAAAGGCCACTAGTCATATGTATTTAATGGTACTTTGAATTAGGGGTGTGCACCATTCTATTCCCACCCCCCAGTATTTTCCGGATTTGAGTTTATTAAATCTGGGAAATTTCAAAAATCAAGAAAAGCTCAATATATTAGATTCGGCTTTTCTGAATATTCAAAAAAATTCAGCTTGAATAAACCCGAACCCGAAAAATACCCGTGCTCTCCTGCCTCCATGAAGAAGCAAAGAGAAAGTGACATTCTCATCAAAGATACACCCCTTTAAGCTCATAGACTTCCATGAACAGAATAAAACTCTCTGATCTGGGTGTGTGTGTGTTTATGGATATCAACTAGGGCTGTCAGCCGCCAGGAGAGGCTTGGAGAGATCCTGGATTCTGAAATCTCCATACTACAGAACTCAATTTCCCTAGAGAAAATGGCTGCTTTGGATGGTGGAATCTATGGCATTATGCCTTGGTGAGGTTCTTCCCTGCTCCAAACCCCATGTTCCCCAGACACTACCCCCCCCAAATCACCTGGAACTTCCCAGTCCAGAATATTGTCGAAGGCTTTCACGGTCAGAGTTCATTGGTTCTTGTAGGTTATCCGGGCTGTGTAACCGTGGTCTTGGAATTTTCTTTCCTGACGTTTCGCCAGCAACTGTGGCAGGCATCTTCAGAGTAGTAACACTGAAGGACAGTGTCTCTCAGTGTCAAGGGTGTAGGAAGAGTAATATATAGTCAGAAAGGGGTTGGGTTTGAGGACAATACTTTTGCAGGACAATACTCAGCTCAAACCCAACCCCTTTCTGACTATATATTACTCTTCCTACACCCTTGACACTGAGAGACACTGTCCTTCAGTGTTACTACTCTGAAGATGCCTGCCACAGTTGCTGGCGAAACGTCAGGAAAGAAAATTCCAAGACCACGGTTACACAGCCCGGATAACCTACAAGAACCAATTCCCAGTCCAGATTTGCCAACCCTAACATATTACTATCCATAAAAATAGTTTAAAACAGATCCTATCTGGTTAAACGTTTTATTACCATGCATCTACTGGGAACCTTAAGATGCTATAAAGAACAGCTGATGATCTCTTAAACCTTTTAGAGTCTTTCAAGCACAACCCATTGAAGAATGGACATTGTGTGCATATTGCTCAGAACCATTAGGCTTTTATGTAGGGTTGCTGATATCCAGGTGGAAGAAACCAACAAAACAATCCCTTATGCTGCTGTAAGTAGAGCTTAAACAAAAGAACACAGCACGGGGCTCACAAGTTTACTTAAATAACAATGCCAAATTTACTAGGAGTGAACTAAAAGGACACATGCAAAAAACTAACCAAGTGCTGTACTAACAACTGTTGAACAAGAACCCACATAACTTAACAAACCTAATATATACAAAAGAATAGTCCAACCGGTCACTGCCAAAATCCAAACTGCACTCCGATAAGGCGTTGTGTAAGTCAGCGCGGTGAGAGTGAAAAGTCACGACAGAAGTCCGCCCAGTAATGTCAGGAGCGTAAATGGACCGAGTAGGTTCTTCAACTGGCGTATCTTGTCATAGAGAGGCTTCAAAAGAACATCTACCACTACCAGCGTAGGTGCAGTAAACGCAAATTAATAACGAAGCCCCCGGTTTTGGATTTTTTATGGGTGTTCTTATAAAAATTTGAATGGAAAATAGGGGATTTTTGCCATGAAGTAGTACATGTAGGAGCCCCGTGGCGCAGTGTTAAGCTGCAGTACTGCAGTCAAAAAGCTCTGCTCACGACCTGAGTTCGATCCCAATGGAAGTCGGTTTCAGGTAGCCGGCTCCAGGTCGACTCAGCCTTCCATCCTTCCGAGATTGGTCAAATGAATACCCAGCTTGCTGGGGGTAAAGGGAAGATGACTGGGGAAGCCACTGGCAAACCACCCCCCAAACAAAGTCTGCCTAGAAGACGTCGGGATGGGACGTCTTCCCATGGGTCAGGAATGACCTGGTGCTTGCACAGGGGACCTTTGCCTTTACCTTTAGTACATGTATCCCAGGTATTTTATCCATGTTTCACCCTAAGGCTTCATCAGCCTAGAAATAAGTTTGTGTTGACCACCAAAGGTTCCTAAGGTTTATGGGGCTGGAAATCTGCTGGAATTACAACGGATCTCCAGACGACATTTTCTCCTCTGAAGAAAATGGCTGCCATGGAGGGTGGACTCTATGACATTATACCCAGCTGAGGCCCCTCCCAGGCCAACTCTGGGGTCAAAGCTGAAGGGTTTTTTTTCCCAGCACAGACTTGGAAATCCTAGTACACACTATTGACCAGGCTAGGCATGCCAGGTCTTCCACTATAGTGGGACCCTTCCCAGCAAAACCTTGCCTCGCCTGCCAGCGCCTCAATTGCCAGTGGGAAAAATTACAGAATGCACCCGAATCACACTGGTGCGATGGCGGCACTTCCGGTAAAACTGGACAAATAAAGCTAGGAGCCTCAAATGCAGTCCCTCGCTTCTGAATGATCTTAGAAGTCGCAGCACCAAAAATTGAAGGAATCAGGACACCTGGGCTTGGGGAATCCCCACAGACCCCCCCCACTCCACCCCTTGCATTTCATGCCTTGGAAGCTATGAGTATTGGGAGCAGGTAGAGCTCATTGGAAAATATAGTTGGGAATTAAAAATAGGCAACCGGCTTCAGGTTGTTATTGGGACTTACAGTGTCAATTAATAAGGGCATTTGACGGTAATAACAAAGGAAGTTGGCCAAAATTAAGCAATGAATTCGGTGGGCTCCAACCCAAAGCTTATTTATCACTAGGGGCTCGACCCCCTGCTCACTCCACTCCAATGGCATATTTTCAAGAGCTCTTATTTCTTGCATCCAAGAGGACAGCACAATTCACCATAAGATAACCAGGATGGACAATCCTTCCTTTCTGCTGGAGTGTAGACCTTAGCTAATATTTCTTCTGTCGTCCAATTCTCTTTCTGTTAAGGCATGTGAGAATAAGACCTGTTTTATGAAGTGTGAGTAAAAGCAAATTAGTGGTAGAATTCTTGGGTTTGCTTTCCTTGGATGCCACTATATTTTCTACACCACCTCCAGCTTGCATCTTATCCAAAACAATAACCAAGGAAATGATCCCAATATGACGAGGATTCAACGTTCTCATTCTTACCCCTTTAGGTTTTGTCTGTCACTGAGAAGCACACGACCCACCCAGGAGACCACCCCAGCTGAGCTTCAGTTGTTTCTGATGTGGCAGATCCTTGATCATAGAATCATAGAGTTGGAAGGGACCACCAGGGTCATCTAGTCCAACCCCCTGCACAATGCAGGAAATCAGATCTCCTGATGGGCTTTTCTTGGCTTCGGAGCTGCTGTGGGGAAAGGGGCGGCAGCTAATTTGGTCAGGAAAGTCAGGCTGCCATAGGGGGTACCAAACTCACCCAATTCCTCCAAAGTTTTAGCACTTATCATTGTTGGAAATATCTGGTCCTGATATTCCTATTATTTAGCAGAGTGCTCAAGGCTAATAAGCACAGCAGAATTGCACCTTTAACAGGATCCCATGCATGTGTGCTCACAGGAACAAAAGAACAGCAGGCTTTTGTTCTAATCAAACTAAAACTCATTTATTGGTGAAATACGTTGCTGATAGGAAAGGACAAACAAGTCTCTTAAGCTAATCTAACTTTCTAGCTTCCTAGGTATAAAAAGGTAGGATCCTTCCCGCCCATTGTGTGTGTGTGTGTGTGTGCGCGGGCTGGGGGGAAGTCAGTGCTCGGAGCGCATGGCATCTAGTTTGTAGCCTGGAAGGATGCAAAGGAGAGAAGAAGGAGGAAATCGAAAGTCCCTGAGAATATCAGTCTACAACATCAAAGCACAGGAAGAGAGGAAGGGATAGTTACCAGATGACCCTTCTGTACCCTGTCCTCTCTATCTATCTCATTGGTAAGACCCCCTCTGGATCTGATGTTAAGTGATATCGCAAAGACCATCTATTCCAACAATTATCTGGATGGGGCTCTATATGAGGTTTTTTTCCCTTAAGGAGGGCAATGAATGGGTTCAGAGTACTATATAAATCTGGGAAACATGTTCAATCCATTTGCCATTTTTCTGATCAAATAATAGTTTGGTTACCATCCTTCTTCATGGTGGCTCCAGGTTACACAAAAAACTTTCCCTCATGCTCAACTTACTCCTGCTTTTCTTCGCACATGCCTTAAGTACTCGGGATTTTTCAAAAAAGGCAGCTGTCGTCATCCGTGCGTCCTCATCAGTGTCCCAGAATGCATCACCGAACACTTAGCCATGCTGGACTTCCTTCGCCATGGGGTTTCCCACTCACCCAGTTTAGAGAAATCCTACAGTAGGTCTTCCCAATCCTCCTTGGTTTTCACCATCCTAAATGATTTGGCATCATCCGCATACTTGACTGCTACACTTTCCACCCCGAGTTCCAAATAATTTAGGGACCAATTAAGCAGCACCGGTGCTTGTGGGACCCCACTGCTTTCTTCCCTCCCTTGTGACCCCTGTCCATTTCCCCCCTACTCTCTGCAGCCTACCATTTACCAACTTGTAATCCATAAGGCCCCTGTAGTGGGCAAGCAAAATTTTAATTATATTTTAGTTTAAAAGGAGATATATTTATGTACCATATGTTAATTTAAAGCTAGTTTTCATGTCAGTAACTGGCTTGTAAAAGAAACTTCCATGCCTTAGCTTCATAGCTAGCTAGAAATGAGGGTGAGCTGTAACCGGGCATATAGCCAAATGATCTTCACCAAATATAAACAAAGATAATGAAGCCAGAGAACTGACCGTTTGCATTCTGCAGTGGGAGTTCTTGGATTACATTGAATTCCCTTTAAAGAGGCTTATAATACCTTTCCTGAGACTTTTCGCTCCTTTTTTGAATGATGGATTTGACATGGAATGTCTGGTGATATCCTTTTCAACATCTGGCCCATATAGAGATGTGAACCAGGTGCAAAGGATTTAACTATGAGTGAAAACGCATGGTCACTTTAGCCTCCTTTATTCCCTGTTTCAGCCAGGATTCAGCCAGGATCGAACGCACTTTCGGTGAAACGCATGCATTCAATCCTGGCTGAATCCTGGCGGAAACAGGGAATAAAGGAGGCTTAAGCGACCATGCGTTTTCACCCTGTGTTATTAAAAAGATTAAATGTGTTATGAGAATGTATGAAAATCCTTGGGAAAGGTGTCATGCAGATTATTTTCCTATGTTAAAACCTATATAAAGTGCTTGGAAATTGAGAGAAATGGGGACACTATCCCCAGAAAACACTTAGGTGCTGTCTGTAAGGGTATTCTCTACCAAACACGCTTGCCTCCTGGTTGGTTAGAGAACTCTCTTTCTAAAGGTATGATCATTGATGGGTTATGCAACTGATTTATATTTGTAACCGTCTTGGATCTATATTCATTGGTTATATTCTGTTATATATATTGTCCATATATCTTTTCATTCTACTATTTTATTGAAGTATTTTGCAATAAATAGAATTGTTTTACAATTTGAATACGTTGTACTACCACTTCCTATGCCAAGTTTATTAAGGTAATGTGGTTTTCAATAAATCACAAAATCTAACATCTTAGCCATAAAATGTACAGTGCTGGCTACTTCACCCCATCCTCTTTTCTCATGATTGCTTAGCTTACTCAGGAGTCTTTGCTGAGGAACTGGAACACAACAAACATCGAAACTGTTTTGACCCTAAATCTGGCAGTTGAGGTCTGGATAGGGTTGCCAAACCCCAGGTAGTAGCTGGAGATGTCCCGCTGTTACAACTGATTTCCAGCCGATAGAGATCAGTTCCCTTGGAGAAAACGGCCACTTTGGCGATGGGACTCTATGGCATTGAAGTCCCTCCCCTCCCCAAACCCTGCCCTCCTCAGGCTCCGCCCCAAAAACCTCCCGCCGATGGTGAAGAGGGACCAGGCAACCCTAGGTCTGGGAAACAGATGGAAACTGGAACATGGGGAAAAATTTCTGGGGCGATGACACACTGCTAGTGGGCAGAACAGAACAGCTCTGGGGGAGAAGTAAGGGAGATAAGGTCATTGTTGACCAAATACATAAGGTAGCACAACCTTAAACAGTGACTTTTGCAGGTAGGCAGGAGCTAGTGTGTAGTGAAGCAGATGCAGTGATGTAGTGAAGCAGAGGTGGATTTCTTCCACGAGGGATCTATGTCAAAGTATTTATTTTTATTCATAGAGCATTTTGCATCAAAATGAAATAGTGTGAACTTTACCACCGTTCAGAGCACAGTTTTATCAGGTCTTTTTTGGCGCAGCCATTCCTGCAGCAATCCTTCTTAAACCGCCTCCACTCCTTGCATTCCTGGCCTCTTGGCTTCAAGACTTCATTGGCTCCACCTGAGTTATCTGGTAAATCAAAGTGAACTTCTGTTTCATAAAGTGAAAGAAAAAGCCAATGGAAGATTTCTTTGCTTTCCTTTTCATAAAAGCTACAACAGTTTTTTACACACACACACACACACACACACACACACACACACACACACACTTGTATGCTTTGATCTGGCTGGCCCAGGCTAGCCTGCTCTTGTCAGATATTGGAAGCTAAGCAGGGTCAGCCCTGGTTAGTACTTGAATCATAGAATCATAGAGTTGGAAGGGACTCTCAGGGCCATCTAGTCCAACCCCCTGCACAATGCAGGGAATTCACCACTACCTCTCCCCCACACCCCCAGTGACTCCTACTCCATGCCCAGAAGATGGCCAAGATGCCCTCCCTCTCATGAACTGCCTAAGGTCACAGAATCAGTGTTGCTGACAGATGGCCATCTAGCCTCTGCTTAAACACCTCCAGGGAAGGAGCACTTACCACCTCCCGAGGAAGCCTGTTCCACTGAGGAAGTGCTCTTTTAGAAAATGCTTCCTAATGTCTAGACGGAAACTCTCTTAATTTAATTTCAACCCGTTGGTTCTGGCCCGACCTTCTGGGGCAACAGAAAATAACTTGGCACCATCCTCTCTATGACAGCCCTTCCAGTACTTGAAGATGGTTATCATATCCCCTCTCAGTCTTCTCCTCTTCAGGCTAAACATACCCAGCTCCTTCAACTGTTCCTCATAGGACTTGGTCTCTAGACCTCTCACCATCTTTGTTGCCCTCCTCTGGACACATTCCAGCTTGAGAGCCAGCATGGTGTAGTGGTTAAGAGCAGTGGTTTGGAGCAGTGGAGTCTGATCTGGAGAACCGGGTTTGATTCCCCACTCCTCCACATGAGCAGCAGAGGCTAATCTGGTGAACTGGATTGGTTTCCCCACTCCTACACACGAAGCCAGCTGGGTGACCTTGGGCTAGTCACAGTTCTATTAAGAGCTCTCTCAGCCCCACCTACCTCACAGGGTGTCTGTTGTGGGGAGGGGAAGGGAAGATGATTGTAAGCTGGTTTGATTCTCCCTTAAGTGGAAGAGACAGTAGGCATATAAAAACCAACTCCTTCTTCTTCTTCTTATCTACATCCTTCTTAAATTGTGATGCCCAGAACTAAATGCAGTGAGGTTAAACCAGAGCAGAGTAAAGTGATACCATCACTTCGCATGACCTATACTTCTGTTGATATAGCCCAAGATCCCATTTGCCTTTTTAGCTACCGCATCACACTGCTGACTCATGTTCAGTGTTTGGTCTACTAAGACCCGAAGATCCTTTTCGAACATATTACTGCCAAGAAAAGTCTCACCCATCCTATAATTATGCATTTGATTTTTCCTACCTAAATGCAGAACTTTACATTTATCTCTGTTGAAATGCATTTTATTTGGTTTAGCTCAATTCTCCAGCCTGTCAAGATCATCCTGAATCCCGGCTCTGTCTTCTACCATGTTTGCTACCCCTCCCAATTTAGTATCATGTGCAAATTGAATAAGCATCCCCTCTATTCCTTCATCCAAATCATTTATAAAGATGTTGAACAACACAGGGCCCAGGACAGATCTCTGAGGCACTCCACCAATCACTCCTCTCCAAGTGGATGAGGAACCATTAACAAGCACTCTTTGGGTACTTGGATGGGAGAACACCGAGGAGGTCCTGGCTTGCTATGCAGAGGCAAGGAATGGCAAACCCCCTCAGTTCAGCACTTGCCCTGACCTGGTTGGCCCAGGCTAACCTGCTCTTGTCAGATCTTGGAAGCTAAGCAGGGTCAGTCCTGGTTATTACTTGGATGGGAGACCACCAAGGAAGTTCAAGTTTGCTATGCAGAGGCAGGGGACGGCAAACCTCCTCTGTCCATCTCTTGCCCTGGAAATCCCTACGGGGTACCATAAGCCAGCTGCAGCTTCATGGCACTTCCACCACCACAGGCTTGCATCTTATCCTAGACTGAGCAACAGAAGGTCAATGAACAAAACTTGACCAGGATTCAGTGCTTTCGTTGTCACCTCTTTCAACTTCATCTGGCAGATAAAATCAGGAGCCCCATCTTGGAAAACAACCCAAATCAGCTCCAGGTACGTGTGATGTTGGATATCCTTGATCAATAGGGTTGCCAACTTCCAGGTGGTGGCTGTGGATCTCTCGCTATTACAACTGATCTCCAGCCGATAGAGATCAGTCCACCTGGAGAAAATGGTCACTTTGGCAATTGGACTGTATGGCACTGAAGTTCCTCCCCTCTCCAAACCTTGCCCTCCTCATGCTCTGCCCCCCAAAATCTCCAGGTATTTCCCACCCCGGAGCTGGCAACTCTATCAATCACTTTTTCTGATTTTCTTCGCCTCAAAGAACCCATGGGGAAGAGGAGGGGGAGAAACTGCAGGAGAGGGTCCTGAACTTACCCCACCCAATTTCAACAATGTTTTAGCACTTATTAGCTGGGGTGGAGGGATGCAGGCTCTACACGGATATTGTTCTTTAGCAGGGTTGCTAGCAGGCTCAGGGGGTGATTTAAATCTGGGAAACACTTTCTCTCCCTTGGTAACAGAGTTAGCATTTTCTCCCCAAAACACATAGCAAAATAATTGCTAACAAGGAGACATAACCTCAAAGGAGATTTCATCTTGTAAACGGGGCTATGGATAGGTTTACCTGCTATCTCTCCCTCATGGTATGCCCATTCGAAACACGTTTCTATGACACCATAGACAAACTCGTCTCCACAAAGAGCCCCTGCATCGTAGAGACTGGAGACAACTGTAACGAAGGACAGGGACAGGATGAGGCCCACTGTAGCTGGCTTCATGGCGGGGAAAGAGCCGCTGTTCAGACGGTTTGCAGTACGAAAGGTGGGGAGCTGGAGAAGCGCCGTGTGGATCTCTCTTGCCTCTGAGGTGCCAAGCACAGCATGCCCACTCCTTTTATGGGGCCGTGGCATTGGCAGATTACCAAGTACACGTCAAGTTTTCCTTGTAAGATCAGTATAGCGAATGTCGGTTCATAAACTCCTTAACCTCTTATGGAGAATAAGCTCTTGGGGCTGGTATCGTGGGTGCATGGGTTGGTTCTCTCCAAAGGCCCCCAGTCATGTGTCTCCAATTACAGCTTCTAGGCTTGTAAGTGGAGTTTTGGTGTTCTGCTACAGCATTCCTCCCAACGGAAATTGTTAGAGAGCCAGCGTGGCGTAGTGGTTGAGAGCAGTGGTTTGGAGCTGTGGACTTGGATCTGGAGAACCGGGTTTGATTCCCCACTCCTCCACATGGGTGGCGGAGGCTAATCTGGTGAACTGGATTAGTTTCCCCTCTCCTACACATGAAGCCAGCTGGGTGACCTTGGGCTAGTCACACTCTCTCAGCCTCACCTACCTCACAGGGTTTCTGTTGTGGGAAGGGAAGGGAAGTCGACTGAAAGCCGGTTTGATTCTCCAGTAAGTGGTGGAGAAAGTTGGCATATAAAAACCTTCTTCTTCTTCTTCTTCTTCTTCTTCTTCTTCTTCTTCTTCTTCTTCTTCTTCTTCTTCTTCTTCTTCTTCTTCTTCTTCTTCTTCTTCCAAAAGAAGGCTCACTTGGCAAGATCTTCACTTCCGATTTCTTTACTAGGGGTTTGTGCCCCTTTAAACATCGCTCACTAACCCCATAGCTCTCTGTGCTCACCATATTTAATGGCACTTTGAATCAGGGGTGTGCACCATCCCCCCCTCCCCGGCATTTTTCCGGTTTGAGTTTATTAAGCCTAGGAAATATCAAATATCAAGAAAAGCTCAATATATTAGATTTGGCTTTTCTGAATATTCAAAAATTTTCAGCTTGAATAAACCTGAACCCGAAAAATACCCATGCTCTCCAGACTCCATGACGAAGCAAACAGAAATTGACATTCTCATCAAAGATACACCCCTTTAAGCTCATAGACTTCCGTGAACAGAATAAAACACCCTCATCTTGGTGCGTGCGTGTGTGTGTTTATGGATATCAATGAGGGCTGTCAGCTGCCAGGAGGGGCTTGGAGAGATCCTGGAATCTCAGATCTCCATACTACAGAACTCAATTCCCCTAGAGAAAATGGCTGCTTTGGATGGTGGAATCTATGGCATTATACCTTGCTGAGGTTCCTCCCCTCTTCAGACACCAGGCACTACCCACCCCAAATCACCTGGAACGTCCCAGTACAGAGCTGCCAACCCTAACATATTACTATTCATAAAGATCATAGAATCATAGAATCATAGAGTTGGAAGGGACCACCAGGGTCATCTAGTCCAACCCCTGCACAATGCAGGAATTTCACAACTACCTCCCCCACACACACCCAGTGACCCCTACTCCATGCCCAGAAGATGGCCAAGATGCCCTCCCTCTCATGAACTGCCTCTCATGAACTGCCTAAGGTCATAGAATCAGCATTACTGACAAATGGCCATCTATTCTCTGCTTAAAAACCTCAAGGGAAGGAGCACTTAGCACCTCCCAAGGAAGCCTGTTCCATTGTAGAACCACTCTAGCTGTTAGATATTTCTTCCTCATGTCTAGATGGAAACTCTTTTGATTTAATTCCAACCCATTGTTTCTGGCCCGAACTTCTGGGGCAACAGAAAACAACTCAGCACCATCCTCTGTAGGACAGCCCTTCAAGTACTTGAAGATGGTTATCATGTCCCCTCTCAGTCTTCTCCACTTCAGGCTAAACATACCCAGCTCCTTCAACCTTTCCTCATAGGACTTCGTCTCCAGACCCCTCGCCATCCTTGTTGGTCTCCTCTGGACATGTTCCAGCTTGTCTACATCTTCTGAAATTGTGGTGCCCAAAACTGAACACAGTACTCTAGGTGAGGTCTAACCAGAGCAAAGTGATACCATCACTTCATGTGATCTGGACACTATACTTCTGTTGATGTTAAACGTTTTATTACAGTGCATCTACTGGGAACCTTAAGATGCTATAAGGAACAGCTGATGGTCTGTTAAACCTTTAGAGTCCTTCAAGCACAACCCATTGAAGAATGGCCATTGTGTCCATTTTGCTCAGAACCATCAGGCTTTTAACTAGGGTTGCTGACCTCCAGGTGGAGTTGGAAATCTCCTGAGATTACAACTGATCTCCAGATTACAGAGATCCATTCCTCTGGAGAAAATGGCTGCCTTGGAAGGTGGACTCTATGACATGCAAGCCGGCCAAAGCCTCTCCCCCTACTCTCCCCAGGCTCCACCTGCGAAACTCAGGTATGTTCCTGCACAGAATGGGCAATCCTATAGCCCACTGCTTTCCAGGCTAGGCATGCCAGATCTTCCAGTATAGTGGGACCCTTGCCAGTAAACTGTTTCCTCACCAGTTCCTCACCTGCCAGTGCCTCAATTGCCGGTGGGAGAAATTGCAGAATGTACCAGCATTGCACTGGTGTGCCGGCGGCACTTCCAATAGACACTGGACAAATTAAGCTGGGAGCCTCAAATGTGGTCCCTCGCTTCTGAATTATTGTAGAAGTCGCAGCACGAGAAATGAAAGGAATCAGGACAACCGGGCCTGGGGAATCCCCACTGACCCCCACAGATCCCCACAGACCCCCTTGCATTTCTGCCTTGGAAACTACAGTGATAGGGAGCAGGCATAACTCATTGGAAAATATAGTTAGGGGGTTAAAAATAGGCAACCGGCTTCAGGTTGTTAGTGGGACCTGGGCTGGCAAAAAGGAAGGGAATCTTCCCATCCTGGCTCGGATTATCTCCCCAAAAACGTCTGGTATTTGCAATGCATAAAAAGGTTTACTCATGAGGAGCTAGCACAAGCTGTGAACTAGGGTTTCCAGCCTCCAAGTGGTAGCTGGAGATCGTCCGTTATTACAACTGATGCCCAGGCAACAGGGATCAGTTCACCTGGAGAAAACGCCCACTTTGGAAGGTGGAGTTTATGGCATTATACTGCACTGAAGCCCATCTCCTCCCTAACCTCCCCTCCTCTGGCTCCACCACAAAACTTCCATGTATTTTCAAACCCTACAGTCAACTCAGGTAGGAAAGGTGGAAGTTATCCTCTCAAATGGGGCTAAACTAGGGTTGCCAAGTGCCCGGTGGCGGCGGGTAAAATCCCGCCAAACCACCAGTTTGCCCGCCAACCAGCTGAGGGCCGGCAGGCAACACGTGCACGCGCTGCCCGCATTCCACTTCCACTCTATGGAAACCATAGAGTTTTGGCCGAGATCGCTAGAGCGTCCGCATCTCTTCCGGGTAAACCTGGAAGTGATGTAGGCGCGTTGCGTGGGGTGCGTGTGCATGCCCACGCGTATTGCACACCACAGCCAGGCCCCGGGAAAGCTCCCACCGGTGGAGCTTCGGGGCCTGGCAAGCCTAGGCTAAACAGCTTCTTGATCTGTATGAGCCTGCGTGGCAATAGTGGCCAGAATGGCAGATTGGCTCAAGGAGTCCCAGCTTTGAATCCTCTCTCTGTCCTGGAAGGTTGCTGGCTGACTTTGGGCTGGCCACACCCTCTTAGCCAGGCCTACCTAACAGGGTTGAGGTGGTGAGAATAAATTGAAGGTTTGAAGAACAGAGGGACTTCAACGCCATGGAGTCCAATTGCCAAAGCGGCCATTTCCTCCAGGGGAACGGATCGCTATCGGCTGGAGGCCGGTTGTAATAGCCGGAGATCTCCAGCTAGTACCTGGAGGTTGGGGAAGAAATAGACACCACTGTACTAATATCAGGAGGATGAGGAACTCAGTACAGGAGCGAAGTGTATACAAAGTGCAAAAAACTTTATAAGCTACCAAAATGACATAACAATACAGCTATATACACTATATACACTACAAAGCTGAAACACACAAGCTAAGACAAACAACGTGACTGTACAAGGTGGAAAAAGTGTCAAAATGACACAGCTAATGCTCATAGAGTCTCTCTCAATTGCAGAAGTGGCATCCAAAGGATTTTCAACGAGGTTCCCAATGAGGAGACGATCGTTTCGAGTTCACAATGAACAGATCTTCATCAGTCCTTCAACGTCCTCTTGTACATTCATTCATTCAGATATTCTCCCATAACGGGTAAGATTTCAAAAAAATGCCAAATCATTATTATTTCCCACGAAGGGTAAAAGGCATCACTTCCCACTTGGGGTAAGGATCATAGTGTAGCCTAGTGTTTCCACAGGAGAGACCAGTAGATGTGACCTGCTCTTTGCAGGCTCATGAGGAGAAAGGCAGAGAGGACAGAACCAGAAGAGAAGGAGGAGTCAGAGAACCTCCAGGTTGGAGGAGAACTGATGAAGCACAAACCCCGCGTGAGTGCAGGTGTGAAAAAGCTGCATTGAGCCTGCTTAGCTGTTTTCTTTCTCCCAGCTTTCCTCCGCGCTGTCGTCTGGACTTCTTCCAGCTCTTCTCAGCGCTGGCTCCTTTAGTCAAGCAAAGGAACAAAAACTTTCATATAGGTTTCTTCTATCAAGCAACGGACTGCTATGTATTATGGCCTTGTCAAACAATTCCTTTTTCCGTATTGGAAGCGTAACTGCTAATTGAGTATGTATAGCTTTAGCAAGTTGTATGTGCTCCACTCTTTCGTTGGTTATTGAATTGCTAACGTGGTGCTTGGTTGAGGATGTGTATTGGCAAATAGAGCCAAGTTGTTTAATGAGCCATCACTAGGGTTGCCAACCTCCAGGTACTACAAGTACAAAACTATCAAAATGCTTATTGGCGTTTAAACATATAACATCTACAGAACACAGTGGGATACATAAACATAAATCTTAGAGAATATATACAATATATACACGTGTAAGTTTGATGCAGTCTCTATGCAATTCAAATTGGTGTTGAAATCTTCTGGGTATATATCTCTTAATTCATCTTCAACAAGTCCATGAATGGTACAAATTCCCCAAAAGATCTTTTGTACTTGTAGACTCCTGTGCAATTTTTCCTAACCTACGGTATTAGCCTTCTTTTTGGATTGCAACCTCCAGGTACTAGCTGGAGATCTCCTGTTACAACTGATCTCCAGCCGATAGAGACCAGTTTTCCTGAAGAAAATGGCCACTTTGGCAATTGGACTCAATGGCATTGAAGTCCCTCCCCTCCCCAAACCCCGCCCTCCTTAGGCTCTGCCCCAAAAACCTCCCACTGGTAGCAAAGAGGGACCTGGCAACCCTAGCCATCGCGTGGTCACATGGAAACACATGAAGCTGCCTTCTACTGAATCAGACCGTTGGTCCATCCAAGTCAGTATTGTCTACTCAGACTGGCAGCGGCTCTCCAGGGTCTCAGTCGTTTCTTTGTAACTTTGTTCAACGTGAAGGTATACTGTGTTTTTGTGCTGCTCTTTGCAGGTTCATGAGGAGAGAGAGAGAGAACACAAAGCGCACCGGAAAAGAAGGAGGAGTCAGAGAAGCTCCAGCTTACACAAAAAACTTTCCCTCATGCTCAACTTACTCCTGATTTTCTTCGCACATGCCTTAAATACTCGGGATTTTTCAAAAAAGGCAGCTGTCGTCATCCGTGCGTCCTCATCAGTGTCCCAGAATGCATCACCGAACACTTAGCCATGCTGGACTTCCTTCGCCATGGGGTTTCCCACTCACCCAGTTTAGAGAAATCCTACAGTAGGTCTTCCCAATCCTCCTTGGTTTTCACCATCCTAAATGATTTGGCATCATCCGCATACTTGACTGCTACACTTTCCACCCCGAGTTCCAAATAATTTAGGGACCAATTAAGCAGCACCGGTGCTTGTGGGACCCCACTGCTTTCTTCCCTTCCTTGTGACCCCTGTCCATTTCCCCCCTACTCTCTGCAGCCTACCATTTACCAAGTTGTAATCTGCCCCGTGGCGCAGAGTGTTAAGCTGCAGTACTGCAGTCCAAAGCTCTGCTCACGACCTGAGTTCGATCCCGACAGAAGTCGGTTTCAGGTCGCCGGCTCAAGGTTGACTCAGCCTTCCATCCTTCCGAGGTCGGGAAAACGAGTACCTATCTTGCTGGGGGTAAAGGGAAGATGACTGGGGAAGTCTGCCTATAAACGTCGGGATGTGACATCACCCCATGGGTCAGGAATGACCCTTTGCTTGCACAGGGGACCTTTACCTTTTAACCAATAAGGCCCCATCCTCTCATCTCATGATTGCTAAGCTTATTTGGGAGTCTTTGCTGAGGGACTGGAACACAACAAACATTGAAACTGTTTTGACCCTAAATCTGGCAGTTGGGGTCTGGGGAACAGATGGAAACTGGAACTTAGGGGGAAAATTCTGGGGCAATGACACACTGCGGTGGGCAGAACAGCTCTTTGGGAGAAGTAAGGGAGATAAGGTCAATGTTGACCAACAGATAAGGTAGCGCAACCTTAAATGGTGACTTTTGCAGCCAGGATGGAGCTAACGTGTAGTGAAGCAGAGGTGGATTTCATCCACCAGGGATCTTTGTCAAGGTATTTATTTTTATTCATAGAGCATTTTGCCTCAAAATGAAATAGTGTGAACTTTATCACAGTTCAGAGCACAGTTTCCGCAGTTGTTTTCTGGGGCAGCCATTCCTGCAACAGATACTGCTTAAATCCTGCCAGTCCTCGGATCTCTGGAGTGGATTGATGGTACGTGATTCTCTTTGGTCCCGCTTTGATCTTGGGTTCCAGGCATCTCTGGCTGAATCTGAGTTCTCTTGTTGTAAATCTAAGAGATCTTCTCCTCCTGTTTCATAAAGTCAAAGAAAAAGCCTATGGAAGATTTATTGGCTTTCCTTTTCTTAAAAGCTACAACAGTTTTTTACACATACACCTGTATCCTTTGATCTGGCTGGCCCAGGCTAGCCTGCTTTTGTTAGATCTTGGAAGTTAAGAAGGGTCAATCCTGGTTAGTACTTGGATGGGCGACCACCGAGGAAGTCCTGGTTTGCTATGCAGAGGCAAGGAATGGCAAACTACCTCAGTTCAGCACTTGCCCTGATCTGGCTGGCCCAGGCAAGCCTGCTCTTGTCAGATCTTGGAAGCTAAGCAGGGTCAATCCTGGTTAGTACTTGGATGGGAGACCACCAAGGAAGTTCTGGTTTGCTATGCAGAGGCAGGTAATGGCAAACCTCCTCTGTCCATCTCTTGCCCTGGAAAACCCTACGGGTACCATAAGCCAGCTGCAGCTTCATGGCACTTCCACCACCACAGGCTTGCATCTTACCCTAGACTGAGCAACATAATGTCAATGAACAAAACTTGACCAGGATTCAGTGCTTTCGTTGACACCTCTTTCCACTTCATCTGACGGATAAAATCAGGAGCCCCATCTTGGAAAACAACCCAAATGAGCTCCAGGTATGTGTGATGTTGGATATCCTTGATCAATAGGGTTGCCAACCTCCAGGTGGTGGCTGGAGATCTCCCTCGATTACAACTGATCTCCAACCAATCAAGATCAGTTCACCTGGAGAAAATGGTCACTTTGGCAATTGGACTCTATGACATTAGAATCACAGAATCACAGAGTTGGAAGGGACCACCAGGGTCATCTAGTCCAACCCCCTGCACAATGCAGGAAACTCACAACTACCCCCCCAGTGCCCAGAATATGGGCAAGATGCCCCCCTCCTATGAACTGCCCAAGTTCATAGAATCAGCATTGCTGACAGATGGCCATCGACCCTCTGCTTAAAAACCTCCAGGGAAGGAGCACTTAGCACCTCCCAAGGAAGCCTGTTCCATTGTAGAACCGCTCTAACTGTTATAAATTTCTTCCTACTGTCTAGATAGAAACTCTTCTGATTTAATTTTAACCCGTTGGTTAAAGTCCCTCCTCATGCTCTGCCCCCCAAATCTCCAGGTATTTCCCAACCCAGAGCTGGCAACTCTATCAATCATTTTTTCTGATTTTCTTCACCTCAAAGAACCCATGGGGAAAAGGAGGGGGAGAAACTGCAGGAGAGGTTCCTGAACTTACCCCACCCAATTTCAACAATGTTTTAGCACTTATTAGCTGGGGTGGAGGGATGCAGGCTCTATATGGATATTGTTCTTTAGCAGGGTTGCTAGCAGGCTCAGGGGGTGATTTAAATCTGGGAAACACTTTCTCTCCCTTGGTAACAGAGATAGTGTTCCCCCCCCCAAAAAAAACCACATAGCAAGAGAATTGCTAACAAGGAGACATAACTTCAAAGGAGATTTCATCTTGCAAACAGGGCTATGGATAGGTTTACCTGATACATCTTTGTAGTACAAGTCACGACCATTTCTTCTCTTGCATTTCCATTCGTAACACGTCTCTTTGACAGCATAGACAAAATTCGGTCCACAGGGATACCCTGCATTGAAGCGAGCGGAGACAACTGTAATGAGGGTCAGGGACAGGATGAGGCCCATCGTGGCCGGCTTCATGGTGGGGAACGAGCCACTGTTCAGTTGGTTTGCAGTAGGAAAGGTGGGCAGCCAGAGAAGCACCGCGCAGATCTCTCTTTGAGGTGCCAAGCACAGCGTGCCCACTCCTTTTATGGGGCCATGGCATTGGCAGATTACCAAGTACACATCAAGTTTTCCTTGTAAGATCAGTATAGTGAACGTTGGTTCATAAACTCCTTAACCTCTTATGGAGACGAAGGTCTTGGAGCTGGTATCGTGGGTGCATGGGTTGGTTCTCTCCAAAGGCCCCCAGTCATGTGTCTCCAATTACAGCTTCTAGGCTTAATTCACAGTGGGTAGCCGTCTTAGTCTGTTTGCAGTAGTCAAAAAGGGCAAGAGTCCAGTAGCACCTTAAAGACTAACAAAAATATTTTCTGGTAGGGTGTGAGCTTTCGTGAGCCACAGCTCACTTCTTCAGATATAGCTAGAATGTGAATCCATCAGTCTTTAAGTAGAGGAACAGTATGTAAATGTGAATAGCAGGCTTGATGGGATTAGGTGTGATATGCAGAAGAGTCTGTGATGTCCAGGGGAGAGATGGGTGTGGAGAAATCAGCATTGGTAATGGACCATGAATGCAAGGTCTTTATTCAGCCCAGGTAAATGCATTGACTTTAGTTTGAATATCAACTGTAATTCAGCAGTTTCTCTTTCCAATCTCCCTTTAAAATTCCTTTGTAAAAGAACTGCTACTCTTAAATCTGCAACAGAATGTCCTGGAAGGTTGAAATGTTCTCCCACTGGTTTTTGAATATTGTGGTTTCTGATGTCAGACTTATGTCCATTTAATCTTTGTCTAAGAGACTGACCTGTTTGTCCAATGTAGATTGTGGAAGGGCATTGCTGGCATGTGATGGCATAAATCACATTAGAAGATGAGCAGGAATATGAACCTGAGATAGTATGGCTGACATTGGTGGGTCCAGAGATGGTGTTCCTAGAATCTATAGACCACCATCTATAGAGAGTGTTACGGATACCGTGGTCTGTCAAAAAAACAAATCAGTGGGTTTTAGATCAAATCGAGCCTGAACTGACCCTAGAAGCTAAAATGACTACGCTGAGGCTATCGTATTTTGGTCACGTCATGAGACGACAAGAGTCACTGGAAAAGACAGTCATGCTAGAAAAAGTTGAGGGCAGCAGGAAAAGAGGCAGACCCAACAAGAGATGGATTGACTCAATAAAGCAAGCCACAGCCTTCAGTTTGCAAGATCTGACCAAGGCTGCCAAAGATAGGACATTTTGGAGGACTTTCATTCATGGGTCGCCATGAGTCGGAAGCGACTTGACGGCACTTAACACACACACACACAAGCTGTAACTGGAGACATACGATTCTGCTGACTGGGGGCATTTGGAGAGAACCAATCCATGCACTAAAAGATAAAAAACTTATGATCCATAAGAGGCTGAGGACTTTATGAACCCGTGTTCACTGAACTGATCTTATGAGGAAAACCTGATGTGTCCTTGGTAATCTGCCACGGTAATGGCCCCATAAAAGGAGTGGGCATGCTGTGCTTGGCACCTCAGAGGCAAGAGGGATCCACGTGACGCTTTTCTGGCGGCCCTACTTTTGTACTACAAACCGACTGAATGGCTGCTCTTTTCCCCACCACGAAGCCAGCTACGGTGGGCCTCATTCTCTGCCTGTGCCTCGTCACGGTAACCGCTGCTCGCATACCTTCCATGGTCCTAAACGTTTGCAATCTGGACTTTAACAGAGCTGTGGCAAGAGCATGTATAGAAGATACATTTGGAGACCATCTTGGAATCCACAGCATCAACGAGATTTTAGGTAAACTTAACCAGAGCCATTTCTCAGATGAACGTCTCCAAAGTTATGGCTCCTGATTCACAACAATTTTGTCTTGTTTTGTTTTACGAAATGTTGTCTTTGGCATTGGTTTGGTCTGATTTGTATTTCTAACCAGGCAGGGGGAGCAGGCAGCCCAACCGTGCTAGGCAAGTGCTTTGGGGGTGTCAAAATTCCAGGGTGGGAAATGTCTTGGAGAGAAAGCCCCTCCTTGGCATTTCAAGGAGCCCCACAGAGACAGCTGAGTGGCATTTTGGGGGTGGAACGATATGGAAAGGGATTTCCATCACCTTCTGTTGATCTCGAGTGGTTGCTCCCTGCATAGACATCAGTTGTAAATGGGAGGGTTGCCAACTCCAGTTTGGGAAATTCATCATGGCATAAGAAAATAAGAAGAGCCTTGCTGGATCAGACCAGTGGTTAGGATTACCAGCCTCTGGGTGGGGCTTGGATATACCTTATCTAAGAATTACAACTGATCTCCAGGTGAGAGGGATCAGTTCCCCTGGAGAAAGTGGCTGCTGTGGAGGATGCACTCTATGTAGGGTTGCCAGGTCCCTCTTTGCCACCGGCGGGAGATTTTTGGGACGGAGCTTGAGGAGGGTGGGGGTTGGGGAGGGGAGGTACTTCAATGCCATAGAGTCCAATTGCCAAAGCTGCCATTTTCCCCAGGTGAACTGATCTCTATGGGTATACATCCTAGGGTTGCCAGGTCCCTCTTCTTGACCGGTGGGAGATTTTGGGGGCAGAGCCTGAAGAGGGTGGGGTTTGGGGAGGGGAGGGACTTCAATGCCATAGAGTTCAATTGCCAAAGCGGCCATTTTTCTCCAGGTGATCTGATCTCTATCGGCTGGAGATCAGTTGAATTAGCAGGAGATCTCCTGCTACTACCTGGCAGTTGTAAAAACAGTCCTTCAGTGAGGTAATAGATCATCTATTACCTCACTGAAGGACAGGAGAACCGGTGGTCTAGGAACCCTCTGGGTCAACTTTAAGACTTTGATGGTAAGAATTAAACTCTGCAATTTTTTGTAAATGTACTTTATTATTGTATACACCCAGATGTAGTTGGAGATGTATATTATATTATATAAAAGTTTTTATTTTGATTAGGGAATCTTTGTATGAAGATGACATTCAACTGAAGAAGCACATGCGAAACGAATACCAAACCGGAGGTATCGTCTTGGCTTCCTCTGAAAAATTGAGTGCATCACAGAGACTGTTTACATTCATACCACACGTCTGTGGTGGACTTTCTTTTGAACTTACCTTAGGATACAGTTGCCAATTGAGCATATATTTTGTTTTGGTGTAGGATTGTACCTCGTACTTACCTTGAGTTGAATCTGTATCAATGCATGATGTAATGCTTTCTCATTTTCCGTTATAAATATTGTCAATATTTTCTGAACAAGTCTGAATACAAATTTTGAGACAGTAACATTTACATTATTGTGAGCCTTCGTGATGCTGTTTTTACAACTACGTTACTACCAGCATAGGTATCGTGTTTGTTGAGATTAACTACCTGGCAGTTGGCAACCCTAACTCTATGACATTACACCCCTCTGATGACCAAACCCTGCCCTCCTCAGGCTCCATCCCCAAAATCTCCAGGAATTTTCCCAAAGTGGAGTTGGGAACCGTACCAGTGGTCGATCTAGTCTAGCATCCTGTCTCACACAGTGGCCAACACGAGCCTTCCACATTCTTTTATTTTTACCTATTTTTATTTTACCTATTTTTATTCATAGCCACCATGAAGAAGGATGGTAACAAAACCATTATTTGATCAGAAAAATGGCAAATGGATTGAACATGTTCCCCAGATTTATATACTTCTCTGAATCCATTCATTGTCCTCCTTAAGGGAAAAAGAAAAAACCATATAGAGCCTGATGCAGCGAATAAGTGCTAGAACTTTGGAGGAATTGGATGAGTTTGGTACCCTCTCTGGCAGCCCAAATTCCCTGACCAAATTAGCTGCTGCCCCTTCTCCACAACAGCTCTGAAGCCAAGAAAAGCCCATCAGGAGATCTGATTTCCTGCATTGTGCAGGGGGTTGGACTAGATGACCCTGGTGGTCCCTTCCTACTCTATGATTCTATGACCAAGGATCTGCCACATCAGAAACAACTGAAGCTCAGCTGGGCTGTTCTCCTGGGTGGGTCATGTGCTTCTCGGTGCCAGACAATTCCCAAAGAGGTAAGAATGAGACCGCTAAATCCAGGTCATATAGGGATCATTTCCTTGGTTATTGTTTTGGATAAGATGCAAGCAGGCGGTGGTGTAGAAAATATTGTGGCTTCAGAGGAAAGCAAACCCAGGAATTCTACCACTAATTTGCTTTTTCTCACTTTATAAAACAGATCATGAGCTATATGGCTACAGTGAAGAGAAAAAAGCCTGGACAATAGAAGAAAAATTAGCTAAGGTGTACGTACCAGGGAACAGAAATAGTTGTCCATCCTGGTACTCATTTAGCCAATCGTGCTGCCATCTTGGCTGCAAGAAAACAGATCTCTTTGAAATATGCCGTGAATGTTTTATGTGACATATTTTTTTTTAAAAAAAGGTAAAGGTCACTAGTCTGTGAGCTTCACGTCATGTTTTTCTTTGCACTTCAACTGCTTAAGGTAAAGGCAAAGGTCCCCTGCGCAAGCACCAGGTCATTCCTGAACCATGTGTTAGCAGAATTGCTCTTTAAATGGGGGAAATTAGCTTGAGCAATCGGAAACTACAATATTTATATAGCGAGATCCAACCAACTATACCAAAGCCCATCTCTGTGACCTTAGAATAAAGACAGAGGCAAAAGGATTCCAAATTAAGAGAGTTTATGTAGTTCATACATTCAATATAGCACTACACACATACATTCAAAGAATCTAGGAATAACAGGTGGTAGGAAGAGACTTTTGCCATATGGCAGGCAGATTACTGGATATACTACACCTTTCCAGTAGAGGAGTTGTCCATCCTGAGCTCCATTAGACTATTGGGGATAAAAAGAGGGCAGGGGTAGCCCCCTGCATATTCTAGCATGGCTGCTCACTCCGGCAGAGGGGCAGGCTGTATGAAACGGGAAGCCCTAAGGTGGTAGTATGGACTTTTGGGACCTTAGTTATACTCTTTCAGGGGGTGGGGGCTGTCTGGATTATCCAGGTGGTTCCCAAGCTAAAACAAAAGGTGGCAGAGCCCTTAATGGCCGGCTTCCTGGGTGAGGAGGTTGGAATTTGGAAATCTATTCTAATGCCAGTGACTTGTACAACCTCAGGAGAAAACAAGGAGTTTCGCTGATGAGCTTAATGGTCTGAAACAATGGGTGTGATCTTGCTAACGTCCTAGGATCGTTCTCTCAATGTCTCTGAATGGCTTTGCTTAATCAGTCTGATGTTGCAAGGGGGGATGTTGGTGCAGGCTACATGCCTGGGCGTCTTCCCTGACATGGCTTCTGCTGGAACAGAGATGCACAGGAAATGGAGTCCCTCTGGCTCCCTGGAGAGGTTGACCTTGCCTCCGTTTCTCAGCTGCCGGCAACTCAGGATACACAGGAGCGGCCGTGTCAGTTTCACTTGCATGCAAAAGCCTTCCTCGTAGCGTTTAGGGGCTAGGCGTGCGGCTGGAACAGTGGTGGCATGCATCTGTTTGGGTTGCCATGACCAGTCCTGGAGATTGGCAAGCCCATTTGCTTACACATGGGGTGATGTCACATCCCGACGTTTCCTAGGCAGACTTTGTTTACGGGGTTTTTGCCAGTGCCTTCCCCAGTCATCTTCCCTTTACCTCTAGCAAGCTGGGTCCTCATTTTACCGACCTCGGAAGGATGGAAGGCTGAGTCAACCTTGAGCCCGCTACCTGGAACCAACCTCCGTTGGGACATGTTATACCGGGTTAAAAAAAACACCTTGATAAAGATCCTTGGGGGAAGCAATTAATCTATGTTAAATGCACATGAGTTCTCTCTACAGATTTGAAATAAATAAAACTGTGAGCTAAGACCCAAATACCTCTTACTTTCTAAAACAAGAAGTGCATAGTTAAAAGGCACTCCTGAAAATTGAGTCTCCTTCTGCCAGTGTCAAAGGAGCACAGGCTAATGAAAATTACTATGTGACAAGTCAGCAAAGGTTAATTTAAGAGATCCTGGAATCTCAGATCTCCATACTACAGAACTCAGTTCCCCTGGAGAAAATGGCTGCATTGGATGGTGGAATCTATGGCATTATACCATGCTGAGGTCCCTCCCCTCCTCAAATGCCACATTCCTAGGGCTGCCAACCTCCAGGTACTAGCTGGAGATCTCCTGCTATTACAACTGATCTCCAGCCGATAGAGATCAGTTCCCCTGGGAAGAAGCCCTAACTGTTGGCATTGTGGAGGGAATAAAGGTTAATATTTACATATGTGTAAGGCAAGAACAGTTCAATGAGAAATGGGAACCATTTTATACTTATATGTCAACAGATTATTATTGTAACACAAAAAGCTAGAAAAAATATATAGACAAACATATGTGACTTACATAAAGTCTAGTTAGAATGATAATTGGTTGATTTCTACGGTGAATTGTTTTCTTAAGAAATGGTAATCATTTAATATATATAGGATGATAAAATGATCAACATATATATCTTAAGAAGTATAAACATTTATTTAGTTAAACATAAACATATTGGACTGTTACGTTTGCTTGTTGAATAATTCTTCAAATCCGACTCAGTTTATGTACTTATATATTAGGAAAAATGCTTTTTCTATATTGGATGATCTCCTTTCCCTCCTTCCCTTTTTTTTCCCTTCTGTATCCCATCATTAAAATAAAAAATATATTAAAAAAAATTCCAATGTAAGGCAGTTATATAATTCTTAATAGATGTTTACGGTTACTGACTAAATAAATTTCAAATTCAAGGGAGCCTCCACATCCAGAGGCAGCAAACCTCTGAATCCCAGTGCCGGGAGGCAACTGCCACGGAGGGCATGGCCTGCTTCCCTTGTTAGCCCTCCAGGGCTACTGGTTGGCTGCTGTGTGAAACAGGCCGCTGGGTGAAACAGGCCACAAGATAGACCCCTGGCCCGATCCGGCGGGGCTCTCCCCATGCTCTTTTGCACAAAAGTAGCCACTAGATGGCGAAATAGTTTTGGAGATGGCTGGAGAGGCAAGGTTGGGTGGGGGAAATGGAGGCAAGAAGGGAATTTCCCACGGAAAAGAAACCAGTACAGTTATTCATTTGTCTCTCCCCAACCCCACCCAAGTTTGGCTTGTATCTTCAAAATACAGACGCGTCCAGGAGACGTCCGGTCCTGACGGTAAGAAAGTGATCTGGGTGACCAAACTGCCCTTCTTCTCTAGGCTGAAAAGAACTTGGCTTTATTTCAGCTTTAGGGTGGAAGGAAGCTCCGGTCCTTTGTGCCGAAACACAGACCTGGATTTGATTCGGGGCTTCTGCGGGCATCGCTTTTGAGGGCCGTGCTAAAGGGCTCCGCTGGGCCTGGAAAAAAACACACTAAAAACGAAAGGGTATCAGTGCACTTTCAAAGTGTTTTCGCTCTGGTGACAGTTTAATTTGGGGGGTTACTGCACTTTGCATTCCCAGCGATGTATTAAGAGTTTGAAAATGTTGTAAAAAAATCGCTTTAAAAGGGTTTTTGGATACCACGGCTTATAAATGGTTGGAAGACATCTTCACAGCTAAAGGGGCCAAACAAAGTGCGAACAGTCTTTTTTATAACGTTTTCAAACTCTTAATACATCGGTGGGAATACATAGGAAGTGCAAACAGCATTTTTTTATACGTTTTCAAACTCTTAATACATCGCTGGGAATACAAGTGCGGTAACCCCTGCAGTCAAACTGGGCATGGAAGCCTCTCGGGACAGGATTGCCCAGTTTCGCTTTGGGGGGAGAAAACCTCCGAAATGGATAGCTCCGAAGATGCCACCGAGAGCTCAAGTTCAGCTATTTGATGCTGGGAGTTTCACTGTGTTGAACAACAGAGAGGTTCAGGCTATGAATTTGGGGTCACTTCAGACAGGATGTGGACAGAATGGACCAGGTACGCAGGGGATGATCGGGGTGATCAGGGGCCTGGAGACCAAGCCCTACGAGGAACTTGGGAATGTTCAATCCGGAGAAGAGGAGGTTGAGGGGGGACATGATTGCTTTCTTCCAAGTATTTGAAGGGCCGTCACTTAGAGGAGGCTGGGAGCCGATCCTGTTGGCAGCAGAGGATAGGACTCACAACAACGGGTTTAAATTGTGGGAGGAAAGGTTATTAGGGGAAATTATCTTTTTTTACAGTAAGAGTTGTTCAACTGTAGAATCGGCTACTTAGGGAGGTGGTGAGCTCCCCCTCACTGGAAATCTTTAAGCAGAGGCTGGACAAACACTTGCCAGAGAGGCTCTGCAGGGGGTTGGACTAGATGTCTTCTATGGATCCTTCCAAATCTATGATTCTGATGTCATCCTGGTTGCCACCTGACCAGAGTTTAGCTCCTGAATCTATTTGCAGTGCCAGAGTTGAATTCTGAAACAAACAGCCACGAGCCCAAAGGAGATGGGTAGCCATGAGCATGGGATCAGAAACCCTTTGCAGTCCTTAGGTGTGTGTATTTAATTAAAAATTTTGCATGGCACTCTGCACATGCCCAGGAGCAGCATGTGCTTCTCCTCCCAGGCCCGAGAGGAAGGAGACGAGGAAGCCAGATGGGGAGGGGCCGTGGCTCAGTGGTAGAGCCTCTGCTTGGCATGCAGAAGGTCCCAGGTTCAATCCCAGGCATCTCCAGATAAAGGGACTAGGCAAGTAGGTAATGCGAAAGACCTCTGCCTGAAACTCCAGAAAGCCATGGAGAGGGGCTGTGGCTCAGTGGCAAAGCATCTGCTCGGCATGCAGAAGGTCCCAAGTTCAATCTTCGGCATCTCCAGTTAAACGGACTAGGCAAGTAGGTGATGTGAAAGACCTCTGCCTGAGACTCCGTAGAGCCACAGAGAAGGGCCGTGGCTCAGTGGCAAAGCATCTGCTCGGCATGCAGAAGGTCCCAAGTTCAATCCCCGGCATCTCCAGGTAGAGAGACTAGGCAAGTAGGTGATGCCAAAGGCCTGAGACTCCGGAGAGCCATGGAGAGGGGCCGTGGCTCAGTGGTAGGGCCTCTGCTTGGCATGCAGAAGGTCCCAGGTTCAACCCCCGGCCTCTCCAGTTAAAGGGACTAGGCAAGGATGTGATGTGAAAGGCCTCTGCCTGAGACCCTGGAGAGCGGCTGCCGGTCTGAGTAGACAAGACTGACTTGGATGGACCGAGGGTCTGGTTCAGCAGAAGGCAGCTTCATGTGTTCCCCTTAACGATCGCTTGCCATTGGATTTCGCCAGTTCACACAGCCAAATCCACCTTCGAAGTGCATTGGAAGCGGATTGGAGAGTGGGAAGTCCTCAAACGCATGGCAAGAAGCCAGCCCATTGGAAGCAATGGGAGAGGCAGCCCAGCCCAGTGAAGACAACGGGAGAGGAGCGTGTCCGTGGACTCGCATGGGGTAAAAACGCATGGTCACTTTATCCTCCTTTAATCCCTGTTCCAGCCAGGATTCAGCCAGGATCGAACACATGCGTTTCACCTAATGTGCGTTCGATCCTGGCTAAAACAGGGATTAAAGGAGGATAAAGTGACCACGCGTTTTCACCCCATGGACTCCAGTGAAATACATCCCAGCCCAAAAAGACCCCGGGCGTGCTGCAGTCGCAGGCAGCTTCGCGCGTTCGCGTCCCCCCTTGCTCAGATCAAGCCCGGACAAGCGAGGCAGCCGCGCTCCCGAGCAGGAAGCCGCAAAGCGAAAGCCGGCCCTCCTCCTCCTCCTCCTCCTCCTCCTCCTCGGGACGGGCCGCCCCGCGGGGAAAGTCCGGGCTGGCCCCAGCGCCGGGCATTTCCGCCTGGCTCCGCCATGGCAGCAGCTGACCCTTGAGTCCGGAGTCCGGAGTCCGGCGATGCGCGCTCCGGATCGGGGGTAGGAGGAGGGGGCGCGCGGATCGGGCTGGGGCGAGGGGGGTCTCGCCCTTCGGGGCCGGCCTTTCGGAGGAAAGGAGACCCGCGGCTGGGGGGATGGGTCCGCTTCCCTTTGGGGCCGCGGATGCCGGGGTCGGTGGGGTTGTCTCGCCTCGGCTTGGCCCCTCTCCAGATGCGCGTCTGCCCCATCTGGATTCTGCAAACTCAACAATGAGCCATTTCCCCCCCATCGGAATTCTCCAAACTCTGCATAGGGGCTTATGGTTGAGTTTGGAGAATCTGGATGGGGGAAAGGTGCATCTAGTGGTTCCCATCCTTTTTTGACCAGGGACCGCTAGGACTTTTTTCGTTCCGTGCAGGGACCCCAAGGTCCAAAATAAAAATTCCCGAGAATTTGAAAATAAACTTGAATCGTAACTGTTAGTTAAACATTACACTTGGAATAATATTGGAATATATATATTTTATGATAGGGAACTTTTAATTGAAAAGGTTAATTTATTGTGGGTTGATAACTTTGTTTCGCGGACCTTCGTTTCGTTCTCGGGGACCCCTGGGGGTCCACGGACCCCCGGTTGGGAACCAGTGATAGAGAGAGTGGCAAACCCAAGGCAGAACCTCCCAGGCATCCATGGCCAATAAGCCCCCCTGCAGAGGTTGGAGAAGTCCGATGGGGAAAATGTGCTTCTAGAGAGCAGCAAATCCAACATTGGACCCCCAGAAGTGTTCTGAGGTGGCGATGACAACCCCCCAAAGGGAACTGAAACCCCCTGGGACCCCCAGAAGTGTTCTGAGGTGGTGATGACAACCCCCCAAAGGGACTGAAAGCCCCTGAGACCCCCAGAAGTGTTCTAGGGTGGGGATGACAGCCCCCTAAGGGGACTGAAAGCCCCTGGGACCCCCAGAAGTGTTCTGGGGTGGGGATGACAGCCTCTGGGGCTGGGCAGCCTCTCCCATTGCTTCCAATGGGCTGACTTGCAATAATGGGTTTAAATTGAGAGCAGAAAGGTACTGGCTGGATATTAGGGACAAGTTTTTTACAGGAAGAGTTGTTTGACAGTGGGATCAGCTACCTAGGGAGGTGGTAAGCTCCCCCTGACTGGCAGTCTTTAAGCAGAGGATGGACAAGCACTTGTCAGGGATGCTCTAGGCTGATCCTGCATTAAGCAGGGGGTGGGACTGTCAGGATCAGGCGTCTGTCCCTAGCATCCCATAAGCAAACTCATCCAGGCAGGTAGCTCTGAAGCAATAATACTTTATTAGGAGCAAAAAGACAGATTAAAGGACTGACTGCCTACAGGCAGGTGAGGCTAGTAATGATGAATACAGGCAGGTTACATGCTTAAGACACTAAGGACTGAAAAAGTAAACATTGTTAGGCAACCTTGAGATAAGCGGTTCCCAGGAAGATAGACTAAACACCACAGCTGCAGAAAACAGGACGAGCAAAACTGTACACAGACGTTCATCGGCATGAGAAACAAGGACTTGACATGGGGCCAGAACCTGGCCTAACTCATGTCAAGAGCCTTTGCTCTAGCTAAAAGGCAAAGGCCTGACAGGGACTAGATGGCCTCTATGGTCCCTTCCAACTCTATGATTCTATGATCTGTGTGAGCCGGGTTTGAATGGCCACACTCAGCCTGGCCCTACCTCACATGGTTCTTATGAGGATAAAATGGAGAAGGGATGAATGATATTGTAAGCCACTTTGGGTGCTCCTCAGGACAAAAGCGGGGTATAAATGTATAAATAAATGACGGTTCTTTTTTAAAGGGAAAGAACAGCGGAGATCCTTTCCCCCCTTTCAACAAACGCTTTCCTCCCCACAGCTTGTTTGCTACTTAACGCCCCCCCTTTATCACGGAAGCAGAGTGGGACCCCAAGACCGGAGGCTGCAATTTCCCACCATGCCGAGCAGTGGCAGGACCCTGGACGAATTCGCCGTGCCTGAGGAGGCCCAGGAGATGATGACGGTGCACCGCCCCCGGATTGAGCAGCTCTTCAGGGTGGAGCTGAACGTCTTGGGGGTGCTGGAGTTGGCACAGAGTCCCAGCAGGGAATCCCAGGGGGCGAGGAAAATCTGGCTGCAGCTGCAGGGCTGCAGAGAGAATCTCCAGAGGGCGAAGGTAAGAGGGCTGGAACGGGGCTGGGCGGGGAGGGAACGGTTCTTGGGA
This sequence comes from Euleptes europaea, assembly GCF_029931775.1. NCBI lineage: Eukaryota > Metazoa > Chordata > Lepidosauria > Squamata > Sphaerodactylidae > Euleptes > Euleptes europaea. The sequence continues at coordinate 7,718,332 of NC_079329.1, read as the reverse complement.
TTACAGATTATGGGGTGTGTTGCTCCACTGATCCCGGAGAGAATAGGTCTGCATCACGACTAGTATTCATTCTGACTAGTAGCCATGGATAGCCCTCTCCTCCGTGAACATGTCCACTCCCCTCTTAAAGCCTTACAATTTGGCAGCCATCGCCACATCCTGGGGCAGGGAGTTCCACAATTTAACCATGCGTTGTGTGAAGAAATACTTCCTTTTATCTGTTTTAAATCTCTCACCCTCCAGCTTCAGCAGATGACCCCACGTTCTAGTATTATGAGAGAGGGAAAAAAGCACCTCCCTGTCCACCCTCTCCATACCATGCATAATTTTATAGACATGCAGAAGGTCCCAGGTTCAATCCCTGGCATCTCCAGTTAAGGACCAGAAAGGAGGTGATGTGAAAGACTTCTACCAAGATCCCTGGAGAGCTGCTGCCCATCAGAGTAGACAATATTGATAGACCAATAGTCTGACTCAGTATAAGGCAGCTTCATTTGTTCATGTGGATTGGGATTTGTTTGTTTGTTTTGGCTGCAAGAGACACATTAACGTATGAAGCTGCCTTATACTGCATCACACCATTGGTACATAAAGATCAGTATTATCTACTCAAATCGGCAGCAACTCTCCAGGGTCTCAGACAAAGGTCTTTCATATCAACTACTACCTGATACTTTTAACTGGAGATGCTGAGGATTGAACCTGGGACCTTCTGCATGCCAAGCAGATGCTCTACCACTGAGCCGCGGCCCCTCCACAACTGAACAGCTACACTTCTAAAGTTGCTCTAGGTTGTTTGGCTTACGGTATCACGGACTTTCTGCCCTGTTTTTCTAGGAATACATCAAGGGTCTCTGTGCCCCGGAGCTGAGTGAAGAGGTCTGGTACCCTAAAGACATGCAGTGCATCTTTCTAGGAGCCCAAGGATTGTTCCTGGACTGCCTCACCCAAGGGACGTCGGCCAACCTCGCTCTTCTCTGCCCTGGCTCCCTTTTGGTCTCGGGCTTGGCTGAAGCCTTTGTCATGGCCCAGAGTCGAATCCAGGATTTTGTGGAGAAATACAAGAAGAACCCCAAGCTGGAAGAGGAACGGGAAGCCCAGATCAAGAGGGCCTTCCAGGAACTGGTAGAGACATATGATGATAAATATGCTATGGACCTCTTGATACTACCCACTGCAGTGAAGGAGGAGTTGCTCAGCTTGGTGAAGGAGATTCAGGAAGAAGAGGGGGAGCAGAGGCAACGGAATGGGTGCTGGTCACCGCCAGGATTTAGGCAAGACCGCTTGCCGCCGTGGGAAACGGAAACGGTGGGTGGCGGCGGGCCTCAGTCTCCAAGTAGGCCTCAGAATGTCTCTGGTGTCCCCATGGGGCTCGGCAGAGTTCGAGGGCAGAGCAGGCCTGGAGACTCCGGGTGTGACGTCCATGCGGGCTTTGCTAGACAGCAATCTCCTCACAAGCCTCAAGTTTCTCCCCAGCTACAGTACTCCGCTAGGCCTGGAGATTTTAGAACTGAGTCACCTTCCATGGTTGGTAGGCCTCAAGAGCAGGCTTTGTCTCTGGTCTCTAAGGTTGGCTCTCCAACAGGTTGTGCTGAGGTGAGGCCCCGAGACTATTTGGCAGGTTTGAACGGTCAACAGGGGTGGTCTGATGAGACAACTTCCCTGAGGCTGACGCTTCCCAAGAGTTCCCCCCAACCCATTCCGGTTGCTCCTCATAAGTCTCAGATTTTCCCTGGTTACTCAGGTCTAACACAGTCTTTGGAGGAACACCTAGAGGAAGGGAAGCATACATTTTGCGCGAGGGAATCCAGCCCCATTAGCTTACCTGAAGAAAGCAGCGAGGAGGAGTTGTCCTCGTCTTCATCAGAGACCTTGCTGTCATCCGGGATGGAGAAGGAGTTCAAAATGAGGCTCAACTTCTTTAAAACCATGGGCTACGAGGAGCGGTTGGTCAAAAAGATACTCTTGGAGGGTGGTGTGCGGGAGGCCCCTTCAACTATTCTGGATCGGGTCCAGATGGAGGAAGCAGGCTTGTCCCAGAAAGATGACCTTGGCTTCCATCAAAGGGAGCCGGGGGATTCAGAGCACTCTCCCCCACCCCTGGAGAAGGTCCAGGATAAAGATGAATATCTCTTGGAGGTCATCAAAACAGCGGTGGCCAACTGCGGTCACTCGCCCAGCAAGATCCCCACAGGGATACAGACGGGGGCCCCACTGGCAAACCTGCTGAGGCAACTCAACGAGAAAGGGGGCTGTCAAGACGAGGCTGAGGGGGCCGTCGGGGTGTCCCCTACAAAGCTGGAACGTGGAGGTGTCCCAAGGGCGGCCATCACAAATCATGAGGAATCTTCACAGCACAGGCCTCATCAGGAGACGGGCAGGCACCGCGCGTCCCCTTTCCGCGAGGGTGTCCACGTCCCACCCGTTGACGCAGGCCTTCCTGCTTTCTCTCAGGCCATGCCCCCCAACTCGAACTCCTTTTTCTCCACATGGGATTCTGAGGAGAGCCATTCAGCAGAAAGCTCTAGTCTAGGACCCCCCAACCTTGGTTCTGTTTCTACGGTGACTGGGGCCCAGCGCTTTGAAGAGGCTCTCAAGACTCAGTTCAAGCTGAAGTTGGCCAACACACCAGGGAAGAAGAATCTACGGCGGGTCATTATTGACGGCAGCAACGTGGCCATGATGTGAGTATCATTTTTTGGGAGGGGGGAGGCTCAGAGTTTGGGTCAGCCTCTTCCATTTGGCATATGTGTGTTAAGTGCCATCAAGTCGCTTCCAACTCATGGCGACCCTATGAATGAAAGTCCTCCAAAATGTCCTATCATTGACAGCCTTGCTCAGATCTTGCAAACTGAAGGCTGTGGTTTCCTTTATTGAGTCAATCCATCTCTTGTTGGGTATTCCTCTTTTCCTGCTGCCCTCAACTTTTCCTAGCATGACTGTCTTTTCCAGTGATTCTTGTCGTCTAATGACGTGACCAAAATACGATAGCCTCAGTTTAGTCATTTTAGCTTCTAGGGTCAGTTCAGGCTTGATTTGATCTATAACCCACTGATTTGTTTTTTGGCAGTCCACGGAATCCATAACACTCTCCTCCAGCACCACATTTCAAAGGAATCTATTTTCTTCCTATCAGCTTTCTTCACTGTCCAGCTTTCACACCCATACATAGTAATAGAGAATACAATGGCATGAATTAATCTAGTCTTGGTGGCCAGTGACACATCCTTACACTTCAAAATATTTTCTAGCTCCTTCATGGCTGCCCTTCCCAGTCTCAATCTCCTTCTGACTTCTTGGCTGCAGTCTCCCTTTTGGTTGATGGTGGAGCCAAGGAATAGAAAGTCTGAACAATTTCAATTTCCTCATTGTCAATCATTTGGCATGGTCTTCGGTATATGGCCCTCACCTGGATGACCCAGGCTAGCCCGATGTCATCCGATCTTGGAAGCTAAACAGGGTTGGTTCTGGTTAGTGCTCGGATGGGAGCCCGCCAAGGAAGTCTAGAGTCACAATGCAGAGGCAGGCAATGGCAGACCGCCTCTGACTATCTCTTGCCTTGAAAAGAAGAAGAGTTGGTTTTTCTTTGCCGACTTTCTCCACCACTTTAAGGGAGACTCAAACCGGCTTACAATCACCTTCCCTTCCCCTCCCCTCAAGACACGAATACAGGGGGAATGTCTAGCTTGCTCTATAGCCTCTTACTGCAGGCTGTCTTTTGCATCCAGTTAACTAGTTTAGAACATGTTAAGCAATTTTTTCGGGGGCTAAGTTCCTTATGCGGATTCTGCTAAACGTCTCTTGAGGAGGGGTTCGCCTGTATCTGCACGGGATCCGTGCTGTTGACCAGACAGTCGCGCTAACTCATCCTTCCCCCACGGACTTCCTGCTGCTGTTGTGGTTTAACTGGCTGTCGCCACCATTTGGGGCGACCTGTTGGATTTTTAAGTGATTTTTAATTGGAATTGACATGATCCTCTCATGATCTGAGTGCCCCTTTCTGTCCTCGTAGGCACGGCTTGAACCAGTTCTTCTCATGCCGAGGCATTGCCCTGGCGGTTCAGAATTTCTGGGACCGGGGTCACCGGGAGGTGACTGTTTTTGTTCCAGCATATCGGATGGAACCAGATTCCAGTGTGAAAGGTAAGCGATAGGCTGGGACCCGATTAAAGAAATCTTAGTGGGTTAATCTCATGATGTTTGATTTATTAAATTTGCATCTATTTGTGTATCCGTTTGAGAGCCAGGGTGGTGTGGGGGTTAAGAGCGGCGGACTCTAATCTGGTGAACCAGGTTTTATTCCCCGCTCCTCCACATGAAGCCTGCTGGGTGCCCTTGGGCAAACTCTCTCAGCCCCACCTATCTCACAAGGTGCCTGTTGTGGGGAGAGGAAGGGAAGGGGATTCTAAGCCGCTTTGGGACTCCTTAACGGTGGAGAAAAGCTGGGTATAAAAACCAACCCATGCCTAGCATTGCTTATATTAACTCTTAAACCAAGGTTACTGCTATACCATGGTTACTGGTTATTGCTTCAGAGAGAAGAGGAAGAAGGACTGTGCATCTTTGAGGATGGTTCTCATCCTACAAGTGCATCCTGCAATCTTCTTCTTCATATGATAATACCCTGTTTTTTGTTAGATTACTTACAGACATATTAAGCAGGGGGAAAAACATTTTGGTAGAGGCATTTCCCCCTTCTGTGAAAAAGAAGACATGCCCCTTCTAAGATGGGGTCAGACTCTTGCAGTTTTTCACAGATAAAATAATTAACACTTCTACAGATACTGCTGCCCAGTTAGATGGAGCCCCTTTTTAACTGATCAAAAAGATGATTGATTTAATGGAGAGCTAATGTGGTATAGTACTTAGAGCGTCAAACTAGGATCTGGGAGATCCCGGCTCGAATCCCTACTTGGCCTTGGGTGAACTTGGGCCAGTCACACTCTCAACCTAACCTACCTCACAGGGCTGTCGTGAGGATAAAATGGAGGTGGGAACGAATGTTGCAGGACCTTGGGTCCCCACGGGGGAGAAACGTGGGTTCTAAATGAAGTAAATAAATTGATTAATGGGTGATAAGTTACAGACTTAGGGTTGAATCCAGCCAGCTTTGGGGTTCAATCTTGCCCAATCTTCCCACACACCTTTTGCCTATGCAGGTCCCATGAGCCCCAGCATAGCCTTTAGAGGTGGTCAGAGAGGACCCTTCCTCCTCCAAAAAGCTGGTTGGATCCAACCCCTAGTTAGAAATTGCCAATCCAAAAATGTGTTGCTGGCCCTGATGCCCAGACGTCTCCTCTGGCTCTTCTTTTTCCACCCATTTCGCAAATCGCAGAGCAACACTTCCTGTTTGAGTTGCGCGAACTGAGCATCCTCTCCGTCACACCTTCGCGCAAGGTAGCTGGGAAGAGCATCATGCCATACGACGACAGGTGAGCCGTGGATAACTACAGCAACCTTTATTGCGCGTTAACAAGGTAACAAAGGGGACACTACTCCTGGGGGGAACAGGGAGCCCTTTGTGAAGGGTAAAATAGGGCCCACACGTCCCACCTCCTGACCCACACTAATTCTGCCCCCAGCTTTCTAAAAAGAACAGCTCGACGGGCCTTTACAAAGAACATAAGGAAAGCCATGCTGGATCAGACCCAGGTCCATCAAGCCCAGCAGTCTGTTCACACAGTGGCCAACCAGGGGCCTGTAGGAAGCCCACAAACAAGACGACTGCAGCAGCATTGTCCTGCCTGTATTCCACAGCACCTAATATAATAGGCATGCTTCTCTGATCCTGGAGAGAATGGGTATGCATCATGACTAGCATCCATTTGGACTAGTAGCCATGGATAGCCCCCTCCTCCATGAACATGTCCACTCCCCTCTTCAAGCCTTCCAAGCTTGCAGCCATCGCCACATCCTGGGCAGGGAGTTCCACCATTTAACCATACAAAGAACAGGGTCAGGAGGGCGGGACCCTTCTGGTTTCAGCACCGCTTTCAAGACAGGTGTTCGAATCGGGTAGAAAGAATCGAGCCATCGATGATTCACAGTCTCCCTTTCCAAGGGCTGCGTATTCCTCGACTAGCGCCAGAAGCTGTGGGATGTTCCCACAATTTCCCCCCCTTTTAGCTCGACTTTGCATAGGCCGAGCAGCCCCAGCAGAAGAAGAGCAAACCTTTTCTTCCTTTTTTCCTTTTGCCCACATCTGGAGTCTCCCTGGGGTTTCCCCCGGGCTGGGCTTTCCAGGTTGCAAGGCACTGTGGCAAAGTTTCCGTGAGCTGTTCATGAGCGAATGGGCGGGGACCAGAAGCAGGAAATTACTCTCTTGGCAGGCGGGGTGTGTGTTTGAGGACTGAGTCACGGAGACTGACAGACGGTGCATGCAAAAGGGGGAAGCGGACAAACAAAGAAACAGAAACCGATTGTGGGCAGACAGAGTGAGACCGAAAGAGAGACTCTGACTAAATACACCATGTTATAAACTGTGTTTATTTTAAAGGCCCTGACTCGGATGGGCCAGGCTGGCCCGATCTTGTCAGAACTAGGAAGCTAAGCAGGTTCGGCCCTGGTTAGTACTTGGATGGGAAACCGGCAAGGAAATCCAGGGTTGCTACATAGAGGCAGGCAATGGCAAACCACCTCTGTAGTCTCGAAAACCCCGTGAGGGCTCGCCACAAGTCAACTGTGACTTGACAGCATTTTACAGGCATGCTTTTAAAAACCAAGGGTAATAGAATCATAGAGTTGGAAGGGACCACCAGGGTCATCTAGTCCAACCCCCTGCACAATGCAGGAAATTCACAACTACCTCCCCCCCCTCACCCCCAGTGACCCCAACTAAATGCCCAGAAGATGACAAAAAGCCCTCCAGGATCTCTGGCCAGCCTGGCCTGGTGGAAAATTGCTTCCTGACCCCCAAGTGGCGATCGGCAGTACTCTGGGCATGTAGATGAAACTATCGCTCTGGTTTGGCGACCATGTTGTGGGGCTGCTTGGCAGATATTCCTCAATGGCGAGGTGAAAGAGGGCAGACCAGATTCTCCTGAAAGAGAGCTTGCCCCCCAGTTTTTATAGGAAAATGGAATCAAAGACAGTATTGAATACTCAGACTGGCAGCGGCTCTCCAGGGTCCCAGGCAAAGGTCTTTTATATCATCTATGACCTGATCCTTTTAAATAGAGATGCTGCGGTTGGAAGCTGGGACCTTCTGCATGCCAAGCAGACGCTCTACCACTGAGCCACAGCCCCTCCCCTGATAACTGACATCTTTTTTTTTCCATTCCTTTCTTTTACCCCCCAACCCCACCCCTAGGCTTATGCTCAAACTGGCAGAAGAGACCAACGGGATTATCGTCACCAATGACCAGTTCCGGGATCTTGCGAAGGAATCCAAGAAATGGATCCAGATCATTAAGGAGAGGTGAGTAGGAGCCGGAGAGGGCTTCGTAACCCTTTTGTGGGTATTTGGCCTGCAACCTCAATGGAGGCCGTGTTGGATGGAAAATTGGCTTTCCCTCCGATGCTCAGCTTGGGGTTAGATACAATCGGGGAGACTGAAGAATTGCCAGCGAACGTTTCTAGGCCGCAGGGTGGCCTGCAAGCTCAAAGGAAGACGGATAAGAACATAAGAAAAGCCATGCTGAATCAGGCCAGGGCCCATCAAGTCCAGCAGTCTGTTCACACAGTGGCCAACCAGGTGCCTCCAGGAAGCCCACAAACAAGACAACTGCGGCAGCACCATCCTGTCTGTGTTCCACTGCACCCAATATATTTGGCATGCTCCTCTGATCCCGGAGAGAACAGGCATGCATCATGACTAGTCCTCCTAAGAGTGAACCATGTCAGAATGCCAGTGGATTTGGAGGGGTATGTCACACAATGGGATGATCTCACACACGTGACCTCCCCCACACACAAACTTCTTGCCTGTGGAAAGGCAGAAGTCTGCGAGGAGAGTGCTTTAGTCATGTGAGTTTTCTTACATCACACGAACGTAAGTGCCCTCAAGTCTCAGCCGACTCATGGCAACCCCAGCCAAGGGTTTTCAAGGCAAGTGAGGGGGGTTGCCAATGAAGAAGAAGAGTTGGTTTTTATGTCGATTTTCTCTACCTTTTAAGGAGAATCAAACCGGCTTACAACCTCCTTCTTTTCCTCTCCCCACAACAGACACCTTGTGAGAAAGGTGGGGCTGAGAGAACTGTGACTGGCCCAAGGTCATCCAGCAGGCTTCGTGTGTACGAGTGGGGAAACCAACCTGGTTCACCAGATTAGAGTCCTCTGCTTATGTGGAGGAGCAGGGAATCAAACCTGCTTCTCCAGATTAGAGTCCAATGCTCCTTACTACTACACCATGCTGTCCTTCCTCTTCAGAGCCTTCCTCAGTGGTCTCCTGTTCAACTACTGGAGGGCTTTTTGCCATCTTCTAGGCCTGGAGTAGGGGTTGGTGGGGGCTTGGGGGGAGATAGTTGTGAATTTCTCGCATTGTGCAGGGGGTTGGACTAGATGATCCTGGTGGTCCCTTCCAACTATGTTTTTATGATTCGACTGACCCTGCTTTGCTTCTGAGATCTGACGAGATCAGGCTATGCAATGCCACCTTCCCTCCCTTTCTTATGTCATAATAGCTGAGAAAAGATATACAGCCCTCATTTACTGTTTTATTTGGGTGGGGAGGCCATGTAGGTGATGGGAAAGAGATCAGCCTCAGTCTCTAGACACCCGCTACCAGTCTGAGCAGACAGTACTGACCTTGATGGACCAAGGGTCTGGTTCATGTGTATGTCCATGCGTGAGTTCATGTGATATTTCTGGTTATTTTTTCCCCTGCCAGAGTACTGCAGTACACTTTTGTGGAGAACATTTTCATGATTCCCGATGACCCGTTGGGACGAGGTGGACCCACCTTAGAGGAATTCTTGAAGAAAACCCCCAGGTATCCGTCCGCAATGGGAACAAACTATTTACCTACTCTGGGAGGAGGTCATTTTTGAGTAGAAAAGGAAGCAGGTCATCACAAAAAGGTGGAATCCATCTATCCCTTAAAAAAAACTCTTGATAAAAAGGCTGCTTAAAATCCCTTTTAAAGACCGGAAACTGCTGGTCGTACGATGGTATTTCTCCATCTTGTGGCCAACCTAGAGAAGTGTCTGTATTTGGGCTTCAAAGTTGGTTTAGTGCTGAAGTGAGTTTACATATTCAGGCCGATTCTAAACAGTTCATATTCCTTTGCAAAAAAATACATCAGTCTTGCAAATGACTCTTCAAAAGATACTAACCTGCTTGTTCACATCCTTAAATTGTGTGTGTGTGTGAAGAGCTTCTCTGCGTAATCCCCTTGGAAACAATTTTACTCACCAGAGGTGTCTAGAAGAATTGCTACTTTCAGGCCTGATTTTTTTTAAGTTGCTTTAGGATAATATAATACATCCTTTTAAAAAATTCAGTAGAAAAACACACCATGTTGAATCCGGCACGTTAATGTTGTGTTGTCTTTTAAAGGGTATCAACAAGAATTAAGGTTTAGGTCTTTTATGCTTGGCTGTCCATCCTACTTCACAGACCAAGGTCCTTCGGCTCCCAGACTTTATGACTGTAAGAGGTTGCCTTGCTCTCCCCCTGCCTTTCCCCACATTTTGCCCGTGCTTTCAAATTCGAGAGGGAGGGGCTGTAGCTCAGTGGTAGAGCCTCTGCTTGGCATGCAGAAGGTCTCAGGTTCAATCCCCGGCATCTCCAGTTAAAGGGACTAGGCAGGTAGGTGATGTGAAAGACCCCTGCCTGAGACCCTGGAGAGCTGCTGCCGGTCTGAGTAGGCAATATACAATATACTGACTGACGGACCAAGGGTCTGATTCAGTATAAGGCAGCTTCATGTGTTCATGTGAGATAAAACAGGTCTCGCAAAACATGGGGAAACGCAGGGAAAGAGCGAGGTGACCTCTGACGGTCAGAAATGGCATGTATATCCCAAACAAAGACCTGAAGTCATCGAAGGGGTGACCGCAAGTGAAATAGCCATGCATAAAAGACCTTCGTTTCTCTAAGAAAATCCAAGATTCTGTTGTTGTTTTAATGACATTTCAGGTTTAGATTCCAAAATGTCCCCAGATGTTGATATTTGGCAAAGTTCTGTTTCAGCCGCGTAAATGGTAACTATCAGACGGTGAACATCGCCTCATTTTGTTCCCCATTGCAGGACCAAACCGGCCAATTGCCACACATTTGCTGGCCGGGCGACTCAGGCACTGGTACCCATCCATCCTACTTCACAGACCGAGGTCCTTCGGCTCCGAGACAGATGGCCAGCCGGTGGCTCGGCTGGGGATTGGCGGAGGAGGCACCAGGAAAACAGAGCCGAGGAGGAGGGGAAGGAGACAGTCCGGCCCGCAGCGGAGACAGAACGGCTCAGGAGAGAGCTTCTGGAGATCTTCGTAGGCCAGGACAAGAAGATCGATTTTGTCCTCCAGCGGGATCCTTGCAGCTGCGACCTCAACCTGCTTTCGGAGGCGGTTCTTAGCCTCGGTTTCTGAGCCGCCAAACTTGCTTTAATCCCCCCCTCCAACAAAAAAAGGGGGTGCATTAATAGAATTCTTTCCTGGATGGACTTGAACGTCAGGTCTTTGGTGCCCGAAAAGTCTCACCGTCTCCTGACATGGCAAAGGATCCAGGAGAGACTGTGCTACGTAAAGTTAACGCAGGAGAGTCTTAACTTCTCCTGCTGATGTGAACGTCCGTCGCCTTCTCTATCTGAATCCTGGACCAAAGAGTTTCCCCCCTCCCCGAAACTAGCCAGCAGAACAAGCTCTCGTCTTAATTTTCATGCCCTAAGTGTTCTTAAAATGGAGCTGCTATCCGGCACTTAGTCCCAAGAACGCGGATCTTAAAATGCAGAGTCAGGGTTAAGCTACTGTGTGCCATAAGGTCAGTAAATGGCCATCCAAAGGTGTGAGAGACAGCAATATACCCCCTTGGCACCCTCTCCTTTCTCAGGGCATCTCTCCAAACTGTGAATGAAAATTGACTTCTCTGCCATGGCTGCCGTTTCCCAAGAAATTCTGGGAATTGCTCCGTGGGAAGGATTTTTGACAGCAGACCGATCACAAATAGACCGGGGAAGAATAGTTGCGGCTTCAACAGATCGAGGCAAAGACCATTTTAGGAGGGCCTCACCCATAACGTTCCAGATTAAGGAGGAAATCTCCATGCAGTAGAAAAGTCAGGACAGTAGAAAAACACATTTTAGATGGGGCTTTTTTAGGTATCTCCCCCACGCCTTTTTATTGAGCGAGTCCAAACTAACCCGAACTCATCAGATCTCAGAAGCTAAGCAGGGTCAGCCCTGGCCAGTATTTGGAAGAAAGACCACCAAGGAATACCAGGATCATGACTTGGAGGCAGGCAATGGCAAACCACCCCTCAAAGTCTCTTGCTTGGAAAAACCCCACAGGTTCACCATAGGTCAGCCATGACTTGACTGCAACAACAAAACAAAAAAATCAGTCAGGGCTCTTCATTGTCAAAAACTGGGTTTATCAAACACGATTCAGGTTACATTCTGGTCCTGAAAATTTATTTTTTGTTTTATTCTAATATTTTAAAAGCCCCCTTCCAAATTGCAGAATGCATTTATATTGAAAAGAAAATTCAATATTTTCCTTGTCTGGACAAAAATCCTCAAAGGCTCACGTTGTCCCCCAAAGGGAGGATTTCCCCCCTTGCTTTTCAGTAATTTTAAAATGTAACTGATTTCAAGAACTCGTAATAAATTTGTTGATTTGTGTTGATGACAGAAAAATGAAATTTCTCAGATAAACATTCATAAACGAAGGATGGCTTGTCATCCAGGCTGACATTTTAGTGATATTTTCATGCCCTGTGTTGTTATTATAAGGTCAGAACCATGTTTGATAATATGAGGCGCTGCCAACCTACTTCTCATTATCCTGGGATAACACATCACGTGAACAGTATCAGATTTGTTCTACATTTCATACATGTAGCTATATGAAAGAAGGAAAGTTGTTTTTTATATGCCAATTTTCTCTACCTTTTAAGGAGAATCAAACCGGCTTACAATCTTCCCTTCCTCTACCCACAACAGACACCCTGTGAAGTAGGTGGGGCCGAGAGAGTTCTGAGAGAACCGCGACTGGCCCAAGGTCACCCAGCTGGCTTCTTGTGGAGGAGTGGGGAATCCAGTCTGGTTCTCCAGATTAGAGTCCGCCGCTCATGTGGAGGAGCGGGGAACCAAACCCGGTTCTCCAGATTAGAGTCCGCTGCTCCTAACCACGCTGGCTCTCAGAAAGGCATTCTGTAGAGTTCGTCAGTGCCTGAAACTCAACCTGATCTCACCAGCGTCAGAGCATCTGCTTGGCATGCAGAAGGCCCCGAGTTCTGTCCCTGGCATCTCCAGTCAAAATGACCTGGCAGTCGATGATGTGGAAGACCTAGGACCCTGGACAGCAGCTGCCACTCAGAGTAGACAATATCCACCTTGATTGACCAAAGGCCTAACTCAGTAGTAGGCAACTTTGGTCATTTATGCATGGGTACTTTCACTCACGTTCATACACACACCCTGGTCTGTCTCAGTTGTTCCTTGGAGTCATGCATGAGTTTTCCATCCAGCCCTCACAAATCCGGGACTTCCCGTTCCTCTGTTAACCCAATTCTTCCCTCTTCCCTGAGCTAACCCCGGGTGAAATCCCCGTGCATAAGACAAAGCGGGGGACACGCAAGCTTGGTTTCTCTCACAGCCAATTACAAAGCAGCGTGTAAAGAAGCGGGGATTCAAATGCTTCCCGCAAGCTCTTTCTGAGCAGAAAGGCTTTTAGAAACTGAGGCTTGGCTTTCACCCTGCCCCCTCCTTTCAGATTGCTCCATTTTTTTTGTTTTTAAAATGCCTTTTTATGCAGCAATTGGGTTTAGGGGGGGTTTCCTCTCACAGTAAGCACTACAAAGCCAATTACAAAGCAGCATTTAAAGAGGGGGGACTTGATTTGAGCTTGGAGACTGCTGGTGCAAAGACTCCCAACAGGAAAGTGTGGGTCTCGCAAGCAACCAACCTCAGCTAAAACTCCCATGCATAAACAACCTTTGGTGTGTCTGTGCAGAAACGAGAGAATCAACAGGCAACCGATGATAATCAAGCTGCACTTATAGAACTGTTGGAGAATACTTCAAAAGTAGCCGGTATGGGGTGGGGTAAATCGGGGAAGTGGTACTGGGGAAGGAGGCAGGGGTTCATTTTTTCTGCTTCCCTGATCGAAATCCTTTCTCACGTTAAGGCTCTTTAAGGGGTGGGTGGGAAATATAGATGCTCTAATATGCACATCTTTCCCCTACTGGGGAAAGCCCAGGTGGGGAATTTTCAATTGAGTAAACAGTACGGGGGGATTTAACCCTCCCTCTTTCCCCCGTGACCCCATTTCATGTTTTTCCCCCCTCTCGGTGGCTTTGGGGGACAAATCACACATCTGAGGATCCAGTCATGGAACATCAACATCAAGGGTAGCTTGAATGGAACACTATTTTTCCCAGGGAAGTCTCGGGTTGTCAGTAGCTTATGCTTTGGCCTTTTGGTTGGGTTTTCCTCTTGCACCAACAGCTTCACCCCTAGCCTGGGTGTTGCTCCTTCTCCCGCACCCCCCCCACCTCCAAAATCAAACCCAGCCCTTCTGGGTGCCACAATAGACTGGTGGTGAAGCGTTTTAACTGGGTGTTGAGATGTGTAGCCCCCCCCCTTTCCAGGTTTAAGGTGGACATTGTTTGTGTGGTCTAATTTCAGTTCCTACTTTGCCTCTTCAATGGTAGAAAGCAAAAAGGGGACAATGAGTGGTACAATTTGCAGGTCGTTCAGGATGATGAAGAAGAGTTGGCTTTTATATGTCGACTTTCTCTACCACTTAAGGGAGAATCAAACCAGCTTACAATCGCCTTCCCTTCCCCATCCCACAACAGACACCCTGTGAGGTAGGTGGGGCTGAGAGGGTGTGACTCGCCCAAGGTCACCCAGCTGGCTTCGTGTGTAGGAGTGGGGAAACCAACCCGGTTCACCAGATTAGCGTCCGCCGCTCATGTGGAGGAGTGGGGAATCAAACCCGGTTCTCCAGATCAGATTCCACCGCTTCAAACCACTACACTCTGGATCCCTTCCCAATCCCACTTGTGCACGTCTACACAGGGGAAGCCTCCCCCCCTTTGGTTTTCCCATCTTCGGAACGGCCACAACGCAGACCCAAGCAAGAGAAGAGTCGTGGAAGTTGTCACCTTTTTATTTCACCCACCACAAGGAGCCGCTCCGCCCTCCTGGCATCAAGAGCTGGCCAGCGGCAGAGGTACGTGGGTCGGGGGGGAAGGGCTGCGGGTGACCTTCAGAGACCGGCAGTACAGGACGGGCTCTTTGCCCAAACCCAGGCGGTACTGCCACCAATACAGCTTCTGCCTGGGCTGCAGGATCACCCGCAAGGGCTCCTCTTCCTCGGCCGCTTCCTCCCATTCTTCCTGCTCCGTTTGCAGCCCCATCCCGCCGTGAGCCGCAGGGAGCGAAAACTGAGACCGCAGAAGGGAGCCGGTCAAAGCCTCGGGATCCAGAGAGCCGGAGGTGGGGAGCTTCCGGCCTAAGGCCGTCTTGGAATAGCCCACTTTCCGTGTGATTTCGTGGCTGCTGGGCATCGGGAGGTCGGTGGCGTTGGAGATGAGTTTCAAGCACTCCCAGACTCCAAAGGCAGGCCCATAAATGACAGCCAAGCCACCGGGGAGGAAGGAGGCCACGTCGGGGTGGATGGAGAAGACCTCTTCGTGTCCGGCTGTGGACAGCAGGTAGCCACGGAGGCCGTTTTCCGCATCCATCCTGAAGCAGGCGAGGCGAGCGGGGTCAGACCCGTAATAATATAGTCCATCCTTAAACGCGGGCTCCAAACCGACCTCCTTGGCTGAGCTTCCGGCGGCCAAGTCGGTCACGGAGAGGACCACGCCGCGGTTCAGGAAGAAGATGAAGAACCGGCCTTCGCAAAAGGCGTAATGGTCGCCCCCTCGGCAGCTGGGGTGCAGCGGGAGGGCACTGGTGGGGGGTTCTGAGCTCAGGTCCAGGACTTTGGAGAACGCATCCCCTCGCAGGAGGTATATGGCCGAACTGGAGGGATCCCCCACGTAGTGGTCCCCACCACGACAGGCAGGGTGCAGCTCCCACACCTTGATATCCTGGCCCGAGCGGAAGTCAAGAGCTTGGAGGAAGCAACCCAGGTCCGAGCGGACGATGAAGGCACCGTGGCGGGTGGCAAAGATGTCTGTGCCGGGAGAGTCCCTCCGGGAGGCGATAGTAGCCATGGAGTTCTGCAGTCAGGGGTGGGGAGGAGACACAGCAAAAGGTTCCTATCAATAGTTAGGCATGACAGCTAAATGGAGCCTCCAGGTTTAGCGGTAGTATATCCCTGAATAACATATATAGTTCTGTCTTTTTAAAAAAAGTCTGCACAACTCACGCAGGTTTTGCAAGTTTATGAGATAGTCAGGAAAGGGAAGTCCCATCAGGGCCCACTTGGGCCCCCTCTTTTGGAAACAGTAATTTCAAGATGCATAGTTCACATGCATTCAGGGGTATCTTTGCGACATAGAAGCTAAAAGACTGATTTTTAAAAAAATACATATATATGAAAGACATGATTCTCATGAAATCTGAATTTTCTGCATTGTTGTAGGAATAATATCAAGCAAACTACACCTAAGGTAGATACAAATGTTAAAACTGTATCACTTAGTTATTCCCTGTTGAATGTGTGAACAGTCTACATTGCCTCTAAGGAGATACAGGAAAGGGGTTTTCATTTTTTAAATCTGTAACAGGTCATCCCTTCCGACTCTTCTCGATTCTATGTATTCATGTTGGTCCAAAGCAGAACAAACTATGTAAATCCTTGTATTAGGAACAACCAAAATAACATCAAACAATGTGCAAGCTTTTGGGTCCTACAGAAATCTTCAGCTTGGATCCAATGGGACATTTCCTGCATTGAGCAGGGGGTTGGACTAGATGGCCTGTATGGCCCCTTCCAACTCTATGATCCACACATGCAAAGTACCTTTGGGGATGCAATCAGCAGAGGATGGTCATCTATGTGTAAACGTGTATAAAAACCCTCTTCTAGCTGCTTTCCAATACCTCCAGTGTGGGGCATCCAATCCTAACCCCTAGGCAGTGATCCTCAATGCTTTCCATTTTGCCATGGAAGCTTGCCGAGTGATTGTGGGCCAGCCTCACTCTGCCGAACCTACCTCACAGGGTCGTTGTCAGGATGAAATGGAAATGCAGAGAGGGCTGTAAATCACTTTGGGTCCCGGCAGAAGCAGCAGTATATAAACAAAGCAAGTGAAATAAATATGTAAACAGGAGACGGACAGACATGGCCCCCAGGATTTCTAACTGCAGAGTCCCCTCATCTAAAAAGGTGTGCAAGCACCGGGTCATTCCTGACCCATGGGGTGACGTCACATCCCGACGTTTACTAGGCAGACTTTGTTTATGGGGTGGTTTGCCAGTGCCTTCCCCAGTCATCTTCCCTTTACCCCCAGCAAGCTGGGTACCCCTCATCTAGGGAAACGCAAAAACCGGAGCAGGAGAGGCACAGGAAAGTTAGCACTTTTATTCCCAGTTCTACAAAAAGCAAGTTTAAATTGTACGAGTACAACGGAGGGCAGCTTTGCCAGCCAGGCCTCTTGGAGATGGGTGGGGTTATCTTCATGGGTGGGTGGGTGGGGGGGAGAAAGTGGAGATCACTGGATTGGAGAAAGTATGAGGCCATTTATGCCTGCGAGGTTTTGCCTTGGATGTGCTGCTCTCTCGATGCACATTTTCCCCATCCCCAAAACTCAAAAATAAGCCCCCGTGTAGAGTTTGGAGAATCTGGATGGGGAAAATGTGCATCTAGAAAGGGGCAAATCCAAGGCAAAACCTTCCATGCATAAGCGGCCCGAGTCTCCTATTGCTGAATTTGGGACAAGAGCAGTTCCATACGAAAAGCTTCCTCCAAGTTTGCAAAAAAACAAACAACCCCCCCAAACCTTCCACCCCGTTCCTCCTGCAGACAGGGACCCCAAGCCTCATTTAAATAAAAGTTGCAATTTACAAGAGAAAATGCAATTTACAAGAGAACATTATCCTGGCCGAGGAAAGTGGGGCACCTCCATCCTGAGCTGGGAAATAAACGGGTGGGGGGATTTTTTTGTTAGGGGGGGAGCCTGAATTCTCTGGGTCACCTCTCCTGGGCTTCTGCATCCTCTCGCTCAGCCCCAGGGCTTACATCTGAGGCCGGTGCTCGGCCCTTTTCCGACGGGTCGGACCCAGCCCCTCCAAGCCCAACAGGCTGCCACGAGAGCGCCTCTGAGCACGCGCAGAGTGCTTTTCTCCCCGCTACTCGATGTCCCCCTTCATGCATCCAGAATGCGGGGCGGGGTTGCACAGGATCGCCAGCCTGATACTGGACTGAGCCCGTAGCGTTTTGCAAACCCTCCATGTAGGGTTGCCAACCTCCAGGTATCAGCTGGAGACCTCCCGCTATTACAACTGACCTCCAGCCGCCAGAGATCAGTTCCCCTGGGGAAAATGGCCGCTTTGGCCATCGGACTCTATGGCATCAGTAAGTTAAAAAAATCAATTTTTTTGTGAAAATCAATTTTCAATGGGATCATTTAAAGGACATTCTTTGATCTAATCCCTTATTAGTACTTTGTATTAATTTTATATTAGGTATTGATTTAATAATATTGGATAGGATAAGAACAGGTTAAAAATAATATCGGGATTAGCTTCGTTAGCAAAAGTTTATACAATTTATTTCTAGATGGAAGAGGGAGAGGGGGGAGTCGTTTTGCGGTCAAATTAGCGATATTATTTGTTTTTTTTAATTTTTATTATTACTATTTAGTATTGGATGCTGTTTTTATGTTGATATATTAAATGAAGAAAATTTAAAAAAATTTTTTTTTTAAAAAGGACTCTATGGCCTCGAAGCCCCTCCCCAAAACCTCCCGCCGGGGGGGGGGAAGAGGGACCCGGCAACCCTCCCTCCAGGTCACCTCCCCACCCCACCCCACCCCCGGCCCCAAGCAAGCAAGCAAGCAAGCTCTAGCCCCGGCTGGCCCCTTGCAACCCGCCCCCAACGGCAGGGAAGGGGGTTGGGGGGGGGGCGCGCGCGCATTCCCGTCCCGCCCCCCCCCCTTCCCGCACCTGGGAGCGCGCGGAGACGACCCTCGCCGGCCTTTTGCAAGCTGC
Organism: Euleptes europaea; assembly: GCF_029931775.1. NCBI lineage: Eukaryota > Metazoa > Chordata > Lepidosauria > Squamata > Sphaerodactylidae > Euleptes > Euleptes europaea. Next base: position 7,700,070 of record NC_079329.1, on the reverse strand, counting down.
GTCAACGGGCGGCGGCGGCGGCGGCCTCGGGTGCGCGCGCGCGCGCTCGAGGCTGCGGGGGCGGGCCGGCCCGCTCCGGCTCCTCCCCGGGGGAAGAGCATCCCATTGATTGCAGGGGACCTCGAAGAGGGGGGCTCCGGTTTGGCTGGCACTTCGATCGTGCGAGCAGGCCCCCTCCGCGTTTCTAATCGTGGAAAACGTTTGGGGCTGCGGCCCCGTGCTCCCTTAATTTGGGATCCTTCCCAGTGGGTCGCCCTGTGTTAGTCTGGCTGCAGTAGTAGAGAAGGGCCAGAGTCCAGGAGCACCTGAAAGACTAACAAGAATATTTTCTGGCAGGGTAGGAGCTTTCGGGAGCCACAGCTCACTTCTTCAGGTACCTGAATGTATCTAAATGTATTTAAATGTATCTAAATGTAGAAAAGGGCAAGAGACCAGTAGCACCTTAAAGACTAACAACAATATTTTCTGGCAGGGTAGGAGCTTTCGAGAGCCACAGATTACTTCTTCAGGTACCTGAATGTATCTAAATGTATCTAAATGTATCTAAATGTAGAAAAGGGCAAGAGACCAGTAGCACCTGAAAGACTAACAAAAATATTTTCTGGCAGAGTATGAGCTTTCGGGAGCCACAGCTCACTTCTTCAGGTATCTGAATGTATCTAAATGTAGAAAAGGGCAAGAGACCAGTAGCACCTTAAAGACTAACAAAAATATTTTCAGGCAGGGGATGAGCTTTCGGGAGCCACAGCTCACTTCTTCAGGTATCTGAATGTATCTAAATGTAGAAAAGGGCAAGAGACCAGTAGCACCTTAAAGACTAACAAAAATATTTTCTGGCAGAGTATGAGCTTTCGGGAGCCGCGGCTCACTTCTTCAGGTATCTGACTGTATCTAAATGTAGAAAAGGGCAAGAGTCCAGGAGCACCTTAAAGACTAAATATTTTCTGGCAGGGGATGAGCTTTCATAAGCCACAGCTCACTTCTTCAGGTATCTGAATGTATCTGAATGTACCTAAATGTATCTAAATGTAGAAAAGGGCAAGAGTCCAGGAGCACCTTCAAGAAGAACACAAATATTTTCAGGCAGGGTGTGAGCTTTTGTGAGCCACAGCTCACTTCTTCAGGTATCTGAATGTGTCTTCTACTTTTGGAATTTACTGGCCTATGTTTGTATCTTGATGACTGCATATTTTATGTACCTTCTGTAACAATTGTAATATTACTTATGCCTTTAAAGGTTTTTCATTCATTCATTCATCTGAATGTATCTAAATGTAGAAAAGGGCAAGAGTCCAGTAGCACCTTAAAGACTAACAAAAATATTTCCTGGCAGGGGATGAGCTTTTGTGAGCCACAGCTCACTTCTTCAGATACAGCTAGAATGTGAATCCATCTGTCTTTAAGTAGAGGAGAGTGAATTCGGACAAGCATTAGTATGTAAATGTTAACAGTATGTCAGTGTGAATGGCAGGCATGATAGGATTCGGTGTGGTATGCAGAAGAGTCTGTGATGTCCAGGGGAGAGATGGGTGTGGAGAAATCAGCATTGGTAATGAGCCATGAATGCAAGGTCTTTATTCTGATTTGGTTGGCACTTATATCGTGTGATCATTCCATCTGCATTTCTAATCTTGGAAAACGTTTGGTGCTAACTACTATTTTAGTTAGTGAGTTATAGAAACAAGTTTTATTACTTTTCTATTTTACTGTTAATAATGTAATTTTTGAAACTGTTTAGTCTTCGGAAGTCTGGTGATGGGTCACTATTTAAGGTGGGTGGAGGGTCAAAAGGGTATTTTTTGTTTTTTGAACTTTATAACTTTGTAACTATGAATGTAGGAGCCCCGTGGCGCAGAGTGTTAAGCTGCAGTACTGCAGTCCAAAGCTCTGCTCACCTGAGTTCGATCCCGACAGAAGTTGGTTTCAGGTAGCCGGCTCCAGGTTGACTCAGCCTTCCATCCTTCCGAGGTCGGTAAAATGAGGACCCGGCTTGCTGGGGGTAAAGGGAAGATGACTGGGGAAAGCACTGGCAAACCACCCCGTAAACAAAGTCTGCTTTGGAAATGTCAGAATGTGACGTCACCCCATGGGTCAGGAATGACCCGGTGCTTGCACAGGGGACCTTTACCTTTACTTACTTAACTATGAATTAGAGCATATAATTGATACTCTTTTGTATTTTGTTTTTATTATTGTAGTTTGTTTTGTTTTATGTTATAAAAATTAAAAAAAATATTTAAAATGTCTCCCCTCAGCCGCCTTCTTTCCAACTAAACAGCCCTAAGCGTCTTAACTGCTCCCCACAGGACAGTTGCTCTAGTCCCCTAGTCATTTTGGTTGCTCTTTTCTACAGAGAGAGGTTGCTCTTTTCTACAGAGAGAGGCTGTAGAGTGCAGGATATAATAAGGCCCTGATTTTAAGCTCTCTCCTCCAGAAAAACTCCCCGCAGACAGAAATCTAGCCCAGTTTTCTCCCTGATGGATTAGATTTCTTCCTACGGGCAGATTGAGGGGTGTTATTTTAAGATGCCTCTCTCCCTTACAGCCATTGTGCTCTCACGGTGAAATAGACACAGGTCCATGCATCCCTTTAAGGCTGCCATGTTTAACTTGGTAATTATCAGTGTCCTTTGGGAATTTTTTTTTTTTAAATGGCAGCTCTTATTTATGGGGAGGGGAAGCATAGTAACAAATAATCAGAAACAAATTATGGTGGCTTCCTTCCTCATGTTTTCCCCCCTCTCCCCCATACAAACAAATCCTCAGTTTAAATTAAAGCTAAGAGTTTTATTAAACTCTTTGTGCACATGGCCAAAACCACAAAAGTCCACACAGCTTCACCACGAAATCTTGCATTGGTCTTCCACTGAGATAAAAGAGAGCTGGAAAGGGCTGAGGTTCAGGACGAAGGCGGCAGGGGGATCCCACAGGGTGGATCAGAGCTCCGGGTGACCTTAATCTCCCTGCAAAACAAGACGGCGTCTTTGCCAAGGCCTAGTCGGTACTGCCACGTGTAGGCCACCTCATCGGGTTGCAATGTGAGTTCCAGGGTTGTCTCTTCCTCCCGGGCCTCTTCCCATTCCTCTTGGTCCGTGCCGAGGCCCATCCCTCCGTATTGGGACGGCAGCGCAAACTGGGCCTTGGCCAGCGCCACGATAACAGAGCCTGGCTCGGGGGAATCCCGAAGAGGCGCCGTCCAACCCCGCCCGACGTCAGCCAGCTTCCCCTTATCGTAGCCCACCTTCCGGGACACTCTGTGCGACTTGGTGGCAGGAAGGTCGGAGTAGTTGTGGAGGGTCGCCAGCAACCCCCAACCCCCAAACGCAGCCCCCTTGGCGAGGCCGAGACCCCCTGGCAGGAAGCCGAGGATATCGGGGTGCAACGTGAAGAAGCTTCCGCTGAAGTTATCCCACAGATGCCAGTAGAGGTAGCTACGGACGCTTCCCAGTTTCTCCTGGGACCACCGGTGTCCTGGGTGCGGGCCTGGAGCTGGTTCTCCGGTGGCCAAGTCTTTGACGGCCATCCACGTTCCCTGGCTCAGAATGACGACGAAGCCTCCGGTGACAGCAAAATAGTGCTGCCCTCCGCAGCAGCTGGGGTGGAGGTTTCGGGCCGGCCCGCTGGACCCGAGACTGAGGTCTTGGGCCTCTGTGAACTTGTTGCCCGTGATGATGTAGATGGCGTCACGCCAACGGGAGCTGAAATAGTGTTTGCCACCACTCACAGAAGGGTGCAGGGGCCGTAGCTCAGCACAGGGTGAGGTAGGCACACCGGGCAGGAGGAGGTAGCAGTTGAGGTCGGGGCGGACGGCCACATCTCCGGCTCTGGTGCTGAAAATGTGGATGTCGGGAACTTTCTTGCTCGGGACCATCGCCGCCGAGGCCTTGGTGGGGCACACGAGGGAAAGCAGACGCGGAGAATGAGCGAGAGAAGAAGAAGAGTTGGTTTTTAAATGCCAGTTTTCTCTACCTTTTAAGGAAAATCAGATCGGCTTACCACCTCCGTCCCGTCCTCTCTCCACAACTGACCCCTTGTGAGTTGGTGAGGCGGAGAGGGTTCTGAGAGAACTGTGACTAGCCCAAGGTCACCCAGCAGGCTTCGTGTGGAGGAGCTGGGAATCGAACCCAGTTCACCAGATTATAGTTCGCTGCTCATGTGGAAGACTGAGGAATCAAACCTGGTGTTCCGGATTAGAGTCCACCGCTCTTAACCACTACACCATGCTGGCTCATGCCTCACCTGTACAGAATCAACTACTCCTTCCATCCCCTTGTTTGTTAAAATCACACAGAAACACATACACACACACCAGGGCTATCAAGCCTCCCATAGTAGCAAGGGGGGGGGGGAGAGAAATGGTTTTACCATAGAGTTTCCGGCAATTCCTAGAGTTACCTATCACTTCTGGGTTTCCCCCAGAAGTGATGTAGAGACACTGCCAACCTTGTGTCCCCCCTGCCAACCTTGTGCCCCCCCCCAGGTCCCTGCCCCTAACCTTCCCACCGGTAGCCAGGCCCAGCTTGACTACCTTAACACACGCATATACACACTTCTTACAGTGCAATCCTATGCCGCGTTACGCCAGTCTGTTATCCTCCATAAAAAGAAATTGCAAAGGAGTTAAAATTAGCATCTTTCTATAAACATAGTAATAACGCCAAAGTTTAAATCAAGAGCAGGGACTTGTGTATCACTACCTGGCATTTTTGGTAAAATACCAGTGCTCAGTCTTGTAAATATATCCAGCCGTGTGTAGTTCAACCTGCCCAATAGGAACCTGAAAGGCTGCCACCTTTCTGCTCTGCAAGATGAAGAGTTCAGTGAAACCGGCAAGCCTGCATACTCTTTCCTCCATCCTGAAGGTAGTCTAAGAAAACAATGCTCGCTTTATAAATCTCCACTGCTGTGGAGACTCACTCATCGGCCACCGCGCACTGAATTGCCCCATCCTTCAATCACTCCAGCCGGATTTAGGCTTGCGCTCCAGAATGGAGCTTTCTCATCAGGTTCCCAATGCAAAAAGAAAAGAAAAGAAGAGAAAAAAGAGATAATTTCCCTCTCATTTTTGCCAGTTAAGTGCTGAGTACCCCTTTACCAAAGACGGCTACTGTTATTTTTATCTTGTCAGAGCTCCTGAGCCTGGAACAGCTGCAAAACAGGCAAAAAAGTACAGTGGTGTCTGCCCGCCCTGCTGAGAGGGAAAAAGCTTTACCTCTTGAATTCCTGCCTGTCGTGCAGCTCTTAAACGCCCAGGCGCCTCGGAAAGAAATGTGGCCAACCCGTGTGGCTAATGTTTTGCAATCCTTCCCAGCTTTGTTATCCTAGCTCCCCCCCCATCCCTCCTTGCAACCCGCCACACTTCTCACAGCTCTTACTCCTGGTTGTAGCACACGATAGAAGTCGCCTCTTTACGCAAGTCAAACAGGCTTGTTTACGTCCGTGACACCGCTTTCTCCCATTTCAACTGGCCCCGCCTTTGGCTCCTCCCAACCCCTTAGATGTGAAGGTAAACACCCCTTGCCAACAGCTGGCCCATCCTCTCCCCCTAATGTGCAAAGGAATACCCATAGGCCGATGGAAGGAGCTCTGCTCTCTCCCTCCCTCCTCTCGAGAAAAGGGGCTTCTTATCACTTCTTATCTGCCTGGTTCACCTGGCAGAGAGTTGCTATCTGTGCTCTCCACGCGGCTCGTCCCTTACTCATGAGAGATGCCATCTGTTGAGCTGAACGTTCCTTGAACCTGCCATTTCCTTAACATCTGGTCACAAATTAACACTTGTTTCTGAATTACATTGGCGCCATGTTTCACTCCTGCATGTGAAAAGTGCAGTCCAGCCGCAGCCGGCTTATGGAGACCCAGTTCCCAGTACCCGCGCCCGAGGTGTGCTTTGAAGAATAAGAGCAGTCTACCTGTGAAGTCTACCTGATGCAAATCTGCCTGAATTCATCTGGGCCTCCCTCCTCTGTGGACAGATCAGGCTGCTACCGCTCTGCACTGCAATGATCCAATTGTACCCAGTGCAGAGGCGCAAGGCCTCGTTCATACATGCAGGAAAAAGAGGCAGCAGAACGGACTGCACGACCAGACCACAGGTCGCATTTTGCAATACTTTCCTGTGTCCGAACTCCCTGCAAATAGAAAAATAGCATGAACTTAGTACAGGTTGAGTATCCCTTATCTGGAAAACCAATATCCAAAATACCTCCAAATCCAAAACTTTTTGAACGCCCACAAAGGGGAATAAAATGGCACGTGTGCAGGCTGGTCGCGCCAATGGCAGGTTCCTCACAATGCACAAAATTATTTAAAATTTTGTAGAAAATTACCTTCAGGCTCTGTGTATAAGGTATGTATAAAACATAAATGAATTTTGTGTTTAGACTTTGATCCCATCCCCAGATATCTCAAGTATGCAAATATTCCAACATTTGAAATCTGAAACACTTCTGGTCCCAAGCATTTCGGATATGGGATACTCAACCTGTATGACTTTTATCCTTGCTGTGCTAGTTTTCTACTTGCATGGATTGTTTTATAATGCAAAGAAGTATTCAGAACTGGAATCCAGTCTGAGTAGGGTTGCCAGGTCCCTCTTCGCCACCGGTGGGAGATTTTTGGAGCAGGGCCTGAGGAGGGTGGGTTTTGAGGAGGGGAGGGACTTCAATGCCATAGGGTCCAATTGCCCAAGCAGCCATTTTCTCCAGGAGAATTGATCTGTATCGGCTGGAAATCAGTTGTTATAGCAGGAGATCTCCAGCTAGTACCTGGAAATTGGCAATCCCATTCCACCTCCAAATCTATGGGGATCCTGTCCAGTGGCTTCTTGCTTAAAAAAAACCTGGGGCCTGCTCCATCTTGCTGGAACAACAAGATTGGCTGCTCCACCCCTTTCAGAAGTTAGGATCTTCAGGAACATCCCATGATATTACATCAGTTCTGCCAGCGACTGAAACTCGTATGCAAGAAGTGATACATAATCCAGTTTTTAACCTACTCTGTATACAGGAGAGCAATTTCCCATCGACCTTCTCAGTCTTCTTCAGGAGGCGGCAGGATGTCTTCATCCTTTGGCTCGAAGTTCCCCCTTAGCTTGATCCCAAATTTCTCGCGCAGTACGGCTAGGATCTCAGAGCTTTGCAGGACCGTCTCTGTTCGCTTCTCCTTCACAGTGGAGATGAGACGCCATCCCATATAGGTAAGGCGGCTGCCATCTTCCTTCTGCAGGGAGCAGAAGGACTTACAGGCGAAGATGGAACTGGGTGAAGTCTGGTGGTAGAGGCACATGCCAGTAAAATCATCCAGCTTCTTCTCCTGGAGGGTGAATTGATACAAAGGTCTTCCTTGCTCACCGGGAACATCCCTTCGCTCCAAAACCCAAACCCCCTCCTTGTTCCCCAGCCAGAATATACCCCCTTCTTGAACGTGTTCTGTGTCTGGCTTCAACTCCAGAGGGTCCAGAAAGCCTTCGCCGAAACCAACGTCGCAGAGAAACGAGCGTCCGTCCAACTGGACCCAAATCACCATATGGTCCAAAGGGGGTCCGTAGCGCCCCGTGAAGCGGTTCCGGACACGACCGGCCACGGCCTTGGCACAAAATCCCAGCGTCTGCAGCAGCCACAGGAACAGCCCGTTCAGCTCGAAACAGAAGCCGCCCCGGTGGCGTCGGACAATCTTGTCGTAGAGAAGGGGCAACGCCAAGGCGATCGGCTCCTGGCAGTGGATGCTGAGGCTCTCAAAGGGCACGGAGAGGAGATGGCAGCGGTGGAGACGGTGCAGGGTCTCCAGAGAAGGCTGGGCAGGACCCTGGTACCCGATCCGTAGTAGATACCAGCGAACGTCCATGCTGGGCAGGATGGAGAAACGGGAGAAGGAGTGGACCGGACCACTCAGGAATCTGTGTTTACCCTTTTCCCTCCAGTTCATTAAACCAGCGTGGTGGAGTGGTTAAGAGCGGTGATTTGGAGCGGTGGATTCTGATCTGGAGAACCGGGTTCGACTCCCCACTCCTCCACATGAGCGGCGTAGGCTAATCTGGTGAACTGGATTTTGTTTCCCCACTCCTACACACAAAGCCAGCTGGGTAACTTTGGGCAAATCACACTCTCTCAGCCCCACCTACCTCCCAGGGTGTCTGTTGTGGGGAGGGGAAGGGAAGGTGATGGTAAGCCGGTTTGAGTCTACCTTAAGTGGTAGAAAAAGCTGGCGTATAAAAACCAACTCTTCTTCTTCTCCTACATGTCTTGTGGATCAGGGATCTCTCATTCATCGTTTGCAGTTCAGCCAACGGTATTTCGAGCCCAGGAATCCTGGCTACCATCCCATCCCTCCTTGCTGGCTTAGCTCTTCCTCCTCAAGAGAATGATTCGGCTGGAAATTCTGGCGTTCTGCTGCAGTGGTTTGCCTTGAATGAAGTCGGTAGTTTCACTATAGGAAGCGAAAGGGAGAGGGAGGAAAACAAGGAAACGAGGCATGTCACGTTACCCCTGGGCACTGCAGGGAACCTACCCAATAGCCTCGCTTTCAACTTTATGATGGCACCTTAACCCTTAGAAGCCTCTGGCTGATCGAATCCAAGAGAATATTGGACCAATAGCATGAAACAGTAATGAAATGTGGGATTCTCCCTCTCTCTCTCTCTCTTTGTGTGTGTCTGTAAATGTGCTGTTTTGATTGTGCAACAGCCAGATGTGTATCCTACAAGTTTAAACCAGTTGCATCCAGGAAGCTGTGAAAGCAGCAACTAGTCAACAACCGGGACGCCTCCAGGACCTCTGCCATGACCCCTTGGAGGGAGCCAGTGTCTAGGAATCAGAGGGAGATTAGCACCTGCTATAGGACAGGGTTGGCACAGGGTGGGGGGAGGCAGGAGGTTGGCCTGGCAGTGGTGACCTGAGCTTTTCGCACATCTGCCCAGTTACTGTTAGGCAGGGCTCTGTGTAGGGGTGTGGCACGGACAAGGCACGGTGGTCTATACCCTGCCCCATGAGAGGAACCACTGTATATGTCACCTGAGACACTGACCTTTCTGATTTTAGGTGACTTCTTTCTTGAAAAGTTTAAAAGACATCATTTCCTAAGTTTTCTTTAGGCAGGTAATGAGATGAGAAAAACAAATCCACAAATCTCAACCTGTATTCCTCTAGGAGCTTTTGTGAATCTGAGCTCATGAGGGAAGAAAGACAATTTTAATGATTGAGAAAAAAGCACCAAAGGGACCCAAGCGATCCCTATGGAGAAGACCTGGGGTCTCTATTATCTTCCTGAATCTACAACCCTTTGTGATCACAGGATGAAAAAAGATCACCCAACAAGCTGTCAGGTCCCTATCGCTGCGAATGGTTATGAAGCTGAGGAAACCAAGGTGTGTTGACCCTCATCTTAGAAGGCTTTCAATATTGGCTGGCTCTTCCAGCCTTGGAGACCAGGACCTCCTTGGGAAACATGGGAATCAGGAATAATTTTTGTCCTCTCTCTGATCTCTCTGATCAAGACTCAGGTCTCCAATGGGCAGAAAGTTAAGTAGCAAGACCAGTAGTGGTAAGTAGGAAAGGGACCGAGTGACTGTTCCACCTAGCCATGTGAGGAGGTAAGGAAATTGGGAAAACTGGAACAGCTGACCAAGACCTAGGCTGAGGATTTCTCCACCCATTTCTGCAGGTAATGTAAAGCCTAGATGTGGTCAAAGGCATGAGTCTTTGGTACAAGCCAAAAAACAAGAACATCAACCAGAGACGGCCATAGGGTTTACCCCCTACTTTATGGAGGTATGTATGGAGTCTATTGAATTTTATGACTTCATTTAAATTGTACATTGTTTTGGATGCTTCATTGTATCAGCTGCTTTAAGTCCCTGGAGCAGGAGAAAAGCAGGATAAAAATATTTAAATAAGTACATTGTTATTTCTGTTTTTTCCCCCAAAGAGGAAATTCTAGGTGTTTGCTGTTTTCATATTCTCTCTGGTATCAGAGGAGCATGCCTATTATTTTGGGTGTGGTGGAACACAGGCAGGATGGTGCTGCTGCACTCATCTTGTTTGTGGCTTCCTGGAGGCACCTGGTTGGCCACTGTGTGAACAGACTGCTGGACTTGATGGGCCTTGGTCTGATCCAGCAGGGCCTTTCTTATGTTCTTATGTTCATACTGGAGGGAGAATCCTTGATATTAGCCTATTGAGATTTCCTTAGATATCATTTTCAAGGCATTGTACAGGGTAGGCTTTATCAGAAAGCCTGTAAGAGAAATGGTGACAGTTTTCTTCTTGAGAGAGGGTTAGTGGATGATTGATAAACTACCTGCTTTTTATGCAGGTAATCTGAATTTCAATCCCCAACATCTCCAGTTGCTAGAATATTGAGTTTTAGATGTAATTAGCCAAAGCCAAGTAAACTGTGCTGAGCTAGATCCATCTCTAGTCTGACAATATTGAGAAACATTACCAAAGTCTCTATGACAACTTCATATATTCCCCTGACATCACTGGTAGTTGAGTGAATTTCTGTATATCGACTTTCTGGATATCATCTGGCAAAGTTGGCTGGCCCTCACAGTGGTATTGGCCAGAAACCGGTGGCCTGAGAAACTCCAGTCTAGTTGTTGAAGGTCATCTGACAGAGAAGCCCAAAAGTATGATGGACAAGTCAGATTGTGGCGGGAGCATTTCACCTTGTTGTGTTAATTTTGTAATGTGTTTTACAAATGGCATACATTGTTTTTGTTAATTTATAAAACAATAATTCATGGACTCATAAAATTAATGGATGACATAGAATGAATTGTAGATTGCTTCATAAATATACATAAAAAGGTAAAGGTAAAGGTCCCCTGTGCAAGCACCGGGTCATTCCTGACCCATGGGGTGATGTCACATTCCGACATTTACTAGGCAGACTTTGTTTACAGGGTGGTTTGCCAGTGCCTTCCCCAGTCATCTTCCCTTTGCTCCCAGCAAGCTGGATACTCATTTTAACAACCTCGGAAGGATGGAAGGCTGAGTCATCCTTGAACCGGCTACCTGAAACCAACTTCTGTTGGGATCGAACTCAGGTCATGAGCAGAGGTTTGACTGCAGTACTTCAGCTTACCACTCTGCGCCACAGGGCAGAAATGGCTGACGCGTACCAGGATGGAGTGTTGCGGGTATTGTCTGACTGTGGTATTGTCATGTTGTTGTAGTGCAGTTTACAAACTTTGCAAGTGAATAGAGCCATTATCTCCTAAGCATTGCTATAGGATCCTGCAGGAATGTGTACCAATGGTTTAAATGCATGTGTATGTGTAAAACACTTAGGATTTGAACCCACGTTTGAATACGAACCTGTTTTATCCAATCTGGGGTGCCAATTGTTGCGGGTTAGTGTGTTTTAGCGCTTATGCTTTTAGAATGGACCCCTTTTTGAGAAGAAGTATGTTATTTTATTTAGTTAGACACTTAATAAGCAGGACTTAACTGCTTCTTACCGGAGTAAGCTGTTTTTGAAGTGCGCCAATAAATTATGAAAAGAGACATAAATGTATGTACAGTTTATTTTACACAATGTAGTATATGCATGTAGATGGTTACAAAGTTTTAAAATGTTACAAAGGTTCAGACATTATGAGTCTTGAACATGTTTATGTTGCAAGCATTCTTTTACAATCTTTATGCCTCTATATGAGAGTATAAAACTTTAAAACAGTAATAATATTTCATTTAAGAAATAAAGCAGTTACAGAAATTTTGTAAAATATGGTTAGTGCAATGGATAAGATCCGATATAGTTAAAAGCATTTTAATTTAAAATACACAGAACATCATAAAACATAAGACATACTTCACCTAGTCATGTTATTTGCTAACCTCCCCAGCACAGCAGGGCTTAGTTCTGAATAGTTTCCAATTCATGTTAAGGGTCTTATTCCAAGACACTGAAAGACTGGACAATTCTACCAACTATTTTGTCAGATTGCACAGAGAAGCCATTGAAATTCATAAACATCAGCACAACTTTAACAGAAAAGAGGAGAGTTTAAGAATGAATAAGGCTTGGCTTCCTGCCCTGAAAAACCTCCAGACAAAGACAACATTCAACAATAGCCATACAGATTAGTTTTGGATTACACACATTAACAGATCACTTCAGGATACAATGGTTCCATATTAACATACCATACCCTCATTAGCACATTATCTTGATACTTACAGGACAATACTTTTGCAGGACAATACTCAGCTCAAACCCAACCCCTTTCTGACTATATATTACTCTTCCTACACCCTTGACACTGAGAGACACTGTCCTTCAGTGTTACTACTCTGAAGATGCCTGCCACAGTTGCTGGCGAAACGTCAGGAAAGAAAATTCCAAGACCACGGTTACACAGCCCGGATAACCTACAAGAACCAATGAACTCTGACCGTGAAAGCCTTCGACAATATCATGTTAAGGATATTTAAATCTTTTTGGTCCTTTATGTGTTATTTTAGTATTTTAATGTCTTTGCAATGTATATTTTTGGTGTATGCAAAGGTCAGAGAAATCTCTGGTTCCATGAGTTCATGTCAGAGCCAGACGTTATGAGCCCTTAAAGCATATTTTCAGTCCATTCCAGGACTAAGTTTATGAAACCATAGAGAAATCTCCTAGTGTTCTTAGCCTATGAAAAGGCCTCTGATCTATGTTAGGATCAGGGAGATCTATATGCGTATGCAAAGCTGAAGTAAAAGCTATGCAAAGCTGAAGTCACTCAGCTATCTGCGGCTATGTGAAAGCTTAAATCTGTGCAAATGTTCAAGAGTTCTGTGTAAGACTCTGTTTTGTAGTCTCTCTGATTGTGCCAATATTAAAGAGATCTGTATGTGAACCCTTAGTTCAACGCGAGAGCCTAAAAGCTCCATGGATCTTAATCCATGTATAAAGAGTTCTGTGTAAGAACTGAGTGCAGAGGTTTCCCTGTCAGTTAGGGAAATCTCTGACTCATGCTCTAAGAATGTTCAGAATTCTCTGTTAGCTAGAGAAACATCTGCTGCAAGCTCAGAGAATAAGCTCCTGGTCTCTTCAACTCTTTGAGGGGTTGAAGAGACCTGTGTAAAGGGAGCTATAGGTTTTACAATCTCCATGTCTGTCAGGACTGGGAGGCCTGTACAAGATAGATCTTAGTGAGAACCCATTAATACCTGCTAGCATTAATGAGATCTCAGTGTTACCATATTCAAATATGGAAAGATCTAAACTCTTAGACTCCACACTAAGGTTGATGGATTCTAAGAGTCCCCATCTTATTTATAAGATGGAGAAGTCTGCAGGCATTCAGTTCAGACATCCAGTCCTAGCAAGGGCTGGCTATCTTGAAAAGAATCCCCCTTTAGGGAGATCTCCAGTCTCACAGGAAGACTTGTAAATGTTGGAGAAATCTGTAAGTACCAAGTTCACACAAGGGCTGAATACTTAAAGATAAAAAGGCAACAAGGTCTTAGAGCCTCAGTTCATGCAAGAATCAAGGCTGAAAGTCTTTTACATCCCAGGTAAGGGATGGAGAGATCCCTTCAAGTCAATGGGTATCAACCTGTTAGGAACTCTAACTCTTGGCTAGTAAGTTCCTCCTTATATACCTTTCAAGATCAGTATTCTTCCCCACCCTTGACACTGCTTGGCAGGATTTGATCTTGAGATTGTTCCAGTTCTTTTGGAACTTGAGCAGCAGCTGTTTTGCTCTTACCATATTTGGAGTTCCTTCCTACAGCAGGTCTTTTGCTGATCATGGCCATTTGCATTAAACAGTCAGTTTATGGCTTTATGACATTTCTTAAAATATAACTTTTCCCAGCATTTTCTTCATGTTAAGAATATGGTTAATTTGATGCTTTTCTTTTTTTCCCCTCTGAAAGACCTTTTTAACTTAAAAGGACTTAAAACTTTACATCTAATCACATTGTGACATTTCATTACATCATAGCTCTCAATTAGCAAATGTTATGAGAATACAGAGGGAAAGTCAGAGTTCAGAGTACAGAGGGAAAGTCAGAAACACCTGCTGCTTGCTGCTAGCTGCTCGCTAGTGTTAAGATCAGTTTGAATATCCAGCAGCTCTTTGACTAAAAATAACTAAGCTGAGTCATTTCCTTTGAGAAGCAGGCTTTGAGAAACCCTGTTTCTCCTTTCATATGCAGTTTAAATGGATTTCAAATGGGAAAACTCTATGTTTTTCCTCCTTTTGTGCAGGAGCCCGTAACAGGTGTAGCGGTTAAGAGTGGCAGACTACTCTGGAGAACTGGGTATGTTCCCTCACTCCTCCACACGAAGCCTTGGGCTAGTCACAGTTCTCTCCAAACTATCTCTCCTCATGGGTCTGTCTCTCAACAGGAGAAGCTCTGAATGGGGGCTGACAACCTCACCTGCACCACCGAATTCATCTTGGTGGGACTCACCAATCACCACAAGACACAGACTCTGCTCTTTGTGATCATTTTTGTCATCTACTCGTTGACCCTTGGAGGGAACCTAGGGGTCATCGCGCTGGTATGGTCAGACTCCCATCTCCACACCCCGATGTGTTTCTTCCTCGCACACCTCTCAAGCTTGGAGATGTGCTATGTCACTAGCACTGTACCTCAGATTCTGGGCCACCTTCTAATGGGCCACGGAGGGTTGTCCTTAATCCGTTGTGCATTACAGACGTACGTTGCTTTGGCTCTGGCTTCTGCCGAAGCGCTCCTGCTGGGTGTCATGGCCTACGATCGCTACTTAGCCATCTGCCGTCCCCTGACCTATGCCACTGCCATGGGAAGATGGCGCCAGGTACAGCTGGCTTCAGTCTGTTGGGCAAGTGGCTTTTGTGTCGCAGTAGTATGCGTCAGCGTCAGCTTCAGCCACCGCTTCTGTGGTCCCTGCTACATCAACCACTTCGTCTGTGAGATACCAATGCTGATGAAACTGGCTTGCGATGACACCCACACCACAAAAGCCGTCATTTTGCTATTTGCGGGGATGGTCCTCCTGATACCTTTTTCAGTGATCCTGATCTCCTATGGGCTCATTTTGTTTTCCGTGTTCCAAATGCGCTCAGCCAGCGGACTGCGCAAGGCCTTCTCGACGTGTGGGTCTCATTTCTTGGTGGTCGTCATGTTCTATGGCACAGCCACCCTTAACTATATTATACCTCAGGCAGGAAGGCCTCCTGATATTGACAAGCAAATTGCCGTGTGGTGGTCACCCCCCTTCTGAACCCTGTCATTTACACTCTGCGCAACAAAGATGTCCATCAGGTGATGGCCAAGGTGCTGCGAAGACGGCGTTTCTGAAGAACAGCTAAGTGGTTGAGATTGGCCTAAAGGATTACCCATTGAAAATGTGAATATTGTGAATAAAGATCTTGAATGCTGTGTGTTTGCAATGAAGTTTCAGTCTCTGTTCAGCATAGATATTGACTCAGGGGTCTTTGCAGCAACACAATCTAACAATCTAAACAACACTATGAACCGCAAGCTAGATTTTTTTAAAAAAAATATTATTATTACATTTTTATTCCACCTTTTTTTCAAGGAGCGGAGAATAGGGTTGCTAACTAAGAAGAGGAGCTGGTTTTTATATGCCGACTTTCTCTACCACTTATGGGAGACTCAAACTGGCTTACAGTCGCCTTCCCTTCTCCTCCCCACAACAGACACCCTGTGAGGTAGGTGGGGCTGAGAGAGCTCTAAGGGAGCTGTGACTTGCCCAAGGTCACCCAGCTGGCTTTGTGTGCAGGAGTGGGGAAGCAAATCCAGTTCACCAGGTTAGCCTCCGCTGCTCATGTGGAGGAGTGGGGAATCAAACCCGGTTCTCCAGATCGGAGTCCACCGCTCCAAACCACCGCCTGGTGGGATAATTCTGTTTTGCAGGCCATTCGGAATTCTCCGAGGTCCCGCAGTAGGGTTGCCAACCTCCAGGTACTAGCTGGAGATCTCCTGCTATTACAACTGATCTTCAGCTGATAGAGATTAGTTCCCCTGGAGAAATTGGCTGCTTTGGCAATTGGACTCTATGGCATTGAAGTCCCTCCCCAAACCCTGCCCCCCTCAGGCTCCACCCCAAAAACCTCCCGTCGGTGGCGAAGAGGGACCTGGCAACCCTATCCCACAGGGCCCTGGTCTCATTAGAAAGAGAATTCCACCAGGCTGGAGCCAAGGCCAAAAAGCCCTGGCTTAGGGTTGCCAAACTCCAGGTAGTAGCAGGAGATCTCCTGCTATTACAACTGATCTCCAGCCGATAGAGATCAGTTCACCTGAAGAAAATGGCTGCTTTGGCAATTGGACTCTATGGCATTGAAGTCCCTCCCCTCCCCAACCCCCGCCCTCCTCAGGCTCCACCCCAAAAACCTCCCGCCGGTGGCAAAGAGGGACCTGGCATCCCTACCCTGGCTGTAGTTGAAGACTACACATTTAATGACCTGTGGGGGGAACCACTGTATAGATAACCTGAGACACTGATCTGGTTGATTTTAGCTCACTTCTTTCTTGAAAATTTAAAGGACTTTAAAAGAATCATTTTCTAAGTGTTCTTTAGAGTAGTGAGACTGAGGTAAGACAAATAAAACACAAGTCCAGTGGCAACTTAAAGAATAAGAAAACTTGTATTCCATTAGGAGCTTTTGTCAGTTGGAGCTCTTGAGGGAAGAAAGATAATTTTAATGATTGAGGAAAAAGCACCAAAGGGACCCAAGCGATCCCTATGGAGAAGACCCATAATCTTTATTATGTTCCTTGATTCTTCTACCCTTTGCGATCAAAGGATGAAAAAAGATGACCCACTATGTTGTCAGGTTCCTACTGCTGAGAAGGGTTATAAAGTTGAGCAAACCTAGGTTGTGTTGACCCTCATCTTAGAAGGCTTTCAATATTGGCTGGGTCTTCCAGACATAGAGACCAGGACCTCCTTGGGAAACATGGGCATCAGGAATAATTTTTCTCCTCTCTCTGATCTCTTTGTTCAAGCCCCTGATCTCCAGTGGGCAAAAAATTAAGTAGCTGGACCAGTAATGATAAGCAGTAAAGGGACTGAGTGACTGTTCCACCCAGCAATGTGAGGAAATGGGGAAAACTGGAACAGCTGACCAAGACCTAGGCTGAGGATTTCTCCACCCATTTCTGCAGGTAATGTGAAGCCTGGATGTGGCCAGAGGCATGAGTCTTTGGTACAGGCCAAAGGGCATGCACATCAACCTGGGACAGCCCTGCTTTATCACTTCATTTCAATTGTACTTTGTTTTGGATGCTTCATTGTTATCAATGTCTTTGAATCCCCAGAGCAGGAGAAAAACAGGGTAAACAATATTGAGATAAGCCCATTGTTCTTTCTGGCTTCGTTTTCAAATAGGAAATTCTGGGTTTTTGCTGTTGTCATACTGGAGGAACAGTCCATGATGTTAGGCTATCGAGATTCCCACAGACATCATTTTCCAGGCAGTGCAGAGGGCAGGCTTCATCAGAAAGCCTGTAAGAGAAATGGTGTCTGTTGTCCTTCTTGGGAGAGGGTTAGTGCCTGATTAATAAACCACCTGCTTTTTAGGCAGGTAAAGGGAATTTCTGACCCTAACATCTCCAGTTATTAGACTCTTGAGTTGTAGATGTAGTTAGCCTAAGCTGAGTAGATGGTGCTGAGCTAAATAAATCAGCAGTCTGACAATCTTGAGAAGAATTACCAAAATCTCGATGGCAGTTTCCTATGTTCTCCTGACATCACTGGTAGGTGAAGAAGAGAAGAAGACGAGTTAGTTTTTATATGCCAACTTTCGCTGCCACTTAAGGGAGAATCAAACCAGCTTACAATCACCTTCCCTTCCCCTCCCCACAACAGACACTTTGTGAGATAGGTGGGGCTGAGAGAGTGTGACTTGCCCAAGGCCACCCAGCTGGCTTTGTGTGTAGGAGTGGGGAAACAAATCCAGTTCACCAGATCAGAGCCCACCTCTCCAAACCACCACACCACACTGGCTCTCCCAGGTGAGTGAATTTCTATATCGGTTTTCTGGACATCACCTTAGAAAGTTGGCTGATCCTCACATTTGTATCGCTCAAAAGCTGGTGGCATGAGAAATTCCAGTCAGGTTGTTGAAGATCATCCATCAGAGAGAAACCCAAAGGTATGATTGACAAGTCAAATTGTGGTATGACTGACTAATCAAATTGTGGTGGAAGCCTTTCACAAAGAGCCAGCGTCGGTTTCAGGTAGCTGGTTCAAGGTTGACTCAGCCTTCCATCCTTCTGAAGTCGGTAAAATGAGTACCCAGCTTGCTGGGGGTAAAGAGTAGACGAACGGGGAAAGCAATGGCAAACCACCCCCAAAACACAGTCTGCCTAGTAAATGTCATGAAGTGACATCACCCCATGGTTCAGGAATGACCTGGTGCTTGCACAGGGGACCACCTTTGCCTTTTTTTAATCGTTTCTCATCAGCAAATGCTGATAACACATTGTCCCACCTGCTTCTTTCCTTGCAATTGCTAACTTAGGTGTGTTTGAGAATGGGAATTTTAGCCTCACTGCACTGTTAAGATTTTTCTAAAAGTCAACAATTGTGATGGGAAAACTCACTTTTCTTCTGCCATGCAGTTATGGAAGCTGGTCATTCTTTCGTTATGATAATGGATCAGAATAAATGTTCTGTATGAGGAGATTTTCTCCTAGTAACACACCCTCCAGCTTGAGAGGAACAGGGCACTCACATAGCTTCTTCTCAGAGGATTTATTCAAAAATCATGCAACGGTTGGCACAACTGATACAATCGTAGAAGGTGAAATCCATGTTACCTGCTAAAAATGACAGTTTCTCAACATTCCTCTCTCTCTCTCCAGGAGAAGCTCTGAATGGGGGCCGACAACCTCACCTGTACCACCGAATTCATCTTGGTGGGACTCACCAATGACCGGGAGACACAGATTCTGTTCTTTGTGATAATTCTCGTCATCTATTTGTTGACCCTTGTGGGGAACCTAGGGGTCATTATGCTGATACGGGCGGACTCCCACCTCCACACACCGATGTATTTCTTCCTCACACACCTCTCGAGCCTGGAGATCTGTTATGTCACTAGCACTGTACCCCAGATGCTGGCTCACCTTCTAAGGGGTCATGGAGGATTGTCCTTAATACGGTGTGCTTTACAGACGAATGCAGCTCTGGCACTAGGTTCTGCCGAAGCGCTTCTGCTGGGTGTCATGGCCTACGATCGCTACTTAGCCATCTGCCATCCTCTGACCTATGCCACTGCCATGGGAAGAAGGCGCCAGTTAGAACTGGCTTCAGCCTGTTGGGTGGGTGGCTTTTATGTCGCAGTTGTATGTGTCAGCATCAGCTTCAGCCACCGCTTCTGTGGTCCCTGCTACATCAACCACTTTATCTGTGAGATACCAATGGTGATGAAACTGGCATGCGATGATACCCACACCACGAAAGCCATCAATTTTCTATTTGCAGGGTTGGTCATCCTGATACCCTTTTCAGTTATCTTGGTCTCCTACTGGCTCATTCTGTTTTCCGTATTGCGAATGCGGTCAGCCAGCGGACTGCGCAAGGCCTTCTCGACTTGCGGGTCCCATTTATCAGTGGTCATCATGTACTATGGCACCACCACCCTTAACTATATTATACCCCAGTCAGGAAGATCTCCCGATATTGACAAGCAAATTGCCGTGTTGTATGTTGTGGTCACCCCCCTTCTGAACCCTGTCATTTACACTCTGCGGAACAAAGATGTCCATCAGGCGATGGCCAAGGTGCTGCGAACATCAGGCTTTGCCCTGAAAAGTTGAATGTTAATATTGGCCCAAAGGGTCACCAGTTGAAAGTATGGAAATTGTGAATAAACATCTTGAATGCTGTATGTTTACAATGAAGATTCAGTCTCTGTTCAGCACAGATTTGACTCAGGGGTCTTTGGGATAACACTATCTAATAAACGATACACCCTCTCATGGACCAGTAGCTAAACTATTTTTAAAAATGTCATTATTACATTTGTATCCAATCCTTCCTTCAACGAGCTGAGAATAGGGTTGCCAACTCCAGGTTGGGAAATTCTATACCTTGTAGAAGAAATATGTCGATGGCCTTTTGTTCATGGCCTGTTTCCTCTGGATCTGCTGCTCTCCAACTGCACAGTATTTGCAGTCGAATTCTCAAAACCCTATGCACAGGGGCTGTCCCCCCTGAAGAAATTCCAGGAGTACCTTGTGATCAATTGTTCATCCCCAGAGAAAATGCAGAGCTTCTGAACCAAGTGTGAGTCCCTCCCCCCCGAAACTACTGCTTTGTAATTGGCTGTGGTGGTTTTTTTTTTAAATGTCATGAGCCCCCGCCAGCCCCACAGTGGGATTTTTTCATTTGATATGAACTGAGTGGCCATTTTTCAGCCAAAGCAGAGAAGGGTCTGGACACCCGCCCCCCCCCCCAACCAATGTGCTTCTGCATAACTCAATGCAGGGGTCATAAGAACATAAAAACACTTGCATAGTCATTTGTGACATTAATTGTTCCATTGGTAGTCTTGCACTCGCACAAAAAACAACATGCCCATAAGAGGATCCATATAAAGAGAGGGTGGCAGATCAGCCCGACTTTGTTCCATCATGCTGAGAATGGAAACTGACCCACGCTCGCTGTGAAACTGACCAAATAAGCAGCCACATCGGTTGTTTGTGATTATTTCAGCGTTTTCTCAACTGTTCAATCTGAAAAAAGTTTGTCATGGAAGGCTGCAAATTCTGCACCTCCTCCACATGATTCAGATACCACAACTGCTTGATTGAATTTAAACTGGAAACAGCAAACTGCTGGCGCACATAGTGTGCTTGACAATCCTTATCAGAAGTAAAAAGCAACCGAAGAAAGCCTTGAAATAGATTATTTGGATCCTAATCTATCTTGCTTGCTGTTAGTTATTTTCCATCCATTGTGTACTGCAGATCGCAGGTCTGCAAAAGCCGTCCCTTGCTGTAAATCTCAGAGCAGCATGCCTCTTTAAAACTTACAAGGATCGGCAGTACAGAGCCTGTGTTGCCTTCACAGTCAACTCATTGCAGTGATTTATATTTTCAAGATCACCAGCTGAAATACTTTGAATGTTTTCAGCATTGTGAAACTAGTCTTCCAAGATTTATTTGTTGGGGTCAAAGATGTAACTACGTTGATGTAACATTGTACAGCCAGTTGTTATAAAAGGACCCTTATAGACTGTGTATGCAATTGTGGTTGTTTATATTCGCAGCTTTTGTTAGCTAGCTAGTTAGATTCAGTACAGGCTTTAGTTTCATAATTGAATTAAATTTATATATACTGTTGCAAACTGTGCCTGTTTATAAGTGGCTTACTGTATATACTTTCTAAGTGGTCGTAGTACTGTCATTTTTCTACAATACCATTTTACAGTACTACTATTTAGCCTTGGTTGTTGTTGTTAACCTCCAGGTAGTAGCAGGAGATCTCCCGCTATTCCAACTGATCTCCAGCTGATAGAGATCAATTCACCTGGAGAAAATGGCCACTTTGGCCATTGGACTCTATGGCATTGAAGTCCCTCCCCTCCCCAAACCCCACCCTCCTCAGGCTCCTCCCCAAAAACCTCCCACCAGTGGCGAAGAGGGACTTGGCAACCCTAATTACAAGTGATGTTATTAGACCACTGATGAAGGCCTGGGGGCTGAAACGCATTTGGATTGTGGTTTTAGTTTATCAACCTGTATTAGTTGCCATTGTGCTTTCTTTTATATAATTTTTAATGTTTTAATATAATCAGCACCTTAAAATAAATATATTTCTATACATAATTGAGTCTCCTCCATTGAATCTGTCTGCTGACTCTGAATACGCTGGAAACAACATGGGCTACATTTTAAGTAAACAGAACAACTGACCTGATGATTTTAGGTTATTTCATTATTGGGAAGTTTTGTTTTGTTTTTAAAAAAGGATTTAAAAAATGTTATTACATCAAGTGCTTTAGACCCAAGAGGCTGAAATAACAAACAAACTGTAATTGATCCAGAAGAAATCACCGAAGGGACTGAAGTCAAGTGGCCCTTGTGGAGAAGGTCTGTAGTCTTTATCCTCTTCATGAGTCCTGAAACATTTGAGATGATAGCAGAATTACACACTATGCTGTCCATTTTCTAAGGCTGAGAATATTTGGGAAGCTGGAACAAGCCAGTGTGTGTTGACCCTCATCTAAGAGGGCTTCACATATTGGCTGTAGGAGAAATTCTCAAGATGGTTTAGAATTTGAAATCCAGATTACATACTTTGCATTCATCTCAAAGGTCACCAACTTTTCCAAGACAAGGATGGCCATCCACTTGAGGCCATGGATAGTTGCTGTTAGTCAAAGGAGTGTGTTATCAGCTAGAGGGACCATTTTTCTGACTCAACATAAAACAGCTTCTCTCCCAGTGTTAGAGGCCAGGGCCTCCTTGAGAAATATATTTATCAGAAATAAGATCTGTCTTTCTACTGGAGACTCTGGTCTGCATCAGTAGCAAGTTAAGCAACTTGTACTCCCAACCAGGTATGTATATGATCTATATATTTTGGCAGTGTGTATGTGTGCACCAAAGTGGTGACTTATTCTGGAGGATCTTCAGAACCTTCAGAACATTTTGGGAATTCTTTGTGCTTTGCTTTTATTACCGGAGGAACAAACAGGAGAAAAGGTACTGATATCTTGCCATGGGCAGACTTTTCATCAAAAGCTTCCTCAGTAGTCCACATATGATAACTTGTACAGACTTCCCTAGTAAATCAGGTTGTGAGCTCTGTGATAGAGAAGACGGTAAACATGTAAGGTCCCAGGGGGGAATAGTATCTCAAGTGAAAGGATATCTAGTAGCAGAGCTCAGACAGCTCAGATAGGGGTCTTTCTAGGAATCATGGAGAGCTACTACCACTAATAGTAGATGATACTCAGCCTCCCTTAGTAGAAAGGCTGATTCTGTGCTGATGTTCATAAGAACATAAGAAAAGCCATGCTGGATCAGACCAAGGCCCATCAAGTCCAGCAGTCTGTTCACATGGTGGCCAACCAGGTGCCTCTAGGAAGCTCACAAATAAGACAACTGCAGCAGCACCATCCTGCCTTTGTTTCACAGCACCTAATATATTCAGCATACTCCTCTGATCCTGTTCTTACAAGTCACCGGTGGAACAGTGAAATTCTTTATGTTAACTAGAATACTAACATTCAATCTACCCAGTGGTTTTAAGAAATAAAAGTAGTGGAGTGACGGACAGTGTGCTCCTAAATACAGTTGCCCCCTCCTCATTGACTTCAGAGATAACCTTCTTTAGTAGTCTCATATGAGCAACGGTGTAGATTTTTCTTCTTTGGAGCAGGATAGTGGCTCAGTGGTACACCACCTGCTTTGTATATGCAGGTGATCCCAATCTTAATCTGCATCACTGGCAGTTAATAGAATCAGGGCTGGATCTGGGGGGGGGAAGGGGGAGCACCTGCCCCATGCAGCACACAGAGGGGGGCGGCAGCAGCAGATTATATATTAAAAATATGTATATAATATGAGGGGTGACAAATTGTACTCCCCCCCCCCCGTCTCAAAAATGTAGATCTGGTCCTGAATAGAATAATTGGTTTTTAATGTTGGGAAAGATCTTAGGGCAAGAGCATACACAGATGCCTCTGCTCAGAGGAGATGGTGAAGACCTAGATAAATCAATGCTCCGACAGTATTGAGCAAGATGGCCATAGTCTAAGACAGTTTCATCTGTTCCCTGAAGTCACTGATATTTGAATGACTTCCTCTACAGGTTTTCCACATCTCACCTTAGAAAGGCGGCTGAAACCCATACAGCTCCTAAACAGAAGCCAGTGGCATGAGGAACTCCCTTCTGGTTGCTGAAGATCGTCAGAGAGAAACCCAAAGGTAGGGCTGACAAGGGAGGAGGATGTTTACATGGCTACATTCGGCTTTTCAAGCGTTTCTTTTCTGAATGGGTTTTTTCAAATGGCATAAGGAGGAGAAGAAGAAAAGTTGGCTTTTATATGCCGACTTTCTCTACCACTTAAGGGAGAATCAAACCAGCTTACAACGACCTTCCCTTCCCACAACAGACACCCTGTGAGGTAGGTGGGGCTGAGAGAGCTCTAAGAGAGCTGTGATTAACCCAAGGTCTCCCAGCTGGCTTCATGTGGAGGAGTGGGGAAACCAACCTGGTTCTCCAGATTAGAGTCCACTGCTCCTAACCGCTACACCATGCTGGCTCTCTCTTTGCTATTCAAAACATTGTGTTCAAGGATTTGAACCACGGTTAAGACTAGTAATAACCATCATCAAGTATTACGGATGCATAGGGTCATGGTGTCAACTTTTTATAAGAGGAGAGCAGTGCCTTGGCTCTGATGCCAGTCTTTGGCCCCCTTGCCTTCATGGCACTCCTTAGCCGGAGGAGGGGTCCGACTGCTTACAGTTCCTCACTGTTAAAAACACTTTGGAGGTATATTCAGTTACAGGAATCTTGGAATAATTTCTTGGAGGAATCAGTACTGAGTCTTTCCACTGTTTGGAATGAGATCAGGATTCTGAGTGAAATGGGGTACTTTGTATGCACTTCAGCACCAGGAAAGAAAAGCCTGACTTGCTCCTATTCCTAGTGAGTCATTCAGTATTCCTCTTTTTCTACAGGGGAAAACCCTGGATGGGGGCTGAAAACTTCACCTCTATCACAGAGTTCATTTTGGTGGGACTCTCCAGTGACCATGAGATACAGAACCTGCTCTTTGTGGTCATTCTCCTCATCTATACCGTTACCCTTGTGGGCAACCTCGGGATCATCATGTTGGTACTGGTGGACTCCCGCCTCCACACGCCAATGTATTTCTTCCTCACGCACCTCTCAGGCATGGAGATCTGTTATGTCACCAGCACTATCCCCCAGATGTTGGCTCACCTTCAGGCGGGCCACGGAGGATTGTCCTTACTCCGTTGCGCGCTGCAGATGTATGTAGCTTTGTCCCTGGGTTCTGCGGAAGCGCTTCTTTTGGGCGTCATGGCCTACGATCGTTACTTGGCCATCTGCCGTCCCCTGACTTATGCCACTGCTATGGGAAGATGGCGCCAGTTCCAGCTTGCCTCAGCCTGTTGGGTCTGTGGCTTTTTCGGTTCTGTAATATGCGTGTTCCTCACCTTCACCCACCCCTTTTGTGGCTCCGGACTCATCAACCACTTCATCTGTGAACTGCCAATGGTGTTGAAACTTGCCTGCGATGACACCCTTATCACAGAAACCATTGTTTTCTTGCTTGCAGCTGTGGTCATCCTGGGACCCCTTTCTGTTATCTTGACCTCGTATGGGCTCATCCTTTTCTCCGTGTCCCAAATGCAGTCAGCTAGGGGGCTGCGCAAGGCGTTCTCTACATGTGGCTCCCACCTAGCCGTGGTCACCTTGTTCTACGGCACCACCACCTTTATCTATATTGTACCCCAGTCTGGAACATCTCCTGATAATGAAAAGAGAATTGCTGTCTTTTATGTTGTGGTCACCCCTCTTCTTAACCCTGTTATTTACACTCTGCGGAACAAGGATGTCCATGAGGCAATAGCCAAGGTGGTGCGAAGACTGGGCTTTGAGCAGAAAAATTAAGTGTTGACCCTTGTCCAAGGGAGTCCTCATTTGCCAATGATCAACACCTTTAATAAAGTTCTTGAATGTTGGGTGTTTGCAATGAATATTAAATTTCTGCTTTACCTAAATGTGGTGGACTCAGTGGCTCTGGAGATTTGTGCTAGAGATTACACTATCTGCCTAAACAACATGGGGAACCATAGTGAGACCATTTTATCATCATCATCACCATCCCCTTCAGGTCAAGTTGTTGAGTGTGGCATACAAAGTTCTCTCTTCTTTTTATCCCCTCAATAATGCTATGAGGCTTGTTAGGTTAAAGAAAGAAGAAGATGAGTTGGTTTTTATATGCTGAATTTCTCTTATATGCCGATTTAAGCTACAGCCACTTAAGGGAGAATCAAATCGGCTTACAATCACCTTCCCTTCCCCTCCCCACAACAGACATCCTGTGAGGTAAATGGGGCTGAGAGAGCTCTTAATAGAACTGTGACTAGCTCAAGGTCACCCAAATGGCTTCATGTGTAGGTGTGGGGAAACCAACCCAGTTCTCCAGATTAGCGTCCACCGCTCATGTGGAGGAATGGGGAATCAAACCCGGTTCTCCAGATCAGAGTCCACCGCTCCAAACCACCACTCTTAACGACTACACCACGCTGGTGTACACCTGCCAGCGTGTATACACTGGTGTATACCATCCATCGACCTCCCAGTGGGAGAACTAGTTGGGCTTCCTTAATGTCAGAGTAGATCTTACTGAATGTGACGGATAAGAAATAAGGGATTTGATGGATATGCTACATGTTACTATGAGATTCCTGCCATATCAATGGAAATGGGTTTGGGACCAGAGCTATTTGATAGTTACTGTGAATGCCTCCTTGTTGGATTATTGTTGTTCAGAGATGAAAAATTATGTGAAGTCATGTTAGTCTACAAGAAAAGAAGAAGGTGAGCAATTCTATTTTATTAGGGCCAAACAAAATATCAGTAAATGGAAAGCAGAAGTTTACAATGATCACAGAAGTCTTCATCAGGCTTGATATTAACCACATAAGAGGGGGTGATGAAAGGGACATGATGTTTTGGGAAAAGAAGAAGGAGGAGTTGGTTGTTATATCCCACCTTTTCTCTACCTTTAAGGAGTCTCAAAGCAGCTTACAATCACCTTTCCTTCCCCTTCTCACAACCGACACCTTGTGAGGTAGGTGGGGCTGAGAGAGTTCTGAGAGAGCTGTGACTGGCCCAAAGTCACCCAGCAGGCTTCATGTGGAGGAGTGGGGAATTGAACCCAGTCTTCCAGATTAGAGTCCCCCACTCATGTGGAGGACTGGGGAATCAAACCCGGTTCTCCAGATTAGAGTCTACTGCTCTTAACCACTACACTGCATTGGACATGCTGGCTCCTGAGCAGCTCTGCCCCCCTTCAGGATTGCTTGATAAGGCATCTATGAATGGTTGAGGGGGGAAGATGACCAAACCAGAAGATGTGGCATGACCAGTCCAAGGGCCAGGGGAAAGAACTCTCTTGGTGTTGAACCTCAACTTTTGAATGCAAACAATCACCACCAGTGTAAGGGAATGTGCGTGCATTTACCAGCAGGAGTGTGGCAATTACCCACAAGCCCTTCTTTACTTATAGTTAATAGCTTGGACGCACAGAGTACATAGCAATCCCAATCAGGCTGGCAAATCAGCCAGATCCAGGACGAGAGCAACAGCAGCAGAAAGATGCTGGTTGCCAGCTCGGGTTGGGAAATACTTAGATATTTTAGGGGTATGAGGAGGGGTGGGACCTGATTGGTGTATAATGCCATAGAGTCCACCTTCCAAAGCAGCCATTTCCTCCAGATGAACTGATATCTGTCACCTGGAGATCAGTTGTAATCCCAGGAGGTCTCCTGCCACCACCTGGAGACTGGCAACCCTATGGGAAAGGCCTACACAGATTGGGCTGATTCCAACGCCTGCTTTTCCTCAAGTGCTTCAGACCCAACAGGCCGGAGGAACAAACAACAGACTATTAACAATCTAAAGGGGAAAGGGCTCAAGGGATCACAGCAGTCCCTGTGGTGGAGATCTGCGGTCTTTATCACCTTCCTGAATCTTCAAACCTTTGTAGTATCTGTTGCCAGGAAAGACTGAGAAAGCTGAATGGAACAGAGTGTGCCCACCTTCAGCTTGGTAAGGGAAAGTGTGCTGACCCCGTTTAGCTTCTGAGATCAGGCTAGCCTGGGCCATCTAGGTTAGGGAAGCTTCTACTTAGAGAAGGCTTTAAATATGGGCTGGAGGACTAGGAGGAAGACTTCTCAAGGTGGCTTAGGAACTGGAATTTAGAGCACATTCTCTGCATGCATCATAAAGTTGCCTGGCATTTCCAGGGCAAGGTAGGACATCTGCTTGGATAACTTGGAAATCTGCTGCCAGTCAAAGTTGAGAGTGCTAGGTAGAAGACACATTTTTCTGCCATTTTACTGCTGGAGAATTCTAGATTCAAAATATTGTCGAAGGCTTTCACGGTCAGAGTTCATTGGTTCTTGTAGGTTATCCGGGCTGTGTAACCGTGGTCTTGGAATTTTCTTTCCTGACGTTTCGCCAGCAGCTGTGGCAGGCATCTTCAGAGTAGTAACACTGAAGGACACTGTCCTTCAGTGTTACTACTCTGAAGATGCCTGCCACAGCTGCTGGCGAAACGTCAGGAAAGAAAATTCCAAGACCACGGTTACACAGCCCGGATAACCTACAAGAACCAATTCTAGATTCTTTTGCTCTTATGTTGGATACCTAAGCCTTAGGAGTTAAGGTATCAAGATCCTGATTCTAGCAGGCTTTTCAAAGCAGGCTTCATCACATGATAAGTTCTGCAGATCTCCCTGGTAAATCAGGTTGGGAGCCTCCGTGATAGAGAAGATGGTAATCCAGTATATGGTCCTGAGGGGGACTGGCATCTCCAATGAAAGGGTATCTAGAAGCAAGACTCAGATAGTCATCTGATTCAAGACCCTAGAGAGCTACAGATGTTAGTGGGCTTGGCGGACGAATCGCCTCACGCTGGAGAAGGCTGATTCTGTGCTGACATCCCACAATCTTCTGAGAGAAACCCAAAGGTATGAATGGCAAGGAAAACTTTGAGAGGAAGATCTTACCTTGTGGCTTTAGCTTTCTCCAGTGCTTACTTGATGCATTTGACAAGTGAGGAGAAGGGGGAATATACCCGACAATCCCTTTCCAGGAAAGGGTGATGTTTGAGGCCGTTGCTCCATTTGGTATTGCCTCAACTCTTTTATCAGGAGACAGAGCTAGGGTTGCCAACTCCAGATTGGAATATTCCTGGAGATTTGCTGAGGGAGGCGTGGGGAGGGTACAGATAGGTTTGGTGTATAATGCCGTAGAGCCATTTCTCCCTCTCCCATGATACTAGAACGCAGGGTCATCTGCTGAAGCTGGAGGGTGAGAGATTCAAAACAGATAAAAGGAAGTATTTCTTTGTGCGTTAAATTGTGGAACTCCCTGCCCCAAAATGTGGTAAATATATTTCTGGTTTGAATTTTTACTCCAATAACTTTAGAAATTTCCTCATGAATACCTTTCCAGAATTTTTTTCACTCTGCTACAACTCCACCATTGGCACCATTGGTGGAAAAATGTTCCCACCTCACTTTGACATTTCAATCTCAAACTCTGAAACAAAAAGCTATTTCTCCACATGAATGTTTCTCTTACTCTGCAGGAAGAGACTATGAATGGGGACCAACAACTTCACCTCTACGGCAGATTTTATCTTGGTGGGACTCTCCAGTGACCGCAACACTCAGATTCTCCTCTTTGTACTCATTCTCCTCATGTACATCTTCATCCTGGTGGGAAATCTAGGGGTCATCATGCTGGTCCGATTGGACCCCCACCTCCACAAACCCATGTATTTTTTCCTCTCACACCTTTCAAGTGTGGAGATCTGGTTTGTCACCAGCAACATACCCCAGATGTTGAATCACCTTCTTACAGGCCGGCCAGAATTGTCCTTAATTCGTTGCGCCTTACAGATGTACCTGTCTTTGTCTCTGGGTTCTGTTGAAGCCCTTCTGCTGGGAGTCATGGCTTACGATCGTTACTTGGCCATCTGCCGTCCCTTAGTATATGCCACAGTCATGGGACGATGTTTCCAGTTCCGGCTTGCCTCAGCCTGCTGGGCAGCTGGCTTTGCAATCGCTGCCGTGTGCGTGAGCATCACCTTTCAGCATCCCTTCTGCGGCCCCTGCTGCATCGACCATTTTGTCTGCGAGATACCGATGGTGTTGAAACTCTCGTGCGATGACACACGCGTCACAGAGTTTGCCATTTTTGGGTTTGCTGGGGTTGTCATCCTGGGGCCCTTTTCGGTTATCTTGACCTCTTACGGCCTCATTCTGTCCTCTGTGTTGCGAATGCGGTCGGCCACTGGCCTGCGCAAGGCCTTCTCTACATGCAGTTCTCACTTAGCAGTGGTCACCTTGTTCTATGGCACCATCACCTTCGTCTATATTAGACCACAGTCAGGAACCTCTCCTGTTAACGAAAAGCAAGTGGCTGTGTTTTACCTTGTGGTCACCCCGCTTCTGAATCCTCTCATTTATACTCTGCGAAACAAGGATGTCCATGAGGCGATGGCCAAGGTGCTGCGAAGATGGCGCTTGTGAAGAAAAGACGAATGTTGACATTGGTCCAGAGGTTCACCGGTAGGGGTGTGCAGTGCATAACAGAATTCCCAAGGCCAAAATATACACAAAAATCACTGTTAAGAACATAAGAAAGGCCCTGCTGGATCAGACCAAGGTCCATCAAGTCCAGCAGTCTGTTCACACAGCAGCCAACCAGGTGCCTCTAGGAAGCCCACAAACAAGGCGACTGCAGCAGCATTGTCCTCCCTGTTTTCCAAAGCACCTAATATAATATAATGTTGTGGTTTGGTACAGTAGTTTCCTCTAATGCTATTAGAAATCCACGATTCTCAGTGAAACGAATCAACCACCCCCCTGAAAAATCCATGCTTTTTTTTGGTGGGGGGAGAGGGAGTTCAGGTGCTTGCCAAGCTAGCAGCAAGGTGTGCATGATCTCATCATGTTGTTTTTTGATTCCATTGGTTCCACTGATTCCACGTGAGCCAGTATGGTGTACTGCTTCGGAGCAGTGGATTCTAATCTGGAGAACCGGGTTTGGTTCCCCACTCCTTCACATGCAGCCTGCCGGGTGACCTTGGGATAGTCACAGTCCTCTCTGAACTCTCTCAGCCCCACCTACATCACAAGGTGTTTGTTGTGGGGAGGGGAAGGGAAGGCGGTTGTAAGCTGGTTTGAGAATTCTTAAAGGTAGAGAAAAGCAGGGTATAAAAACTAACTCCTCCTCCTCCTCCTCCTCTTCTTCTTCTTCTTCTTCCTCCTCCTCCTCCTCCTCCTCCACATCCTTCCAACCAATCAGATCCTGGTCATGGAGGAGCACAATCTCATGCTCCCAGCCAGAACCTTGCAGAACAAGGAATAGAAAGAGAATGCAGCATTTCTGCAGTGTGCATAAATGGAAACTTGTCTACTTTGGGGTACAGTGCATGTGCTTAAAATTGGGGGGGGGGGCTTGAAAGGAGAGGGAAGACTGCATTCCATGTGAATTATGTGGCATTATGTTCAATGGCTGCTTCCCTAGACCCTAGAATTGGTTGTCTATTGAAAAGAACATTCTCTGCAGTATGCATGCGCAGAAACCTACTCTGATGTTTGGTAAAACTGACCCAATCTGTTGGATGTGCTTGAAATTTCTTTCTTTCTTTCTTTCGTTTTTCTTATAACTCTTTATTTTAAGTTGAGTTTATAATAACAATAACAACAAAAGTAAAAAATTTGCAGCAGTTTAAACATCCTTGTACAGTCAAGATATGTTCCAATACTTGGTTCCAATATATGTTCCAATATTATACATCGGTGTTTTTTTACAGAAAACATGCCATTGTTGTATTCACTTAGCTGAACTTAATAAATGCAAATCATATGATATTTTCGTGGACATTGTTTACTTCATGCTGCCCCCTTCTCCACATATTATAGAAAAGGCAGCCATCTATTTTAAAAGTTTGTAGAGTAAGATAAGTCATTTGCTACTTTGAGTTGTGAAGATATCTTGTCTAAAATTAAAATGGAGGCATTATTTTCAATGATGGCTGCCTCAGACTCTCAAATTGACTGTCCATTGAAAATAATGGTCCTGAAAATCCGGAACCTGAACACACCACATAGATTTCTCACTGAAGCCAATAATGCCCTACCACACAGATCTGCAAAGAGGGAGGGTGGATCAATTTGGGTCAGCAATGGCTGCAGGTGGGAGCAAAAGAGGGTATTCAGAGACTTGGATACTGGACTTTGATTGGTCAATCAGGTGGGCATCTTTGTTTTGAACTGTGGATTTTGTGAAACAGGACTTTGATTGGCTAGCAGCTGGCCAATCAAGTGGACATCTTTATCTTGAGCTGTGGTTATGGCAAACAATAGATCCTGTTTAGGATCCTCCATTACAAAACAGGAGTTGACCTGTTGCCTACTTAACCTGGGTTTTAATATGAGCTTTAGCTCTTTGCATGACTTGTGGATCAGAGGTTTATTGCTACACATTTACTGTCCCATTAAACCAGGGGTGGGGAACCTTTTTCCTGCCAAGGTCCATTTGCATATTTATAATATCATTCGGGGGCCATACCAGGCGTAGATCTCCCGGCAAGAGGGAGAGGCTAGGGTAGCTAGGTCTCCACCACCACCTGGAGTTGGCAACCCTAGGAAAGGTTATGCAGAAAAGGAAGGAAGGGGAGGGAGGGAGAGAGGGGAAGGAAGGGAGGGAAGGAAGGAAGGGAGGGAAGGGGAGAGAGGGAGAGAAAGAGAGAGAGAGAGAGAGAGAGAGAGAGAGAGAGAGAGAGAGAGAGAGAGAGAGAGAGAGAGAGAGAGAGACCTTCCCAGCCACACACACGGGGCCCACAGAGCCAGCGGTGTGACCAGTGTGCAGGCCAGTGAGGCCCCAGCAGCATGAGTCTTGGCCGCCCCAGCAGCGTTAGTCCGTGGCACAGAGCTGTGGCCGGGGGATCGCCCCGCCACACAGACACAGGCAAGCTGGGAGGGGGAGGAAGGTTCAGAGCTGGCTTGCACTCCTGCCTCCCAGCAAAGCCCGAAGTGCCGAGAGGAGGCCCTGGCTAGCGACAGCTAGCTCCGTGGAGCTCCCGGCCTCGGCAGGCGGGCTGGGGGCCAGATTAAATGAGCGATACTGCCCGCGGGCCGGAGGTTCCCCACCCCTGCATTAAACAAACCTTTATTTAATCCATGGTGTTATCACTATAATGTTGGCAGCATCTTAAAGTGATCATTTGTGTGCGCGTTTACCAGCAGGAGTGTGGCAATTACCCCCAATCCCTTCTCTACTGATATTTAATAGCCTGGAACATGCACAGAGTACAAAGCATTCTCATGTGGGCTGGAAATCAGCCTGACCCAGGATGAGAGCAATAGAAGCAGAAAGATGGGAAAGCAGGGTTGCCGGCTAAGGGGTGGGAAATGCCCAGAGATTTTGGGGATGGAGCCTGAGGAAGGTGGGGTTTGAGGAGGGGAGGGACTTGAATGGTTTATAGTACCATAGAGTCCACCTTCCAAAGCAGCCATTTTCTCCAGGTGAGCTGATCTCTGTTGCCTGGAGATCAGTTGTAATCCCAAGAGGTCTCCAGCCACCACCTGGAGGTTGGCCACCCTATGGGAAAGGCCTGCATAGATTGGGCTGATTCCAATCCCTGCTTTACGTCAACGGCTTCAGACCCGACAGGCGGATGGAACAAACAACAGACAATTAACAATCCAGAGAGGAAAGTGCTCAAGGGATCACAGCAGCCCCTGAGGAAGAGATCCACAGTCTTTATGGTCTTCCTGAATCTTCAAACCTTTGTAGTATCTGTTGCCGAGAAAGAGGGAGAAAGGTGAACGAAACAGAGCGTGCCCACCTTCAGCCTGGCAGGGGAAAGGGCTGACCCTGCTTTGCTTGAGATCTGACAAAATCAGGCTTGCCTGGGCCATCTTGGTCAGGGAAGCTTCAACTCCAAAGGCTTTAAACATGGGCTGGAGGAGGACTTCTCGGGGTGGCTTAAGCACTGGGATTTAGCGCGCATTCTCTGCATGTATGCCAAAGGTCCCTGGCATTTCCAGGGCAAGGTAGGACATCTACTCGGATGGCTTGGAAATCTGCTGCCAGTCAGAGAGAGTGCTGGGTAGATTGCTCATTTTTCTGATTTAACAGAAAGCAGATGATCTCCCAGTCTTAGAGGCCAGGACCTCCTTGGGAAAGATGGGCATCAGGAACAACTTTCTTCCATCTTCTAGCTGTGAGTTGCATCAGTAACAAATTAACAGCATGTTGCCATCCATCCATGAAGATGGTTCATGTGTGGCAGTGTATGTATGTTGCAGGAGAGGGGCTGTGGCTCAGTGGTAGAGCCTCTGCTTGGCATGCAGAAGGTCCCAGGTTCATTCCCTGGTATCTCCAGTTAAAGCAGTGGTTCCCAACCTTTTTTTGACCAGGGACCACTAGGACATTTTTGTTTGGTGCAGGGACCCCAAGGTTCAAAATAAAAATTCTGAGAATTTGAAAATAAACTTTAATCATAACTGTTAGTTAAAAATTAAACTTAGAATAATATTTGAATATATATTTTTATAATAGAGAACTTTTAATTGAAAATATTAATTTATTATGGGTTTATAACTTTGTTTCGCGGACCTTAATTTAGTTCTCGCGGACCCCTGGGGGTCCATGGACCCCTGGTTGGGAACCAGTGAGTTAAAGGGATCAGGCAAGTAGGTGATGTGAAAAACCTCTACCTGAGACCCTAGAGAGCAGCTGCCAGTCTGAGTAGACAATACTGACTTTGATGGACCAAGGGTCTGATTCAGTATAAGACAGCTTCATTGGCTCATGTGAAAAGCAGTAATTTCTCCTGGGGGTTCTTCAGACGCTTCCCACCGTTTTACAGCTGGAGAATTCTAGATTTTTTTCCTCTTACATTGGAAAAATAAGCCTTAGGAGTTAAGGTCTCACGTTCCTGATACATGCAAGCTTTTCAAAGCAGGCTTCATCAGTAACCCGCACATGATAAGTTCTGCAGATCTCCCTGGTAAATCTGGTTGGGAACCTCCATGATAGAGAAGATGGTAATCCAGCATAGATGGTCCAAGGGGGACTGGCATCTCCAATGAAAGGGTATCTAGAGTTAAGACTCAGATAGTCATCTGATTCAAGACCTTGGAGAGCTACAGACAATTCTGGGCTTGGTGGACCCATCGCCTCTCTCTGGAAAAGGCTGATTCCGTGTTGACATCCCACTGTTCCCTGAGAGAAACCCAAAGGTATGAATGGCAAGGAAAACTTTTTTTTGGGGGGGGAAGATCTCACCTTGTGGCTTTAACTTTCTTACGTGCTCGCTTTATGGAGCATTTGGCAAGTGAGGAGGAAAAAAAATCCTTGACATTTCACCTGAACTGGGGGGGTAGGGTTTAGAGGAATCCCAAAGTCAGTTTTAGCAATGGATCCACTGCCCTGTACCTCTGTTAGAAGCATTGAAGTAGGGGTGAGAAGGGACAGCCAGAAGTCCTCTTGCTTTGTACCTCTTGCCAGAATACCTCTTGCTGGCACACACACTTGCCCTTTCAAGTTTAAGAGGGAGGAGAGTAGTTTTGGGACCCTTGTGGGGAGAAATGCAGCTTGGGGTGGGAGATTTATGTGAGGGAAATCAGTAATCTTTTCTCTAATGAAACCCCCTTCCTGCCTTGTTATTTAGGCTGGGATGTACACACACACACACACACACACACACACACACACACACACACACACACCAGAAGCTGTATTTAGATTCAAATCTTGTGGGCTTTTAATACATTCATAAACAGAATTGAATTAGTTGAATTAGGTAATTGATGGTCACAATTTCCAATCACACACCTGGGTCTAACTTCTCCCACTGCATCCGATGTGTACAAGCCCCAAAAATGTACTCAAAAGACCCCCCCATATCAAGGAGAGAAGAAGAAGAGTTGCGTTTTTATGCCGACTTTCTCTACCACATAAGGAAGAATCAAACCGGCTTACAATCACCCTCCCTTCTCCTCCTCACAGCAGACACCCTGTGAGGTAGGTGGGGCCGAGAGAGCTCTAAAAGATTTGCGACTAGCCCAAGGTTAGCCTCCACCACTCATGTGGAGTGAGGAATCAAACCCGGTTCTCCAGATCAGACTTCACCGCACCAAACCACCACTCTTAACCACTACACCATTCTCGATTTAAGTCTGATTCTCCCTTGCAGACTGGGCTGAGGAGGGGAAAGAGCTTCAAACAGCCATGTGCAAAAAGCTTAGTCAGGAGGGCAGGGAAGCAGACTGCTGTTCCCCTCATCTGCACTCTCCACGTTTGCTTAGAGTTTGATCTCCAAAACGGCTATTTTCTCCAGGAGAACTGATCTCAACTGAGATCTGAGATGGGATGGTCAAAAGGGTTTCCGTCTAGACATTAAGAAGAAGTTTCTAACAGCTAGAGCGGTTCCTCAGTGGAACAGGCTTCCTCAGGAGGTGGTAAGCTCTCCTTCCCTGGAAGTTTTGAAGCAGAGGTTAGATGGCAAGGCAGCAAGGCTGATTTTGTGACCTTAAGCAGATGACAAGAGGGAGGGCATCGGCCATCTTCTGAGCATGGAGTATGGGTCACTGGGTGTGTGTGGGGGGGAGGTAGTTTGGAATTCCCTGCATTGTGCAGGGGGTTGGACTAGATGAGCCTAGTGGTCCCTTCCATCTCTATGAGTCTCTGATTCTATGTCCACTTTGACATCGAAGGAGCAAAGACAGGCTTTACAAATAGTTTTCCTGTTCCCAGAGAATGTCTATGTGGTGTAATGGCCCCTGCTGACCCATAAGTGCTGTTCCCTTTGGCCCTCCAAAGCATCTAGGCACCCTTCGCCTGTCCCGTGTCTACGCCTAGTCCTTGGAGGGGTTTTTCTCTCTGCCACCATCTGGCCATCTGGCCATCTGGCCATCTGCCACCATCTGTCCCGTGTCTACGCCTAGTCCTTGGAGGGGTTTTTCTCTCTGCCACTATCTGGCCATCATGGGAATGAACGCGGTCAGTATTCCCAGCTTTCCTTCCCGTGTAGCTCATCCTAAAGCTCTACCCAGTCCCTGTGTCTCTCGCTATCCAGCAACGGGTTGCCATGGGGACAGCTTACTGTACTTTTGCACTCCCAAGGAAAGAGCAATTTAGCAAATGACTGCCTCCTCTCCTTTGGTGCCCATTTTACATGGAGTGCTCCATCAATAGAGATCTACGTGGTACAGAAAACAGCTACCAGTATATAAAACAGCAAAGAATTTATTAAAAGTAAAAAAAAAGAAGAAGAAGTCCACATACAAACACTCTGCACAGCAATGGATTGAGCAAGGAATACATTGTGCAGGGGGTTGGAATAGATGACCCTGGTGGTCCCTTCCAACTCTATGATTCTAAGGTGCAAACACACAATTCCCCTGTCCCTTGGGCAATACTCGGAAGCCTGTTTTCTATGAGGAGAACGAAAAACTTTCTTACTCTACAAACTTTTAAAAAATAGATGGCTGCCTTTTCTAGAATATGTGGAGAAGGGGGCATCATGAAGTGAGTGATGCCCGTGAAATGATTTGCATTTATTAGGTTCAACTAAATGAATACAACAAATGGTATGATTTCTGTAAAAAGCACCGGTGTATAATATTGGAACATATGTTGGAACCAAGTATCGAAACATATCTCGACTGCACAAGGATGTTTAACCTACCGCTGTTGTGTTTTTGTAGTTGTTGTTATATAAACTAAACTTAAAATAAAGGGTTATTTTTTTAAAAGCTAAATGGGGGGGGGGTTTCAATCCCAAACCCTTAAATAAAAAGGCATTTCTCCACTGTCTCAGTATGAATGTTTCTCTTACTCTGCAGGAAGAAGCTTCGAATGGGGGCCAACAACTTCACCTCAACGACAGAATTCATCATGCTGGGACTCTCCCGTGACCCCAACACACGGATTCTCCTCTTTGTGCTCTTTCTCCTCATGTACATCTTTATCCTTGTGGGGAATCTAGGGGTCATCATGCTGGTACGATTGGACTCCAATCTCCACACGCCAATGTATTTCTTCCTCTCACACCTGTCAAGCGCGGAGATCTGTTTTGTCACCACCAACATCCCCCAGATGCTGTATCAGCTTCTAACGGGTAATGGAAGGCTGCCTGTAATCCGTTGTGAGTTACAGATGTACACGACATTGTCTCTAGGTTGCATTGAAGCATTTCTGCTAGGGGTCATGGCTTACGATCGTTACTTAGCTATCTGCCGTCCCTTAGTATATGTCACCATCATGGGGAAATGGCGCCAATTCCAGCTTGCCTCAGCCTGCTGGGTAGCTGGCTTTTCAATTGCGGCGATATGCGCGAGCATCACCTTCCAGCATACCTTCTGCCGCCCTTGCTGCATCAACCACTTTGTCTGCGAGATACCCATGGTGTTAAAGATGGCCTGCGACGACGTCCGTACCACGGAGTTAATCATTGTTATATTTGCAGGGATTGTCGTCCTGGGACCCTTTTTACTTATCTTCATCTCCTACGGCCTCATCCTGTTCTCCGTGTTGCAAATGCGGTCAGCCTCCGGACTTCGCAAGGCCTTCTCTACGTGCGGGTCCCACTTATTGGCAGTCGTCATATTCTTTGGCCCGAGCACCCTTAACTATATCATACCCCACTCAGGAGAATCTGTTAATAATGACAAGAGGGTTGCAGTGTTTTATCTCATGTTCACCCCTCTTCTGAATCCTCTCGTTTATACTATGCGGAACAAGGATGTCCATCAGGCACTGGCCAAGGTGTTGCGAAGGGGAGGGGCTGTGGCTCAGTGGTAGAGCATCACCTTGGCATGCAGAAGGTCCCAGGTTCAATCCCTGGCATCTCCAGTTAAAGGGACTAGGCAATTAGGTAATGTGAAAGACCTCTGCCTGACACCCTGGAGAGCCACTGCCAGTCCGAGTAGACAATACCAACTTTGATGGACCAAGGGTCTGATTCAGTATAAGGCGGCTTCATGTGTTCATGTGAAGACTTCATTTGTGAAGGATAGATAAGCGTCGAGATTGGTCTGAAGGAACCCCAGTTGCCTAAACAACACCACAGGCCAATTTATTATTACATTTTTATCATATCCTTTGTTCATGAAGCTGCAAGAGGCATTGATGGTTATCTTTTCTATTTGATGCTCACAATAACTCTGTGAGGTAGACAGAATGACTGTCTCAACTGGACATCTATTCATTATTTATTTTGTTCAAAACAGTTCTGTGCTGCCTTTCCACCCAATGCAATACCACTCAGAAGAAGAAGAGCTGGTTTTTATATGCCGACTTTCTCTACCACTTAAGGAAGAATCAAACTAGCTGACAATCACCTTCCCTTCCCCTCCCCACAACAGACACCCTGTGAGGTAGGTGAGGCTGAGAGAGCTGTGACTAGCCCCAGGTCACCCAGCTGGCTTCATGTGTAGGAGTGGGGAAACAAGTCCAGTTCATCAGATTAGCCTCTGCTGCTCATGTGGAAGAGTGGGGAATCAAACCCGGTTCTCCAGATCAGACTCCACCGCTCCAAACCACCGCTCTTAACCACTACACCACGCTCAATTCGGCAGAGCGTACAAAATGGAACTCTTCTGACAGGCATTCCTCCAGACTTAGGCCACTGGTTTGGTCTGTTATCCTCTGTGTAACTGCTGGCCAAGTTGATGCCTCTGGCTCATAGTGCTGTAGAATCATAGAATTATAGCTCTGAAAGGGACCTCCAGGGTCATCTAGTCCAACTCCTGCACAATACAGGAAATTCAGAACTACCTCCCTCCCACGCCCCCCATGACCCCTCCTCCATGCCCCAAAGATGACAAAATTGTAATGTTGTAATATTGGAATAAGTAATACTGAAATATGTGTTGGTCTAATTTTATATTGCTGTGATATTTATTGCATTGTAAAAAGCCCTGAGCTTTGGAAGGCGGTATAGAAATCTAACGAGTGAATGAATGAATGAACATGAAAATAGCATCTAAAATAAAGTATATATAAAATAAGCAATTCAATCAAATGTGGTCCCCTTAAGGCCTTTCTTACAGGCAGCTCCAACTTAGTGGTGGTCACCTTCTTCCATGTTACCATCATCTCTGTCTGTATTAGACTCCAGTTAGGAAGGAACATCTCCAGAAAATGAAAAACAAATGGCTTAGAGAGCCAGTGTGGTGTAGTGGTTAAGAGCAGTGGTTTGGAGCGGTGGAGTCTGATCTGGTTTGGTTCCCCACTCCTCCACATGTAGCCAGCTGTGTGACCTTGGGCTAGTCATGCTCTCTCAGCCTCACCCACCTCACAGGGTGTCTGTTGTGGGGAGGGGGTGATTGTAAGCCAGTTTGATTCTCCCTTAAGTGGTAGAGAAAGTTGGCATATAAAAACTAACTCTTCTTCTTCTGCTTCTGCTGCTTCTGCTGCTTCTGCTTCTTCTGCTTCTTCTTCTTCTTCTTCTTCTTCTTCTTCTTCTTCGTTTTACCTTGCGGTCACCTCTTTTCTGAATCCTCTCATTTACCCTGTATGGAACAAGGATGTCCATAAAGCAAGGTGCTGTGAAGATGATTTTTAAAAAAAATAATATTTATTTAATAATAATAATAAAGAATACATTTTAAGCGTTGAAAGAGGACAACAGAGGACCATCCATCTCTGGTGACATAAAATGGATAAATGGGAAACTCTTGAAAAAAAATAAGCAAATGCAATTGTCACGTACATGTTAAAAAGAAAATCCAGTATTTGGAATTCATGGAGTACATATAACATTTGTTCAAAATTAAAATGTGACATGATATTTGATCTTGGGGGGGGTACTAAGATTGATAATACCCTAATAAATAACAATCTAAACTAGAAATCAGTGACTTGAACAAGTCCCACCCCATTGAAGAAGTAGGTCAGAAGATGAATTTTGTGAAGAAAAGTGTAGTGTTGACTCCTGTGGCCAAGGATGACTAGTGTGAATAATCTTCTTAAGTGTAGGGTTTTTACTCTGAGGGGAAAAATCACAAGAACTTTTGTTTTTGTGTTTGTGTGTTTGTGTGAGAGCCAACATGCTGTAGCGATTAAAAGTGTTGGACCAGGATCTGGGAAACCCAGGTTCGAATCCCCATTGTGCCACGGAAGCTTTATGGGTGGCCTTGGGCCAGTCACATCCCACACCACCTACCTCAAAGGGTTGTTGTGAGGATGAAATGGAGGAGAGGAGAATGATGTAAGCCGCTTTTGATCCCCGTTGGGGAGGAAGACGGGATATAAATAAAGTAAATGGTCAATCAATAAAAGAATACATGTTTGTATACGTATGCCTCTGCTTATTTGTGAATGCACTGCCCTCTGCCGGAGGACTGAGTCCTGCTATATGTTTGAAATATTTTAGAGGGGAGTTGTCTATAAGGCCTTGCCCCCGCCATAACAAAAAAGCAGTAGGTGCCCACCCGTCCCTTTGGCTCCAGCTAAAACCAGATAATTGGTAACCCTACTTCAAAACAAGGACCGCTTTAACAGAATGGATTATTTTAAATGGTGAGAAGGTTAGGAGAAAGTTAAAAGTAATGTGAGCCTCCCAGGAAGAGATGTGGTATGTTCATGGAAGCTTGGTGGGGATCCTTGGGCCACACATTCACCCTTTATAGCGTAAGCTATCTCATGGGGTGTTTGTTGTGAGGACACAATGTAGGATGGGAAAGTAACAGACCCAGTCTGTGGAGATTCCTTCTGGACCTCAGATACCTCTAGAGATCTCTTGGATTCTGCCTTCTAGGTAGGGTTGCCAGGTCCCTCTTCGCCACTGGCAGGAGGTTTTTGGGCAGAGCCTAAGGAGGGCGGGGTTTGGGGAGGAGCGTCAATGCCTTAGAGTCCAATGGCCAAAGCTGCCATTTTCTCCAGGGGAACTGATCTCTGTTGGCTGGAGATCAGTTGTAATAGCAGGAGATCTCCAGCTAGTACCTGGAGGTTGGGGTGGTACAAGGACCTCAGCCTCCTGCTTGTCCATGGCTTTCCCTTCTTTCCTTAAGGAGGAGTCAGTGCCCTGGCCCGTGACATTGTCCAACTGATGCCTGGAGCGAGCTCCTCATTGTGCCACCTCAAGCAATCCCTGGGGTGTCTGCTGGATTACTAGTCCTCCTCACTGTTCTACATACTACAGTCCCTTTTGTCAGCTCAGTATTTCATGGAAGGTCTTTGGCTCAGTGCCAGAAAACATGGTTTGTATGTAGGTTCCTGGTTCAGTCCTAGAGAAGAAGGAGGAGGGGGAGAAGAAGAAGAGCTGGTTTTTATATGCTGACTTCCTCTACCTTTTTAGGAGAAACAAACCAGCTTATAGTCCCCTTCCCGTCCTCTCCCTACAACAGACACCTTGTGAGGTAGGAAAGGCAGAGAGAGTTTGGAGAGAACTGTGACAAGCCCAAGGTCACCCAGCTGGCTTCATGTGGAGGAGTGGGGAATCAAACCCGGTTCTCCAGATTAGAGTCCACCGCTCTTAACCACTACACTAGACCACTAGAGAAAGGAATACGGGTGTTCGGAAAGACACTTCTCCACCTGGGACCCTGGTGATCTGCTGTCAGTCACATTACTGAGCTTGATAAACCAAGAGTTTGACTTGACTTAGGGCAGCTATGTATTGGTGTCAGGTGCCTGCTCAACGATTGGGAGATGAAAAGGCCCTGGTGCCAGGTTTACAAGAAAAGACTGGTAACATTCCTTAATGGCTGCAGATAAATTTTCACCAGGTGATATTTTTTAGGCAATAAAACCTGTACATAGCCACGTCAGTTCATGAAAAGGTAAACAAGGTAAACAATTCTGCTTTAATGCAACAAACTAAATTTCAGTAAATAGTAAGCTTTGGGTATTGGATTTTAAATGCTCGATTAAAGTCCGTCACTTATGGGGAGGAGTGGGGAACCAAACCTGGTTCTCCAGGTTAGAGTCCACTGGTCCTAACCACTACACCACACTTAGAAGTTTGTGACTCTGAGGAGGATACACTTGCGAGAACATAAAGTACCCCAAGGTCCCATGGGCGAACACTGGACAATATCCCCATAG
The DNA here is from genome assembly GCF_029931775.1 of Euleptes europaea. Lineage (NCBI taxonomy): Eukaryota > Metazoa > Chordata > Lepidosauria > Squamata > Sphaerodactylidae > Euleptes > Euleptes europaea. Next base: position 7,657,273 of record NC_079329.1, on the reverse strand, counting down.
GCAAACCCAACTTGCAACTATGACTCCTCTTCAGCTTGGTCATATCAAAAAATTTAAGTGTTCCCCCAGGCAATGAACAGGCAGATTTTTTTTACTTAATATAATATAGTGGTGGAGAATAAATAAAACATTAAAAAAGCAGAGAAGCAAACAAGCAAGTATTCTTTTCTTAATTTATTCATAATCAACCGAACACCTGTAGATCAGGGGATTTCAATGGAGCAGCCCATTAGGGTATGGAAAAGTATGTAAATTTTGTGTTTATAGGTGCATGCATGCTCATCTATGCTGGAGGGATAAGGCCTGCTATTTGTATGGACTATGGTAGAGAAGAAATAAGTTTAGGATTCCTTAAATTAATTCTCATACTCAAGCTGAATTTTACTCAAGTAAGAAGTGGAATTTATCATTCCAGGTAAATTGATGTTTCTGTAGGTGAATGAAATGGGGCCACAAATAGATAAAGGCGGAGAAATCAGAAGAGCCGTTTGGCTATCTTTGGTCTTGTCGCCACTCCATCCTCAGCTCAGTCCTACACGTTGTGGAAGAAAATGTCTTTGTTGCACTAAATAGATTGTTCTGCAGAAACCTTAGTTGTAACATTATGTCCTTCAAACTCAAGAGGCAAGAAAAACTTCTAATCATCTAGAAGAAAGCCCTCTAGGGACTGGCATTCTTTCCATGGAGATAGTCTTTGCTCTTTCTTGAAACTTCAATTGTTTGAGATCACAGGGAGAAACAACCACCACCAGCAACAACAACATACTGCCGGTTTTCTAGTGCTGAGAGTAATTAGAAAGTTGAACAAACCAGGATGTGGTCACCCTCAACTTTGAATAATGCCTGGAGGAGAACTTTTCAAGGTGGCTTAGGAACTGGAATACAAAGTTCACATTTCACAGGCAAATCAAAGGTCCCTGACATTTTCAGGAAGGGGAAGGACATCTATTTGAGGGCCTGGAAAACTGCTTCCAGTCAAGGTAGAGAGCGGCGCGCTGTGCTAGGGGGCCTTCTCTGCACTGGGTTAGATGGGTCATTTAATGTACGTGATCTCTATATATTTGGCAGGGTGTGTACGTGTGTCCAACAACTGTAATTTCTTCTGGAGGATCATCAGAAATTTCCCTACCATTCTACAGCCCGGGAATCATAGATACTTATGCTGTTTTACTGGAGGAAGAAGCCACTAGGAGTTAAGGTATGCAGATCCTGCCACCAAGCAGTCTTAAGGGCGAAGGCTTAATTTTGGTATGAGAGGTTGTACAAATTTCCCAAATAAATGAGATTGGGTGGATCAGTGGTAAAGAACACAGTTTGCATGGATATAACCCCATTCGTACTTCCTGACTTTTCCCTTAAAAAAATATCTGAATGGAGGGCGGGAACAGATCTCTATCTAATGCAAACAAGTCTTGCATTGATAACAGACAACACGGGGCTTGATGGACCAGTGAGCTCATTCAGTACTTTTTGCATTCTTGTATTGATCTCTCTCTTTCACACAGCCCAAATAATGCACTTTCAATCCACTTTCACTACTCCTTAACAATTGTTTGCAAGTAGATTTTGCCAGTTCACACAGTAAAATCCACCTTCAAAGTGCATTGAAAGTGGATTGAAAGTGCATTATTTGGGCTGTGTGAAAGTCACTGTGTTTGGAAGTCACTGACTGCATAATGACCTTTTCCATCTGCTCCTCATTTTCGTACATAAGAAAACTGATTAATACCCATCCAGTTTTATCTTGTCATGACCCACAGTTGTAAGCAAGAAAGTAACTGATTGGCTGACCCATCAAGGTATTGTAGTTTTTATTTTACAGATAGGAAATTCTATTTGTTTGGTGTTCTCCTACTGGAGGAACAAACCACAGTGTTAGGTTCCTGAGGTCCTCATTTACATCCTTTACAAGGGAACACGGAAAAACCCACTCTCTGTGGCCACGTGTGAGAAATTGTGTCAGATTTCATGGTTCCCTTCTAGGCCACTTGCTTTCCATGCAGGTGATTCCAACCTAAGTGCTTGGTATCTCCTGTTGACAGAAACTCAGATATTTGTTGTTAGGAAAGATGTTTCTTAACCTCCCAGCCTGGAGAGATGCTCCTGCTCAGAGTACACAATGCTGATATCGATGGATTGACAGTCTGACAATATTGAGCTACATGGCTTTAGCCTGACATAGAGTCATAGAATCATAGAGCTGGAAGGGACCACCAGGGTCATCTAGTCCAACCCCCTGCACAATGCAGGAAATTCACAATTATCTTCCACACCCCCAGTGACCCCTACTCCATGCCCAGAAGATGGCCAAGGTGCCCTCCCTCTCATGATTTGCCTAAGGTCATAGAATCAGCATTGCTGACAGATGGCCATCTAGCTTCTTCTTAAAAGACTCCAGGGAAGGAGAGCTCACCACCTCCCGAGAAAACCTGTTCAACTGAGGAATCGCTCTAACTGTTAGAAAATTCTTCCTAATGTCTAGACGGAAACTCTTTTGTTTTAATTTAACCTATTGGTTCTGGTCCATAATCTGGGCATAATCTAGGGCAGCTTGAAACAGTCCACCAAAGGCAATGATAGATGAATAAAATTCTGTTTAGGGTTTCCATATGCTGCATTAGAAAGCTGACTATATCCCATCCACCTACTGGGACAGAATCCAGTGGCATGGGGGAGCCCATTGTGGTTGTTCAAGATCATCAGAGAAGAACACAGAGGTAAGATCTTGACGCCTAATTGTAGGGGATATATATATCAGCTTGTTGTGTTAAGCATTTTGGAAGTGTTCACTTTATCAGGAGTTCTAAACATTCGGTGAGTTATTTTCTCTCTGAATTAAACCCTATTTTATATACTGTTAAAAATAAGACGTTGGGCGACCCTCTGATTGTTTAAAATATGCATTTTAGTAAAAGAAGAAGAAGAATGTTGATGGTGTAAGTTTATTCCCCTCTATCACTCTATCAGGTGCTACTGGTCATGAATCTAGCTGTTTTATGGCAGAACAACAGGGCTTTCCTTATAGAGGAAAATCCATGGTGTGTTTTTATTCATGTCTGTTTGCATATGCGCTAGTCTCTCCACGGATGGACACTAACAAAAAGGAAGAGAGTGTATTCTGGAAAGCACATTTTCTCCTCTGTGAGGATCAAAAAACCAATTTGGGGCTGTGTGGAAACTGACACATTCCTGCCTTTGGTTTTAATTCGCTTATACACACACAAACCTGGATATAGATTCAACGCTTTCTTGACTTTAAAAGAGTTGTTTGAGGGTTCTTTTTTAATGCTGTGCTTAACTTGGGTCATGCTGCTAAATCTACTTAGTCATAGAGCAGGGGTCACTGGGGGTGTGGGGGGAGGTAGTTGTGAATTTCCTGCATTGTGCAGGGGGTTGGACTAGATGACCCCTGGTGGTCCCTTCCCAACTCTATGATTCGATGATTCTATGACTGTTTGTCCAGTGCTCCTAATTCTGTTTTCCCTACCTTTCAGTAAAAGCTGTGTTCCTTTAAAGAGCAGTTCAGGTTTTTGAATGACCATTAACAGACTTATAGGCCTGTCTTTTTAAGGCTGATGGAGTTACATCCTTCTCCACACAGAGCTTTTTTTTTGGGGGGGGGGGATGTTTAGTTATGTAGGCAGGATTGTCCTGGATGGGAAATACCTGGATATTTTGGGGATGGAGCCTGAGGAGGGTGGGTTTTGGAGAGGGGAGGGACTTCAATGCCATAGAATCCAGTTGCCAAAGCATCCATTTTCTCCAGGGGAACTGATCTCCGTCACCTGGAGATCAGCTGTAATAGCGGGAGATCTGCAGCCACCACCTGGAGGCTTGAAAACCTTACATAAGTCAGCTGTGAGTTGTCGGCACACAACCACCAAGTCCACTTTGACATGAAGACTGGCTTCTTTCAGTTTTCCTACTCCTAGATAATGTCTCAGTATGAATCTTTCTCTTACTCTGCAGGAAGAAGCTGTGAATGGGGGCCGACAACCTCACTACCACTACAGAATTCATCTTGGTGGGACTCTCCAGTGACCGCAACACACAGATCCTCCTCTTTGTGCTCATCCTCCTCATGTACATCTTTACCCTGATGGGGAACCTAGGGGTGATAGTGCTGATACGGGTGGACCCCCACCTCCACACACCCATGTATTTCTTCCTCTCAAACCTTTCGAGTGTAGAGATTGGCTTTATCACCAGCACTGTACCCCAGATGCTGAATCACCTTCTAACGGGTCAGGGAAAACTGTCCTTAACCCGTTGCGCCTTGCAGATGTACCTGACCTTGTCTCTGGGCTCTGTCGAAGCCCTTCTGCTGGGAGTCATGGCTTACGATCGCTACGTGGCGATCTGCTGTCCCTTAGTATATGCCACGGGCATGGGAAGGTTGCGCCAGTTCCAGCTCGCCTTGGCTTGCTGGGTAGCTGGCTTTTCAATTGCTGCAGTATGCGTGAGCATCACCTTTCAGCATCCCTTCTGCGGCTCCTGCTGCATCAACCACTTTGTCTGCGAGATACCAATGGTGTTGAAACTCGCGTGTGACGACACACACATCACAGGACGTATAATTGTCCTCTTTGCTGGGATTGTCATCCTGGGGCCCTTTTCAGTTATCTTGACCTCCTACGGCCTTGTCCTGTCCTCCATGTTGCAAAGGCGGTCAGCCACCAGATTGCGCAAGGCCTTCTTGACCTGTGGTTCCCACTTAGCGGTGGTCACCTTGTTCTATGGCACCATCATCTTTGTCTATATTAGACCGCAGTCTGGAACATCTCCTGAAAACGAAAAACAAATGGCCGTGTTTTACCTCGTGGTCACCCCTCTTCTGAATCCTCTCATTTACACTCTGCGGAACAAGGATGTCCATGAGGCGATGGCCAAGGTGCTGCGAAGACGGCATTTGTGAAGAATAGATAACCGTTGAGCTTGGTCAGAAGGGCCCCCAGTTGCCTAAACAACATCACGGACCATTTTATTAGTACATTTTTATCCTATTCTTTGTTCATGGTGTAATGGGTTAAGAGCGGTGGTTTGGAGGGGTGGACTCTAATCTGGAGAACCGGGTTTGATTCCCCACTGCTCCACATGAGTGGTGGACGCTAATCTGGTGAATTGGGTTGGTTTCCTCACCCCTACACATGAAGCCTGCTGGGTGACCTTGGGCTAGTCACACCTCTCTTAGAGCTCTCTTGGCCCCACCTACCTGACAGGGTGTTAGTTGTGAGGAGGGGAATGTGATTGTAAGCCGATTTGATTCTCCCTTAAGTGGTAGAGAAAGTTGGCATATAAAAACCAACTCCTCTTCCTCCTCCTCCTCTTCTTCTTCTTCCTCTTCTTCTTCTTCTTCTAGCTCTATTTGATCCTCACAATAACTCTGTGAGGTAGGCTAGATTAAGACAGAATGACTGTCCCAAGGACATCTATTTATTTTGTTTATAACATTTCTGTGCTGCCTTTCCCACAAGGTGGTGAACACAAAAACATTAAAACAGCATTTAAAATAAAGTATATATGAATAAAATGTGGTCAGCCCCTGGACTGCCCAATTTCTTCTTTACATGTACTTCCGACTTAGTGGTGGTCACTTTGTTCCGTGGCATCATCATAGAATCATAGAGTTGGAAGGGACCACCAGGGTCATTTAGTCCAACCCTTCACAATGAAGGAAATTCACAACTACCTACCCCACACACCCCCAGTGTCCTCTACTCCATGCCCAGAAGATGCAGAAAAAAACACTCCAGGATCCCTGGCCAATCTGGTCTGAAGGAAAATTCCTTCCTGACCCCAGAGTGGTGATCAGCATTTCCCTGGGCATGTAAGAAAGGGCCACAAATAATCAATACAGCTGAAGATGGAAGTGCTGATAAAAGGTAGGTGGGTAGGTGGGTGGGTAGGTGGGTGGGGAGGACAGAAGAAGCAGAGAAGGTTGAGGATTTTTAGGCTGCCTGGTAGAGGGAAAGTGGAACTAGTGTGGGGAAATTAAGATGGGGAAAATGGGTGCCCTTTCCCACTGTGCAACGGGGCCAGCCCTGGCAATTGGCACTGCCCAACTCAGCCATACTTTTCCTGGATAGAATATGCCAGGTAGGCTTGCCAGGTCCCTCTTCACCACTGGTGGGAGGTTTTGGGGGCGGAGCCTGAAGAGAGAGGGTTTTGGGGAGGGGAGGGACTTCAGTGCCATAGAGTCCAATGGCCAAAGCAGCCATTTTTCTTCAGGGGAACTGATCTCCATTGGCTGGAGATCAGTTGTAATAGCAGGAGATTTCCAGCTAGTACCAGGATGTTGGCCACCCTGCCCCAGACTAAGCCCATTGAAATAAAGGGCTTTAGACTGCTGTAACTTTGCAGGATTGCAGTGACACAGTGTCCTTCCTTTCTTGTTTTTGTTCCATTAAGTGCTTTCGATGCAAAGACATCGAGGAGACAAACATATTAAACCCAAAGCGTGCAGTGCCCATGGGATCACAGCAGTCCCTGTGGAATAGAGCTGCAGTATTTATTGTCTTCCTGAATCTTTGCGATCAGATGGTGAGAAAAGACACCCGCTATGCTGTCAGTTTTCTAATCCTGAGAGTAGTTAGCAAGTAGCCAAGGTGTGTTGGTCCTCATCTCAGAAGGCTTTAAACATATACCAAAGCAGAGTACAAACTAGAATTTAGTGTATACGCTTTGTGTATATACATGAGCCAGAGTGGTGTAGTGGTTAAAGGCAGTGGACTCTAATCTGGAGAACTGGGTTTGATTCCCCACACCTCCACATGAGTAGCAGATTCTGTTCCGATGAACTGGATTTGTTTCCACACTCCTACACATGAAGCCTGCTGGGTGACCTTGGGCTAGTCGTAGTTCTCTCTGAACTCTCTCAGCCCCACCTACCTCACAAGGGGAGAAAAAGGGAAGGTGATTGTAAGCCAGTTTGAGACTCCTTAAAGGTAGAGAAATTGGGGTATAAAAACCAACTCTTCCTCCTCGTCCTCTTTCTCTTCAGCATTTTTAGAACATGGAAGCTCATCCACTAAAAGTATGGCCAGGCAAACTAAAGAGTACTTGCCCGATTCAGCCTAAAGCAGCTTCTCTCTCAACCATAGTTTCAGGGAGTAGTCGTGTGGGTCTGCAGTAGGGTTAGGGGTTAGGGTTAGGATTAGCTCTCTAGCTCTCTCAACCCTAGTTCTAGCTCTCTCAACCCTAGAATCCAGGGCTTTCTTGGCAAAGGTGGCCATCATGATTACTGTCTCTCCTTACCAAGACTCAGATCTCCAGCAGTAGTAAATGAAGCAGCATGCTCCAGATCAGTAACACATACATTTTCTATATATTTTTTTGCTGTTATAAATTAACTCAGATAATAACTGTTGTTTTACAGCTTGGAGATTCAGTTCTCATTCTAGAGGAACAAACCAGTGTGCATTTAGGCTACCACAGGTAGGTCTTTCAAACCAGCAAAGACCTCCTTAGATCTTATAGGACAGATGTCATTGATTTTGAACATCCCTGTAAGGAGATACCTCAGTGGTAGAGTATCTGTTTTGCATCGAGAAGATCACTAGCTCAATCTATTGCATCTCCAGTTAAGGGTCCTCAGGAAGAAGGTACTCGGGAAGACCTCTCCTTTGAGTTCTGCTGTCACTCAAAATTGAGAAAAGTGAGACAAACCTGATTCAGAATATGGCTAATTCTTATGTTTATGCCTCTGAGTTCAGAAGTCACTGATAGTCTAGTGAGTTGAGTTTCCTCACGACCTTTAAACACATTGCATCAAAAAGCTTTTAATCCCATCTGGCTGTAGTACCCAAATCAATGACATGAATATCTCTGTTTTGAATGTTAAAGAACACCTGGGAAGAACACAAAGGTAAGGTTATATTCAACAGGTGGGAAATTGATTTGCATAGGATGGGACAGCTCACCTTCTGATATCCTTGTAACTGCATGATTTGAAGCTACGGTTTATATTATGCTTTATTAATCTGACAGTTTTACATGTAAAGTAAGTCTTCCTTGGGAGGTGTTGGGCTCTTCTTCTTTGGAGGTTTTAAAGCAGAGGCTAGATGGCCATTGGACAGCGATGCTGATTCTGTGAACTTAGGCAGATCATGGGAGGGAGGTTTGCATCAGTGTTTGGCTCTCGTGGTCCTTTCTTGCATGCTCAGTGAAATGCCAATCGCCACTTTGGGGTCAGGAAGCAATTTTCCTCCAGGCCAGATTGGCCAGGGATCCTGGAGTTTTTGTTTTTGCCATCTTCTGGGCATGGAGTAGGGGTCACTTGGGGTGTGTGTTGGGGGGAGGTAGTTGTGAATTTCCTGTATTGTGCAGGGGGTTGGACTAGATGACCCCAGATGTACCTTGCAACTCTATGATTCTAAATAAACATTAGGTAAGGCACTTTAAAGCAATTTCAGAGGGTAGCTGTGTTGGTCTGCAGTAGAACATCATAGAATCATAGGGTTGGAAGGGACAACCAGGGTCATCTAGTCCAACCCCCTGCACAAGGCAGGAAATTTACACCTACCTCCCCACCCCCACCTCCAGTGACCCATACTCCATGCCCAAAAGATGGTCAAGATGCCCTCTTGATGGCTGAGATGCCAGTCTAGTAGCACCTTAGAGGCCAACAAGATTGGGGGGTATGGTTAAGGCAATTCCCCTGTCTTTCCTGCCTCTCTCCTTTCTATGGTTTCTAGGGGGTATGGTTAAGGCAATTCCCCTGTCTTTCCTGCCTCTCTCCTTTCTAATGTTGGCATGAGGGTGTCTCCCTGTTCAACCGTGCCAGAAGGCAGAAATTAAGTTTAGCAAGGATCAATAGCTCTGGGACCAACAAGACTGAGGGGATCCATGGTTGTTTTGTATATTTGGAAACTCGACCATGGTTAAGGCAATGAACCACAGCTTTTGAAAATTGTATTCCTCTGTTTATTTATTTATTTATTTACTTCACCTAAGGGGAGCCCCGTGGCGCAGAGTGGTAAGCTGCAGCATTGCAGTCAAAAGCTCTGCTCACGACCTGAGTTCGATCCTGACGGAAGTTAGTTCCAGGTAGCCGGCTCAAGGTCGACTCAGCCTTCCAACCTTCCGAGGTCACTAAAATGAGTACCCAACTTGCTGGGGGTAAAGTGTAGATGACTGGGGAAGGAAATGGCAAACCACCCCATAAACACAGTGTGCCTAGTAAATGTTGGGATGTGATGTCACCCCATGGGTCAGGAATGACCCGGTGCTTGCACAGGGTGCTACCTTTACCTTTCTAAGGGGACTCAAAGCTGCCTTTCATTCCCCCCCTTTCCTCCATTTAAGAACCCTATGAAGTAACTTAGGTTTGGAGGGTGTGGTTGGTGCAGGGTCACCCAGAAAGCTTTTGTGGCAGAGTAGAGACTTGAACCTGGGGCTCAAAGATCTCAGTCTGACCATCAAACTACTATACCATGCTGCCTTTTGGAATCATGGAGAGTCCAGTAGAAAGTGTGACTACTTCGGAGACTGACCTCACAATAGTGAATTTGTTCAGGGGGTTTTCTGTTGACTTGAGTTTGGTACGGACAAAACAATGTATTTTTTTTTTTAAATTGACCTAATCTCAAGAAGAGCCACCTTTTGTCTCTGTGCTGCCCTTTTTCCCTTGCAGGCAGGAGACCACGATGGCTGTTGAGAACCTCACAGCCATCACAGAATTCGTTTTTGTGGGACTCTCCAACCACCGAAAGACTCAGATGGTGCTCTTTGTCGTGATCCTTCTCACCTACACCCTTACTCTCATGGGGAATCTGGTGGTCATCATGCTGGTACGGTTTGACTCCCGCCTCCAAACGCCCATGTACTACTTCCTCATGCACCTCTCGGGCCTAGAGATCTGTTACGTCACCAGCACTGAACCCCAGATGCTGGCCCACCTCCTGGCTGGAAACGGCATCATCTCCTTCACTCGTTGTGCGGCCCAGATATTTGTTGCCTTGTCTCTGGGCGCGGCCGAATGCTTTCTGCTGGGTGTCATGGCCTATGACCGTTACCTGGCCATTTGCCGACCTCTGCTGTATCCTGTCGCCATGGGCAGTTGGCGCCAGATGCACCTGGCAACAGGTTGCTGGGCAACAGGCTTCCTCTTTGGTGCCATATATGTGGGGTGCGCCTTCCGCCACTCCTACTGTGGCCCCAACCGTATCAACCACTTCATGTGCGAGTTGCCGGTGGTGTTGAAACTGGCCTGTGACGACACCCACGTCACTCAGGCCATTGTTTTTGTAATGGCGGGGTTGGTCCTCCTGGTTCCGATTTCTGTTATCTTGACCTCCTACGCTGCCATTCTGTACTCGGTGTTACAAATACGGTCGGCCACGGGTTGGCGCAAAGCGTTCTCCACATGCACTTCCCACCTTGTGGTGGTTACCGTGTTCTACGGAACAGTTATTTCGATGTACCTGATTCCCCGATCAACCACATTCTCCGATCGTGACAAACAAATTGCTGTGTTTTACGTGGTGGTCACCCCTTTCCTCAACCCCGTCATTTACACCCTGAGGAACAAGGATGTTCATGAGGCAGCGGCCAGAGTACTGCGAAGAGGTGGATTTGAACCAAAACGACTATAGACATCCTTAACTGGGGAGCCCTGGAAGTTCTGCCCAAAAAGGAAAAGAAGAGTTGGTCTTTGTACCCCGCTTTTCTCTACCTTTGAGAAGTCTCAAAGTGGCTTACAACTGCCTTCCCTTCCCCTCCTGGCAACAGACACTCGGGGAGGTACATGGGGCCGGTAGGGAACTGTAACTGGCCCAAGGTCACCCAGCAGGCTTCATGTGTAGGAGTTGGGAAACCAATTCGGTTTCTGGATACAGGAGACTCAGGTTCATGCACTTCGTCAGCCAGCAGATTAGCTCGATGGCTCTCAGAAAGATGTTATTTTTCATCTAAACCTACCTCACAGGGTTGTTGTGAGGCCAAAATGAGACTGATCGAGTAAAATACTCTATATGAAGAAATATTCTATGGGCACTGAATATTTTGCTCTGAGTCACTGTTTGGGAGCTGTAATTTCTTCTCACCTGGTGTGAAAAATAAATAAAACTTAAAGTCATATTTTTTTCTGGGTGGGGGGAGGACCCAAATAGCTACTATTCCTTAATTCCTCCAGAATTCATTCAGTAGTTACTCAGAACTCATTCAGTAGTTATTACTGAATTCATTCAGAATTGTGTCCACAGAGGGAAGAAGGATTTCAATGCTACCAATGGGCTGGATCGTGGAGAGAGCAGACATTTCTATTTATTGTTTATTTGTTGCCCTCTGCTGGAGAGAAATAAGTTTTGCTTATCATTGGTCTGTGTTTTGGATGACTTCACAGTCCAATAAATGAGATGCTAGAAGGTCCCTGCGTACTTTTAAAACTCAAATTACAGCCATGTGGAGACCCAGTTATGATTGGGAGCCATACAGGGTGGAAAGAGGACATTTTACCCATTCACCCTCACATAGTTTTGCAAACTGAACTAGGGCTGCTGGAAAAATTTTTGGGGGGGAAAGTTCGGGTTCGGGTTTAATTGGCCTTTTTCCCATGGGAAAATCCGAATGCTGAGTTCCCCTATACCGGTAAAGGTGGGAATTCGGCTTTAAATTTGAGATTCCTGAAAAATTCGGCCATTTAAACCCATTCACGACTTTTCATGGCTCTGGGGAACATCTTTGCAGGTAGAGGTCTCAATTTTTCAGGATAGCAGGAAGGGACTCTCCTTGCAAGAACCCCCACATTTGATGAAGATTGGGTCAGGGGGTCCGAAGTTATGGTGTCTGGAAGGGGTCACCCCCCTTTTTCCATTAGAATGAATACAAATCTGTTTTTATTCATTCCTATGGAGAAAGGGGGAGTGACCCCTTCCAGACCCCATAACTGTGGACCCCCTGACCCAATCTTCACTAAACTTGGGAGTTTTTGCAAGGGGAGTCACTTCCTGCAACCATGAAAGTTTGGGACCTCTACCTGCAAAAATTCAGGAGATTCATGAGAGCAAAGCAACTACATTGTGGTTTCCTTTTTCCTCCCTGAGCCTGAGAACTACGTCACAGTCAATTAGAATTCTCTCATAAATCTCCAGAATGGGCTTTTTTGTTTGCAAAGCTCCTGGCGGGGGGGGGGGGGGTTTGCAGGTAGAAGTCCCAAACTTTTAGGGTAGCAGGAAGGGACCCTCCTTACAGGAACCCCCAGGTTTGGTGAAAATTGGGTCAGGGGGTCCGCAGTTATGGGGTTCTTGCAGGGAGAGTCCTTTTTAGCTACCCTGAAAAATTGGGATCTCTACCTGCAAAAATGCCCCCGCAGGAGCCATGGAAAGACTTTGCTAAATAGCAGGATATTCAGGTATGGCAAATTCGGCTTTGCCAACCTCCCGGATTTTGTGGACTTGGAAAACCCGAACCAGAAATTTACCGAATTTGCATTTATTCGGTATTTTGCCACTTCGGTTTTTACTGAATCAACAGCCCTAAGCTGAACCAGAGTTTTGGCAGCCCACACTGTGTGACTTTCTTTATTGTTGAAAACTTGGGATACGTATTCCCCAGGCTCTAGGTTCAATGCTTCAGACCCAAGAGGCTAAAAGAAGAAACAACAAACATTAATGATCCACATGAAAACCACCCCAGGGATCAGATGAATCCTTCTGGAATACAGTCACAGTTTTTATTCCCTTACTGAAGCTTCCCATCTTTCCCACTTCAGAGGGTGAAGCAACTCAGCATGCTGTCATTTTAACACTGAAAGTACTCAAGCAGGTGCACAAGTTGTCCAGGTCATCATCTGAATAACAGTCTTTTGTTGGAGGACTACCTGTTCAGATAGTTTGGGAAATCATCTTTCAGTGCAAAGGTTCTTAGACAAGAGGGTATGGGAGGACATCTCCTTGGTGGCTTTGTAGAGCTGCTGCTATTTCAAACTGAAAATTCTGATCTGGATACTCCATTTGTCCGACTAAAGCACCTTCCAATCCAAGAGGAGAAGGAGCTCTTTGGAGACATGGGGCATCATGAATTTATTCACAATTTCTAGTGAGGACTCAAGTGCCCAGCAACAGGAAATTAGCAAAAAGCCATAGTTCTTTGGTTATGTGTGTCTGTCCAACACTTTAATTACCGTTTGATGATGCTGTTTTTCAGCTGGGAAATCCTAGATGTATTCTCCTCTAAACCAGGAGGAATGAGCCAGTAAGCATTAGGCAACCAAGATGCTGCATGGGCAGCATTTTCAAAACAGGGTGGAGAAACTTTCCTCTTGTAGTCCCCGTACGTGAGGGACTCCGATTTCAGTCAGTGTCACATACTATTTGAAGAAGTTCCTTATGGTTTTTCGTTGTCTTGCTGATTGACACTGATTGACTAGCTTTTGCATACCCTAACCAAAGCTGCTGCCATGAAAGATTCTGACTTCTTTTTTGACGAACACCTGGGACAAGCCCGAAGGTAAGATATTTTGCAGTTTGTAGATGAGATCATTTGTGGTAGGGGAAGATACTTCTGGTTGGAGGCCAAGCCGTCTTTCTCTGGTTCTCACTCAAAGAGCTAACATCATGGGCGTTTTCTACCTGGAGATGTTACCAATTTCTATGACTTTCGAACACAAGAATCATGACTTGCATTTTTGCCTCTTTCTACCCTGCTTTTAGAAAGACCCAAAGAACACATCCCTTTTCTTGAGTTTTGCCTTCTTAATAACTCTCAGTGCTGGCAGCCTTCAATGAAATGTAGCCCTTTTTATAATCCATATTTGAACACACATGAACACATGAAACGGCCTCATACTGAATCAGACCCTTGGTCCATCAAAGTCAGTATTGTCTTAAGCAGATCATGTGAGGGAGGGCATCTTGGCCATCTTCTGGGCATGAAGTAGGGGTCACTAGGGGTGTGGGGGGGGAAGGTAGTTGTGAAATTCCTGCATTGTGACGGGGGTTGTAGATGACCCTGGTGGTCCCTTCCAACTCTATGATTCTACTCAGACCAGCAGCAGTTCTCCAGATTTTCAGGTGGAGGTCTTTTGCAAGACCTACTTGCCTGGCCCTTTAGCTGGAGATGCCGGGGATTGAACCTGGGACCTTCTGTCTGCCAAGCAGATGCTTTGCCACTGAGCCACAGCCCTTCACCCTCTCCATCACTACGTTGTGTGCCATAAGTTGTTTGATGTCTCAAAACTTTTTGCATGTTCATTCCCTTCAGATTGGATTAAATTTTACCCCATCCTTTCTCCCAGGGACTTGGGGATCCATATATGGCTCTTTTCTCCTTGTAGCTGCACAACAATCATGTGAGATAGGCTAGGCCCCTTCTAAGTCTACTGAAGTAAATAGCTTAAAATGATGTGTTTATTTTTTAAAAGAATTGACCTGATCTCAAGAAGTGCCACTTTCTCTATGTGTTGTCCTTTTTTTCTGCAGGCAGGAGGCCACCATTTCTGCTGAGAACCTCACCTCGATCACTGAATTCATTTTTGTGGGACTCTCTAACCACCGAAAGACTCAGACGATGCTCTTTGTAGTGATCCTTCTCACCTACACCCTTACACTCATGGGGAATCTGGTGGTCATCATGCTGGTACGGTTTGACTCCCGCCTCCAAGCGCCCATGTACTACTTCCTTATGCACCTCTCAGGCCTAGAGATCTGTTACGTCACCAGCACGGAACCACAGATGCTGGCTCACCTCCTGGCTGGAAACGGCATCATCTCCTTCACTCGTTGTGTGGCTCAGATATTTGTTTCCTTGTCTTTGGGTGTTGCTGAATGCTTTCTGCTGGGTGTCATGGCCTATGACCGTTACCTGGCCATCTGCCAACCTCTGCTCTATCCTGTTGTCATGGACAGGTGGCGTCAAATGCACCTGGCATCTAGTTGCTGGGCAACAGGCTTCGTTATTGGTGCCATATATGTGGGGTGCACCTTTCGCCACTCCTACTGTGGCCCCAATCGTATCAACCATTTCGTGTGCGAGTTGCCGGTGGTGTTGAAACTCGCCTGTGACGACATTCACATCACTCAGGTCATTGTTTCTGTAATAGCGGGGTTGGTCCTCCTGGTTCCTATTTCTGTTATCTTGACCTCCTATGCTGTCATTCTATTCTCTGTGTTACAAATACGGTCAGCCACGGGATGGCGCAAAGCGTTCTCCACGTGCACTTCCCACCTTGTGGTAGTTACTGTGTACTATGGAACAGTTATTTCAATGTACCTGATTCCTCGATCAACCACATTCTCTGATCGTGATAAACAAATTGCTGTGTTTTATGTGGTGGTCACCCCTTTCCTCAACCCTGTCATTTACACCCTGAGGAACAAGGATGTTCATGAGGCAGTGGCTAGAGTACTACGACGAAGTAGATTTCAATGAAAACGAGTATAGGCATCCGTAACTGGAGAAGATTGGAACTTCTGTAAAAAAGAAGAGTTTGTTTTGTTTTGCCATTTCATAATTTTTGGGTTTTGGGTTTACTGAACATCAAAACCTGGGGATCTCCCTGAAGCCAAACAGGCAATTCCTGAAAAAGCTGAATAATTATTTGGCTTTTTTGGGTTCGGCTATTCGCCTTTGCTCAGAGGCACGGCTCTTTGATTTCTCCCATTTTTCTCTCTTTTTTTTTACTGGTTTTGTTAGTGCCCCATAGTTGGGGGCCTTTTAAGGTAGGTGTCATGTGATCGGAGCCAACTTGGTCTGACCAACCATCCAACCACACAACCATTTGTCCATCACCATTCAGTGGGTTAATTTGGATAAAGCATAAGGTTTGTTTAAAAGACAGGGCTCACTAGTCCTGTCAGGAGGGATATACCCTCCAACTAAAAAGACCTGGCTTCAAAAGCTGCTCAAGCCACCAGGCTTCCGAAGGAGACTTCCTCACCTGCAAGGATGAGCAATCTCCTTCAGACAGCCCCTCTGGTCAAGACTTCGGCTGGTTCCATATCACCCCCTCCCGAAAACCTGCTCTGAAACTGAAGGTCGCCTCGAGTAGAGGCTTCATTTCCCCACACCATGACCATCTCTTGAAATCAGATTTTTGATGACCATAATAAAGGACTGTTCACAGGATGTCATTTGCCACCAAAGTAAATGTCTTCTGTGCCTTATTTTTTCTTGCATTTAAGCCTTTTCCCTCAGTTTGGAAGCTAATTTGCATGGACATCATGCTGTGCACCCCAGATATGAACGAAGTCCCCAGACTTTGAAACACCAGCCTGCCAATCGGCTTTTTCTGCCAATCCTCGACAATGCTGAACTTCTGAACCTGAAAACTGATGACCAGCTTGGTTTGCAAATACCTGGAGGATGGGGGTGACCCTTTTGTAGGTTCATAAGATTTGACCCCCTGTCCCTAAGTTCACCAAACTGTGGTGACTAAGAGGAGAGTCCCTTGCAGCCACGCTGCAAATTTGGGGACTCTACCTCCAAAAATGCCCCCACAGGAGCTTCAAAAAATCCCCATACACTATAATGGGCCCGAATTTTTTAGGTAAACCTGGAAATAAGCCAAATACCAATATTTACCAGTATGGGTATTTGGCTTATTCCAGGTTTACCAAAAAATAATAATAATGGATCCAATAAACCCAAACCCGAAATTTACTGAATTTTTTTTTTTTGCCCAACCTTAATCTCATTGTGCTGCATCCATACTTCATACCTGAGTGTGGAGTATTGGAAGGATCACTGACTGGAAATAGGAGACTCAGGTTCATACAGGCATCTGGCTGGAGAATCTGGAGGTACACTATGTTTTCCCAAGAAAGCAGGATCTATTTATTTGTTCTGAGAAAGGCAAGATCTAAACAGACTTCCATCCATCCTTACAAAAGATAGACAGAGAATGTTTTTGGGTACCAGACCACAATTGTTGTGCCCTGGGGTTCACCTCAAGGGAAGTGCCCTCCTTTGTGCCCAGATGGGGTGGTGGTGGTGGAAGGGTTGGATCAGGTCATTAAATGAGATGAGGGGGAACTACATGTCCCATAATGCTGTGTGAAAGTGTGCACACATGAAATAAAATCAATAATGAATGACAAATGGCAATTCTTTTTTTAAAAATGGGATAATCATTGACTGACTAATTGATTTCCTTGCTGTTTCATTTACACCATCAGTTGTCGAGCAGTGTGTCATGACAACAAGCCTATGGGAGAAGGGCAGAGGAGACATAGAGCTGGTACTGTGATAGTGGGAAGTGCCATCAAATTGCAGCTGACTTACAGCGACCCCCGTAGGGTTTTGAGGCAAGACACAAACAGAGGTGGTTTGCCATTGCCAGCAACCCTGGACTTCTCGGCATTCTCCCATCCAAATACCAGTCAGGGCCAATCCTGCATAGTTTCTGAGATCTGTCAAGAACGGGCCAGCTCCATACTATCCTGTTTCAATTCTTAAGTGACCCAACAAACAAGCCTGAATTGCTCACAAGTAGCAAACTGATCACGAGAGAACGGACTCCCCCATTCATTACCAGAGAACTGATCATTAGCTGAACTGGTGTGTGTGTGTGTGTGTGTGTTTGAGCATCTCCGAGGCATGTAAAAACTTTAATACGGTCCAAGACCAGCAAATAAAAAGATATACATAATAAAAGGATAGCAACTATATACATCAATAAATGTCAAAAATTGTCACTCACTCATAGGAGAGCAGTTGAGAACATGATTTTAAAATAGGATACATAATTGCAGTCTATATAAATATAGAATCGCTCATCCATTAAGTTCAACCCATGCTCGCCTAGTCTTCATAGTTTGCCATCCAAATTTGGTCACTTTAAAGGTTAGCTCCATGTCCTTATCTGAGCATGTTAAAAAGACGGATTGCTCTAGATTTCCCTGGGTAGCCAGCTATTATAGAGGAAATTAGCAAAACAAGAAAAAAGAGAGCACCTCCGTGCTAATACCGTTAGGTTTGGAAACTGGCACAGGAAGAAATCAGTACAATGATACAAAACATGTGTATTGTGTTTCAAACATTTCAACAATGGACTACAACTAGTGACAATAAACAATATATACAAAATATACAAAACGTGTTTGATGTAGTCTATAAATAGTACAGCCTATAAATAGTACAATCTTCTTAGTATATAGAAAAGTAGTTTAAAAAGTCCATCAGGTACGTGTATAAATGATCACAAAGTCTTCAGGTTGATCAGAGTGCTTCGGTTGTAACACACATTTTTAACTCTATTTAGATCGTGCTGTCTTTCTCCATCCAAAACTCTTTGCCTTATCAAGGCCCTGGCCTGTTCATAGTCCATAGACAGGAACAGTTGTTGTGAGAGACCATAGAAGCCTAGTTTATTCTTCAAGTTTCTCATCCAGGGAGAAATCATCTCTGAGGCAGATTTCTTTTAAATGTGAATAAAGTAGGACCAGAAGTAGGGCAGTTCAGAGGATTAAAAAAAAAAAAACAAAGAACAGGGAGCATGATAGGTCATGGTATGGAGCATCGCTGTCTTACACAGCCATCTGGAACAGCTTCTGGAAGAGAATGAACAGGAAATAATATGGGTGACCTGGAAGTGATATAAGAAGGTTACGGGTGGGTCTATAAAGTAAGGCCCCATAAGGGGCAGAACACAGTCTGGCCCTTATGGGGCCTTACTTTATAACTTGCCAGAACACAGTCAAATAGAAGAGGAGCTAAGCTCTCCCACAGATCCAGAGGAAGCTGAATTTGGTGAAGCTGCTGCCGCTCAGCTGATAGAACCTACACCTCCTAGAAAGGAACTTGGAATTGAGGGGCTGAAACTGAGGAAATGATGCTGAGTACAGGGCTAGATTGCACCTTGGAGGCAGGTACCCCCCCTATGTGTAGGGTTGCCAACCTCCAGGTAATAGCTGGAGATCTCTTGCTATTACAACTGAACTCTAGCCGATAGAGATCAGTTCACCTGGAGAAAATGTCCGCTTTGGCAATTGGACTCTATGGCACTGAAGTTCCTCCCCTCCCCAAAGCCTGCTCTCCTCAGGCTCCACCCCAAAAACCTCCCAAAGTGGCGAAGAGGGACCTGGAAACCCTAACCCATGTGTGATAACTCATAGCTGTAGGTTCCTTCATAGTGGCCTACCTATAAGGTCTACCATATACTTACTGGTCTCTCCATGAGTGTTTATCCTGCAATCCCAAATGTGGGAAGCTTTCCAGTTCTAATGACCTGGCCCGGGTGTTCGATGTCAGGGTTGGGGCTGTGCTCTCCAAAGCTGTGCCAGTCAGTTGGGTCGCAGCAATACTAAAACATATCATTCCTCCATTCATGTCCCTAGCCATGAAACTGCAACATTATTGATCAGCTTCCATCCTGGAAACACAAGTAAAGTGTTTTGCAATGTCCACTACATGGTTTCCTTCCTTCTCTCTGGGGGAAAGCTGAAAGACATTTCCCCCTCGTTCTGCTAAGTTAAATGCTTCAGACCCAAGAGGCTGAAATAACCAACAACAGATATTAATGATCTGTAGGAAAGCGCCCAGGGGATTGGAGTAATCCTCGTGGAGTATAGCCATAGTCTTTATTACCTTACCAAAAATGTGAATCTTTCAGACCTCAAGGAAGAAGCAATTTCAGCATACTGTCATGTTTGCTAACCCTGAGAAGAGGCAGAGAGGGGCAGAAGCCAAGTTAGGTTGATTATCACCCTGGAAGTCTTTTATAGATTGGTTGGAGGAGCACCTGTTAAGGTGGTTATGGAATTATACCTCAGTAGCAGTATTCAAGCTTTGCATGTATGAGGTTCCTTGTGTGTCCTCTCGAATCTCAGAGTCATCAGAGAACATTTACATTTACGGTTGTCAGTTCCTGGTTGGGACATACCTGGAGTTGGGGGGGGGGCTGAGTAGGGTGGGGTTTGGGGAGGGGATGGACTTCAGTGGGGTTTAATGCCATAGAGTCCACCTTCCACAGCTGCCATTTTCTCCAGGTGAACTAATCTGTCACCTTGAGATCGGTTGTAATCCCAGGAAATCTCAAACCACCTGGAGGTTGGCAACCCTAACTACAGTTGGCATTGGTGCTGCCAGTCAAAAGGCAAAATACTGGGAGAGATAAACCATTAGTCTGATGGAATAAAAAAGAAGTCCAAATGGTGAACAAAATTCTTAGAAATCTTTAACTCCTTCCTCCCTTCTTTTAATAGGCTACAATAGCAAACTATCAAAAAATAACATACGCTATCCATATTTTTCATTGGAGATGTGTGTGTATCCAAAGTATAACAAAGTATAACTGCTTGTGCTGGCTATTGCTGTAAATTCATTTATTCATTCATTGGTAGAGCATCTGCTTGACATGCAGGTGGTCCTGGGTTGGATCCCTGGCATCTCCATTTAAAAAGGACCAGGCAGTAGTGATGAGGAAGACCTCTGCTTGAGACCCTGGAGAGCCACTGCCTGTCTGAGTAGACAATAATGACCTCGATGGACCAAGGGTTTGATTGAGTATAAGGCAGCTTCATGTGTTCATGTGTTTTCAAAAAAAACTTAAGTGCAAATAAAGTATAGGTGTATTTAAAGTTGACTGACATTGATTCCTTGGTTTAGGGTTGATTCCAGTATTTATCAGAGAAAAAGATGACTAGTTTTAGGATTGTTCCATGCTGCAAGCATTATAACCATGTGTTACAGTTGTCCTTTCTCTGCAGGCAGGAGAATGCAATGGGGTTTGAGAACTTCACCTCTGTCGCAGAGTTCATCTTAGAGGGATTGTCCAACCACCGCAAGACACAGATTCTACTCTTTGTGGTCATCCTTCTCACCTATTCACTTACCATGGCAGGGAATGCCCTGGTCATCATGCTTGTTCAGTCTGACTCCCGCCTCCACACACCCATGTACTTCTTCCTCATCAACCTATCCACCATAGACATCTGCCAAGTTACCACCACGGAGCCACAGATGATGGCTCACCTCCTGGCAGGAAATGGAATCATATCCTTCACTGGCTGTGCGCTCCAGATATTTATTGTACTGATTATGGGCACGGCAGAATGCTTTCTGCTGGGGGTCATGGCCTATGACCGGTACTTGGCCATTTTCCATCCCCTGACGTATGCCGTCGCCATGAGCAAATATCGCCAATGGCAACTTGCCTCCACTTGTTGGACAACAGGTATCATTTTTAGCATGATATATGTATATTTTACCTTTCGCCACTCCTACTGTGGCTCTAACCACATCAACCACTTCATATGTGAGATCCCAGTGGTGTTGAAACTTGCCTGTGATGACACACGAGTCTCACAGGCCGTTGTTTTTGTGCTAGCATCCATCGTCCTTGTGATTCCTGTTTTTATTGTTGTGACTTCCTATGGGCTCATCCTTTTTTCTGTACTAAAAATGAGATCAGCCTCCAGCCAGCGCAAAGCTTTCTCCACATGCAGCTCCCACCTTGTGGTTGTCACTGTGTTCTATGGCACTCTCATTTCTATGTACCTGATGCCTCGGTCAAACCCAGCTTCCAATCATGGTAAACTAATGGCTGTGTTTTATATTGTGGTCACTCCACTACTCAGCCCCGTCATTTACACCCTCAGGAACAAAGACATCCACGTGGCAGTGGCCAAAGTGCTGCGGAGACATCATTTAAAACCAGAAGTCTGAGTACTGGCGTCTTCCTTAAAAGGTTTTCCCATATTGTTACTGGGGCTGTTATGGTCACTTTGCTTGAGCGGTCCCTGTGTTGGGTTTCAATACGGGAGGTAAAGTCTGTGTTTGCAGTAAATTAAGGTTAGCAGCAGAGCAGGATGTTGTGGAATAAGGGTGTGCACAAATTTTTTTGGGTATTTTTTAAAAGAAGTGGAATTTTTTTTACAATCTGGAAAAACCCAAATACCTAATAATATTTGGCTTTCCCCGGAAAATCAAACATTTTGGGTTAATTAAGGTTAGCAGCAGAGCAGGATGTTGTGGAGTAAGGGTGTGCCCCAATTTTTTTGGTATTTTTAAAAATAAGTGGATTTTTTTTTTTAACAATCTGGAAAAAACCGAATACTTAATAATATTCAGCTTTCCCCGGAAAATGGAAAATTTCAGGTTAATAAACCCGAGGATTTGGGAGGATTTCTGTCTGGCTTTAGCCGAATGAACACCCCTATTGTGGAAGACTGTTGTGACAATCACGTGGAAGGATAGTTTAGGAAGTAAAGAAGTTTTTTGTGTGTGTGTGATCGGGCCCTTAATTATGGTATCTCATTTACTTTTGAGCAGAGACTTATTATTTTGTAGCAATCAAAGTACAGGTAAAGGCAACACAAGAAATGGTTTTGCTATTAAATTCCACTTCCAAAGTTTCCCTGCAATGAGTAATTGCAACATTAATACATTATGTGAATAATAGGCCAACTAAAGAATCTGAAGACAAATGGAATGCATATTACTTATATTATTCTTAGAAAATGGGGAATAGAGGAGGATGTAACTGAACTAATTTACATCTCATGTTAGGTATTATGTTGCATCAACAGATATTCAAGAGAACAACAATCAGTCGAATTGCGGGTAGATGACAATTATTTATGAGCTTAATTTTTAATATCCATAAATAATTTTTAGAGATATTTGTTAAGACTGATTACAATAATTAACACTGTTTAATCATTACTATTCCACCACCTTTTATTTTTTAATATTTCCTAATCTTTTTAACATGGTTATTCATTATATAATACATATATTCTTTGTTATCTTTCTTTTTCTTGAAGAATTTGGATTATGTTTTTAATTTCTGACATATCTTGTAACTAACTGAAATAAATCTTTATTAAAAACACACACACAAAGTTTTCTTGTAATTATAGTGCTGGAAAGTTCAATCTGTAACATGTTTGTTCCACAATAGCAGTATCTTTCAGTTAGTGGAGAACTGGGAATTTGGAGTATCTAAACCAGTGGTTCCCAACAGTTTTTTGGGCATGCCCCACCGAAGCATCTCTAAAATCCTGATGCCCCCGCCCCCCCGTGACCTATACTTCTTATTATTCAAAAAACGAACTCCTATTCACCACTCCTCTCTATTAGTGGGCTTTCCCCCTCTCCATTGTCCCCAGCTGATTGCCGTGTAGATTCTGATTTTAATTTTAAAAATGTGTATGTCACAATATATATTTATATACTGTATATGAAGCCCCTAGAACCATAAGAAATGCAAAAAATTCACTGTTAATAACTTATTCTCGAATTGCCCCCCTTAAAAATAAAATTGCCCCCCTGTGGGGAGTGTGCCCCATGTTGGGAACCACTGATCTAAACATATTATTGAAAAGAAGCAAGTTTCTAGTTCTTGTCATTGTGAAGATTATCTTAAAAAAAAAAAAAGACCCTCAGTCCTTTTTACTGGAGAAATAGTTAGGGTTGCCAGCTCTGGGTTTGGTCCTACCTGGAGATTTTTGGGGATGAGTCTGAGGAGAGTAGGGTTTGGGGAGGGGAGGGACTTCAATGCCATAGAGTCCAATTGCCAAAGTGGCCATTTTCTGCAGGTGAACTGATCGGCTGGAGATCAGTTGTAACAGCAGGAGATCTCCAGGTAGTACTTGGAGGTTGGCAACCCTATCTGGAAGTGATGTAAGATGGTCAGGGGTGGGTCTGAAAAGTAAAGCCACCTAAGGGGGAGATTAAAAAAAACTTTCCAGAACACAGTCAAATAGAAGAGGCAAACAGAAGAGGAGCTAAGCTCTACTGAGGATTCAAAGGAAGCTGAATTTGGTGAAGTGGCTGTCACTCAGCAGATAGAACCAACATCCCCTAAGGAGGAACTTGGAAGTGAGAGGCTAAAACCAAGGAAATGATGCTGAGTACAGGGATAGATTGCACCTTGGAGGCAGATACCCCCATGTGCGATAACTCAGAGTTGCAGAATCCCTTCATAGGGGGCTACCTGTAAGGTCTACCGTATACCTACTGGTCTCTCCATGAGCATTTTTCCTGCAATCCCAAATGTGGGAAACTTTCAAGTTCTTCTGACCTAGTTTGGGTGCCCAGAATGTTCTATGTCTAGAGTTGGGGCTGTGCTCTCCAAAGCCATGCCAGTCAGTTGGGTCGCAGCAATACTAAAACATATTATTCCTCCATTCATGTCCCTAGCCAAGAAATTGCCAAATTATCAATCAGCTTCCATCATGGAAACACAACTAAAATGTTTTGAAACTTCCACTACATGGTTTCCTTCCTTCTCTTTGGGGGAAAGCTGAAAGACATTTTCCCCTCATGCTGCTAAGTTAAATGCTTCAGACCCAAGAGGCTGAAATAACCAACAACAAATATTAATGATCCATCAGACAGCACCATGGGGATTGGAGTAATCCCCATGGAGTACAGCCATAGTCTTTATTACCTTACCCAAACTGTGAATTTTTCATACCTCCAAGACAAAGCAATTTAAGCATACTGTCATGTTTGCTGACCCCGAGAAGAGGCAGAGAGGGGCAGAAGCCAAGTTACGTTGATTATCACCCTAGAAGTCTTTTATAAATTGGTTGGAGGATCACCTGTTAAGGTGGTTATGGAATTATATATCAGCAGTAGTATTCATGCTTTGCAAGTATGAGGTCACACTCTCTCAGCCCCACCTACCTCACAGGGTGTCTGTTGTGGGGAGGGGAGGGGAAGTGAAGGTGTTTGTAAGCCGGTTTGATTCTCCTTTAAGTGGCAGAGGAAGTCAGCATATAAAAACCAACTCTTCTTCTTCTTCTTCTTCTTCCTCCTCCTCCAACAACAACAGGATAGAAGTTCTCAAACTTTGGCCCCCATATAAGAGGTGTATGTTTCCCTTTACATTCATGTATGGTCTAAAAAACTTTATTGTGCGTTTTCAACTTCTTGCATGAGGAAGATGACTTGACCTCCACCCAGGTTTTGCATATAAACCAGAGTCATGAAAAAAAACATCTCTTTTTTTTAAGATTACCCAGGAGAAGAATGAAGGTAAGATTATGCTTGTCAATGTGGAATAAAAATTCTGTGTCTGTGAGTGTGCATGAGAGAGAGAGAGAACTATGCTTGCTGTTCAGCCTTTCCAGCAGTATTGTCTATCTCTCAGGTCAAACTAGAGGAGCATTTGGGGGGTATGGAAGTGCCGTAGCTCATTGGTAGAGCATCTGCTTGAAATTGCAGAAGATGCTTGGTTTGATCCCTGGCATCTCCATTTAAAAGGACCAGGCAGTAGTGATGCGGAAGACCTCTGCTTGAGACATGGAGACCTGCTGCCTGTCTCAGTAGACAATACTGGCATCGATGGACCAAGGGTCTGATTCAGTCCATGTGTTCATATGTTTTTTTTAAAAAAAGCCTAAGTGCAAACACAGTATAGGTGCATTTAAAGTGGACTGACATTGATTCCTTGGTTTAGGGTTGATTCCAGTATTTATCAGAGAAAAGGATGACTAGTTTTAGGATTGTTCCATGCTGCAAACATTATAACCATGTGTTACAGTTGTCCTTTCTCTGCAGGCAGGAGAACACGATGGAAGCTGAGAACTTCACCTCTGCCACAGAGTTCATCTTAGAGGGATTGTCCAACGACCGCAGGACACAGATTCTACTCTTTGTGGTCATCCTTCTCACATATTTACTTACCATCGCAGGGAATGCCCTGGTCATCATGCTTGTCCAGTCGGATTCTCGCCTCCACACACCCATGTACTTCTTCCTCATCAACTTATCAACCATAGAGATATGCTATGCTACTAGCACGGAGCCACAAATGATGGCTCACCTCCTGGCAGGAAATGGAATCATATCCTTCACTGGCTGTGCGCTCCAGATATTTATTGTACTGATTATGGGCACGGCAGAATGCTTTCTGCTGGGGGTCATGGCCTATGACCGGTACTTGGCCATTTTCCATCCCCTGACGTATGCCATCACCATGAGCAAATATCACCAATGGCAACTTGCCTCTGCTTGTTGGGCAACAGGCATCGTTTTTAGCATGATATATGTATATGTTACCTTTCGCCACTCCTACTGTGGCTCTAACCACATCAACCACTTCATATGTGAGATGCCAGTGGTATTGAAACTTGCCTGTGATGACACCCGAGTTTCACAGGCCGTTGTTTTTGTGCTAGCATCCATCGTCCTTGTGATTCCTGTTTTTGTTGTGCTGACTTCTTACGGGCTCATACTATTTTCTGTGTTAAAAATGCGATCAACTTCCAGTCAGCGCAAAGCTTTCTCCACATGCACCTCCCACCTTGTGGTTGTCACCGTGTTCTATGGCACTGTCATTTCTATGTACCTGATGCCCCGGTCCAACCCGCCTTCCAATCATGATAAACGAATTGCTTTGTTTTATACTGTGGTCACCCCCCTTCTCAACCCTGTCATTTACACCCTGAGGAACAAAGACGTCCATGGGGCAGTGGCCAAACTGCTGCGAAGACATCATCTAGAACCAAAAGTCTGAGTATTGGCATCTTCCTAAAAAGGTTTCTCCATATTGTAACTGGTACAGTTTCCAATTTGCCAATATGGTCGCTTTGCTTGAGTGATCTGAATGTTGGGTTTGAATACGGGAGATTAAGTCTGTGTTAGCAGTAAATAAGGTTTAGCAGCTTCCTTTTGGCTCCCTTTTATTACCACCATTTTTTACCACTAACCCCCACCCACCCCTGAAAAATACAGAAAAGTTATTATGCACGGTTTCCCCCCATTTGGCTTTAATGGCATGCACACACCTATTGTGGAAGACTGTTGTGACAATCAGGTGGAAGGACGGTTTAGGAAGTAAAGAAGTATTTTGTGCGTGTCGTTGGGACCATAATTATGGTATCTTGGTTGCTTTTAAGCAAGGACTTATTATTTTGCAGCAATCAAGGTACAGGTAAAGGTAACACAAGAAATGGTTATGCTGTTAAATTCCCCTTCCACAGTTTTCTTGCAACAAGTAATGGCGAATTTAACACACTATTTCAAGACAAATGGAAAGCATATTACTTATATTATTCTTAGAAAATGGGGGGTAGAGAAGGACGTAACTGAACTGATTTATATCTCATGTTAGGAATTATGTTGTATCGACAGATGTTCAAGAGAACAACAATCAATCGAATAGTGGGTAGATGACAATCATATATGACAATTTTTAATACCTGAAAAATAGTTTTAGATATCTTTGTTAATATCTGTTATAAAATTCTCTGCCTAATGATTATTACTTCACCACCATTTTTGAAAAGTTTCCTAATACTTGTTAACATTATTATAATTTATTATTTTATATGTATATTCATTGTTGTTTTTTTCTTGAGGAAATTGAATTATGTTTGTAATTTCTGATGTTTCTTTTCTTGTAACTAATTGAAATAAATAAAGTGTTTTGCAACTTCCACTATATGGTTTCCTTCCTTTTCTTTGTGCAAAAGCTGAAAGACATTTCCCTCTCATACTGCTAGCTTAAATGCTTCAGAGCCAAGAGGCTGAAATAACCAACAACAGATATTAATGATCTGTAGGAAAGCGCCCAGGGGATCGGAGTACTCCTCACAGAGTACAGCCATAGTCTTTATTACCTTACCCAAACTGTGAATCTTTCACACCTCAAAGACAAAGCGATTTCAGCATACTGTCATGTTTGCTAACTCTGAGAAGAGACAGAGAGGGGCAGAAGCCAAGTTAGGTTGATTATCAACCTGGAAGTCTTTTATAGATTGGTTGGAGGAGCACCTGTTAAGGTGGTTATGGAATTATATCTCAGTAGCAGTATTCAAGCTTTGCATGTATGTGGTTCCTTGTGTGTCCTCTCGAATCTCAGAGTCATCAGAGAACATTTACATTTACGGTTGTCAGTTCCTGGTTGGACATACCTAGAGTTTGGGGGGGGGGGCTGAGTAGGGTGGGGTTTCAGAAGGTGATGGACTTTAGTGGGGTTTAATGCTATACAGTCCACCTTCCAAAGCTGCCATTATCTCCAGGTGAGCTAATCTCTATCACCTGGAGATCAGTGGTAATCCCAGAAGATCTCAAACCACCACCTAGAGGTTGGCAATCCTAACTACATTTGGCTTTGGTGAAGTGCTGGCAGTCAAAAGACAAAATACTGGGAGAGATAAATCATTAGTCTGATGGAATATAAAAGAAGTCCTAGAGGTGAAGGAAATTCTTAGAAATTGTTAATTCTTTCCCCTTTCTTCTAATAGCCCACAATAGCAAACTAGCAAAAAATAACATACAGTATCAATATTTTTCTTTGATGATGATGATGTGTGTGCATCCAAAGTATAACTATTTTCTGGCCTTGATATTTCACATCTAAGAAATCCTAGATGATTCTCTGATCTTCTACTGTTGAAAAGAGGCATGAAGGTACCTAGATCCTGCCACAAGCATCTTCTTCTTCTTTTTTTACAACAGGATAGAAGAGTTCTCTAACTTTGGCCCCCGCAGAAGAGGTGTAAGTTTTCCTTTACATTCATGTATGATCTGAAAAACGTTAATGTGCTTTTTCAACTTCTTGCATGAGAAAGATGACTTGACCTATGAGGAGCGGTTAAAATGCTCCGGGATGTTTAGCTTGGAAAGAAGGCGGCTGAGGGGAGACATGATAGAGGTCTATAACAATTATGCATGGTTTGGAAAGAGTGGACAGAGAGAAGTTTTCTCCCTCTCCCATAATACTAGAACACGGGGTCATCTGATGAAGCTGGAGGGTGAGAGATTGAAAACCGATAAAAGGAAGTATTTCTTCACACAACGCATAGTTAAATTGTGGAACTCACCGCCCCAAAATGTGGTGATAGCTGCCAACTTGGAAGGCTTTAAGAGGGGAGTGGACATGTTCATGGAGGAAAGGGGTATTCATGGCTAATAGTTAAAGTGGATACTAGTCATGATGCATACCTATTATCTCCAGGATCAGAGGAGCATGCCTATTATCTTAGGTGCTGTGGAACACAGGCAGGACAATGCTGCTGCAGCCATCTTGCTTGTGGGCTTCCTAGAGGCACCTGGTTGGCCACTGTGTGAACAGATTGCTGGACTTGATGGGCCTTGGTCTGATCCAGCAGAGCCTTTATGTTCTTATGACCTCTACCCAGGTTTTGCATATAAACCAGAGTCATGAAAAATACCTCTTTCTGTTTTTTGTAAGATTACCGAGGAGAAGAATGAAGGTAAGATTATGCTTGTCAACGTGGAATACAGATTCTCTGTGTGTAAGTGTGCATGAGAGAGAGAATTATGCTTGTTGTTCAGCCTTTCCAGCGGTGTTGTCTATCACTTGGGTCAAGAACAACTTGCAAACTAGGGGAGCTTTTTGGGGATATGGAAGTGTTGTGGCTCATTGGTAGAGCATCAGTTTGGCATTGCAGAAGGTCCTAGGTATGATCCCTGGTATCTCCATTTAAAAGGACCAGGCAGTAAGATGTGGAAGACCTCTGCTTGAGATCCCGGACAGCTGCTGCCAGTCTGAGTAGACAATACTGACTTTGACGGACCCAGGGTCTGATTCAGTATAAGGCAGCTCCATGTGTTCATGTGTTGTTGTTGTTTTAAAAAAGCCCAAGTGCAAACACAGTATAGGTGCATTTAAAGTGGACTGACATTGATTCCTTGGTTTAGGGTTGATTCCAGTATTTATCAGAGAAAAGGATGATTACCGTAGTTTTAGGATTGTTCCATGCTGCAAGCATTATAACCATGTGTTACAGTTGTCCTTTCTCTGCAGGCAGGAGAACATGATGAGGGCTGAGAACTTTACCTCTGCCACCGAGTTCATCTTAGAAGGATTGTCCAATCACCGCAAGACACAGATTCTGCTCTTTGTGGTCATCCTTCTCACCTATTCACTTACCATGGCAGGGAATGCCCTGGTCATCATGCTTGTCCAGTCGGATTCTCGCCTCCACACACCCATGTACTTCTTCCTCATCAACTTATCAACCATAGAGATATGCTATGCTACTAGCACGGAGCCACAAATGATGGCTCACCTCCTGGCAGGAAATGGAATCATATCCTTCACTGGCTGTGTGCTCCAGATATTTATTGTACTGATTATGGGCACGACAGAATGCTTTGTGCTGGGAGTCATGGCCTATGACCGGTACTTGGCCATTTTCCATCCCCTGACGTATGCCATCACCATGAGCAAATATCACCAGTGGCAACTTGCCTCTGCTTGTTGGGCAACAGGCATCGTTTTTAGCATGATATATGTATATGTTACCTTTCGCCACTCCTACTGTGGCTCTAACCACATCAACCACTTCATATGTGAGATCCCACTGGTGTTGAAACTCGCATGTGATGACACCCAAGTCTCACAGGCCATTGTTTTTGTGCTAGCATCCATCGCCCTTGTGATTCCTGTTTTTATTGTCGTGACTTCCTACGGGCTCATCCTGTTTTCTGTATTAAAAATGCAATCGACTTCCGGCCAGCGCAAAGCTTTCTCCACATGCACCTCCCACCTTGTGGTTGTCACCATGTTCTTTGGCACTGTCATTTCTATGTACCTGATGCCCCGGTCAAACCCACCTTCCAATCATGATAAACGAATTGCTTTGTTTTATACTGTGGTCACCCCCCTTCTCAACCCTGTCATTTACACCCTGAGGAACAAAGACGTCCATGGGGCAGTGGTCAAAGTGCTGCGAAGACATCATCTAGAACCAAAAAACTCAATAGTGGCATCTTCCTAAAAAGGTCCCCCAATATTGCACTACAATTTTGTTGTTGTTACGTGATGTCAAGTCACTTCTGACTCATGGCAACCCTATGAATCAATGTCCTCCAAAATGTCCTATCTTTGACAGCCTTGCTCAGCCTTGCTTCCTTTATTGAGCACTACAGTTACCAGCTGCCAATATCGTCTCTTTGCTTGAGTGATCTGAGTGTTGGGTTTGAGTATGGGAGGTGAAGACTCTGTTTGAAGTAAATAAAGGTTACCAGCCGAACACGATGTTGTGGAAGACTGTTGGGACAATCAGGTGGAAGGATGAAAAGAGCAAGAGTCCAGTAGCACCTTAAAAACTGACAAAATTTCTGGCAGGGTATTAGCTTTCATGAGTCACAGCTCACTTCTTCAGATTGTTCAGGTGGAAGGATGGTTTAGGAAATACAGAAGTAATTCTTTTATGACCGAGCCCTTAATTATGGTATTTCAGTTCCTTTTGAGGAGAGGCTTATTATTTTTGCAGCAATTGAGGTATAGGTAAAGGCAACACAAGAAATAGTCATGCTGTTAAATTCCACTTCCAAAGTTTTCTTGCAACGAGTAATGGTGACATTAACGCATTATGTGAATAATAGACCAACGAAAGAATTGCAAGACAAATGGAAAGCATATTACTTGTATTATTCTTAGAAAATGGGGCTTAGAGGAGGACATAACTGATTTACATCTCATGTTAGGTGTTATATTGTATCAACAGATGTTCAGGAGAAAAACCATCAATTGAACAGTGGGTAGATGACAATTATATATGAGCTTAATTTTTAATACCCAGACATTATTTTTAGATATCTTTGTTAACATCTATTATAATAATTATCACTGCTTAATGGTTATTATTTCACCACCATTTATTTTTTAAACATTGTAACATTGTTATAGTTCATTACATTATCTGTATATTCTTTGTTATCTTTTCTTTTTCTTGAGGAAATTGGTTTATGTTGTTAATTTCTGATGTTGCTTTTCTTTTAACTGAAATAAATCTCTGTTTAAAAAAACACAAAGTTTTCTTGCAATTATAGTGTTGGAGGGCTCAGTATGTAATACGTTTGTTCCACAAAACAGTATGGAGAACTGGGCATTCTGAGTATTTAAACATATTATTGAAAAGAAGCAAGTTTCTAGCTCTCGTTGTTGGGAAGATCATCTAAAAAGAAGAAGAAGAAGATCTGAACTCCTTTTTACTGGGGATATAGTAGAATGTACAGATAAAGGTTTCAGCTGGATACAGTGTGGCCTGGCTAGAGTTGCCTGGTCCCTCTTCGCAACCAGCAGGAGGCTTTTAGGGGGGAGCCTGAGGAGGGTGGGGTTTGGGGAGGGGAGGGACTTCAATGCCATAGAGTCCAATTGCCAAAGCAGCCATTTTCCCCGGGTGAACTGATAGAGATCAGTTGCAATAGCTATAGATCAGTTGCAATAGCAGGAGATCTCCAGCTACCACCTGGAGGTTGGCAACCCTATGGAGGATGGCAACCCTAGACCATAGGCAGAGGGGTTTCAGCTAGGGTTGCCAGCTCCAGGTTGGGAAATACCTGGAGACTTTTGGGGCACAGCCTGAGGACTTCAGTGGGAGGGGAGGGACTTCATTGCCATGGAGTCCAATTGCCAGGGAAATGGATCTCTCCAGGGGAATGGATCTGTATCGCCTGGAGATCAGTTGTCATAGCAGGAGATCTCCAGCCAGTACCTGGAGGTTGGCAAACCTAGGCCTGGCTTACTCTCAGCCCTCTTGATTGCCTACAAATTAACGTGGGGAAGCAATCTAAAAAGTAGTGTGGGAAGGCAGGAGGGAGCAGGTGAATGTGTCACTACTTGGGTTTCCCCACCCCAAACAGCCTTGCAAAATTTGCTTTCTTCTAAGCTAACATTTCCTTCAGCCATGGAATTAGTGTGCAGTTGTTGTCTGTGGCTTCAGTGCCATGCTCACCTACGTAGGAGTAAACACCTCTGAACTCAGAGTAAACAGGGTGGACTGGGCTTTGCAGTACCATCGGAGGGAAGATAAAATAAATGGTCAGGATTCAGTCGAAGAGGCACACACAAAGGTAAGATTATACTTTGCATTCCGAGTTCCAGTTTCTTGGGGAGGTGCTTATTTTATGCTCTTACTTGGCAGTGATTATTTCCTTCACATTAACACATTGTGGGCATCTTGAAAAACTTGTATTCTCAAGGAATCGATGTCTATTTCTGATCTGTTCCCACATGGAAGCATTTGCTGAAATGTACATATGGCGGAGGAGTCAGGAAACACACTCAACGCCATGAGCTGGATCCAGAAGTAATTTCCAGGGGTGGAACAGATTTCTGTGAGCAGAACGGGACTTTCTCACCTTCCATGTCCCACTTCCGTCACAATCCTCCTTAAAACACTGTGAGCAGGAGATGGGACACTAAGGAAAGGCATTGGTGGTGAATCAGGCATCTGAACTGGAAGGGGGAGTCAGCAAGAATCACCCCCTTTCCATTAGCAGAAATCTATAACTGGATTCAACCACATATGTTTTGTGTCATATACCTCCCGGCTCCAGAACCGAACTCACAGATATTTTGCACATTGGCAGTACTAGAAGCTGGCTGCATACAGTGGCAATTGAAATGGCTTTTATACATTTCCCTGAAAGGGGGAAATCTGTGTTACACAATGAGGAATACAGAGATGTGCTGTTCATAAATAGAAACAAAAAAGTACTTTTTTTTTAGGTAATGGGGAAAGAAATAACTTTAAGAAATATGTAATCCGTAATTCCATTTCCAAATGTCTCACACAGTGACCTTACTGTACCTGATACTGGGGGTAACAGGTAGGGTTGTTGCTCTTACTACATTTCCCTCTCCTTTAGTCAGGGGTATTCCATTCGCTGATGTCTCTCCCCCTCCCCCATTGCTTCTTCCAAGCATCTGGTACTGAGAGGTAGTCTGCCTCTAATCATGGAGGTTCTGTGTAGCCATAGAGGGTAATAATCATCCTCTGTGAATTTGTTTAATCCTTTCCTTAAAAGAGGAGTCCAGCCGCAAATAAAAGATTAACCTGATTATATTCCATCCAAGTTTGGAGGAATTAGAGCTTACTTTTTGAGAGGTCTATAGTGGATCCCATCTAGGCAGACAATTATATCTGAGGTAACAATGAACAGTTGAATCAACAGGCTGTGGGATGCAGGGAATATAGGGTATTTTCCTATATATGTGCAAAATTCAAGTGTAAAGAAAATACAGAGACCACTCTCAATAGTAAGAAACAGCTACATCTCTAGTTTTGCTAAGCCCAACAGCAGCTTCTACTGATAACATGTGGCAGCGGTGGTTGAAAGTGCTGTCAAGTCACAGCCAACTTACGACGACTCTGTAGGGTTTTCAAGGCAAGAGACTAAGCTAGGCGGTTTGCCATTGCCTGCCTCTGTGTAACAACCCTGGACCTCCTTGGCGGTTGCCCATACAAGTACCAACCAGGGCTGACCCTGCTTAGCTTCCCAGATTGATTGAGATCAGGCTAGTCTGGGCCGTCCAGATCAGGGCACTGATAACATACCCAGGACCTATAATGAATTGGGAAAACCAGGGCTTTATTTAGGTGTGGGGGAGTACAATATCAAATTTCCTGATGAATTCTAATTCAACACTCTCAGCTGGAGTCTCCCTTGGTCTGGAGTCCGGAGAAAATTGGCTCTGAAATCAGTCACTATGTGACCTGGACATTTGTAATAGAATAGATTTGTGTCTACTCTTTGACGCTGGGACTGAGACATTTGTCCTATACCAAGAGCAGAAGGACATTGTTGACCCTTGAGGGCATAAATGAAGTGGGGGGCTGAGTCATTACATGAGCCCAGGACGATATAGCAAATGTCATTAGGTCTGATAATAATACTACCACCTGAGTTTATATGGGGACAGAGTTGGGATCTACGTTTCCTTCAGGGTCTGGTCTGAAAGCTTATGGCTCTATTAGGTCCATCGTTGTGAGAAGAAGTTTTAGGGGACTGTCTGTAAGCAAAAGAAGCCCTGTCACCCAAGGCATGCTTGTATAACACAATGAAGCCACCCCCCCCCCCCCCATTGGCTACTGGTCCTTCTTGTAACACAGAATTTACATGTTCACTATGTACTGTGTGAAGACTTGGCCGGCATTTGTCTGCATTTTTCATTGTGACACTCAGATTCCCCTCGTCAGTCTCCTAATAGTCACAATTCCCAGACTCTGTCATGGCGTGTTTACTTGGTGTTAACCAAATAAAGAGTGGGTAATGTGGGTCCCACGCTTCTCCAGACTGTGTAAAAATCAGGTCTCCCTCTGAATTAGGAACAGAAAATATCTCAATGTCCAAAATCCAAAAGTGATGTATTGACAATATGAATGTGATTAAAACATGAAATGGAAAGATAAACATGTGTCAATGAATACATATAAAATGTGAGATATGGATCATGGTATTACATAAGAAACACAACAACATATCGATTATTGAGAATTACACAACATGATTGAGGATTGATGATGGAAAGCTAGCCAGAATCTGTTTCAATCAACGTCTTCATGAAAGATGACAATCCATTTGAGAAGACTTCATGGGCGAATACAGTTGTGTATTGTCAGTATAGAATATAGTTGGGAAATAGTCAAAATTAAGGAAGAATTCTTTGTCCCAAACCCATGAGCAATTGCAGTGACCGATTTGTACATTGCTAAGTATATGCCTTAGCATTTGAGGTTATAAGCAACATTCTTAATTTTAATATGTGATTTTTCTGTTTAGGCTTCTAAAATTCGGTACTATGTTCTAGTCCTCCTTAGTAGAGATCTGTCTCTTTCCTTTCATGAAATTGAAAGGCTTGACTTAAAATGGCTGTTTCTCTCATCGTTGCCTTTTGTTTGCAGGACCTGTCCAAGATGGGGGTGGAGAACCTCACGTCTGTCACAGAGTTCATCTTGGAGGGACTCTCCAGCCACCGCAAGACTCAGATTTTGCTTTTCATAGCGATCCTCCTCGTCTATTCATTTACCGTGCTGGGGAACCTGATGATCATCGTACTGGTACAGGTTGATCCCCATCTCCACTCCCCTATGTACCTCTTCCTTTCAAACCTCTCAAGCCTGGAGATCTGTTTTGTCACCTGCACCTTGCCCCAGATGTTGGCTCACCTTCTGGCTGGAAATGGAGCCATCTCCTTTGCTCGTTGTGCAACCCAGATGTATATCGCAACATGTCTGGGCAGTGTTGAATGTTTTCTCCTGGGCGTCATGGCCTATGACCGCTACTTGGCCATCTGCCATCCCCTGCTCTATGCTCTCGCCATGGGCAGTTGGCGCCCACTGCAGCTTGCTTTAGCCTCCTGGACAAGCGGTTTCTTCCTCGCTTCTATCAGTATGACCAGCACCCTCCTCCTCCCCTTCTGTGGCCCCAACCACATTGACCATTTTTTCTGTGAGGCACCACTCATGTTGAAACTGGCATGTGCCAACACCCGTGTCAATAAGCACATCATTTCCGTGGTGGCTTCTATCATCCTTGTGGTCCCCCTTTCTGTTATCCTTGCCTCGTATGGGCTTATTCTCTCTTCTGTGTTGCGAATGCGTTCAGCTGCCGGGAGACACAAAGCCTTTTCTACTTGCGCATCCCACTTGTTGGTGGTCACCATGTTCTACGGCACCATCACCTTTATGTACATGATTCCCCAATCAGCTGTCAATCATGATAATGACAAGCAAGTGGCGGTCTTCTATATCGTGGTCACCCCTTTGCTCAATCCTATCATTTACACTCTGAGGAACAAGGACATCCACACAGCAGCAGCCAGACTACTGCGAAGGGTTTTGAACAAAAAAACTCAAGCAATGACATCTTGTCGAATTCGTCCGAGGTGGCTCAGTGGAAGCTAGTTGCCTGCAAGGAATCCTTTGACACAGGGCCTCAAGTATGGGCTGTGGAGGGTGACGGTGATGTTCAGCCATCAATTCACTCAGAGTTCTTCTTGGAGAGGGCACCACGGCTTGGCCTACTGTGCATCCAGGACATTCCATGTGACTCTTTTATCTTTCACGCTTGTTGATGTATACACATCCTGAGAAGCTTGACATCATATACAAGGTGTGAGCTGTGGGCCATGTTTTAATACACATGGAATAAGCATTCCTACACAAAGCCACATGCAATGAAAGGGTTTTACATATTTTTTACCTTGTGTTACATTAATGGAGATGTCAGGATGTGTATTATATAATAATTTAATGTATGACCTCTGAAGAAGGCCTAGATAAGGATGAAACATGTCTGGTCTTAGTTTGGTAATTGTATAGATATACATCAACTGTGAATGTGTTGTATGTAAATCTTTATTGTTTTTAGTTGGCCTACATTGTAGGCCCTGTGCTTTTAACATAATTGTGCATGATAATAATAAAAGGATATATTTGTTGATTTTTTAATAGTGTTTAGCTCAACCCCTTTGTTTTCATTCTACTTTCAGGCTGAGTTTCTTTTCTCACCCCTTTTTTCAGTTGACATTCCATGTGCTCCATATTTCACCAAGTACTGAGAAATTCCAGTTCAATTATTTAGATCAGGGGTGTCAAACATAAGGCCCGTGGGCCAGATCTGGCCCTTTGAGAGCCCTTATCCGGCCTTCGAGTCAGCCACCCCCCCACTCTCGATCTTGGCTGGTGAGGCATGGCCCAGTCCGACCAAGTGATATTTATGTCATATCCGGCCCTCGTAACAATTGAGTTCGATGCCCCTGATTTAGATGTCAGAGTACAGAAGACATACTGTGTCTTTGAGATATTTCTCATGCAAGT
This sequence comes from Euleptes europaea, assembly GCF_029931775.1. Lineage (NCBI taxonomy): Eukaryota > Metazoa > Chordata > Lepidosauria > Squamata > Sphaerodactylidae > Euleptes > Euleptes europaea. The sequence goes on along the minus strand of NC_079329.1, from coordinate 7,619,807 downwards.
GGAGAGAACCTGAGCCTAGGACTGCACTTTTATACAGGGGGAGGGGGGAGGTATTCCTTTTCTGTTATTTCATATATTAGGTAAGAACTGGTTGACTCTGTGTTAATTTCCTGTCTAGACCCAGGTGAGACCCGGTCTCTGGACTTGTTTGTCCTATTCAGGTCCAGCTGAGATCTGGTATCTGGATTCTTCTCTGAAGGTTGGTTGTCTGTCTTGTATCACTTGCAGGGTGGGGATGTGTCTAGGGAAGCAGAATGGGAGGGGGTTGGTGCCAATAGAGTGTAGTGTAGAGAGAGAGAGAGATGGCGGTGGGAGAAGAAGAGGCCAGGGAAGGGGAAGGGACAGTAGACATTTGTGTGCTGTTGCTCCTTCTGGTTCTTTTTCCAGCCAGGGCAATGCAGGTGACTGTATAAACATTCTGCTGGGCTTTAATAAAAACCCAAAAGTGACGGGGACACTCTAGCATGTCCCTTAAAAACTCTGTGGAAACCATGGAGTTTTTGGAGGAATGTGCTAGAGTGTTCCTGTCAATCCCAGAAGTAACAGGGATGCTCTAGCATATTCCTCCAAAAACTCTATGGTTTCCATAGACTTTTTGAGGGATGTACTAGAGCATCCCTGTCGCTTCCGGGTTTAACTCAGAAGGGACATGATTGTGCCATGCCGTGCTGTGCAAGTGTAGTGACCGTCCCCCTCTTTAGCTGGCCTGTTTCCTCCGCTGGCCAGCTGAAGGGTGGCAGGTGGGCCTGATAATTGGCAGGCAATTGCCCACCATTAACAGCCACTTGGCAACCATAGAGGGGGGAGGTGTTAACCTTTCCCAACTGTGACCCCCCCAGGTACTTGGTGATGAATCAGCCTAGCCCTTGTGGGTGGGGAGGTGGTGTCACTGGGGTCTATTGGGATTCTAGCCCCCTGGTTTGATGCACTGTCTGGACTTTGCTGGATTTGAGCATGTGTATCTAATGGTGGGAGTGAGAGCCAGGATTGGGATTCTGTTAGTGTACTGCCCAACCCCCTGCCCCACTGTCCCTAGGGTTGCCAGGTCCTTCTTCGCCACCAGCAGGAGGTTTTTTAGTGGGATTTCTTAGTAGGGTTGCCAAGTGCCAGGTGGTAGTGGGCAACCCCCCGCCAATCCACCTGGCTGCCCGCCAACCAGCTGAGGGTCGGCGGGCAACGTGTGCATGCGTGCCTGCCTGCTGCGCCATGTCACTTCCTGTTTACACCTGAAGCGCCGCATTGCAACGGGCCTTTTACAACTCAGACTGGGATCTTGAGTGGTAAACGGCCCCTTGTGATGCATTTACACCAGGAAGTGCTGCATCACAATGGGTCTTTTACCACTCAAAGTGGTAAAAGGCCCGTTGTGGTGCGGCACTTCTGGGCAACCCCAGAAGTGCCAGGTGGATTGGCGGGGGGGGGGGGTTGCCCACCATCACCTGGCACTTGGCAACCCTACTAAGAAATCTTCCTCCAAATTAAGTGGCACTTCTTGCAATGGAAGAGCCACTTATGTTCTAGGAAGTCTCCTTAGGTTGGAGAAAGACTTCCAACTTGCCCTATGAGGAGCTGTTAAAAACGCTTAGGGCTGTTTAGCTTGGAAAGAAGGCGGCTAAGGGGAGACATGATAGAGGTCTTAACAATTATGCATGGTTTGGAGAGAGTGGACAAGGAGAAGCTTTTCTCCCTCTCTCATAATACTAGAACACAGGGTCATCTGCTGAAGCTGGAGGGTGAGAGATTCAAAACAGATAAAAGGAAGTATTTCTTTACACAACGCATAGTTAAATTGTGGAACTCCCTGCCCCAAAATGTGGTGATGGCTGCCAACTTGGAAGGCTTTAAGAGGGGAGTGGACATGTTCATGGAGGAGAGGGGTATTCATGGCTACTAGTTAAAATGGATACTGGTCATGATGCAGACCTATTCTCTCCAGGATCAGAGGAGCATGCCTGTTATCTTAGGTGCTATGAAACACAGGCAGGATGGTGCTGCTGCAGTTGTCTTGTTTGGGGGCTTCCTGGAGGCACCTCAGAGTTGTAGATTCCCTTCATAGGGGGCTACCTGTAAGGTCTACTCTACTGTATACCTACAGGTCTCTCCATGAGCAATTATCCTGCAAGCCCAAATGGGGGAAGCTTTCTAGTTCTAATGACCTGGCTTGGGTGCCCAGAATGTTCTATGTCTAGGGTTGGGGCTGTGCTCTCCAAAGCCATGCCAGTCAGTTGGGTCGCAGCAATACTAAAACATATTATTCCACCATTCATGTCCCTAGCCAAGAAATTGCCAAATTATCAATCAGTTTCCATCATGGAAACACAACTAAAATGTTTTGAAACTTCCCTATATGGTTTCCTTCCTTTTCTTTTGGGGAAAGCTGAAAGACATTTCCCCCTCATACTGCTAGCTTAAATGCTTCAGACCCAAGAGGCTGAAATAACCAACAACAGATATTAATGATCCATAAGAAAATACCAAGGGGATCAGAGTAACCCTTGCGGAGGCACCTGGTTGACCACTGTGTGAACGGACTGCTGGACTTGATGGGCCTTGATCTGGTCCAGCATGGCTTTTCTTATGTTCACTACGGCGCGTAAGAGAGGTGTGAGATTCACCCCACAGGTGTGAAGTGTCATATCATCATAGTCTCACCCCTTAGTAGAGTGTGAATAATCACTGCTGGGTTCTACCTGTGTTGGGAGAAATGTGGGGCGTAAAAATAGTCTAAATGAATAAAACAAAATAATGCAGGTTGTGGCCAGGCACAATATCTGGCATGCCTAAGTTTCGTAGCTTTCTTTATTTCTCTTTCAGAATTCTAAAAAAAAAAATATTTTTTTTTGCCATATTGCTATACAAATCAGGGTAGACTCAAGACCAAGTAGTAAACAGACTGTCAATGAAGCAAAGGGAAACACCCAAAGGATTGTGGAAACCTCTGTGGATTAGAGACACGATTCTTATAGGCTTACTGAATCATGTTGTAAGAAATCACGGGGAGGGGACAAAGCACTATTGGTAATCTAACACAGATTCTCCAGATTAGAGTCCACTGCTCCTACCCACTACGCCACGCTGCCATAGAAGGACATCCACCGGAGGCAGAGGAGAGCTCGTGCCCTAGACAATGCTAAGCTAGATGGACCATTTGTACTAGAGGGTGTGAAGTTCCGTGGTTAATTCACAACAGACAGAAGATGTCATGCCTTCCTTCAGCCACACTGAACGTGGATGTGGAGGTGATTAATTCCAGAGGATCTCCAGACAAAGCAAGACCATTTTGAAGGTAGGAAATGCCTGTTGTTTTCTGTTCACATACTAGAGGAATAAGTCATTAAGCTTGTGTGTACTGCCTTAGGCTGGTTTTTTTTTTTTTTTTTGAAGCAGTGTAGGGAAATTTTTCCTTAATACCTTAACATTTGACGTTTACCATGCTTTCTATGGGGGAGGGGGTTACCCCTTCAGGGGCCCATAAAATCGGACCCTGTGTCCCAAACTTTACCAAACTTTGGGGTTCATGCAAGGAGAGTCCCTTGCAGCTACCATGTAAAGTTGGTGACTCTAGCTTGAAAAATATCCCCTCCAGAGCTCATTAAAAAATTCCATATATACTATAATGGACCAGATTTTTTCGGGAAACTTGGAAATAAAGCTGAAATACCCATTTACTGATATGGGTATTCAGCTTATTTTGGATCCCCCCCAAAAAAAATTGGGTTCAATAAACCCGAACCCGAAATTTACCGATTTTTTTTGGGGGGGGGCACAGTTCTACCTTTGAGGAAAGAGGCACTCAACTGATCCCTGGTTTCATTCTCTCTTTGGGAAGTTATAGCTAAAGCACAAAACCATGGCTCACAAATGTGTGCAATTGCTGGGGGAAATTGATTTGCATAGGTACAGAACCTTTTCGAAATGAGGTTCATATGAGAGTATCGTATGCCACACCCAGGGACAGCTGAGAGAAAGAGATGAAACTGGTCTCACACAAATAGCACTTAGGAAAAAGCTGGGATATTATGGACTTTTGTGCCAGTTTCTTTTGATGATGGGCTACGAGAAAGCAAAACTAGAGTGGTAGAAGTAGAAAGACAACACGATCTAAATAAGATCTCAGATCCCCTTTTCAGAAAGGACCTGCTCAATAGGAATGTTATAATGCCATCTTTTAATTGTGTCACAAATCCTGAGTATCACAGATCCTTTATGCTTCTCCGATACAACGCCTTGCCTTTCTATGTTCTTAGAAGGAAATATTTTAAAAATCCCACTGGAAGCACCAAATGTATTTGTACACAAGATGCACTTGAAACCTCTGAACATGTGTTATTCTAATGCAAACGGTACGATCATATACACACGACATTACTGATCCCATTACTTGTAGATTGTCCTAGAGTTTTGAGGAAGCAGTGTCTTAAGCTTTTATTATCAGATACAATAGATAATTTAACTAATAAAATTGCCAGATTTGCTTGGCTAGCAATTAAAGGAAGGCAGAGGTAGAGGAAATCTATGCAATAGCCTAGGAAGCACAGCATTTTTAATGCCCAGAACTTCTCAGACTGGTTTCATACTAATCTTACGAATATATATGACCAGACTATTTTTGCAGTGTTCTTGCCATTGTATTGTCATTTTAGCCATGTTTTGTCTACGTGCTTTTCTATTCATTAAGCAATTCTGTGATTCTGTTTTATTTGATGGTCTATGACTGTAAATAAAATCGACTGATTGCAATTGGTCTGGCAAATAAGGGAGAATATTGCAACATCACCATGTTTCAGGCTTTTTGATTGACTTTTCCAGTACTATAACTGGATCTGCTTTGCAGGGCTCTACTGTTCACAGTGAATGTCGCCTTCTCTCACTCCTCCTCTTCCTCTACAAGCAGGAGGCCAGAATGGGGCCTGAGAACCTCACGTCTGTCACCGAGTTCATCCTGGCGGGGCTCACCAGCCACCGAAAGATCCAGATTCTGCTCTTCGTGGTCATCCTCATCATCTACACATTGACGGTCATGGGGAACGTAGGGATCATCATGTTGGTCTGGTCTGACCCTCATCTCCACACGCCCATGTACTTCTTCCTGAAGCACTTCGCAGGCTTAGAAATCTGCTATGTCACCACCGGCATGCCCCAGATGTTGGCTCATCTCCACGCTGCCAATGGAATCATCTCTTTCAGCCGTTGCGTAGCCCAGGGGTATGTCAGTACGTGCCTGGGCACCGTTGAGTTGTTTCTGCTGGGCATCATGGCCTACGACCGCTACTTGGCCATCTGCTGTCCCCTTGTATATGCCATTGCCATGGGCAGGAGTCGGCAGTGGCAGCTGGCTTCAGCCACCTGGGCAGCTGGCTTCGTCTCTGCTCTCATATATGTGGGCAGCATGCTTCCCCACCCCTACTGTGGACCCAACCGCATCAACCACTTCTACTGCGAGCTGCCCCTTGTGCTGAAACTAGCATGTGCAGATACCCACACCTCAGAAGCCATCGGTTTGGCATTGGCAGGGGTGGTCCTTGCCAGCTCTCTTGCAGTTGTCCTGGCCTCATATACGCTAATACTTTCCACTGTGTTAGCAATGAAGTCAACCGCTGGAAGGCGCAAGGCCTTCTCCACATGCAGCTCCCACTTGGCGGTGGTTACCTTGTTCTACGGCACTGTGGCTTCCATGTATATGAGACCCCGGTCAAGCTCAGCTCCTGACACAGACAAACACATTGCGGTCTTTTACGTTGTGATCACCCCACTGCTCAATCCTATCATTTATACACTGCGCAACAAGGACATCCATGCAGCGGTGGCCAAGATGTTGCGAAGATGGCGAGAGGGATGTAACACAGAAATGTGAAGTCATCACAGCTGGGGAAAGACTGTGGCTCAGGGAGAGAGCCTTGGGTTTGCATGCAGAAGGTCCCAGGTTCAAACCCAGCGTGGGGTAGTGGTTGAGGTGGTTTGGAGTGGTGGACTCTAATCTGGAGAACCGGGTTTGATTAAAATTATGCATGGTTTGGAGAAAGTGGACAGGGAGAAGCTTTTCTCCCTCTCTCATAATACTAGAACGCGGAGTCATCTGTTGAAGCTGGAGGGTGAAGGGTTCAAAACAGATAAAAGGAAATATTTCTTTATACAACGCATAGTTGAAATGTGGAACTCCCTGCCCCAGGATGTGATGGCTGCCAACTTGGAAGGCTTGAAGAGGGGAGTGGGCATGTTCATAGAGGAGAGGGGTATTCATGGCTACTTGTTAAAATGAATACGAGTTATGATGCACACCTATTTTCTCCAGGGTCAGAGGAGCATGCCTATTATCTTAGGTGCTGTGGAGCACAGGCAGGGCAATGCTGCTGCAGTTGTCTTGTTTGGGGGCTTCCTAGAGGCACCTGGGTTGGCCACTGTGTGAACAGACTGCTGGACTTGATGGGCCTGGGTCTGATCCAGCAGGGCTTTTCCTATGTTTTTATGGTCTTATGATTCCCCACTCCTCCACATGAACGGCGGACGCGGTCACTGATCTGGTGAACCCGGTTGGTTGAATCTCTCCACTGTGTGTGTGTGTTTGTGTGTGTGCGCGCACACGCTGGCTACTGGCATTTGAAAAGTAAAACACAAAAAACTTGTCTGCATTCATTTCATTTTCCAGCTTTGACAGTGAGGGACTGATAATACCGTTTTTTAAAGTTTTCTCACAGAAAACTCTACACTTGCCCCATTGTGACCTTTATTTTTATTTTTTTTCACAAAACAAGAAAGCAAAATGTCAGCTCTTCCATGATCCTGTATGGGGTACTTTTTCAGGGCGCAGCAGAGTGGTTGCTTTTCAACCAAAGGACACCAAAACTGCAGGGGAGGAAGGGTTGCCTGTCCACTAAAGATCATCAGTGTTTCAATTGAATTGTACTGAAGGTTCTGATTTTATGGGCCACTGAACAATGTTCTCTCAGGTTTTCTACTGGCATACCTCGTTTTATCGCACTTCATTTTATTGCACCTTGCAGATACTGCATTTTCGAGCAAGTCTACTAGTGCCGTTTTCCCATCAGCGTGTGCTCACTTTGTGTCTCTGTGTCACATTTTGGTAATTCTCACAATATTTCCAATGTTTTCATTATCATTATAGTCCATAGTTATTTTAGAAATAATGCTATTGCACCCTTAATAGACTATAGTATAGTGTAAATGCAACTTTTACATGCACTGGAAAACAAAAAAAAAATGTGTTACTCACTTCATTGTGATATTCACTTTGTTTATTTTTTAATTACATTTTTATTATTTCAAACATAACCAACATAACAACACACACACAAACATTACAGTATACACTCCATATTCATGAGTGTGGCTCCTTATCTAAAACATATCTAAAACAAGATCTTCATTTACATCCCTATAAACGAAAGTACCACATTACATAGAATTATATCCTCCCTTACAAAATTAACATTTTGTATATAACTTTTCATTATTAATATCCTGAATTGTGACAACTACTATATAATCTTCTATATGATTAATTGTGTGCGTAAAGTGCCGTCAAGTCGCAGCCGACTTATGGCAACCCCTTTTGGGGGTTTCTGGGCAAGAGACTAACAGAGGTGGTTTACCAGTGCCTTCCTCTGCACAGCAACTCTGGACTTCCTTGGTGGTCTCCCATCCAAATACTAACCAGGGCTGACCCTACTTAGCTTCTGAGATCTGATGAGATCAGGCTAGCCTGAACCATCCAGGTCAGGGCATGATTAATTGTACAGATATAGTATTCTTAAATTTAAAAAAACCCACTGCTTTTCGTTATTAATGAGCTACAGATAATAAACTACTTAATATCTTAATATAGTAACAAAACTGCCCTTCTATGGTAGGCTTACCAGGTACCTCCTGTCCTTCAGCGGGAGGTTTTTAAGGTGGGGGTGAGGTGGGATCGCATGTGCGTGGCTGCACCAACGCGATTACGTCACTTCCGGTTTACAAACTGGGAGTCTGAGTGGAAAAGGCCTCTTGCAATGCAGCACTTTCTAACATCTAACACAGTACTCATTCATAATATTCTTAGTGGTCAACTATAGACCAATTGTGCACATTATTTTTAAAGAAAGAAGAAGAAGCAGAAGCAGCAGAAGAAGAAGAATTGGTTTTTATATGCCGACTTTCTCTACCACCTAAGGGAGACTCACATTGACTTACCATCACCTTCCCTTTCCCTCCCCACAGCAGACACCCTGTGAGGTAGGTGAGGCTGAGAGAGCTCTAAGAGAGCTGTGACTAGCCCAAGGCCACCCAGTTGGCATTGTGGGTAGGAGTGGGGAAACAAATACAGTTCACCAGATTAGCCTCCGCCACTCATGTGGAGGAGTGGGGAATCAAACCTGGTTCTCCAGATCAGAGTCCACTGCTCCAAACCACCATTCTTAACCACTGCACCACGCTGGCTCCCCAGGTTTATGGCAGGCCCAGATCCCAACTCTACATCATTTCATTTTGTGATCCAACCATCCATTATCTTAAAGCAGAACTGATTTCAACTACTGTAGAGATGGAAGCAAGGGAAAGAAATATTTATGGATATCTTTATGCTGCTTTTTATGCATAAGTGCCATCAAGTCACAAGCAACATCTAGCATCCGCAGCAAGGGACCTCTGACCAGGGAACATGCATGAATTGTAGCATGCTTTCAAAACAGTTTGGGAAAAGGTAGAAAAGAAACAATTCAAAACACTGAGGTTTGACCTGAGCCAATGAATATGAGAATTTCCATTTTTATCCCGAGATAATAGGAAGAACAGATTATGGATTTTCCAGTATTTTGTCTGTTTTCAGCCTAAAATTCTCCCTTTTTATTTAATATAATAAAGCAAGTTTCTTATTTTCACCATTATAAAAAAAAACCCGTAAAACCTTCTCACTCCCTTTTTCTTGAGAGATAATATAACAATTAGAATAAGGTGCTCACTTGTGTGGCCTTGGGAAAGTCACACACACAAACACAGATATACACATGAACATACACGAAGCATCCTTATACTGACTCAGGTCATTGGTCAGTATTGTCTACCCAGACTGGCAATAGTTGTCTCAGATGGAGATACGGTATTTCACATCACCTATTACTTGATCCTTGACTGGAAATGCCGGGGATTGAATCTGAGACCTTCTGCATGCAAATGAGAGGCTCTTCCACTGAGCTGCCACTCCCCCACCTCAAACTAATCTATATCGCAGAGTTTGTTCTGAGACTAAAGCACCACTCATGGCTTCTTTGAGCTATGATGAGATACAAACAAAATAAAGCAATGGCAAATTCCGCCTTGTCTTTTATTCCTTTGTGCAGGCATTGACAAGTATTTGAAGACTTGCGTCATAAAAGCAGTGTAAAAGAGGCGAAATTATGAAATGTTTCTATCTTGCTGTATGACACCCTTGGTGCATTTGTTAATGATCCAGAGGAGAGCCCTAAAGGGAATGGAGCTATCCTGGTGGAGAGCATGCACATTCAATAATTGCACTGAATCCTCAAGTGTTTGACCATCGCAGAAACAAAGAAATTGTATATAGTTATTGCCATGAGTCAGCCTGAACTCTTCTTGAAGGAGGAGGAAGGCATGGCAGAACAGGGCCCTGCACCCATGGAAGACTTACCAGTGTGCCTGAACTTTAGCCCTGAGCCAGCGAAGACGGACCTTAGCTCTGAGCCAGTGAAGACGACGGCTGCAGAAGAAGGCTGTTCATCTCAGCAGGGAGCAAAGGAACAGAGAAGCTTATCTCCTCCAGAATCACCCAGGCCAGTCGACTGGCAAAGATTAAAGGTTTGGCTCAAAATGCAGGAAAGGCATTGAAGTGCAAGATTAGCAGCCCAGGGTCGTAAGTCTTTACAAGGATTGATACCAGCAGGGGGTGCAAGACAGCTGGCCCTGGAAGAGAGCTCAGATGAAGGGCAAATAAAGGCTGGGCTGTAAACTAGGTCCTTTGTGGGAGCAACTCTGTTGCCAACAACCAGCTTTGCAGCTCATGCCAGGATTTCTCATGATGACACCCTACTGGGAAGCCTGTGTGTAGTATTTCCCTGTTTAGTGGTTCTTGTAGGTTATCCAGGCTGTGTAACCGTGGTCCTGGTATTTTCTTTCCTGACGTTTTGCCAGCAGCTGTGGCAGGCATCTTCAGAGGAGTAACACTGAAGAACAGTGTCTCTCAGCGTCAAGTGTGTAGGAAGAGTAATATATAGTCAGAAAGGGGTTGGGTTTGAGCTGAATCATTGTCCTGCAAAAAGTATCAAAGGTAATGTGCTAATCATTGTCCTGTAAGTATCAAGATAATGTGCTAATGAGGGTGTGGTATGTTAATATGGAACCATTGTATCCTGAAGTGATCTGTTAATGTGTGAAATCCAAAGCTAATCTGCATGGCTATTGTGGACTGTAGTCTTTGTTAGTCTGGAGGTTTTCAGGACAGGAAGCCAAGCTTTGACAATATTTTCCCTGTTTAGGGTTCAGATTTCAGCACCTGCACTCCTGCGGGACCTGGGAAGCCCTAGCCAAGACATTGGAGATAAAGAACTTGTGCTGGTGAGTGAAATTGTTCCTTTGTTTAGAGTGCTGAGTTTATCTCCTTTTTCTTTTTTTCTTCCTCTTTGTTTCTCTGTCTGACCTCCCCACCCCAGTGATGTTAAAATGTATATAAGTGTATTCTGACACAGCCTAGGCAGTGGGGAAACTTCCCTTCATTGGTCTAGGTCTGACTATGGCACATGAGGGGCTGATATAAATTCACAACACAGAAGGTGTTTTATTTCACTCTTATGGGAAAATGGTCAAGTCAGACTGTCAGGGAGGTCTATGGTTTAAACCTGGTGAGTGAAAAGGTAACAGGAATGAGGGAAATCAGATAACTATATGTGTGTGTGTGTTAAGTGCCATCAAGTCGCCTCCGACTCATGGCGACCCTATGAATGAAAGTCCTCCAAAATGTCCTATCTTTGACAGCCTTGGTCAGATCTTGCAAATTGAAGGCTGTGGCTTCCTTTATTGAGTCAATCCATCTCTTGTTGGGTCTTCCTCTTTTCTTGCCGCCCTCAACTTTTCCTAGCATGACTGTCTTTTCCAGTGACTCCTGTCGTCTCATGACGTGACCAAAATACGATAGCCTCAGTTTAGTCATTTTAGCTTCTAGGGTCAGTTCAGGCTTGATTTGATCTATAACCCACTGATTTGTTTTTTTGGCAGTCCACGGAATCCGTAACACTCTCCTCCAGCACCACATTTCAAAGGAATCTATTTTCTTCCTATCAGCTTTCTTCACTGTCCAGCTTTCACACCCATACATAGTAATAGGGAATACGATGGCATGAATTAATCTAGTCTTGGTGGCCAGTGACACATCCTTACACTTCAAAATATATTCTAGCTCCTTCATGGCTGCCCTTCCCAGTCTCAATCTCCTTCTAATTTCTTGGCTGCAGTCTCCCTTTTGGTTGATGGTGGAGCCAAGAAATAGAAAGTCTTGAACAATTTCAATTTCCTTATTGTCAACCTTAAAGTTGTGTAATTCTCCTGTAGTCATTACTTTTGTTTTCTTGATGTTCAGCTGTAGTCCTGCTTTGGCACTTTCTCTTTTAACTTTTAGCAGTAGTCGTTTCAAATCTCACTATTTTCTACCAATAATGTAGTGTCATCAGCATATCTCAAATTATTAATGTTCCTCCCTCCAATTTTCACTCCACCTTCATCTAAATCTAATCCAGCTTTCCTAATTATATGTTCTGCATATAGATTGCAAAGATAGGGAGATAAAATACATCCTTGTCTGACACCTTTGCCAATTGGAAACCATTCCGTTACTCCACATTCTGAGGCCTCTTGTCCAGTGTACAGGTTGCGCATTAAAACGATCAGATGTAGTGGCACACCCATTTCTAATAACCATATAAAATAGAATAAAACAGCTTCATTTTTGTGACAAATTATCTATCAACAGGTGTTTGTAACTCTCTCTGTTGAGAGAGATCGCACGACTTACTCCTTAGATAAACACTCATAAGCTTTGACACAAAATTTAAAAAGCTTGTGGGGGCAGGAACATACACAGGTTCCAATTTTCCTTCTTTAACACTTGATACGGATAGCTTGGAGGGCTTTAAGAGGGGAGTGGACATGTTCATGGAGGAAAGGGGTATTCATGGCTATTAGTTGGAATGGATGCTGGTCATGCTGCATACCTGTTTTCTCTAGTATCAGAGGAGCATGCCTATTATTTTGGGTGCGGTGGAACACAGGCAGGATGGTGCTGCTGCAGTCGTCTTGTTTGTGGCTTCCTAAAGGCACCTGGTTGTCCACTGTGTGAACAGACTGCTGGACTTGATGGGCCTTGGTCTGATCCAGCAGGGCCTTTCTTATGTTCTTATGTTACCCCCTTTTCCTTTGAGCTATTTCCCTCATAGAAGGACTTCCAGTTTCACTTCTCTATTTCAGGATCCTTCTCGATCCTACACTCATCTCCTTCTCTGGTCCTCCCACCTTCCATTTAATTCCAACTCTCCCAGGTCAACAGTAGAATTCTTTTTGAATCCCCTGTCAATCAGGGGTCTCAGACTGGTTCAAGGCATCAGAGGATGTAGTGATGGCTATAGGCACGTGTGTAAAATGCCATCAAGTTGCAGCTGATTTACGGCAACTCCAGCAAGGGGTTTTCAAGGCAATTGAGAGGCAGAGGTGGTTTGCCCTTGCCTTTCTCTGCAGAGTCTTCATTGGTGGTCTTCCTTCCAAGTACTGACCCTTCTTAGCTTCCGAGAGCTGAAGAGAACAGGCTGTACGATGCTGCCTTCCCTCCCACTACAGGCACAGATTGCTTTCGAAGGGAATTAGATTCATAGAGGATAGGTCTATCAAAGAGAAACTCCCCATTCACAGCAGTGCCAGTGCCAGGTGGCAATATCAGGGGAAGGCCTGAGCCTCTATGCCATGGTTGGTCACTGTGTGCGACAGGATGCAGCAATAGATGGACCACTGGCCTGATCCAGCAAGGTTCTTCATATGTTCTTATGTTCTCCTGTATTTGCCCTTTCACTTCAGGCATAGCACAAGTATGGGACCCGAGAACCTCACCTCTGTGACAGAGTTCATCTTGATGGGACTCACCAGCCACCGGAAGACACAGATGGTTCTCTTTTTCATAATTCTCCTCATCTACTTGCTGACTCTTGCGGGGAACCTGGTGATCATCATCTTGGTGCAAGCCAACTCCAGCCTCCACACCCCCATGTACTTCTTCTTGACGCACCTCTCAGGACTGGAGATCTGTTATGTTACTAGCACCTTGCCCCAGATGCTGGCTCACCTCCTGTCTGGAAATGGAGCCATCTCCTTCACTCGTTGCATCATCCAGATGTACATTGTTTTGTCCCTCGGTGCCACTGAGTGTCTTCTGCTAGGTGTCATGGCCTACGACCGCTACTTGGCCATCTGCCATCCCTTGGGATATGCCACTGCTATGGGCAGGTGGCGCCAGATGCACCTTGCCTCAGCTTCCTGGGTAGGAGGATTCTTCTTCGCTATGATCAATGTGGTGTGCACACTGCGTTTCCCCTTCTGCGGCCCCAACCATCTCAACCACTTTTTCTGTGAGCTTCCGGTGGTGATGAAACTTGCGTGTGGTGACATTCAAGTCACAGAAGCCATCCTTTTTGTGGTGGCTGTGCTGATCCCCCTCCTACTGATCCCCCTGTCTGTCATCCTGACTTCTTACGGACTCATTCTGTCCTCTGTGTTACGAATGCAATCTGCTTCCGTACGCCACAAGGCCTTCTCTACATGCGCCTCCCACTTAACCGTGGTCACCATGTTCTATGTCATTTCCTTGTACATGAAACCCAGGTCAGACACAACCCCTGATAGTGACAAGCAAACCGCTGTGTTTTATGTGGTGATCACCCCTCTCCTCAACCCTATCATTTACACTTTGCGGAACAAGGAGATCCACAAGGCAGCAGCTAAGATGCTACCAAGAAAAGGTTTGAAAGAAAAATACTGATTTATTGCTTGATGGTCCTGGACTGGTTTCACTTGAGAGCTATTATGGGTTCTGCTAATACCTACTGTGAACACTTTTCCAGAATGGCTTCATTTGTTGGGTCTGGACATGCAAGATCACGTCCGTGCTCATCTGTGAAGTCCATTCAGCCATCTTTAAGACGGTGCTGTCTCTGCTTCATATGAATACACTTTTTTCCATTTCTTTTTGGTATCATGTCAGTGTAAGCCTGTTTATTTTGCCTCCTTTTGTTGCTGGTGTTATTTATTCATTCATTTATGTTAGGATGCGACCCAATGTATACATGACATAAAGACAGCCTATCAGGAAAACTGGGGCAATGCCCAAAAACCTCCCGCCGGTGGCGAAGAGGGACCTGGCCAACCCTATGATCAAGGCACACACTGTCTTTGTATCTTGTAGGTGAGGGTAGTTATCCTGGCCAAGGACGAAGACAGAGGTGTTACTTCATTAGCATAGTAAATTGCCCACCTTAAAGGGAAACTTGCCTCCATTTTCTGAACGTGTGATATATGAAGAGGAGAGCTAGCGTGGTGTAGTGGTTAAGGGTGGTGGTTTGGAGTGATGGAGCACACCGAGTGCACGGCAGAAGTGACACACATGCACGTCGGCTTGTGCACACACACAATCCCGACTGCAGCCCCATAGCCTCCTGCCGGAGGGGAGCTGGCAGCCCTAGCATAATGGGACAACGTATGTATAAGGTGAGGAAAGAATGACGTATACAACGATCGAAAGCCTGCCGAGTATATAACCTCATGCCGAACTAAAAATAGTTGCTTCTGCATTTTGGACCAGAGCCTGTTATTCAGCTAAACAATAAAACTTTAAACCTTCTCCTGCTTAGTGTGCTTATTGGGCTGGGACACCAAGGAGCGATCCTGTTGGTTTTAAAATTGTCTTCGGCCAACAGGAGTGCCACCATTCCTTCCTTGGCAGCATGTGGTTGGGGGGCTCTGCAACTGTGGGCCTTGCCAGAAAGCCTAGGCACTGTCAGCTCCCCCATCTCAGGGTATGCTGATGGTGGCCCTAAGTATTGCCTTTGTCTCTGTAGAGAATATCAGTCCAGAAGCAGCTGACCCCGCTGTAGAGCAGCATGGTGTAGTGTCAAGTGGTTAAGGGCGGCAGACTCTAATCTGGAAAACTGGGTTGGATTCCTCACTAGGGTTGCCAGGTTCACCACCGGCGGGAGGTTTTGGGGTGAAGCCTGAGGAGGGCAGGATTTTCGGTTGCCAGGTCTTCCCTCTCCTCTGGCAGGAGGCTTTTGGGGCAGAGCTGAGGGAATTGCGTGTGTGCATGTCACTGCCGGTTTACACCCGGAAGTGCCGCATTGCGAGGGGCCCTTTACCACTCAAACTCGTGGTGAGTTTGAGTAGTAAAGGGGCCCTTGTGATATGACACTTCTTGGTGTAAACCGGAAGTGATATGCTTCGGTGTGTAGGCATGCGTGCACATTTGCCAGCCGACCTTCAGCTGGTTGGTGGGCAGGGGGGTGGATTGGCGGGGGTTTGCCCGACACCACCGGGCACCTGGCAACCCTAGCGGGGTTTGGGGAGGGACTTCAATGCCATACAATCCAATTGCCAAAGCGGCCATTTTCTTCAGGTCAAATTTCAATACCTTTATTGGCATACCATCAAGCAGTCGATCAAATAAAACCAGGCCCGTCTGCAGTTTGCCAATGCATATCTGAATCACCCAGTTCTCCTCTGGGCCTGTACATGTGCTGTCTTGAGCAAGGGGACCTTGCGAGCTCTGCAAGATCTCAGTCCTTCACGGCGTAGTGTGTTACCAACTGTTTTCATGGTGACTATGGTCCCAGCTGCCCTGAGATCATTGACAAGTTCCCCCCGTGTAGTTCTGGGCTGCTTCATCACCGTTCTCAGGATCATTGCAACTCCACGAGATGAGATCTTGCATGGAGCCCCAGACCGAGGGAGGTTGAGGGTTAGGGTTAGGATCTGGCTGGTTGATAGGGGATCAAATACTTATTTCCCTCATTATAATGCACATCAATCTCTGACTTTTGTCTTCTGGGTTTCTGGGGGTTTTCCTGTTGTTATTCTGTCTCTCACAGCTACAACAAACCTACCATTAAAATTAAGGACTGGTCATTTCTTCGTCAGAGGGCAAACGGGCAAATTTAGCAGGGGATCAAATACTTTTTTCCCTCACTGTATATAGTTTTTAAACTATGAAGATTGTTGTATGTTTTTTGTTGATACTACCTACTTTGAATTCTAACCCAGAATGGCTTTATTGTTGGGTCTGGACATAGGAGATCATATCTTCAGCACTGATGTCCAATCACTGTTTATTTGTAGTTGATGCTATCTTCAGGAATGCATAGATACACATGAACAAGCATGAAGCTGCCTTATACTGAATCAGACCCTTGGTCCATCCAAGTCAGTCTTGTCTACTCAGACTGGCAGCGGCTCTCCAGGGTCTCAGGCAGAGGTCTTTTCCATCACCTACTCGCCTAGTCCCTTTAACTGCAGAAGCCGAGGATTGAACCTGGGACCTTCTACATGCCAAGCAGAGGCTCTACCCCTGAGCCGCGGCCCCTCCTTCTTTGTGCAAGAATGCATCCAGTCCTCGTTGTTGGCTAGCAGGCTAATTGACAAGGTTTGCATGGGGCCTTGTGTGAAGTTGAGAATTTTTTCCCCATATTGGATGGGACATGAAGCTCATCTGCCTCCAGAGGCAGAGTGAGAGATAACAGGCAATTACTAATCCAGAATAAAGCACCAAGGGATCAGACTTCTCCCCGCAGAGTAGATATGCAGTCTTTATTACCTTCCTGGATCCTCAAATCTTTGACAATTCACGGGGGAGAGGGGGCTCTGTATTACTTGACACTGGGAATGGTTATGTCGTGTTGGTTATGTTGTGTTGATCGCCATCTTAGAAGCCTTTGAAACTGATAGGAAGAGCATAAGAGTGGTTTAGTAGCCAGAGGGTGGGTTCCAGATGTGTGTTTTGCTTGTAAAGAATCCTTGGCATCTCCAGTTGAAGGATCTCATTTAGTAGGGCATGGAGGGACTTCTGCCTGAAGGACTGGAAAACTGCGGTTGGGGCCACAGAAAAACCATGTAAAACTGTATCCAGTAAAACTGTTTCAAGGAAGGAAGGAAAGAAGGAGGGAGGGAGGGAGGGCTAGGATTTTCCACCCTGTCGTAGATGTTGGAACAGTGAAAACCTTCTGACAGCCAGCTGCACAGAGTGAAACTGAATATTTTAAGCCAGCAATGTACACTGTTCATACATTGCTTCCTGTGTATATCTGGACATCGCCGAAGCCCATAATTAAGTCCAGAGGATCTGAAGATCCTGCAGTTTTACAGCAACGAGAGTGCAAATCATTTCTGCTTTCAAGCTGGAGGAACAAGCCACTGGACAACCAACAATTAAGGGTGGGTCATGGGTCGTTTTTGCAGAGCTGCTTAGGGCCACCTTTCATCAGTACCCCTTGGTAGATCTTGAGGAACCCCTGGGAGAAACCTGAAGGTAAGATCTGATTCTACAATTTGGGATTGGATTATGGGGAGTAAATTGCAATTTGCTGTTTTAGTTGATGCGAGCATTATAAGTACCATCCCTGAATTAACTGAAGATGAATTCAACCTTACTCTGTAGGAACTTGCACTGAACTCAAGGGCTAACGTTTGGCAAGAGCTGCCATTTCCTCCCACCTTTCTGACTTCAGAAATGTGCAAAAAAATGCATGACTTCTCTTCAATGTTTCCTTTTTAATTTCCTTTGCTGCTGTCACTACCACTACGCATACAAGTGTCGAAACAAAACAAGTAGAGAGGGAAATGCGATCGCACATCGTAGACAGCACCAAACATATTCAGTCGAATGTTGGTGTAGAAGAAGAAGAGTAGGTTTTATACCCCATTTTTCTCTACCTTAAGGAGTCTCAGAGTGGCTAACAATCACCTTCTTTTCCCCTCCTTACAACAGACACCTTGCGTGGCAGGCAGGGCTGAGAGAGTTCAGAGAGAACTGTGACTAGCCCAAGGTCACCCAGCAGGCTTCATGTGGAGGACTGGGGAAACAAACCCAGTTCTCCATATTAGAGTCTGCGGCTCTTAACCACTACACCACACTGGCTCTCAGAGCCTATGCACATACAAAATATATGTATATAGGCTCTACCCCATTTGTGGCGGTAGTGGTTTGGAGCGGTGGAGTCTGATCTGGAAAACCGTGTTTGATTCCCCACTCCTCCACATGAGCGGTGAAGGCTAATCTGGTGGACAAGGTTGGTTTCCCCCCGCCTACACAAGAAGCCAGCTAGGTGTCCTAGGGATAGTCACAGTTCTCACAGCCCCACCTACCTCACAGGGTGTCTGTTGTGGGGAGGGGAAGGGAAGGTGATTGCAAGCCAGTTTGAGTCTCCCTTACATGGTAGAGAAAGTCAGCGTATAAAAACCAACTCTTCTCCTTAACAAAAAGCATGGAAAAACAATATTCTTAGCTATGGGAATGGGTTGGATCCAGAGAAGAACTTCTGCACAAGTGCAAATCCAAGAGAAAACCCATAGTGGTCATTTGCATTGAGTCAAACACAGTATCTGGAGGTTGGCAACCTTAAGGATGAGTGCCTTGCTTGTTTCCATTATCAAATGACTCAACCAGTCTCTGTCAATCAACCTCAAATGGATAGATTGAAAAGATTGGTCCATTAAGGTCAGTATTGTCTACTCAGACTGGCAGCAGCTTTCTAAGGTCTCTGGCAGAGGTATTTCATATCACCTACTACCTGATCCTATCAAATGTAAATGCCAGGGATTGAACCTGGGACCTTCTGCATGCCAAGCAGATGCTCTACCACTGAGCCATAGTTTCTACCCTTAATATCTGCAAGGCAGTTCTGCTTCATTGCAATGTTTCAGAGAACAAAGCATAGCTTCTTCTTTTAGGACAGACCCTTTCTGAGAAAAAAATGTCATTCTCTCCTTTCTCTGCAGACAGGAGCCCAGGATGAGGGCTGAGAACATCACCTCTGTCACACAGTTCATCTTGGTGGGACTCTCCAACCACCACAAGACTCAGGTTCTGCTGTTCGTGGTCATCCTCCTCATCTACTTGCTGACCATCGTGGGGAACCTGGTGATCATCACGTTGATCCAGGTGGACTCCCGCCTCCACACACCCATGTACTACTTCTTAACACACCTGTCCAGCCTGGAAGTCTGTTATGTCACCAGCACAGTGCCTCAAATGCTGGCTCACCTACTGGCAGGCAATGGGGCCATCTCCTTCGCCCGTTGTGCCACACAGATGTACATTGCTTTATCGCTAGGTAGCACTGAAGGCCTTCTGCTGGGTGCCATGGCCTACGACCGGTACTTGGCCATCTGCCATCCCTTGGTCTATGTCATTGCCATGGGCAGGTGGCGCCAGGCGCAGCTGGCTTTAGGGGCTTGGGCGGGGGGCTTCCTCCTCTCCATAATGAATGTGAGTTGTACCCTTCGCCTCCCTTTCTGTGGCCCCAACCGCGTCAACCACTTCTTCTGCGAGCTGCCCGTAGTTCTGAAACTGGCGTGTGCCGACACACGTGTGACAGAGGGCGTCATATTTGGGGCCGCCGTGCTGATCCTCCTGGTTCCCCTTTCGGTCATCCTGACCTCCTACAGCCTGATCCTGTCCTCTGTTTTGCAAATGCAGTCAGTGTCTGGGCGGAGCAAGGCCTTCTCCACTTGCGCTTCTCACTTGGCGGTGGTCACCTTGTTCTACGGCACTGTCATCTCTATGTACATGAGACCTCGGTCAGGTACGGCTACTGACCTTGACAAGAGAATTGCCGTCTTTTACATTGTGGTCACGCCTTTGCTCAACCCCATCATTTACACCCTGAGGAACAAGGATGTCCATGGGGCAGTGGCCAAAGTCTTCCAAAGATGGGGCTTTGAGCCGAAATCAAAACATTAATACCTCGATTAATTGGTTTCTATGTTCTCGCGGGCTGTCTCATTGCCTTTTATAAATGCTGTAGTACTGAAGTAACATAATTCAGCCAAAATAGTTCTTGGGTACAAAAAAAAAAAACTTGAAGCACCAGTTCTTGAAGACAAAACAAATTATATATTCTCTAGTGTGGATGTGCATGAATACGAGACATTGAAAAAAATTGCCACACCTGAGTGAAAGAACCAGTGCTTTCATTCTAACTATCCTCCAAGGAGAGAGAGATGTGATTGGTCCAACATTTTCCTAACTTTGCCTTGAAAAAAACAGGCTAACTGCAAAAGAGGAACCTAATGAGTTCCATGGCTTTCAAAGTGGTGGAAGAAGAAAAAGAGTTGTTTTTTATAACCTGATTTTCTTTAAGGAGTCTCAAAGTGGCTTACAATCACCTTCCCCCCCTCCCCAACAACCGGCACCATGTGAGGTAGGTGGCGCTGAGAGAGTTCAGAGAGAACTGTGACTAGCCCAAGGTCACTCAGCTGGCTTCATGTGGAGGAGTGGGGAAACCAACCCAGTTCACCAGATTAGAGTCCGCCGCTTATTTGGAAGAGTGGGGAGTCAAACCCGGTTCTCCAGAATAGAGTCCGCTGCTCTTAACCACTATACCACACTGGTGGATTTATTTCATCATCTAAATATTTTTTACTTTTTTTTTTTTAATAAAGTATTCAACAGGTTTACATTCTAGCACTAACCAAATATAATAAATGTTAGGGGAACATGTGGTTGCCTCCTTCTGTCAACAGTTACTTAAACTTGGCCTTTTGTCTAAATCTTTCACTTGTCCGTATTTTTACCATCAAAAAGTTATTCTGCAACAACTGAAAAACTGTAATACTATAACGACTACGCCCTGACATGGATAGCCCAGGCAAACCCAACCTGGTCAGATCTCGGAAGCTAATAGGGTCGGCCCCGGTAAGGATTTGGAAGGGATACCTCCAAAGAATACCAGGGTTGTGACGAGGAGGCAGGCAATTGCAAACCACCCCGAATATCTCTTGCCCTGAAAACCCCACAGGTCTCTATAAATCAGCTGTGACTTGATGGCAAAAAGACCCAAATAGTAATGACTACAGGATTACATCGGTTCAAATGGAATTACCTATTACCAGCTATCAACTCAGTGTGAGGTCCCAATCCACTCTCTTCCTGTACCCCAAAATTATCAGAATGAGATCACATGATGGGATCTAGCTCCTTTACAGCTGCAGCCAATGGATACATGTAAGGGGACCGTTTACTGCTTACAGCATTCCCAATTTCTAGCAAATTCTCAATCATAAAATTATTTTGGGCATAGTACATTGCCCTTTCGGATTTTGTTTTAATTTACAAGTGTACCTCCAGTGGCATTTTAACAAAAGTTACGAGCACCTTAGGTCACAACCTTTTCTGCCCTTACCCTTACCCAGACCCTAGCTCATGAACTCATTCCCCACGTTGTAAAGAGCCACAATGCTAAGAGGTTATATGTAGAATTCAAAAGCGTTCCTTTTCTGCTGGGTAATTATCTACCTACCGTGAGCCCAAATCAAATTGAGTGGTTCTGGTTTCAGAAAAGGCTTTCAGCAGTCCCGTATCTTTCCTTTCTGGAGGTCATGTTTTTCAGAAGGTTTTTTTTTTAAAAAATGGGCAGAGTACCTTTAATGGACCACTAATGGTGCAATCCTATGCATGTTTAATCAGACAGAAGTAAATCCATATATTCAACAGGACTGCCTCTCAATCAAGTGTGTTCAGGATTGCAGCCAGAAAGAGATTTGGTTATCTTTGGGCAAGGAGAGTCATATGCCCCCTTCCCTCACCCATGTGACCACTGCAACAATTACTGGAAATGGAGTCTCTGGTCACACCTTCAACTCCTCAACCAGCCTTGCCCTCCCTCTCTCTCTCTGTTGCAAAAACAACTTGCATTCTTGTAGGCCAACTCAGTTGGCAGCTGATCAGATGTTAGTAGGGTTGCCAACCTCCAGGTACTTGCATGAAAAAGACACCTCTGTGTAAATACAGAACGTTAGGAAACAAACACAGGAGCGAATGTATATAACAAAGTGCAAAATGATGTATTAAATAAGCTACACAATATAAAGAACAAGGTAAGTAACTATACAACAATATATCTATCCTAATGGATATAGATAGCAAAGTCAGTAACAAAGCATCTCTAAAGTTATCCTAATGAAATTTCATATGTTGCAAAAGTCCAAATTGCTGTACCTTGCTGAACTGAAAATAAGAAGATAAGCTAAACCTTTTTACAGCAATTTGTACAAGACTTGGACTTTTGCAACATATGGAATTTCATTAGGATAGCTTTAGAGATGCTTTGTTACTGACTTTGCTGTCTATATCCATTAGGATATATTGTTGTACAGTTACTTACCATGTTCTTTATATTGTGTAGCTTATTTAATACATCATTTTGCACTTTGTTATATACATTCGCTCCTGTGTTTGTTTCCTAACAACCTCCAGGTACTAGCTGGAGATCTCTCCTGCAATTGCAACTGATCTCCAGCTGATAGAGATCAGTTCCCCGGGAGAAAATGGCCGCTTTGGCCATTGGACTCTATGGCATTGAAGTCCCTCCCCTCTCCTCGCCCCGCCCGCCTCAGGCTCTGCCCCAAAAATCTCCCGCTGGTGTCGAAGAGGGACCTGGCACCTCTAGATATTAGGGTTGCCAACAGGCCTGGCAAAAAATGCCCATTCTTATTTGCTTGGAAGACAGGCGGGCTTCAGATAAAACAGAGATCTAATTTTGTTCTTCTCCCTTGCAAGAACAGGATAAATAAACTGAATATGTGCATCATGGGAGTAAATAAATAATGCAACCCTTCCAAGTCCACTGAAGTTAATGGGTATAGAAGGGTACAACTCGGTTTGAAATTGCACTTCAAGGAACATTCCCCCCAAACAGCTAATTATTGAGTTTACCCAACAACCCCAAGAGGTTGAGCTACAAACAACTAGCTATTAACCATTCAAAGATATCAAGGGACTGGAGCAGTTCCAGGGGAGCAGATCTACAGTCTTTATCATCTCCCTGAATCCTCAGATCATTGTGAAGGTCCAGAAAGGTGTGGGGAGAGGAGGAAATAGCTTGCTGTCAAGTTTGTCAAAGCTGAGGTTTTGTAGGCAGTGGAAGACACCAAGTTGTGTTGATTCTTACATTTGAAGTACCTGCAAACTGGTTGGAAGAGCATTGGTCAAAATGGTTTAGGAAACTGGCCTCCTGGACAAAGAGCTCATGTATGAAGTTCCTTAGATTTCCAGCTGAAGGATCTCCAGAAACGTGGCTTAGAAGGACATCTACTCGAAAGCTGAGAGAGTTGCTGCTACACAGGATACGCTAGGCCAAGTGGACCATTTTTCAGCCTAAAGCAGCTTCTGTCCTAGAAGCCAAACAGCTGGTCAACTGCTGTCCTACTGCCCTATTTATTTATTTACAGTTCTGCCTTTCTCACAGAAATGGAGAACTCTGATGATCAACAGCGAGCCTGTCATAGTGGATAAGAGCAGCGGGCTCTAATTGGGAGAACTGGATTTGATTCCTCCGTATGAGTGGTGGACTCTAATGTGGTGAACCAGGTTTGTTTCCCCATTCCTCCACATGAGCAGTGGACTCTAACCTGGGGAACTGGGTTGGTTTCCCCACTCCTCCACATGAAGCCTGCTGGGTGACCGTGGGAGGGGAAGGGAAGGTGATTGTAGGCCGCTTTGAGACTCCTTAAAAGGTAGAGAAAAGCGGGATATAAAAACCAACTCTTCTTCTAACAAACTAAGCAGCAAATGCATCGATGTTTTTCTGTGACAACAGGTGTCCAAACTCCATAGTTCATTTCAAAGAGCCTTTGAAACGTGTGGTCATTTTTTAAAAAGGTGAAGGTCCCCTGTGCAAGCACCGGGTCATTCTTGACCCATGGGGTGACGTCACATCCCGACGTTCACTAGGCAGACTTTGTTTTACAGGGTGGTTTGCCAATGCCTTCCCCAGTCGTCTTCCCTTTACCCCCAGCAAGCTGGGTCCTCACTTTACCGACCTCGGAAGGATGGAAGGCTGAGTCAACCTTGAGCCAGCTACCTGAAACCAACTTCCATTGGGATTGAACTCAGGTCGTGAGCAGACCTTGGACTGCAGTACTGCAGCGTACCACTGTGCACCACGGGGCTCCTGGTGGTCATTTTACCACCTAGGAAATTTGGGATATGTTCATACTTGGGAGGGGGAATTAGGCTTTTAGGCTACTCCGATGCTACTGCAGGAGGCTTTTAGAGCATGGGGAGAAATTCACCAGCCATCACCCACATATGAAAAATGCTGCAAATTTTCTCTTTGAAGGCACTGGGAGTCCACGGCCTTCCAAAGAGTTTCCCATCATCTTGAATTAAATCACTTGACCCCCCAACTGACTCAGCTACAGAAACTAAGCAGAAATATCTTCCTTGGTTATGAAGGAACACCAATGAGAAGAACGCAGGTAAGATTGTGACATCTAATGTGGTGCTCAGATAATTGGCTATTTTAGCCAATGCAGGTAGGCCTCTGTACTCAGGTATCCACCATCATGGGTATTTGAGGGTTGCCAACCTCCAGGTGGTGGCTGGAGATCTCCTTCTTTGGAAGGTGAATATGGCATTATGAGCCAGATTTTTTGGTTTCCCTGTGCATATAAAAGTTATGTTTATGCTAGACTGTAGTCTATAAAGTGTGCAATAGCATTATGTCTAAAAAATGTACAAACCCTAATTTATTGCTCAAAATGTGACACAGAGACAAGAAGTGAGCACATGCTGTTGGAAAAATGGCGGCGATAGACTTGCTCTATGCAGGGTTGCCACAAAGCTTCAATTTGTAAAAATTTGTAAAAAATGCAATATCTGGTGAAGCGCAATAAAGTGAAGTGCAATAAATTGAGGTGTGCTTGTATAATCTTCACACTGCTGTGAAGCTCACAGTGCGACCTTGGGCCAATCACATGCTCTCAGGCTAACCTACTTCACAGTTGTGGGCCAATCACATGCTGTCAGGCTAACCTACTTCCTTTGTCAGAACGGGCTTTCTTTCGAAACCTTATACCCCCAAAATCTTGTGGGTCTTTAAGGCACTGCTGGACTTGAAGCTAGCTCTTGTAACCATGTATGCTGCCTTGAACTGCTTGGAGGAAGAGTAGGGTTGCCAGATCCCTCTTTGCTACACATCGCACTTCTTACCCTTTGTGGGAAGCTTAATGTAACCTACATCTTGTGAATTTGTGAATATGTGAAACTGTAAGAAGAATATCCATTGAAGGACTGATGAAGAATTATTAATCAAGAATTTGAAATGGCCGTATCCTCATGGTAAACTTGGCTTCTTCTATACAAGACTACATGGAAAAATTGCCTGATGATGATGGGTGTACTCTATTAGAGACATTTTACAATCCTTTTTGAATTTCCTCTATATACAAAATTGTTACCTGTATGGTATACCTTGTTGTCACATTGTAGGTCTCATATGTTTGTTTGTTGTATATATGTATGTATTAACATAGTTGTTTAGTTAAGTAGCACAGATAAATCTATTTTTGCACTATATATGTTTTTCGCTCCTGTACTGATTACCTGGAGGCTGGCAACTCTAAGGAAGAGTGAAATTAAAATATACCAGATAGTCTTGCTACTCTTTGGGTGGAAATTCTGTGTTTGATGGATTTGTTTGGTATTTACGACAGTGACGGGGGAAAATCAATGCCCAATTTTGTTTAAGCTTGTCTTCTTCTCAGCGACTGCTGCTTTCTCTCCCTTTCTCTCCTTTTTCTGAAGGTAAGAAACCAGAATGGTGACGCAGAACCTCACCTCCATCACGGAGTTCGTATTGCTGGGGCTCTCCGACCACCACAAGACGCAGGTCCTGCTCTTTGTGGCCATCCTCATCACCTACTCACTCACCCTTGCGGGTAACGGAGCGGTCATCGTCCTGGTGCGGGCCGACTCCTGCCTCCACACCCCCATGTACTTCTTCCTCACGCACCTCGCCGGCCTGGAGATGTGTTACGTCACCAGCACGTTGCCCCAGGCGCTGTTTAACCTTCTGTCTGGAGACAGAACCATCTCCTTTGTTGGATGCGCGCTTCAAATGCATTTGATATTGACCCTGGGTGGCACCGAATGCCTTCTGTTGAGCGCCATGGCCTACGACCGCTACTTGGCCATCTGCCACCCCCTGCTGTACCCAGTTGCCATGGGCAGGGGGATCCAACGGCAGCTCACTTCCTTCTGCTGGGGGCTGGGCGCCCTCCTTGCGACGATAAACGTGGGCTGCACCTTTCGGCATCCCTTCTCAGGCCCCAACCACGTCAACCACTTTGTCTGCGAGTTGCCAGTGGTGCTGAAACTTGCATGCGCTGACACCCACATTACAGAAAGGGTTGTTTTCGGGACTGCTGCGCTGGTCTTGCTGGGTCCATTATCGGTGATTCTGACTTCCTACGGGCTCATTCTGTCTTCGGTATTAAAAATGAGGTCAACAGCGGGGTGGCGCAAGGCCTTCTCCACGTGTGCCTCCCACCTGATGGTGGTTACTGTGTTCTATGGTACTGTCATCACGATGTACATGCGGCCTGGGTTGGGATCAGGTTCTGACTTTGACA
The DNA here is from genome assembly GCF_029931775.1 of Euleptes europaea. Lineage (NCBI taxonomy): Eukaryota > Metazoa > Chordata > Lepidosauria > Squamata > Sphaerodactylidae > Euleptes > Euleptes europaea. Next base: position 7,593,146 of record NC_079329.1, on the reverse strand, counting down.
AGAAAATCGCAGTCTTTTACATTGTGGTCACCCCCCTGCTTAACCCTATCATTTACACCCTGAGGAATAAAGATGTCCATGCAGCACTAACCAAAGTGCTTCGAAGACAGGGCTTTGGCCAAAAAAGCTGACTATTGGCCAGCGTGGTGTAGTGGTTAAGAGCGGTGGTTTGGAGCCGTGGACTCTAATCTGGTGAGCGGGGTTAGTTTCCCCACTCCTACACATGAAGCCAGCTGGGTGACCTTGGGCTAGTCACAGCTCTCTTAGAGCTCTCTCAACCCCACCTACCTCACAGGGTGTCTGTTGTGGGGAGGGGAAGGAAAGGTGATTGTAAGCTGGTTTGATTCTTCCTTAAATGGTAGAGAAAGTCACCATATAAAAACCAACTACTCCTCCTCCTCTCCTCCTCCTCCTCCTCACTTGGTCCTGAGATCCATTCACCTGGAGAAAATGGCCGCTTTGGAAGGTGGACTCTATGGCATTATACCTTGCTGAGGCCCCTAACCCTCCCCAAATACCGCCCCCTCCTTAGGTTTCACCCCAAAAATCTCCAGGAATTTCCCAACCCAGAGCTGGCAACCCCACTGTTCCATGGCAACCAGTTCCTTCTGTGACATAGAGCGAATCACAAAAGGCCGGTGATGATGGCGGACTTTTGGGGTTTATTGTTGGAGGACACTGATCACTTTTGGAGGGCCACATGGCCTCAGTATCCGACAAAGAGGATGGATTTCAGTATCTCATAGCAGGGGATGAACAAGGCAGTGTCCGATGGCTTTGAAATTCATGGGAAGATGAGTTGTCCACAGTTTAATGTCGTCTCCTCCTCCTCCTCCTCCCGCTTCGGCCTCTGCAGCCTGGATAAAAAATAAAATCAAAGTTCAGTGAACACAAATGTTACTACTGCACCTGAAGCAAAGCTACAGCACATGTGCCAGTAATAGGGTTGACAACCTCCAGGTAGTAGCTGGAGATTTCCCGCTATTCCAACTGCTCTCCAGCCGATAGAGATCAGTTCTGGAGGCCTCACTTCAAAAAGGATGTGGACAGAATGGAGCGGTTGTAGAGTGACGAGGATGATCAGGGGCCTGGAGACCAAGCCCAACAAGGAAAGGCTGAAGGAATTGGGAACGTTTAGTCTGGAGGAGGTTGAGGGGGGACATGATTGCTAGGGTTGCCAGCCTCCAGGTGGTAGCTGGAGATCTCCTGCTATTACAACTGATCTCCAGCCGATAGAGATCAGTTCACCTGGAGAACATGGCCGCTTTGGCAATTGGACTCTATGGCATTGAAGTCCCTCCCCAAACCCCACCCTCCTCAGGCTCCGCCCCAAAAACCTCCCGCTGGTGGTGAAGAGGGACCTGGCAACCCTAATGATTGCTCTCTTTAAGTATTTGGAGGGCTGTCCCTTAGAGGAGGGCAGGGAGCTGTTCCTGTCGGCAGCAGAAGAGAGAACTCGCAACAATGGGTTTAAATTGCAAGTGGAAAGGTATTAGGGGGAAAATCTTTTTTACAGTAAGAGTTGTTTGAGAGTGGAATCAGCTACCTAGGGAGGTGGTGAGCTCTCCTTCACTGGCAGTCTTTAAGCAGAGGCTGGACAAGCACTTGTGTCAGGGATGCTCTAGGCTGATCCTGCATTAAGCAGGGGGTTGGATTAGATGGCCTGTATGGCCCCTTCCAACTCTATGATTCTATTGTATTCAGAGGGGGTTTGCCATTGCCTGTCGCTGTGTAGCATGCTAGACTTTCTTGGTGTTCTCCCATCCAAATACTAACCAGGGCCAACCCTGCTTAGCTTCTATGATCTAATGAGATCCGGCTAGCCCATGACAAGGTACAATGGTACAAATCCACTATAGATATGTAGTATAGTGAGGTCCATAGCTATGCATCAGCATATACGTAATCACTTGCCCTGATCTTGTCGACACATAAACATACAGAAACTAACTTTCAGCACAAATGGCGAGAGAAGTCAAGGCAGTTCGGGAAGAGACCCTCAGAACTGAAAGAAAATTGGTAGCTTCAACAGGCTCATTGGGTTACGAAAGATGGTCATGCCAGCCTTGTCACTTGTGAGAAAATGGATGAACTTTATTGAATAAAGAGAAGGTTAAGTAAAGAAAGTTACTTTTGCTATGAATTGGTCCATCCATTCTGTTCAGGAACAGGAAGTAAGAGTGATGAAAATAAGCCAAACCAGTTTGGGAGTTGGATCCAGACAGATTTTCTGCTTAAACCTGTCCAATCCCTCTTCCTTATTTATTGCCTGGCCATTTATCCTTGCACGACTGTCCTTTTTGGACAGATTCCAGGTTGTCTGTGAGAATTTCCATTATATCCTAATGTTATCCCACCCTTCCAAGGACGGGTCCCCATTCACCCTGAGATTTCTTGGTCATCTTTATGGACTCTACGTCAGCATGAGCCCAAAACCTAGATTTTACCCAGGCAGCTCCAGCTGTCTCCATATTTCGAGAGTGGCACATAACATATGTGACCATCTGCAATTCATGAACGCGAGAAGTTGCCTTAGACAGAATTAGAGCCTTGATCTATCAAAGTCAGTAGTGTCACATGAACACATGAAGCTGCCTTATACCGAATCAGACCCTTGGTCCATCAAAGTCAGCATTGTCTACTCAGATGGGCAGCAGCTCTCCAGGGTCTCAGATAGAGGTCTTTCACATCTCCTACTTGCCTAATTCCTTTAACTGGAGATGCCGGGGATTGAACCTGGGACCTCCTGCATGCCAGGCGGATGTTTTACCACTGAGCCACAGTCTCACCTTTCCTCCTGCCCCGCCCTCTTCTCCCTTTCTTCCCTCTCCGTCTGGACCGACCCCCTCCTCGGCGACCCGCTTTCCGCATCCCGCGGCAGTGGCGGCCGGTGCTCTGATCACGCTGGAATCTTGCCATGGTGATCTGATGGATTTGTCACAGAAGTGCGAAGAGTGGTGGGTGCACCATCTGTGGGCTGAGGCAGCCCCAAGCCCTCTGGGCTGGAACTCCTCCCCAGTCTGCTTATAGGCAAGCTGCCCTTTGTTACATAATATTAATCTATGGGGTGTTACCATAGAAATGTCATTATAGTTACCCATAGGGTTGCCAGGTCCCTCTTCGCCACCGGCAGGAGATTTTGAACACATGCACACATGAAGCTGCCTTATGCTAAATCAGACCCTTGGTCCATCAAAGTCAGTATTGTCTACTCGGACCGGCAGCGGCTCTCCAAGGTCTTGGGCAGAGATCTTTCACATCACCTACTTGCCTAGTCCTTTAACTGGAAATGCTGGGGTTGAACCTGGGACCTTCTGCATGCCAAGCAGATGCTCTACCACTGAACCACAGCCCCTCCCCATTTTGGGAGGGGGCAGAGCCTGGGAAAGGCAGAGTTTCTATGGGGTTTCAATGCCATAGAGGCCAATTGCCAAAGCAGCCATTTTCTTCAGGTGAAATGATCTCTATCGGCTGGAGATCAGTTCTAATAGCAGGAGATCTCCAACTAGTACCTGGAGGTTGGCAACCCTAGTTACCCAGTAGTAACTGTTTGAACCAAAATAGAGCAATGTGTGGAGGATACACGATCCATCAGTGACTACCACACATCACTATAGATAGATAGATAGTTTATTTGCTGCCCTTGGCCAGTTAAAACAAGATACATGGACTAAAATGGTCTTGACTCCTTCTAATAGTAAAGTAGATGCCCCCCCCTCATTATGATCATACACAAAGAGACACAAAACTCTTTCCCATATTGCTCTAAAGACTGTTGAAACACCCAGGAGGTTGAAGTAACAAACAGGCTGCTAATGAACCAGAGGGGAAAGTACCACAGGGACAGAGTAGTAACAACCTTGGAGTAGATCCACAGTCTTTATCGCTTTGCTAAATCCTCACATATTGGACAGGTCACAGGGGAAAACACCAGAATGCTGCCAGTTTTCCTAATGCTGAGAAGTAGTCAAGAGGTTGAAGAAAACAGGTTGTGTGGACTCTTATCTTAGAAGCCTTTGCAAACTGGTTGAAGGAGCACTTCTCAAGGTGGTAAAGCAACCACCATGAGAATCCTTGGCACTACCACTTAAAAGGATATCAGGTTATAGGTTATGGAAGCCTATCTGTCACAGACAGAAGTGTTGCTGCCAGTAGAAATATAGCCAGCACATTTTTATTAAAGCAGCTTCCATGCTGGTCTTAGCTGTAAAGGATCTTCTTGGGAAAGATGGATATCATTATTTCCTTCCATCCTCTTGTGATGCCCAATCAACCACACGGCATATTCCCAACAAGTAATATGGCACATTATTCATTCCAGAGGATCTTGCCTTTTCCCACCTCAGTGTTTCCATACTGAAAGAAGAAAAAGACGGTCAACAGCTCTTTCACAGCGGCATGGAAAAGCCTCCATCACCGGGTCAGAGATTATATTGGTCTCCCCTGTAACCAGTGACAATCTGGTCTTCTTTCTTTCACGTGATTTTTCAACATCTTGGACGAGCAACAAGCTGACTAAAAGCCACCCAGCGATTTCATGCCTTAATGTAAGCCACTGGCATGAAAAACGTGTCAGTCTTTGAGGAACACCTGGGTGGAGAATTGAGGTAAGGTGACATGTTACAGTACTCAGTTTGAGGGGTGTGGAAGTCATTTTGAAGCTTCTATTGATGGGCCTGCTAGAACCATTGGCTCTGAATCTTACACCTAACGGCTAAGATTGTGGGAGCCAGTGTGGTGTAGTGGTTAAGAGTGGTGGCTTGGAGAGGTGGACTCTGAGCTGGAGAACCGGGTTTGATTCCCTACTCCTCCACATGTGTGGTGGATGCTAATCTGGTGAGTTGGATTTGTTTCCCCACTCCTACACATGAAGCCAGCTGGGTGACCTTGGGCTAGTCACAGCTCTCTCAGCCCCACCTACCACACAAGGTGTCTGTTGTGGGGAAGGGAAGGTGATTGTAAGCTGGTTTGATTCTTCCTTAAGTGGTAGAGAAAGTCAACGTATAAAAACGAACTCTTCTTCTTTTTCTTCTTCTTCTTAACGAGTTATTGATTTCAATTAATATACTGTATGCAGAGGGACTGGCCAGTTTCATCTTTTCCCTTTCCATCTCTCCACCGCTTAACCTCTCTAAAGTTGAGCCCAAAGAAAAAGAAAAGTCACTACACTTTGGAAGGATACCTACCATGGTCAAGCCTTTTTTGGTGGTTCACAGCAGACCTTTGCTGTGTGCAGGCATGGTTTGGTTCACAGCTTAGGGTTGTTAACCTCCAGGTAGGACCTGGGGTTCTCCTGGAATTACAACTGATCTCCAGACTACAGAGATCAACATCCCTGGAGAAAACAGCTATTTCGGAATGTGTAAACTATGGCATGATAGTCCACTGTGGTCCCTTCTGTCCCCAAAACCCTACCCTTCCAAGCCCCCCCACCAAGTCTCCAGGAATTTCCCAAATTGTAGGTGGAAGACCTAGTTCACATGTGTAATCATCTACAAATGGGGGGAGATTCAGAATTTTGGGGACGACTCCCCACTTCTCCCCACTTGTAATGTGTTCAGTCAGCACCAAAGAGTTATAGCATGCCAAAAAAGTGGTATGGTGGTGAAGAGTGGCGGACTCTAACCTGGTGAACCGGGTTGGTTTCCCCACTCCTACACATCAAGCCAGCTGGGTGACCTTGGGCAAGTCACAGTTCTCTCCAAACTCTCTCAGCCCCACTTATCTCACAAGGTGCCTGCTGTGGGGAGAGGAAGGGATTGTAAGCCGCTTTGAGACTCCTTAAAGTAGTGAAAAGGGAGCTAGACAGCAGTAGTGGTTAAGAGCAGCAGACTCTAACCATGAGAAGCTAAGGTACATATTTCCTTAGGAGTGGGGAAACCAACCCGGTAAAACGGGCTGTGAGAGCCAGCACAGGGCAGTGGTTAAGAGCAGTGGACTCTAATCTGGAGAACCGGGTTCGATTCCCCACTCCTCCGCACGAAGTCTGCCCGGTGACCTTGGGCTGCTCACAGTTCTCTCCAACTCTCTCAGCCCACACGGAAGCAGGCAATGGCAAACCACCTCTGAACGTCTTGCCTTGAAAACCCTACTGGGTCGCCATATGTCAGCTGTGACTTGACGGCGCTTTCCACTACCACTAGAGTAGCGTTTTATGCCTCAGGATTTAATGCCCTTGTAATATGGGACATTTGTGACATATGACATACATTCTGAAAATGGAACACCGGAGACTCAAAAGAGAGATTCGTATTTTTGTTTGAAATGGGCTCATGATGGTGAATTTGATGGATTTTGACTCCCATGAGAGCCAGCATGGTGTAAGATAGCAGCGGTGGTTTGGAGCGGTGGGCTCTGATCTGGAGAACCGGGTTGGTTTCCCCGCTCCTACACATGAAGCCAGCTGGGAGACCTTGGGCCAGTCACACTCTTTCAGCCTCACCTACCTCACAGGGTGTCTGTTGTGGGGAGGGGAAGGGAAGGTGATTGTAAGCCGCTTAAGTGGCAGCAAAAGTCGGCATATAAAAACCAACTCTTCTTCTCTTCATGAGGCAGAGAGAAGAACATGACTCCGTCATTCATTCTTGCCCTTTCTCTGCAGACGAGAGCCCATGATGGGGGACGAGAACCGTTCTTCCATCACAGAATTCATTTTGGTAGGACTCACCAACCACCGCAAGACACAAATCCTTCTGTTTCTGGTCATCCTCTTCATCTACACCCTCACCATTGCAGGGAACCTGGTGATCATAGCGTTGGTGCGAGGCGACTCCTCCCTCCACACCCCCATGTACTTCTTCCTTTCAAACCTCTCTATCCTGGAGATCCTTTACGTCACCTCCAGCCTGCCCCAGATGCTGGCTCACCTCTTGGCTGGAAAGGGCGCCATCTCCTTCACCCGGTGTGCTTTTCAGATGTACATGGTGATTTGCCTGGGGAGCGTTGAGTGTTTCCTGCTGGGCGCCATGGCTTATGACCGCTACTTGGCCATCTGCCACCCTCTGCTCTATGCCATCGCCATGGGTCGGGGGCGCCAGGTGCAGCTTGCCTCGGCCTCCTGGGCAAGCGGCTTCCTCCTTGCTTCCATAAACGTGGGTCTCACCCTTCACCTCCCCTACTGTGGTCCCAACCGCATCAATCATTTCTTCTGCGACATGCCCATAGTGCTGAAACTCGCCTGTGCGGACATACGAGCGACAGAGCGCAACATTATTATATTGGCTGCGGTGATCATCATCATTCCCTTCTTCGTTATCCTGACCTCTTACGTGCTCATACTGTCTTCGGTGATACAAATGCAGTCAGCCACCGGGAGGCGTAAGGCCTTCTCCACCTGCGCCTCCCACTTGATAGTGGTCATCTTGTTCTACGGCATCCTTATCTTTGTGTACCTGACACCCGGGTCAGACGCCGCTCCTGATCGGGACAAAGAACTTGCCGTCCTTTACATTGTGGTCACCCCCTTGCTCAATCCTGTCATTTACACCCTACGCAACAAGGACATCCACGGGGCAGTGTCCAGGATGCTGCAAAGATGGGGCTTCAAACGGAAAATGTTGTTGATGTCTTGATGAGCTGCCCCCAATTTTGTCCAATGGCTGCCAGTTGCTTACCATGAATAAAATGCCAGTGGGTGTTAAATGTTGTACAGGCACACCTCCTCTTGTTGCACCTTGCAGATATTGCATTCTCTACCAATTGAAGGTTTGTGGTGATCCTGCATCGAGCAAGTCTATCTACCCCATTTCCCTAACAGCATGTGCTCACTTCGTGTCTGTGTCACATTTTTAGCAATAAAGTAGTTTTTAATTAAGGTTTGTACAATTGTGAACACATGAAGCTGCCTTATACTGAATCAGACTCTTGGTTCATCCAAGTCAGCAATGTCTATTCAGACCAGCAATGGCTCAGGCAGGGGTCTTTCCCATCACTGTGGGGTGATGTAGGGGGAGGTAGTTGAGAATTTCCTGCATTGTGCAGGGGGTTGGACTAGATGACCCTGGTGGTCCCTTCCAACTCTATGATTCTATCACCTACTTGCCTGGTCCCTTTAACGGGAGATGCCGGGGATTGAAACTGGGACCTTCTGCATGCCAAGGAGATGCTCTACCACTGAGCCACCGCCCCTCCCCTAAATCATTTCCCTCTATTAAACCTGATGTTCTCCTGCTCACATGAAGCTGCCTTATACTGAACCAGACTCTTGGTCCATTAAAGTCAGTGTTGGTCTACTCAGACTGGCAGCGGCTCTCCAGGGTCTCAGGCAGGGGTCTTCCACATCACCTACTTTCCTGGTCCCTTTAATTGGAGAAGCCTGGAATTGAACTTGGGGCCTTCTGTATGCCAAGCAGATGCTCTACCACTAAGCCACAGCCCCTCTCCATGGATCTCCAGGGTCTCAGGCAGAGGTCTTTCACATCATCTACCTGCCTAGTCCCTTTAACTGGAGATGCCAGGGATTGAACCAGGGACCTTCTGCATGCCAAGCAGACACTCTACCACTGAGCCACGGCAGTTGCACACTTAATAGACTACAGTGTAGTGTAAACATAACTTTTATATGCACTGGGAAACCCAATAATTTGCGTGACTCACTTTATTGTGACATTCGCTTTATTGCAGTGGGCCGGAACTGAACCCACAATGTCTCCGAGGTATGCTCGTACAACTGGCAGCCGTAATCTTCACTAGCACGGCTGCCAGGCAGTCAATCATGGCTTGGATTATTTCAGTTGTGTCAGGGGGAGAACACGGCCGCTCCCACCAAAAAGCAGAAGCGGTTTCAGTCTTTGGCTGCTCACCGGGTTAGGCCTGTGCCACTTATCCCAGCTGCTCCAGCTGAAGACCCACACATCCTGCTATTCATCCATAGCAAGGTTCACTCCAGGACTCCACACCCATGCCTGAGTGCTTTGGCGATAATTAAAGTTGCCAACCTCCAAGTGTTGGCTGAAATTTCCTGCTGTTACAACTGATCTCCAGCCGACAGAGAGATCAGTTCCCCTGGAGAAAATGGCCGCTTTGGCCATTGGACTCTATGGCATTGAAGTCCCTCCCCTCTCCAAACCATGCCCTCCTCAGGCTCCAACCCAAAAAATTCCCGTTGGTGGCAAAGAGGGACCCGGCAACCCTACTGAAGATCTCTATTTTAACTGATCTCCAGCCAACAGAGATCAGTTCCCCTGGAGAAAATGGCCGCTTTGGACTCTATGGCATTGAAGTCCCTCCCCTCTCCAAACCACGCCCTCCTCAGGCTCCACCCCCAAATCCTCCAGCTATTTCCCAACCTGGAGCTGGCAACCCTATCTGTAATCCTTGTGTTCTTCAGCAAGGGGCTTATTTGTACAGGCCGAGGGAAGGGCTATGGTAGAAGCACATGTAAGCATCACAGAGCAGGCGGCGAGCACATGGGGGCAAGGTTTTGGGGTCCAGGTCCTGCAGCTCCTTGGGGGACAGTTCCAAGTAGTCCGCAACCTCCGAACAGGTCGTCACGCGAGGGATATTAAAGCCATTGAGGCCACCTGAAACACAGAGGAATGAGGGAAGAGGTTAGGAGAAACAGAAGAGGAGGAAGAAGAGTTGGTTTTTATATGCTGACTTTCTCTACCACTTAAGGAAGAAGCAAATTGACTGACAATCACCTTCCCTTCCCCTCCCCACAACAGACACCCTTAGGAGGCCAGGAAGCCCTTAGGAGGCCAGGAAGGCACTGTGCTGGCATTCGGGGGCCCCACGCCGGTGTCTGGGCTACTTACACCGGCGTTAGTGGCCCAAATGCTGACGGGAAAGCCCAGATGCCGGTCGCTGGCATGGCAGTGCCGCCCCAGGATGCTGAAGGGGCCTTCCGCCGGCGTCCCACCAGCGTAAAAGCCCACGCTGGTGACCTGGAAGGCATCCCTGGGGCGGGCTGGGGGGAGGAGCTGCCGTTAGGCAGCTTCCTGTCCTTTTTTGCCCCGGGAATGCTGGCTCAGAGAAGAGCAAAGCTGCACCTGCTTTTTAGCAGGCATTGGCTCGCTTTTCTCTATGTACCAAAAAGGCCCTGTTTTGCAAAAAACAAACAAAAAAAGCAGCTAAAAGGCTTTTTTGGGTGTTTGGCATGCGGGGAACAGCTTTAGGAGGCGCAGCCACACCTCCTCCCTGCCGTTTCCCCATGCCGAATCTCAGGAATGCCCAAGGAGAATAAAATGTAAAGAGTCTGAGATAGCGAAGTGAAGAGAAAAAGAAATACATGACAGCAGCAAAATGTAGATTAGATGAGGAGGCAAGAGGGAGATGGAGGACCGGAAGAGGCCAAAGATGAAAACAGAGGTAAGTTCATCAGCCCTCTAAAGCAGGGGTGTCAAACTCATTTGTGAACAAGGGCTGGAGACGACATAAATCTCACTTGGTCGGGCTGGGCCATGCCTCGCTTGCCTAGATCGAGAGTGGGGGGAGGTGGCTGCCTCGGCTGGCTTGCGGGCCAGAGCACAGATCTCAAGGGGCCACATCTGGCCTCTGGGCCGTATGTTGACGCCCCTGCTCTAAAGAGTTCCACCACCAGGGGGCCCCTCTTCCTGTTCCTCACAGGAAGAGGCTCTCGGCTTCTCCTCGTGGCTGCTTACCCTCCCGGTCAGCCATGCTGTCAAAGAAGAGCCACTGGTGGACATCGGAGCCGTGGCGGGTAAAGGCTACGTAGTGGCTGGTCTCGATGCAGAGGATGGCGAAGAGCTGCATGGTCTGACGGGGGATGACGTTGGGCAAATGGCCCATACGGGACAGCTCCTCAGGAAGATGCAGCGGCCGGGGCTGGTGGCAGCGCCGGGCACGGTGCTTGTGAACCTGCAAAGGCAAGCCGAGTGCCGCAAGCATTTTAGAAAGGGGAGGATGAGGAGGGGTCAATGCTCAGTGGTAGAGCGTCCGTGATGTACAAAGAAAGACCCAGGTTCAATCCCCTGGCATCTCCAATTGAAAGGATCAGGTAGGGGGTGGTGTGAAAGTCCGTTGTTCAAGACCCTGGAGAAAGCGCTGCCTCTCAGAGCAGACAATACTGAGCTTGAGAGACCCTTTTTCTTCAGTTTGCTTCTATACTTTGCTGGCATCTGTGGTATCTCAGATTATGTGGGTAAGCGTCCATGCCAGTGGCACATTTCCCTGGAGGAATGCTGAGGCTTTACTACATAATCTAGCTGAACCCCATGTGGGAAACTAGCTATAGACATTGTAACAGCTGTGTGGAACTCTATTAAAGTAGTTATGTTTGCATCTTACAGAATACCATGACAAGGTTCTCTTATATTGTTTCTGTCTTTTTTTCCTTTTCAAGAGCTGTCTAAAGTGCTATAAAATTAGCCTGGAATGGTCTCTACCTTCTTTAAGGAGAAGGAAACTGGCTTACCATCTTCTTCCCTTCAGACACCTTGTGACGTAGGTGAGGCTGAGAGAGCTCTAAAAGAACTGTGACTATCCCAAGGTCTCCCAGCAGGCTTCATGTGAAGGAGTGGGGAAGCCAACCCAGTTCACCAGATTAGAGTCCACTGCTCCTAACCGCTACACCCCGCTGGCTCTCTAATTAACAAATAAAGTGGTTATTTCCCCTCCAAATCCTTGAAATGAACCAATCGCATTTGTTGCAAAGGTTTGGCTTGAACTTACGGTAGTTCCCCTCCTGACTAAACTTTTTGTGTACGCTCCCTTCTGTCTTGTGGGGGAGTTTGGTACACTAGGGTCAGGCTCTCAGGGACAGATTTTTGCAAATGGTGGCACTTTCCCCGGGCACGAGGTGCCTTCCCCGACCCTGACGCTGAAACCATCATTCGTGGGATCTAACCCAAGGTCCCCTGCACTGAGAAACCAACCCACCAAACGTACCTGCTGGCTGCAGGTCCCGCAGAACTGTTTGATGTGTCCGAAGCCAAAGCTGTGATCCCCGTAGCAATCCAGACACTCCGTCACCGCCAGCCCTTGGCAGATACAGCATTCCCGAGGAGCTGCAAATGTTTCGGTCAGACACATTCCGGTCGGTCAAAGAAACAAAGAGTCTCAAAGACCAAAGACACCTAACGCTTTTAGAGCAGTGAGGCTAATGTGGAAGCACGCTTGCTGTGCTCCCTCTCTGAAAAACCTAACTCAGCTTCTCTTGGAAAGAGAAGCTGGCTGTGCACAGGACTGATTGGCCAGTGCCCTGGGTCCTCACCCAGAAACTTGCCCTTTCCCTCCCACAAATCCCCGGGAGACTTTTGCACCAGATTCCGTCTCTTTCCTTACTGTCTTCCAGAAGGTCAGTGATGTCAAGTAGCAGGCTGGGCTGGATGGTGCGGAAGGCCTTGAAGTTCTTTCCGTTCCTCGGCATCTGCAGGATGAGACAGGAGGGGGCCTGGTGGGGAACAAGGAAGCGCCAGGAATAAGCCAGAAGGAGAGAAAGGATGGGTAGCTATTGATAGACATTTTTTTCCTGGTTTTTTTTTTAATTAAGTTTTTATTTCCAAGTTATATAAAACATATAACACCAAAACAAAACAAAACAAAACAAAAAAGAACACCTTGCATTACATACATAGAAAGCAGGGGTGGGAAATGTCAGGCCCGTGGGCCGTTTAAGGCCTGTGGAATAATTTGGTCTGGCCCTTCGTGGGTCCTGGCAGATCTCTGGCTCAGAAGGATCTAAGACTGGCGATCCACCCCCTCCCACAGAGTGAGCCACCGGTTGGATGCCTGCCTGCTTGCCCGCACAGGGGGGGTCATCTGGGGCAGCTGCCTGCTAGGGACTTGGTCGGCTAATTTTTAAGTTGATAATTTTGTATGGCCCGTGAATGATGTTATAAATATCCAAATGGCCCTTGGCAGAAAAAAGGTTCCCCACCCCTGATATAAAGTAACATAGATAAGATAGGCTTTAACTTGGTGAATGTGTATAGTTTTACTGCCCTCTCCCCATCTTCCCTTTTATACACTATTATAACTTTCTGGCATTAATTTTACTGCTTTATGATAATGAGTTAACTGCTTTTCATTCAATCATTCCATCTCATAATATAAATACTTTAAACTGTTAATTCATAATGAACACCACATAGTCTTATATAGGCTTGTTTATAGTTGCTAGATTCATAGAATCATAGAGTTGGAAGGGACCACCAGGGTCATCAAGTCCAACCCCCTGCACAATGCAGGAAATTCACGACTACCTCCCCCTCATACCTAGTGACCAGAAGATGGCCAAGATGCCCTCCCTCTCATCATCTGCCCAAGGTCACAGAATCAGCATTGCTGACAGAGAGCCATCTAACCTCTTCTTAAAAACTTCCAGGGAAGGAGAGCTTACCACCTCCCGAGGAAGCCTGTTCCACTGAGGAACTGCTCTAATATTTACAAAAAATTTCCTGATGTCTAGACGGAAACTCTTGATTTAATTTCAACCCGTTGGTTCTGGTCCGACCTTCTTGGGCAACAGAAAACAACTCGGCACCATCCTCAATATGATAATAATTCTATTATCTACTGTTCCTGTATAATAATTTGACTAAACAGTTTCATTTCAAGTTTTACATAATTTATGAAACATAAGCATTATATAATTTCCAGTGTTTCTTGAACTCTTCGCTGGGTCTATTCATGGACATTTTTGTGGCACTTGTGTACTACTCCACTGAGCTGCCATAAAAACCGTGGAGTCGGTTCTAGCAGATCCCTTCCATTAACAATGGACCCTTCCGCTGTCATAAGAGGCTTGCTAACCCCACAGACTACAGGACGGAGCAAACGGGGCGTCTACGGGGCGCGATCAAAATGATGGTCCTACCATCCTTCTGGATCTCACCTCTGTGAACTTGAGGTCCGCAGTGATGAGTGACCCTTCCAGCAGCTGCTGAACGGTGGGTACCGCCTGGGTGGGGTGCCCCTCGGTGAAGATCTGGTAGAAAATGCACCCGTGAGGGTCCTTGCCAGCCGAGCTTGGTGGGAAGGGGAGAGAAAAGGATGAGAAGGGGAGAAGCTAATATGAATGGGGGCTGCGGGGAATGAAAGGAAAGTAGAATGTGAATCAAGGGCAAGAAGAGAAGATAGTTATAGCCAGTGGGAGTAACGAATAGTTCCCCCCCCCCTTCCCCATTTAGGTTATGATCACCTACACCTACATAAACATTTTGGAACGTGAGCTACTGCAATATGAACAAAAAGATGTTGGGTAGCAATACAGCCAGTTAAATGTCCCTTATGGGGACCCTGAGAGTAATCTTAAATAGGTCTACTCAGAACTCAATGGGGATTATTCTCAGGAAAGTGTTCTTAGGATGGCACTGTTTGGGTATCATGTTTAGGTTTTCTTTTTTTTAAAAAAAATGGCTTAAGTCCTCAAGGTCATGAAGGTAAGTCCAGTGAGATCTCAGCAACGCACACAAAACAGAACAGGGTTATCCATAAGGGAGGCTTCGGTGCCCACCCTAACTCCTTCTTCCAACTAGGGTTGCCAGATCCCTCTTCGCCACCGGCGGGAGGTTTTTGGGGTGGAGCCTGAGGAGGGCAGGGTTTGTGGAGGGGAGGGACTTCAATGCCATAGAGTCCAATTGCCAAAGCAGCCGTTTTCTCCAGGTGAACTGATCTCTATCAACAGGAGAGCAGTTGTAAAAACAGGAGATCGCCAGCTAGCACCTGGAGGTTGGCAACCCCACCCATCCTCCTAATAAGCTCAGTGTTGCATGTTGGGGGAGAACATTAATGCCATATTTCTGGCGATTTTGAAAGGGCATTACCAGCAATGTGTCATAAAAGTAATTTCTGAGGAAAACGGGTCACAGAAAGGTGGGGCGCAGTAGAGATGAAAAGGGGCTCCTTCTTCTTCCCTTGGTGCTTGGGGGTCACTCACCGAATCTGGAAGAGCGGGTCCATTTTCAGGACTCGGAACAACAGGGTGAGAAATTCTTCTGGGTCTGTGATAAGAAAGGAAAGAGGACGTGGTACCAGAGGAGGGAACGCCCTGCCCAGTCCTCACTGAAGCCTCTCATTTGAACACACCAGCCAAGTTGTCAAGATGCCGCATCGAGGGCACAATGGCAGCTTAATAAATTTGACTTTTCCCTCTTCTTCTTTCTTCTTCCCTTGTACAGCTGCCCAAACTACACACACGGTCACTGTGTTGCTCTCTCTCTCTCACGCACACCTTTCACCAACCTTTCTCTTCACTTGTGAAGCCCGAAGAATGCCCGGCAGTTTCCAGAACTTTCCGCAGCGCCATGACTTTGGTAGCACAGACGTAGCCGTTCCTACCCAGAGAGGAGGGAAAGAAACAACTTTACCACCTCCAGATTTACTTCTGAAACAATTTTTGGGTATACAGTTGTGGTCTCGGAAGGAAAGCAACCGTTGTGTGCTGCTCATAGTTTATATATATATCAGTAAGACATGATAGCATATATGCAAATTTGCTCATTTTACACACACAATTTTGATGAGAAATTTCTGGAATGACTTTGCAGAAAAATAACACTATTAGAGGTTACCTTTTCTCTCTTGGGATCCTACATTCAAACTGGGCCCTGTGCCATAGCTCAGCACAAAGATTTAGTACACATTGAAGTTCCAGGGCTATATTTTGCTCCTGGAGGAAAACAGGGGATGGTCTACAATGGAACAGGATGTGAAAATTTGGCAAACTCACTTGCGCAAAGGGTTGACTATCTCCGTCCTCAACAGGTCCCGCGTCTCAGTATAAGACTCCCCGTCGTTCTTGTCTGCCGGACGGAGCAGCATCGAATCCAGCACCGAGGAGAAAGTGAACATACTAAGAGCAGAAGAGAAGGGGCAAATAGCTACATTTATACCCAGTTCTGAATGAAGAGAAGAGTTGGTTTTTATATGCCGACTTTCTCTACCACTTAAGAAAGAATTAAACTGGCTTACAATCACCTTCCCTTCACCTTCCCACAACAGACACCCTGTGAGGTAGGTGAGGCTGAGAGAGCTGTGACTAGCCCAAGGTCACCCAGCTGGCTTCAGGTGTAGGAGTGGGGAAACAAACCCGGTTCACCAGATTAGCCTCTGCAGCTTATGTGGAGGAGGGGGGAATCAAACCCGGTTCTCCGGATCAGAGTCCACCGCTCCAAACCACCGATCTTAACCACTACACCATGCTGGTTCTCCACACTACACCATGCTGGAAATAACTGAGCTGTAATTGCAGGAGCACCATTTCTGTGGCAAGTTTCGATGAGTGACACGCTATGGAAAACTATGGGATGTCGTGCAACGTGGGGTTAAAGAGCACAGCCTTATGGGTCCAAGAGGGAAAGCCGATAATCGAAGACTCCTTCACCGTTAGCTCGCTGGACTCTACAAGCACGTATTACACCTGTCAGGCTCTCCCAAAGACAAACCTAGGATAGGAATTTGCCCCTGGATATCTCAGGGCCAAGCAAGTTACTGAACTCAGGTATTCCAGTGGTTGCCCATTCCGCCAGATGGGCTCTTTCGCGTGAGCCTGCGCTCACCAGAAAAGCGTGGCGTCTAGATAACAGGAGTTGCAATGTCCCTGGATCCCTTTCTTCCATCCCAAGAGATGCTCCATGCCACGATCACCCAACGGCGGCGGCGGCGTGTCCTCTTCCACTTTCGCACTGGTATACACGTGGAAATCTGGGGAGAGAAGGGTGATGAGATCTTCGGATGAAGAGTGTTGGGTTCGCCTTGCTCCACGTGGTAAACCTACTAACAGCCCTTGAGGGGGCACACCAGCATGTCCGAGCACACATTTGGGGAATCAATGGCTAAACGAACCAAAATCCATCACAGTTCTCACTATCCTCCTAAGGATGTGCCGTACCCAGGGAATTGCATCGCAAAACGGGATTCTCCAGATTCTGCTCCATGCCGAAACGGGAGTCGGGCCGGCAGCGGCGCAACCGGACAAAGAGGGCCTTGTTGGGCGGGCAATGGAAGTAGCGGACCCCTCGGTACTGTCCATCCGTGCAGCCCGAAGACAGCGGCTCCTCCTACAAAATACACAAAGCAGATACAATCTCCCATCGGGTTCATCCTACATAAGAACATACGAAAAGTCCTGCTGGATCAGACCAAGCTCCTCAAGTCCAGCAGTCTGTTCCCACAGTGGCCAACCAAGTGCCTCTAGGAAGCCCCCAAACAAGGCCACTGCAGCAGCACCATCCTGCCTGTGTTCCACAGCACCTAATATATTTGGCATGCTCCTCTGATCCTGGAGAAAATAGGTCTGCATCATGACTAGTATCCATTTTAACTAGTAGCCATGGATACCCCTCTCCTCCATGAACATGTCCACTCCCCTCTTCAAACCTTCCAAGTTGGCAGCCATCACCACATCCTGGGACAGGGAGTTCCACAATTTAACTAGGCATTGTGTGCAGAAATATTTCCTTTTATCAGTTTTGAATCTCTCACCCGCCAGCTTCAGCAGATGACCCTGCGTTCTAGTATTATGAGAGACGGAGAAAAGCTTCTCCCTGTCCACTCTCTCCAAACCATGCATAATTTTATAGACCTCTATCATGTCTCCCCTTAAGCGCCTTCTTTCCAGGCTTAACAGCCCTAAGCGTTTTAACAGCTTCTCATAGGGCAGTTGCTCTAGCCCTCTGATCGTTTTGGTTGCTCTTTTCTGCACCCACATTCTAAGTCACAGCACTGTCAGTCTGTGCCGTCGTCAAGTATACATTAACAAGGGATTGGAGAAATCAAAGGGGCTGTGGCTGCAGCAGGGGGATCCCCCAGGTCCCACCTGGAGGCCGGCATCCCTACGTTTGGCATCGACCAGAACCCGGGCCTTTTCCATTGTGGCCCCGGTTCTGTAGAATGGGCTCCTTGAAGAGATGAGATTTTCAGGAGGTGCTGCAAGTAGGGTTGCCAACCTCCAGGTACTAGCTGGAGATCTCCCACTATTACAACTGATCTCCAGCCAATAGAGATCAGTTCCCCTGGAGAAAATGGCCACTTTGGCAATTGGACTCTACGGCATTGAAGTCCCTCCCCTCCCCAAACCCCACCCTCCTCAGGCTCTGCCCCAAAAACCTCCAGCAGGTTGGCGAAGAGGGACCTGGCAACCCTAGCTGCAAGTCCTGCCTGTTTGCCAGAGATTTTGAAGGGGTTTGAATGGTGGGCATGTTTTAAGGTAAGGGATGGGGGAAAGAGTACGGGTTGTCTGTTTTAGTTTTAATTTACAGCGTTTTCACCTATTGTTGTCATATGAGGAAAGGCGGGATAGAAAAGTTTCGATAAATAAACAAAACCACCTGCCGGGGGGGGGGGGAACCTTTTTTCCGCCAAGGGCCATTTGGATATTTATAACATCATTCGCGGGCCATACAAAATTATCAACTTAAAAATTAGCTGACCAAGCCCCAAGCAGGCAGCTACCCGAGATGACACCCCCGCCCCATGCGGGCAAAGGGTTAACACAGTTTCTTGGGCGGTCCTGGCAACACCATAGCTGATGACTCTTCTGCAAGGGGGAAAAAGGTTCCTTTTCTCAGCAAAACAAACTCACATCCGCCTTGAATAGAGGGTATTCCTGTCTGCGGGAGGAGGCGGATCACCAGTCTTAGATCCTTCTGAGACAGAGATCTGCCAGGACCCACGAAGGACCAGACCAAATGATTTCGCGGGCCTTAAACGGCCCCCGGGCCTGACGTTCCCCACCCCTGCACCAAGCAATGCCCTTACCTACTTCCATGAAACGTGGGGAGGAACGTTGGAGAGGTGCAACGTTGGGGAACGGCGCTCAGAGGAGACGCAGGTTGCCTGTCAACAGCCACGGAATGTCACCGGACTAGAATGACGTGTGACGGGGTTAGGGCTGCAAGGTGCCTGTTAATGGTGGGCAATTGTCCGCCAATTAACAGGCCAGCCCACCAGCCCTCAGCTGGCCAGCGGGGGAAACAGGCCAGCTAAAGGGGAGGACAATACCCACACGTGTGGCGTGGCACACTAATGTCCCTTCCAAAGCCACCACTTCTGGGTTTGATGGGGACACTCTAGCACACTCCTCCAAAATCTCCATGGTTTCCATAGAGTTTTTTGAGGGACGCACTAGAGCGCCCCAGTCACTTCTGGGTTTACCCCGGAAGGGACATTATTGCATGAGCGCTCGTAAATCCCACTCCCCACACAGAAGCTTCTGCCAATGGTGGGGGGTGGGGGACAGGCAACCCTAGATGGGGTTTGCTTCGGCCATGACACATTCTACCCGGCCACCTCATTTGTCCTCACCAGCTCCAGTCCAGCAATCGTTTCTTCCATGTCAAGTAGATCCCCAATCCAGCGGATCACTCCGTAGATTGGTGGATAGTTAACTTCTACCATGGAGTTGATCTCCAGGAGATGGTGTTCATATGGTTCATCCTCTTCCTCCTTGTCTTCTTCACCCCCCTCTTCCTCCTCCTCCTCCTTTCTCTCACCGTTCCTGCCTTTTTGCTTCTCTGAGCCAAGGGAATGGAGCAGGGAGGAAGGCTCCTTGGGTGAACACCCCTCCATCCTTGGGGGGTACCGGATGGATGGGGGGGATGAGCAATCAAAAAAGGCCGAGCTGGGTGGGGAGGTGCTGCTGTCCAAAGCCTCAGGGCTCCTGTCAGGCTGTTCTGTGGAAGGAGAAAATATAATTAAATAAACTGTCATGTTGTCACCTCGCCAGTCCTCCAGGAAGCTCAGGGCGGCATATGAGACTGTGCCCCTTTAATTCCCCCCCCCCACAACAAACTTGTAAAGTAAGACGGGCTGAGAGATGATGACTGAACAAAGTTACCGAGGGAGCTCCACGTCTGTCTGTGCCAGGATTAGAACCCAGCTCTCTCTGATGTCTATCTAACACCTTATCCATTAAACCACATCAACAGTATGATGCATATAGAATCATAGAATCATAGAGTTGGAAGGGGCCACCAGGGTAATCAAGTCCAACTCCATGAACAATGCAGGAAATTCACAACTATCTCCCACCCACACACCCCCAGTGACCTCTACTCCATGCCCAGAAGATGGCCAAGATGCCCTCCCTCTCATGATCTGCCTAAGGTCATAGAATCAGCATTGCTGACAGATGGCCATCTAGCCTCTCCTTAAAAACCTCCAGGGAAGGAGAGCTCACCACCTCCCGAGGAAGCCTGTTCCACTGAGGAACGGCTCTGTTAGAAAATTCTTCCCAATGTCTAGACAGAAACTCTTTCGATTTAATTTCAACCCATTGGTTCTGGTCCGACCTTCTGGGGCAACAGAATCAGAATCAGTAGCCAGTTTGGCAGTGAACAGCTTTCTGATAATATTTTCTAAAAATAAAAGAGTGTTGGGGAGGGACTACAGTGGGGTATAATACCCTAGGGTCCACCCTCCAAAGCGGCCATTTTCTCCAGGGGAACTTGAAGAGGGTCGGTGAGTTTCAGTGCCTATGCTCTTAGAATCGACCCCTTCCTGAGAAGAAGTATATTATCGTATTCAGTTAGACACCTACTAAGCAGGACTCAACTGCTTTCTTACCGGAGTAAGTTTTTTATTGAATTGCTTCAAAAATATGCAAAATATATATAGTATTAACATAATGTAGTATGTATGCATGTAGATGGTTACAAAGTCTTTAAATGTTAGTAGCATTTAAAGACTTTGTAACCATCTACATGCATACATACTACATTATGTTAATAATGTGCCGGATTTACGTATAAGCTAAACAGGCTATTGCTTAGGGCCCCACTCTCTTGGGGCCCCCCCAAAAAATTAAAGGAAAAAAAACCTGGATGTACATTTCCAAAATATAAGATAAAAAACAAATAAAATAAAACCTACATACAGCAACAGTGTTTTGTGTTGTGTAGGCTCCTATGATGAAAGTAATGGGCCCCGCCTGCTAGCCTGCTCCCTAAAATATCACTGGTTTGCTCATTTCTATATATAGGGTGCCTACATTCTGCATGGACTGGTTGCATGGCAACATGTAGCATGCAGCTGCACACTGTAGTGCAGCACAGTTGAATGTAGGTCAAGCTGTTGTACCTGTTATCTGGACATATAAAGGGCCCCATTACCTTCAATAGCTTAGGGCCTCATCAAACCTAAATCCGGCCCTGAATGTTACAAAAGTTCAGACATTATGAGTCTTAAACATGTTCTTGTTGCAAGCAATCTTAAACAATCTCTATTTTATATCTCTATTTAGGAGTATCAAACCTTAAACAATAATATTATTCATATTCATCATTCAAACAATGTAAGTTAAAGAAACTTGTAAAAATGGTTAGTTCAGTGAATAAGATCTGATTTAGTTAAAAGTATCTTAATTCAAAGTATCTAGAATATCATAATAGTAAGTAGGCATACTTTACCCAATCATGTCATCTGTGAAACTCCCCAGTACAGCAGGACTAAAGAGATCTGAGAGTCCCCAGTCCATGTTAAAACTGGGTAGACCTATAAGACTCTCCATTTGTTGTTGGAGTCTCTGAGTATCTTTGGTGTATGTAAAGGATAGAGAAATCTCTGATTATTCTCTAAGTTCATGTAAGAATGGAATTCATGAGCATATAGAGCATATTTTTAATCCATGCCAGGACCAGGTCCATGAAATTATAGAAAAATCTCTGAGTGTTCTTAGCCTATGAGAGGACTGAGTCTAGAAGTCTTTCTGTTTTTGCCAATATCAGAGAGATCTGTGTGTGCACCTCTAGTTCCATGCGAAGACTAGAGAGCTCCATGAACCTTTAATCTATGCGAAGATTAAAGCGTTCTGTGTAAGACCTTAGTCTAAGGGAAGTCTAAGAACTTCCATGCCTATAAGGACTGAAGTGTCCATGTAAGGGCTATATAGATCTTAGTGAAAGCTCCTTAATCCATGCTAGAATTAAGGAGATCTCACTGCCTCCATACAAGGGATGGAGAGATCTATAAGAAGTGAGCTAGGGAGCTCTTAGAACCTCCATGTCTACGCAAAGACTTGGAAGGATCTAAGCTCCTCCAGTCCATGAGGACTGGAAAGCTCTAAGAGCCTCAATCCACACAAGGATCAAGGTCTGAGAGCTTACATCCCACGCAAGGGATGGAGAGATCCATTTAGACCAGAGGGTACTAACCTGTTAGGAACTCTAACCTTAGGCTTAGAAGAGCCCTTCTTTTATATGTTTGTGAGATCAGGTTTTCCTGATTTTTTGATCTGATATGTGAGATGTATTCTGAGTTTGCGCACAACTGCTGTATGAATCCTTGGATTCCTTGGATACCATATAAGGAGTTCCTCCTACTGGTCATAAGCTCATATGCTGAACAGTCAGTTTGTGTCTTGTTATACCTTTATAATGGATAAATATACCAGCATTTTACATTTCTCAAAGAGTATGCTTACATGAATATCTTTACTAACATTCTACTGTGATTTATTTATTTTTAAACTTAAAACATAATATAAAATTATACAACACTGTTCGATAATGTTTTCAGTCAGTTACAGTCTTTGCTAGTGACAGCTTGGATTCCGTAAACATAGTTTCTAAAAGCCAGATTCCAGGAAAGTCTGGATTCCAGAAGAGTCCTCTAAAAGAGTCTCTTGGCCTGTATTCCAAAAGGTATTATGTGGTCAGGCATGTCTGGGTTGCCTAGTTTCAAATGAAAGACAAGCCTCTAATGGTGTTTTATTAACTTTAAATAGGAAAATTCTACAAATCCATCTGTTCCATGTGTTTCGATATGGTATGTATGTGTTAGCCCATAAGAAACTGACCTCTGTCAGTTGTAATAGCAGGAGATCTCCAGCCAACACCTGGAAATTGGCAACCCTACTTATACATGATGCAAACCCAGTTGGTCCCCTTACTCCATGAGATACTACGGACTTACCTTTCTGTACTTTAGAAATCGGCAAGAGAATCCCATACTCTGGCGCTGGGATATGGCAGAGCTTGCGTTCTTTGAAATAACCATCCCAGGAACCAACTGGCTTGTCCTAGGATAAGTTTTAAACACGTCAATAGTTGCTTCTGGGGCAAGAAGGTAGTCAGAACTTTGCGTACAAATAGTAAGCGATGCAGTTGTCAAGCTAAGACACTGAGGCTGCAGACCAATATCCTCCTGGTTCCTGATGGTGAGAGCCAATCCCATGCCACTACCTGCTATACAAATCCAAGATCCAAGTACCACCCTCCCTCAGTCACTAATTCATCCATGAGCGGAGGCTAACAGGGTCTCTTGCAGTGCCTCCAAAGAAGAAAAGCTGGTTTTTATACCCCAATTTTCTCTACCTTTTTAAGGAGACTCAAACCAGCTGACAGTTGCCTTCCCTTCCCCTCCCCACAACAGACACCTTGTGAGGTAGGTGGGGCTGAGAGAGTTCAGAGAGAATTGTGACTACCCCAAGGTCACCCAGCGCATTTCATGTGTGGGAGTGGGTACACCAGATTAGCCTCAGCCGCTCATGTGGAGGAGTGGGGAATCAAACCTGGTTCTCCAGATTAGAGTCCACCACTCCTAACCACTACACCACACTGGCTCCCCTCTGCTCACATACAAATTTCCTCTGTCCTTATTGCCAGTATCTGATGCGTAACCAGCTGTAGGATCTTTTGCATGGAATCGAGGAAAACTTTTGTTCTTTGCTAAATTATTTCAGCTTGTTTTTAAATTAAAAAGCAACATAAAAATATGTTTCTAGTCCTCATTGTTTGACAACCTCTGCTTCATTCTCAGAAGGAGGTTTCTTCAGATGCTGTCTTGGTGGCATCGTGAAAAATACCCTGTCCCTGGGTTCCAGTGGAACATTTTATAGCCCCCCAAATTCCTATATTTAAGTTAATAAGGCACTTTGTACATTTTCAGATATGACAACCATGATTATTTTGCATCTAATAATATCCCCCTTTTGGAAGGTTTAATGGATGGATTGCATTTCACTATCTAGCACATATTTTAACCTCAACCTTTCTTCCAGGGAGCTCAAGGTTAGCAAGCTGGAAAAAAGGGGTTCCTTCAAGCTGAAACCCTCCTTGGGGTGCCTCTGAGAATAATATGGAGGAGGAAATTGGATGCCACTTACCAGGTGTATCCCCACAAACACCCCAGTCTCCATTTTCTTGGGCAGGTAGTTGCAGTACACCACGGTACCAGTAGGGGTGCTGTCTTCCATCTTGAAGAAAACACGGTCCCCGATCTCCAGCCCGGGAGACGACAGAGGATCTCCAGATGTCAGCTGGATTCTTGTGCACTCCCTGGCGTTGCCTCCTGGAGGCGCTGGAGGACTGCCCTTCACGGAGTCGTCCGGCTCAATACGGTTGACGGGCACAAAGACCCCGCAGTTCTCTTGACAAGAGAAGAATTTCTGGCCTTTGAAGGAGCCGTCGGTGAAACCTTTCCCAGCGGCCGAACCCTGGGGGATGGGGAGAGACGGAAATAGGGTTGCCAACTTCCAGGTACTAGCTGGGGGTCTCCCACTATTACAACTGATCTCCAGCCGGTAGAGATCGGTTCCCTGGAGAAAATGGCCGCTTTGGCCATCGGACTCTATGGCATGGAAGGACCTCCCCTCCCCAAACCCTGCCCTCCTCAGGCTCTGCCCCAAAAGCCTCCTGCCGGTGGCCAAGAGGGACCTAGCAACCCTAGAGGGAAAAAAATGTTTATCATCTAGATCAGGGGTGGGGAACCTTTTTTCTGCCAAGGGCCATTTGGATATTTATAATATCATTCGCCGGCCATACAAGATTATCAACTCAAAAATTAGCCTGCTATATTGTTGGGTGGTCCTAGCAGCTCCATAGCTAGCGACTCTTCTTCAAGGGGGGGAGGGTTCCTTTTCTTGGCAAAACAAACTCACTTCCGTCTTGAATAGAGACTATTCCTGTTGGTGGGAGGGGGCGGATAACCAGTCTTAGATCCTTCTGAGCTAAAGATCTGCCAGGACCCACAAAGGGCCAGACCAAATGATTTTGCGGGCCTTATACGGCCCCAGGGCCTGGCGTTCCCCACCCCTGATCTAGATGCATGTGAATTCCCCCCCCCTGCATATTGTCAGATATTGTATTAGCCTTATATGCTTTGTAAGGTATACAGAATTCTGGTGCACAGTTATATCATTAGCAACTAACGACAGTGTCATCTTTATTTTAAACATTGTTGGAATATATTCATTGTTTTTTGTGTCCTCTAGGTGGTCTGTGTGACATTTAAACACCTACATTTTGTCCCTTTTGCTTTGCTTTTAAACTTACCACACCCACACTGTAAGCAATGATACCCCCCCCCATTAAACACCACTGATATTGATCACAGAATCATCGAGTTGGAAAGGATCACCAGGGTCATCTAGTCCAACCCCCTGCACAATGCAGGAAATTCACAACTATCATCCCCCACCAACCTTTAATCCTTGCCCAGAAGATGGCCAAGATGCCCTCCCTCTCATCATCTGCCTAAGGTCATAGAATCAGCACTGCTGACAGATGGCCATTCAACCGCTGCTTAAAAACCTCCAGGGAAGGAGAGCTCACCACCTCCCGAGGAAGCCTGTTCCACTGAGGAACCACTCTGTTAGAAAGTTCTTCCTAATGTCTAGTCGAAAACGCCTTTGATTTAATTTCAACCCGTTGGTTCTGGTCCGACCTGGGGCAACAGAAAACAACTCCGCACTATCCTCTATATGACAACCCTTCAAGTACTTTATGTGTACCAAACTTTTGCCATGCCAAGGACTAGAAACTTGAGCTTTTTAAGACCCCCCCCCCCCCAAAAAGACCTCATTCTGAAATTCCCATTGAGTCTTAGGAACTTTTTTTCCTTGGGGGGAAATGTCCCTGTGAAAAGACCAGAAAACCACATCTTCTCTCATTGGTCCCATTCACTTACCACCAGCTCTACTCCAAAGATGATACTTGTATCACGTTTGTTCTTCTCTATGGGACCTCGGTAACGGACGATGCCTTGAACTTTCTGCCCGGAGGCGGAAGTAATCTGGACCCGGACTGGGTCCCCTCTCTGGAGGGAACTGAGCCTCCGCATCAGCCGCTCCTGATTGAAAAGTCCCAGGCGCTCCTCTCCGTTGGTCACGGCCTCCAAGAGCCCGGCGTGGGTGCCGGTCAGTTCCTTGACGGCGGAAGAAGAGACTCGGACCACTTTCTCGGTGTCCAAGACCTTGGCCCAAAAAGACCCCTCCGAGGAGGCCCTGTGGGGGTCTTCTTGACGCAGGAGGCTACCTTTAGAGACCTTCACCTCCCCACCTGACTTGGCTTCCCCCGAAAAGCTTCTCACAGCTATGAAGAGCCGGTGGGGCTTCATCGCCGTCGTCAGGAGGAGATCGAGGTGGAGGAACCTACTCGCAGGGAGAGAACGGAAAGACACCGTCAACCCCCAGAGGAAGACTGAACTAGCTCAGTTCTTTATTATTACAGTCCACGACCAGTAGGTATATAAAGGAAACATTAATTACAGAAAGAATAAAATTTATATACAATTGATCTCGATAAACACAGGATATTCCTAATAGATGCCAGTTAAAACTACACATATATGTCAGCAATTTAACACTTCGACATTCTCCTGGGCAAATAGTAGAGATTAAGTCATTTCAAGAACTAAAATCTCCGCCACTCTTCGGGATTAAAGGCCCTGCTCAATTTTTCTGTGATTACAGACCTGGTTGCAAAACCGGCCAACCAATCCTGTTGTTTGGTGGTTCTTACCTGACAGAAGATATTCAAGTCTAATTTTGTTAGATCTTCCGGGACACCTTTCTAGCAACAGTCCAATAGTTTCACTATGAATTTTATTGCATAAGGTACACTCAAATAAGAGGTGCTCGATCGATTCTATTTCTTTTTTGGGGACTGTGTGAATTGGCCAGAGTGGAAAAGACTGCAGATGACTACAGAGGAGAAAACAAATCTCATTGCAGGTTTCTGTTCTCTCAACTATGAGGAATAGCATTGAATTAGGAGCTGAGGGAGCCGAGTTCGAATCTCCTTTGGCCATGAAGCTCATTTGGGCCAGCGCATTTTGGGCTCACCTTGGGCCGGCCAGTCTAGCTCTTTCAGTCTAGCCTACCTCACAGGGTTGTTGTAAAGACAACTGGCAGAACAGAAGAATTACGGATGCCATCCTGAACTCCTTGGAAGAAGCGGAAGATTTTTAAGCATACCAATGGAATTGGTTTGGCACTTGCAATTATAAATGCCATTAGATTTAATAGTGACTCTCTGCCCATCCCCCAGGTGTTAAAACTTTGCAGAATTTACAACCATCAGTGTATTTTAGGGAACCACCCTAATTCACCCTAGTTCAGCCCCTAATATCCCAGGTGTGTTTTTCCTGCAAGGCACTCTGCATATGCTCAGAGGCCTCCTATTATTCTTAATCAGGGCAGTGGTTAGAACGGCATACTTGTTCTCAGGACAGCCAGGTTGAAATCCACTCCCAGCCACGAAGCTCACCGGGTTACTTTGGGACAGCCATTCTCGTTCAGCCTAGCCTACCCCACAGGGTCGTGAGGACCAAACAGCAAAGTGTGAACCACTCTGAGCAGCTTGGCGAGAAGGCAGAATAAAAACATACAGAGAAAAAAAGCTTTAGACTTATTAACAAGACCAGGGGCTTGATCCTGGCCCAGATTTAAGTCATGCACGCACTGAGCCAGCATGAATCTGGATCAAGCAGGAAATAGGAGGGGAACAAACTCCACCACCCCACAATTTGCTCCTCCGTTTTAAGGCAAAAGATGGCCGGATTTTGCATCTTTGCAACCAGTAAAAACCCTTAATCCTCACCTGCCCCTCCTCTATCTTACCTGGAGGCATCAGCTCCTTCCAGCCACATGAAGGAACTTCTCTTGAAACTGACTAAGGAAGTGGCCGCAGGTTTAAAGGGGCGGAAAGCAAGAGCCAATCGGAAGAGGCGCAGGGAGGCGAGACAGCCAATCAGAATGGAGAGGAGGAGGGAAGGGGGGGCAAGAAACAGCTGAAAAAGAGGAAGGGAGAAAAAGGTGTGTTTGGGGGATTTCTTAGTGGGGTTTTCCCATCCAACCCCTCCCCCCTTTCTGAACAATCCTGATGTCTGGCTTGTGCAAAAAGTAGTGTAAATGGAGTGAGTGAGGTGGCAGGTGTGTGCTGGAAGGGTCTGAGCCCCGGAACGTTTTTATCCCCCTTAGTGCCTATCGATTCCGTTTGGGCTTCGCCTCCATTGAGGAAATCCCCTTCCCCGGCAAAGAAAAAGTGTATGAATGAGCGGCGTGAGAGGGAAAGTGCGATTTAACTAGAACGCACGCCTTGCCAAAACCTAATCTATAGGGCGATTTATGCACGGGAGGTTTTGCCTTGGATTTGCCGCTCTCTAGAGGCACATTTCCCCCATGCAAATTCTCAAAACTCTGCATGGGGACTTATTTTGGAGTTTGGAGAATTTGGATGGTGGGGGGGAAATGCACATCTAGAGAGCGGCAAATCCAAGGCAAAACCTCCCGTGCATAAATGGCCCTAGAATCCCTTTTTTTTTTTAAAGCCTCTTTCTGTTGGATGCAATTCTGTGCATGAAGACCTGTCCTGTTTTGTGTCTGATCCGGTTTTAAAATAAGGGGGTGGGTGTTACCCCAATAACGCAGAGATCATTCCCTCCACCAGGGGGCAACAAGCACACGCCTGAAGATCCAGGAAACTTTTCCCTCCTGCATGTTTTTTCTTTGCCCCCCCCCAGCACAATATAGCTTCAGTTTTTTTTCTTCTTCTAAAAGGAAAAGTCCCAGGAGTTTTATTATGCCGGGCTGCGAGCAGCTTCTGAACTTTGAAACCCTGGCTGATTATGCATGGGAGGTTTTTGCCTTGGATTTGCCGCTCTCTAGATGCACATTTTTCCCATCCAAATTCCCAGAACTCCAAAATAAGCCCCCATGCAGAGTTTTGAGAATTCAGATGGGGGAAATGTGCATCTAGAGTGCAGCAAATCCAAGGCAAAGCCTCACATGCATAAATGGCTCCAGTCTCAGAAACGTAGATGGATGTGTGTGTGTGTGTGTGTGTGTGTGTGTGTGTGTAACATGCAGTCTGCCCATGCTGAGTGACTTTTCTGAATTCATAGGGTTGCCAACCTCCAGGTGCTAGCTGGAGATCTCCTGCTATTACAACTGGTCTCCAGCTGATAGCAATCAGTTCACCTGGAGAAAACGGCTGCTTTGGCCATTGGACCCTACGGCATTGCAGTCCCTCCCCTCCCCAAACCCCGCCCTCCTCAGGCTCCGCCCCAAACACCTCCTGCTGGTGGTGAAGAGGCAACCCTATAAATTCGGGAGCGCCGGTGGATTAATTGCCACATAAACGTCTCCGTCGCTTCCCTCCACCAACCTTTGGTAATCTTCCTAGAACTGGTGTGGTGGGAGCTGTTTGCACCATTGGAGTCGGAGAATGGGTTCAGCTCAGCCTAGCCTACCTTACGCGGTTGTTCTGAGGTTAGAAAGATGGGCCAAAACACGTCTAGGGCTCTGAGCTCCAGATAGGGGGTCGCCAACTCCTGGAATTGGAGCTGATCT
Organism: Euleptes europaea; assembly: GCF_029931775.1. Taxonomy (NCBI): domain Eukaryota; kingdom Metazoa; phylum Chordata; class Lepidosauria; order Squamata; family Sphaerodactylidae; genus Euleptes; species Euleptes europaea. Next base: position 7,563,676 of record NC_079329.1, on the reverse strand, counting down.
CCAGACTTCGGAAATCAGTTGAAGAATCAGGCTGTAGGTGATGGAAAGACTCAACCTGAGACCCTGGAGCTAGCCTGAGCAGACAAACTGACTGTGATGGACCAGAAGTCTGATTCAGTATAAGGCCGCTTCATGTGTGAGCTTAAACTGAATAATATCCTTCTCATAGAATCATAGAGATGGAAGGGACCACCAGGGTCATCTAGCCCAACCCCTGAACAATATCTTCCCCTCCATGCACCCCCAGTGTCCCCTACTCCATGCCCAGAAGTTGAGGAGAAAACCCTCCAGGATCCTTGGCCAATCTTCCCTTCTCTTCTACAGCATGGTTTAGTGGTTAAGAGCGGTGGTTTGGAGCAGTGGACTCTGATCTGGAGAACCAGGTTTGATTCCCCACTCCTCCACGTGAGGGGCGGATGCTAATCTGGTGAACTGGGCTGGTTTCCCCACTTGTCGACATGCAGCCGGCTGGGTGACCTTGGGCTAGTCACAGCTCTCTCTGAACTCTCTCAGCCCCACCTACATCACAGGGTGTCTGTTGTGAGGAGGGGACGGTGATTGTAAGCTGGTTTGATTCTCAAGAGGAAGAGAAAGTCGGCATTTAAAAACTAACTCCTCTTCCTCCTCTTTCTTCTTTGCCATGCAGTGGAAGCCCCAGGCCTGCCTGGGCTGGGTATAAAAAGAAAAGCATAGAGGAGGGGGAATAATTTGGACCTCACTGACAGGCAGTTTCCATGTCTGGCTGCTGGGAACGTTGGCTTTTATAGGGAAACCAGACAGATGCCGGCCTCCAAAACAGACACTTAAAGTTGGGGAGGGCCTGCGGGTTGGCTGGGCGGGGGATGAAGAGGGGGTCGAACCTTGGAGGGAACCGTCTAGTGCAACTCAAAGACACCCCCTCCTGAGTCCAGCTCAGATCGGCCTCTAGGGAAAGATTTAGAAATAGGCCTGGCATTCGGTCTCCGTAACTCCGCCTGCGTAACTCCGCCTGCTAAAAGACGGATGGTTTTGATTAAAGTTAATGAAAGAGGGACCGAGAGAAGGCAGAGCGTGCGTGCTCGGCCCAGGCAGTTTCCTCTGATTTGCAAAACTCCACATGCGTCAGACTCCCTCGTGGGTTGTAGAAATGGGGAAGCGAAAGAATGTTAACCCCTTGGAGTTTGGGCGGCTGGGGTTCCTAAATCTGGGGTGGGAAAGTCCTGGAGATGTGGGGGTGGAGCTTGAGGAGGGCAGGGACCCCCACAGGGGATAATGCCAGGGTCTACCCTCCAAAGCAGCCCTTTTCTGAATACTGTAGTCTGGAGATCAGTTGTAATTCTGGGAGATTTCCAAGCCACACCGGGCGGTTGGCAACCCTATGTGCTGGGGTGTTGGGGCACTGGGGGGGGGGTTGTGTGTGGCTCTGGGGTAGGGTTGCCAATCTGCAGGTGGTAGCTGGAGATCTCCTGCTATTACAACTGATCGCCAGCCGATAGAGATCGGTTCACCTGGAGAAAATGGCCGCTTTGGCCATTGGACTCTATGGCATTGAAGTCCCGCCCCTCTCCAAACCCCGCCGTCCTCAGGCTCAGTCCCCAAAACCTCCAGGTATTTCCCAACCTGGATCTGGTAATCCTGTAGCCACCCTGAGCCCGGCCATGGCTGTTGAGAGAGGATGGGATAGAAATCAAAATAAAGAAACTAGGGAGAAAAATGGAATAGAAATAAATAAATGCAAATACATGTGGGAAAACTGGTTTGTAAAGCCTAAAGATCACCTGGGGAAAGTCTTTTTGCCTTGTCCAGAAAGAAACTTCTGTGCAGCTCAGCTCCAGAGAAAAATTAGTTTGTCATGATCATCTGCATTTGAATGGCTAGTCACTTTGGCTTTTTCAGGACAGGGCAAAGGAGCATTAAAGTCCCTTCATAACCGGGGATCTTGGCCTTAATGATGGGGACGCCTCTCTCCACAGCCATCGCAAGGTGACCCTGATTGCAGCTTGTGACGCGGACCAAAGCCTCGATTAAAAGCAAGAATGAGGCAAGACAGGAGGGCCGCGGTGAGTTTGGGAGGACGGGAGGAAACGTGGGAGGGGGCGGGAACAAACAGGGTGGGGATTTCAATCTGCCTCGGGCGGGATGCTGGAAAGGAATCCTAAAAAGCGTCCCTGATAAAATTAATAAACGAGCCTTTGATCTACTTGGGGATTTGGATAACAAGGAGCAGTTTTCTGCGTGCTTTCTTATCCAATATGCTGTGTTTGGAGATCTGTAAATACGACGGTGTAGTGGTTAAAGTGCCTGATTAGGCACTTTCACACGTTCCCAGTAATGCACTTTCGATCCACTTTCAATGCACTTTGCAGCTGGATTTTACTGTGTGAAACGGAAAAATCCTGCTGCAAAGTGGATCGAAAGTACATTATGCAGTAGGTGTGAATGTCTTCCAGGTTCCAATTCCCACTCTGCCAATGGTAGCTCACTGGCTGACTTCGGGCCAGACATGCACTCAGCCTAACCTACCTCACAGGATCGTTGTGAGGGTGAAATGGAGGAGAGGAGAATGATGCAAGCCTCTTTGTGTCGTCATTGGGGAGAAAGGCAGGGTATAAGTAAAGCTAATAATCTTCCTTTATTTTGCTTTTGCTTTACAAAATACAGACCCTGCCTTTCTGCCCTCACTAGGTCCATAAAGACAGCTGAGAAATTAAAACATACACCACATATGCTGTGTTTGGATTTCAACCAGGGTGGCCGATTCTTGAAATTAATAATTTGGAGATAAGAACATAAGAAAAGCCCTTCTGGATCAGTCCAAGGCCCATCAAGTCCAGCAGTCGGTTCCCACAGTGGCCAACCAGGCGCCTCTAGGAAACCCACAAACAAGATGACTGCAGCAGCACCATCCTGCCTGTGTTCCACGGCACCCAAGATAATAGGCATGCTCCTCTGATCCTGGAGAGAATAGGTCTGCATCATCACTAGTATCCATTTTTACTAGTAGCCATGAATACTCCTCTCCTCCTTGAAGGTGTCCACTCCCCTCTTAAAACCTTCCAACTTGGCAGCCATCACATCCTGGGGCAGGGAGTTCCACATTTTAACTATGCGTTGTGTAAAGAAATATTTCCTTTTGTCAGTTTTGAATCTCTCACCCTCCAGCTTCAGCAGATGACCCTGTGTTCTAGTATTATGTGAGAGGGAGAAAAGCTTCTCCCTATCCACACCGTACATAATTTTATAGACCTCTATCATGTCTCTCCTTAACCGCCATCTTTCCAGGCTAAACAGCCCTAAGCGATTTAACTGCTCCTCATATAGGGTTGCCAGGTGTCTCTTCGCTACCATTTGGAGGTTTTGGGGGCGGAGCCTAAGAAAGGCAGGGTTTGTGAAGGGGAGGGACTTCAATGCCATAGAGTCCAATTGCCAAAGCGGCCATTTTCTCCAGGGGAACTGATCTCTATCGGCTGGAGATCCGTTGTAATAGCAGGACATCTCCTGCTACTACCTGGCAATTAAAATAATATAAAACAGCATAAAAACTCAAAACTATCAAATGTGTCATTGAAACTCTATTAAATAACCTTTAGTGTAATTGACAAATATGTGAAACACTGAAGACAAAATACACACGTTGCACCAATACCAAATACAACAGACTTGCTACAAATAACACAAAAGAAAGTCCATCCAAATTGTCTTCAAGGTCCGAAGAACTTGACTTTCTTTTGTGTTATTTGTAGCAGGTCTGTGGTATACGGTATTGGTGCAACATGTGTATTTTGTCTTCAGTGTTTCACGTTTATTAAATAACCTTTAGTGTAATTGACAGAGTTTCGATAACGTATTTGTCAGTTTTGAGCTTTTATGCTGTTCGATATTGTTTTAACTATACATTGTGCAGCGTCGGTGAGAATTCTTTAAGGTACTACCTGGCAGTTGGCAACCCTATCCTCATAGGGCAGTTGCTCTAGCCCCCTGATCATTTGGGTGGCTCTTTTCCGCACCTTCTCAAGCTCTGCAATGTGAGCTGGGGGTGAGCCCATTGGGTCAGCGGCGGAGCATTTCATCTGAACGCACAAGGCTCCCGGTTCCATCCCTAGGGTTGCCAGGTCCTTCTTCGCCACCAGTGGGAGTCTTTCTTCGCCACCATAGAGTTCAATGGCCAAAGCGTCCATTTCCTCCAGGTGATCTGATCTCTATTGGCTGGAGATCAGTTGTAATAGCCGGAGATCTCCAGCTATTACCTGGAGGTTAGCAAACCCAAAATAGCAGAAAACATTCACTAGGAAATTGGTTCAATTAGGCATATGTATTTCCAAATAACGTGTTCCTTAATAATGCCAAAATCATGAAAATTCTAAATCATATCAAATCACATATGTGCGGTTGAATCACAAGCATTTCAAATCAACAAAGATTTCAAATCAACAGCACATATGTGATTTGATATGATTTAGAATTGATATGATTCAACAACACATATGTGATTTGATATAGTCAAAAAGGGCAAGAGTCCAGTAGCACCTTAAAGACTAACAAAAATATTTTCTGGTAGGGTATGAGCTTTCGTGAGCCACAGCTCACTTCTTCAGATAGCTCATACCCTACCAGAAAATATTTTTGTTAGTCTTTAAGGTGCTACTGGACTCTTGCCCTTTTTGACTACTGCAAACAGACTAACACGGCTACCCACTGTGATTTGATATGATTTAGAATTTTCATGATTTTGGCATTATTTGAACACTATTTTTTTGGAAATACATATGCCTCATTGAACCAATTTCCTAGCGAATGTTTTCTGCTGTTTTGGGTTTTGCTAACTAACTATATAGCAGGCTAACTGTATATTTGTCCAATTACTTGGAGGTTGGCAACCCTATCCATCCCTGCCACCTCCAGTTAAAGCACTGGTTCCCAACCGGGGGTCCGGGAGAACTAAATTAAGGTCCGCGAAACAAAGTTATAAACCCATAATAAATTAATATTTCCAATTAAAAGTTCTCTATTATTAAAAATATATTCAAATATTATTCTAAGTTTAATGTTTAACTAACTGTTATGATTCAAGTTTATTTTCAAATTCTCGGAATTTTTAGTTTGAAACTTGGGGTCCCTGCACCGAACAAAAAAGTGTGGTCCCTGGTCAAAAAAAGGTTGGGAACCACTGCACCATCCGCTTTCCTTGCTTCGTGTTTGCAGGGCGGCTCCTTCTCGCGCGCGCAGTGCAGCCGTGCATGCATCCAGGCGGCTGGAGCATCGCGCGTCACCGTTCCCCAGACATCGCCGCCGCTGTCCCCGGCCGCAGAGTAGCCATTGGTCCCCCGGCGCCTTTAAGAGCCCGACGGGGCGTGGCCAGCCCTCTCTTAACAGGCAGACGCGCGGGGGCGGGTCTCCCCGGGCAGCCTTCCAATGGGCTCCAGGTAGAATGTTCCTTCTGGGCAGGAACGGGAGGGAGGCTGGCGGTGGAGGCTCATTCCTTGGGGAGGGGTGGAGGGAGAATAGACCCGTCCAGGTCCCTTGCTTCCCCCTCCCCACTCAGTGGGCGTGTCTTAGTGTGACATGGGGGCCGGACTTGGCTCTCTCCGGCAGCCAATCAGCGGGGACAGGGGGGCATCTGGAGGAGAGGGAAAAGTTTGGGAAAGTTTGGTTTTTTGAAAAAAAATATATATTAAAGGAGGAGGGAAAAGTGGAAGGCGGAAAGAGGCATTGAGTTAGAAGAGGGGGGGATCGGGAGAATTCCCCCCCCCATCCTAGAAGAAGTGGCTAAGGGATTTTTTTTTGGGGGGGAGAGGGAGGTTTGCCCCCTGTTAGGCTGCATCCACCCACCCCCACCCACCCCAAAATGGGGGCTTCAAACTGTGAAGACGAAGATCTGGAATTTAAGCTGATTTTTGGAGAAGAGGAGAAAGAATCCCCCGCCATGGGGGTCCCCTTGGAAGGTGAGGGGCTTTGGGTTGTTTTTTTTTTTGGAGGGGGGGTCAATATTTTGGCTGGGAGGAAGGCTCTATTTTAAGATATTCTGGAGCAGGGGATGAAGAGTTGCTTTTTTTAGAGAGAGAGAGAGTGTGTGTGTGAAAGAGAGAGCTTTTTTTTCCTTTTTAGGATGAGGGGGAGGGCATGAGAGATTCCACCCTTCTGCAGCGCTTGGGGGGTGGGCGGCGAGGAGATCTGCCTGTAAGAATTGCAAAGCTGGTTGTAATGCTAGCAAGAAGGGTTAATATGCACACATGCAAAAACTGGGCAATAACTGGATGTCTGCCTTGTTTCTTCTCAGGATGCTTTTCCCAGCACCAGGCAGAAGGATGCAGTTTGTATGGAGTTCGGCGTGTCAACCAAAGTTTGCGTTTGCACATTTATGGATCACACAGAGCTCCATACAGAAGGCATATTGTAGCTTTGGACTCCCCAGCATCGATAACCGGCTATCTTGCGTTTGTGTGTGAATGACAATTAGACAAGCTAACAAACAAACCCCAAATAGAGCTGGTACAGTGTTGTATTTGGAGCAATGATCCAGAGAATCCCAGGGTCAGATTGCAGCTGTGGGCTTGCTTGAGGTGAGCTGCCATCCCATAAGCTGGCTGTGGCCTTCTCATTTGAGAGTGGCCTGCCTCGTAGGTCTGTTGTGACTATGACGAAGTGTGTGTGTGTGTGTGTGTGTAAAGGGCTTTGAGCGAAGAGGAACAGCTCTTCCCCAGCTTGTAAAATGATTCCCTGCCCTGCTAATTTGGCTAACCTAGAAAATAGGCGGCGGTAATGACAGTGGGAGAACCAGGAATGTACTTCAGGTAGAGTGCGCTTTGCCTCACCCGTGACCTGCCTCTGGTGAGGCCGTGGACACTCGAAGATTGTATCTGGCAAAGTATAGCTAGGGTTGCCAACCTCCAGGTGGTGGCTGGAGATCTCCTGTTGTTACAGCTGATCTCCAGGTGACAGAGATCAGGTCCCCCGGAGAAAATGGCCACTTTGGCCATTGGACTTTATGGCATTGAAGTCCCTCCCCAAACCCCGCCCTCCTCAGGCGCCACCCCCAAAATATCCAGGTATTCCCCAACCTGGAGCTGGCAACCCTAGTTCTAGCCCTTGAAGTTTTAGGCTGGTATTAAAAAAAACCCTTTCGTTTATTTTTAAACCCGAATTCCTGCATAGTCAAAACTGGGTGGCTGGCAATCCTTCATAAATGTGCACCATAAGGATGCCGGTCCTTATGGTGCATCCAGATGGGAGGGGCTGTGGCTCAGCGGTAGAGCCTCTGCTTCGCATGCTTAAGGTCCCAGGTTCAATCCCCGGCATCTCCAGTTAAAGGGAGTAGGCAGGTAGGTGATGTGAAAGACCCCTGCCTGAGACCCTGGAGAGCCGCTGACGGTCTGAGTAGACTTTGGTAGACCAAGGGTCTGATTCAATATAAGGCAGCTTCATGTGTTCAGTCTCCAGGGGGGACCTGGGGACCCCCCTGAATTACTGCTCATCTCTAGATTACAGAGATCAGGTCCGCCTGGAGAAAATTGCAGGTTTGGG